>NW_023144632.1:5677502-6282386 GCF_012932325.1 Thrips palmi | reverse complement strand
GGCCTGGGGCCCGTCAAACGCCACGCTGTGCCAGCGTAAAACCAGCGACCCTGTGCCAGCGTCAAACACGAGGCTGTGCCAGCGTCAAACAGCGAGGCTTTTGCCAGCGTCAAACAGCGAGGCTGTGCCAGCGTCAAACAGCGGGGAGTGCCAGCCTAAACAAAAGCGAGGCTGTGCCAGCGTCAAACAGCGAGGCTGTGCCAGCGTCAACAGCGAGCTGTGCCAGCGCCCAAACGCGGCTGTGCCAGCGTCAAACAGCGAGGCTGTCCCAGCGTCAAACAGCGAGGCTGTGCCACCCCCAAAACAGCGAGGCTGTGCCAGCCTCACAAAGCGAAGCTGGCCAAACTCACAAAAGCGAGGCTGTGCCAGCCTCACACAGCGGGGCTGTGCCAGCCTCACACAGCGAGGCTGTGCCACCCTAAAACAGCGAGGCTGTGCCAGCGTCAAACAGCGGGGCTGTGCCAGCGTCAAACAGCGAGGCTGTGCCAGCCTAAAACAGCGGGGCTGTCCAGCGTCCTGGGCCCCCGGGAAGTATTTTCGGGTGGTGGGGGTTGGTGGTGGGGGTTTGGGGGGGGTGGGGGGGGGGGGGGGGGGGCGAAATTTTATGAAAATTTTTGGGGTTGCCTACCGTTAAGGGGTAACCCCATAGGGTTTAGACTTCTCTAATAGTGTTCCAAATCCCCCAAAGAAAAAGCGAGCTTAAAGCGAAAATTCACACAATTCTAGACTTTAACACAATTTTTGCTATTTTTAGAGCTTAATCACACGCTTTATTGGGGGGCGAAGCGAGCCAAACGGCAAAATAATGGGGGAAAAATTTAGAAAACCTGCGAGCGAAGCGAGCAAGAAGCCAAAAATCAAAAAATTTGCGATTTTGGCTATATTTTTTTTCTTTTTTCGAGCTCAAAATGGCAATTTAGTGTCTGAAAGTGGGGGGGGCGATGCCCCCCCCCCCAAATTTTTGGGGGGGGGCAAGTCCCCCCCCCCCCCCCCCCCCCCCCCCCCCCCCCGCACCCCCCTTCCGGCGCCCTTGAGTTTGTGAGGAGCCCGTTAGGTTAGGATTTTTTTGGGACCATTATGTTTGATTATAATATCTGTCGAGAGTAGGGTAACATCCTCGCGAGTAGAGTAAATCTATCCCGAGCCCGTTAGGTTTGGTTAGGTTTGGGGTTGGACAGTTTAGATTTAGAATATTAAGTACCCTTTCCCGTCGATGAAAGGGAAAAACCCAACCCAACCAACCCGACAACGGCATCTGCCCTATGACGTCTGCCATTTGGGGGAGTATCCCTAGGGACCAAGTACTCCCCTGCTGGTGGGGGTACCCACCCCTAGGGCCAATGTACTCCCCCCTCAAGAGAGGGGGAGTACCTTCACTCTAGGGATAGTGTACTCCCGGGGGAGTAACTATCCCTAGGGTCAATGTACCCCCCCCCTCTCGAGGTGGGGGAGTACACTATCCCCAGGGATGGTGTACTCTCCCTAAGGGGGGAGTACATTGTCCCTGGGGATGGTGTACTGGGGAGTAACTAAATCCGGGAGTAGGATATCCCGCTTCCCACCGGTCGGGGGGCGCTCTCTGATTGGTTCGGCCAGGAGGGGAGCCTTAATCCTTCGGCAACTCGGAAAGTTTTGGCCGCCTCGGCACGCAAAACGTCAGTCTCCAGCTGCCCTCCAAGGTGCACGCATCGCGTTTGCCTGCGTCAGAGTCCACTCGCTCGGCGCGCTGAAGCCATGTCGCCTCCGCGCGCTGCAGCCTTGCGCAGCCTTGTGCTGGGAACGAGCCAGTTTGGGCGGAAAGAAGTGTGTTTTTTGTTTGAAAATTTTTTTGGCTGATGACCGTTTTGGACGCTAGTGACTCTACGCTTGCTGTTCTGTGTGCATCTCCCAACACTAAAGGGACGGGGGGTGCGAGGGGGAGGTGTATCATTTAATTCGCCTTTCCCCGTGCACTCTCGTCCCCAAAGTGCTTTCCATCGGAAATTTTTTTATCCAAAATATCAACTACTTGATTACTATCGTAAGTTCAAATCCGGGGCCAAGTTTGCCTGCCACAAAAGTGGCACGCCGTTTTGAATGCTAAACATTGGCAACCCTGACCTGAAATCTTCCAGTTTGCCCAAACTTAGCGCTTCGGCCGCCAGCAATGCCCAAATTTTGCGAACTCGGAAGTATTTCAGGTCCAGGCTTGCCAATTTTCAACATTCAAAACGGCTTGCCAAGTGCACCGGCTTTGCAGTGTTGCCTGCACTGCACTTGCAGAGGGGGGGAGGGGATTCCGAAGGGAGGAGAGGGGGGTTTTTGGGAGGGAGGGGAAGGGTTTGGGGGGGGCGGGGAGCAGCCCACCCTGCTCGCCGGCCTTGCTTCGGGTTAGTCCGAAAAGAGTCCGAATCTAGTCGTCGGACAACACCCGAAACCTTGCCCGGGTTTCTAACATTCTGGATGTCAGCCGGACCAGTCCGGTGGAACCGTTTTTGGACATAGCCCCCGCTCGGGCTGTTTTTGGAGCCTTTCTTTTTCATATGGGCTCATGGCGGCGCCCATAAGAAAGCGGCGTGACGGCGAGGCGCGGCGACCAGGCGGCGACGGGCTGACTCGCCGCGCCGCGCCGAACCGCGGTCCGTGGCCGAGGGGAGGTTTTTCCCTTCCCGCCCCTCGGAAAAGTGAGCGGGAACAAATGCATGCAGTATCCAGCACTTGACCGCCCCGCGCCGCCCCGCCCCGCCCCGGAATGCCGCCCGGGTCACAGTGGATTCCGAGCGGATCTCGCCGATCGAGTTGCCCCCCCCCCCCTTCTCCACCGCGCTGCTGGCTGCGGCTCTCAAGCAGCAAACTAACTTACGGGCTGACCCGGTGCGGGTCAATACGGCACGGGCCATCGGTTTACGACGCCCCCGCAGAACGGACGGAGGCGGAGGGGGGTGCAGCCACGCGCACTTACTTGTAGATGGATCACCTCAAGCGCCCCCGCCCCCCCCCCCTCCCCCTGCCAGGCCGGACAGCGTATTAGCGCCTTAAAGGCGACGAGCGAAATTAACATTTGAAAGGGAAATTCGCGCTGGCCTGCCGTGCGGCACTGGGCCTCGATCCTGCAGACTGATTCCGAGAGTCGGTTTCGTCGCTCTCTCTCTCTCTCTCTCTCGCACCCGTAGGGCCCGTAGGGAACGCCCCACGAGTGCGAGGGAGACAGCGCGACGAAAGCGACCCCGGCTGTATTATGCCGGGATTTGCAAAGAGCGTCTGCTGGCCGTGCTCGAGGCTGTGCTAATGGCCGTGGCGCGGCGCGGCCAGGGCGCGGCGTGGCGCCTAGCGAAGCGGTGCGTCGAGGCGACTCTCCGTTTCGTTGCCTCTTTTTCGGCCCTCGCGCCTCAATTAATTGCGGATATTAGTCGGCAGGTCCTCCGGCGAGCCTTCGACTTAATCAATTACCGACCGACGAGGCAGCATAGGCCGCTCGAGGGGCCTCCGCCCTCCGCTGCGCTTGCCGCTCGGCCGCCACTGCGGTACTCACCCGCCTCTTGCTCTGGATGTTCTGCAGCTGGCGCTGGGTGCACTCCCCGATGCTCTGGCTGCCCCAGAGCTCGATGCCGACGCGCAGGTAGGCGTAGCCCATGAGCGTGATGGGCACGAAGTAGGTCACCACCATGAACACGACGTTGTACCTGCGTCGAGTGGGAGGGAACCAACAAAGGAATCAGACGCGCTCTGCCGGCGGCTGCAACATGACGCGCGCAACACGCGGCAAAAAAAAAAAAACACAAGGGAACACGAGGGGGTATGCGCTCTCTGAACCTGTGTACCGACTATTACGCTATTACGCTCTATTACGCCACAAATTAATCGGAATTTAGCTAAAAACGGCCTAAAACACACCAAAATTGATAAAATTTTGACAATTTGGGCTATTACGCGACTATTACGCGTATTATTACGCAAGCTATTACAGATAGAGTGAACCGACTATTACGCGAGTGCATACCCCCTCGAGGGAACACGACACTGGAAAAAGGCGTGACGTCACGCTTCATTCAAGCGCAGCTTACGGTTTTCCACACGCTCTTCTCGAAGCGCACAGGCAATCGCGCACCTGCACACTGCAAGACGAGAGTCCGTCTGGCGGTGGACGACTTACACGTATTCCTGGTGGCTGCGCGTGGTGGGGCCGTCGGGCCACTCGGCGTAGCACAGCACGCGGTCGCCGTCCACCACGTCCGTGGTCTGGTAGAACAGCATGGGCGAGGACATGGCGGACCCCACCACCCAGATGCCCAGCGCCAGGCCCAGCGTGGTCCGCTTGCCCAGCCGCCGGCGCAGCGGGTACATGATGGCCATGTACCTGCAGACACAGAAAGGCCAAGACGTCGATTACATCACCAACATCCAGCCTCACACAGACAGATAGACACACACACACAGCCAGTGGCATCCGACACCCGGCAAGGCCACTGTTGCGCCAACGAAACTCAAGCCTCAACGCTGACTCGGAAAAAGACGCGAGAGAATCGACAGTGCGATTGGTTTCCGACCGGAAAGTAACAGCGAGGGTACACGCGATGCGGGTCCCGCGGGTCGAAGTCGGGCCGGGGGCGGCGCCGTGCGTGTCGACAGCTTCACATTGTTGTGCCATGTCCGAACAGTTTTGACGCGCGCCTTTGTTTCGCGCCCTTTTCTCCGGCAGATCCATCGCTATCGGCGCTTGAATTATCGCCGAGCTGATAGGGGAGGGGAGGGGGCGGTGGCGCTCTGCAATCCCTCTCCCCATCTCCTTCCCTCTCTCTCTCTCTACTTCTCTCTCCCTCTCTACTTCTCTCTCTACTTCTCTCTCCCTCTCTCTCTCTCTCTCTCTCTCTCTCTCTCTACTTCTCTCTCCCTCTCTACTTCTCTCTCTACTTCTCTCTCTCCTCTCTTCTCTCCTCTCTCTCTCTCTCTCTCTCTCTCTCTCTCTCTCTCTCTCTCTCTCTCTCTCCTGCTCCTCGCTTCTGCTGCCGCGAGCTGCCGCTTGCTCGGATGAGACGGACTTCTCCAAGTTGAATTATCACCCTCTGCCTCGGCAGCTTGGCAGCCTCGGGGTTCGACCGGCCAGACGGCCAGACCTGCCCCGGGCCGGGCCGGGCGGTGGGTTGCCGCCGCTGCCGCCGCTGCCGCCGCCGCTGCCGCTCCGACGGCCGATTTCGCGGATCGTCGCTTTCTCCTCGTGTATGTCCGCTCCCACGAGTATCATCATCACCGCACACCGCAAGGCCCACCGCAAGGCCCACCGCAAGGCCCACCGCACCGCCCCAAACCGGCCCGAGACCCTTACACTGTGGCGGGAAGGTGCGAAGGAGGAAAGCACAGGCAGAGCACAGGCCTCCTCAGGGACACTCATTTTTAATTTAAAAAAAAAAAAAAACAGGTAAATTTTTTGTGGGGCGACCACATGCATAGAAACTATGCATATTTAACTTTCAAAATTTTTATCATATTTTCGCATGCGGAAGCTTAATTTGATAGGTAATTGGCTGGCGCAGTATCGAACGATCTAAACTTCCCGAAAGAAAAAAGAGTTCAAACGCGTAATAAAGAAGTACGTTTATTGGTCCCGTCTTCTTTCGAATACAGTCCCCTGGGAGAGAAGTCTGTGACACAACGCAAAGTTGAGTGGATTGAGAAGGGCCGTTTATACAAAGGACGAGAGCCGATACCTCAGCCCCTGTCTGGTTTGAAAGAGGAAAGGAGGAGTGGGGGGAGGGAGAGACAGCGTCGGCGACTTCTGTATTGCTTCTCCGCCGCCCTGGCTGCCCTGGCCGCCCTGGCGAGTCGGGGCTGGAGGGCACTGGAGGGCTGCCGCTCGAGGCGCCGAGGCGGCCGCCGACTCGTTGAAAAGACAATGACGCTGCGAAGGGCCTGGCCGAGGCCCGGCCGAGGGCCTGGGAGGGAAGGGCCCCTCGTTTGGCAACGCAACACACTAATGGCTTGCTCGGGGCTGGCGGGGCTGTCTCTTCCCCGGCCCCGGATGTGGAGATGGAAATCTGGTGCGCGGCCCGCGGCCGCCTGTTGCTGCCGTGGCTGCGGGTTTGTCTCGACTTGGCGGCCTTTTCGCGCCTCGCCGGCCGCCGACTGGCCGCTGCTGCACGCACAGGTGCGCACCCTCGCCTCGCCCCGGCCGCCGACTGGCCGCTGCTGCACGCACAGGTGCGCACCCTCGCCTCGCCCCGGCCGCCCCGGCCCTTTACTGCGGCCCTGGGGGGTGGGGCTCCAGGCAAGGCTCCAGGCCTGACGCCGGATTAGGGACATCTTGTCGGCAGACTACAGCGATGACCTCACCGCGTAAAGGGGGCGTTAACCTTCGGGTCCACTGCCGCCGCTGCCGCCCGCCTCGCCTCGTAAAAGCCCCCACCCCAGCCGCGCTGTCTGGAGGAGTAGTCACATTTAAAATGTTTCCTTTTACTACGTCTCAACCCTGGACCGGGTCCTCTCTTGGACCTGTCTCAGTTCACCCTGGCAGATTTTGACCCCATGCCAATGGTGGGCCCCACTGGTGGTCCCTGCTCCCGCTGACGGAGCACACGCGCCGGCCGCGGTGCCGCGTCTCGGAAGGTGTGGGGGCTGTCCAGGGCCAGGGCCGCCGCCGCCAGGGCCGCCAGGGCTGGCTGGAGCCGTGTTATTTTCGCCGGGGGTGGGGGATGGGGTGCGGAGTGGCCGGGCTGTTTAGTGCGTCGGGTCACGCCCGGCCTAGGCCAAGGCCCGCCCTGCCCTGCCCTGCCCTGCCCTGCCCTGCCCTGCCCTGCCCTGCCCCACCCCACCCCACCCCACCCCACCCCACCGCGCCCCAACGCGCCGCTGTCGCGCTGGACTGGCTGGCGTAGATTAAGGCGGCTTCGTGATGCATCCGCGGCACTCGGCCGCCGAGCGCGCCGTGCTCGACGCGGTCCTCCAGGCACCCAGCCTGATGGATGTCCCTCCCGTCCTGGCCGCCGCGTGACGCCGTCGGCGTCCTGGCCGCGCTCCATTAAGGCGGAATGTTCCAAGGTTCGTCCGAGCCCTTATTGCTCGCCGGCCCGTCCCCGACGCCGACCTGGCGACTGCCGCGGCGCCACTTTTCCCTCCTCCCCTGCTGTGCACCGCCACTCTGCGAGTGGTGGCGTCTCTGGTGCAGTGCGGGGCTCCGGGCCAAGAGTTCTCGAACTGCAACAACGGCGTGGCGAGGCGAGGCCACCGCCAGGCCACCGCCTTCCTGCACGGGGGCGCCTCGGCCGCCTCAAAGGGACGCAATAAGCCCGATTGGGCGGGGAGGCTGCACCGCCAACTCCGCGATACACGAGGCGCGCCGAGGAGGGGCGGCCCGAAATGACGTTCGCGACGACGGGGTGGGGGCGGTGCGCTGCGGCGGCGGGGACGGGCCGCAGGTGCGCGATTTAAAAGTGTCCCCCGACGCGGCCGGCGCGGCCCGGACACCGCAAGCACAGTGCCATCCCTCTCCGGTTATCAGTGACGTGCACTCGCGGGGCCTTGGCGGGGCCGCGTGTGCCTGCCGGGCCCTGCCCCACTGCGGGGCGTGCGGGGACTGCGGGGCCTGCCGCAGTGCGAGGTGTTTCGCCCCGCCTGGCAGTCAGTCCCCGACCCGGCCGGGCGCTTGGCTGGGCCCCGGGGCTGGCCCCAGGGCTGGCCCCAGGGCTGGCCCCAGGGCTCGGCCGCCCGCGCCCGCCCGCCCCGCGCCCCATGCCAGGCATGCAGGGAGCCTATGGAAAGTATTGGCAATATCGCGTCGCGATAGGAATGTCGCCGCGGCTGTCGCAGACAAGCTGAGGCCTGGCTGTGATACAGTGCCGCGACCTCGCGGATTCTTCTGGGGTAAGTTGGGGAAGAAAAGTACACTGTTAGAAGAGTAAAACTCTTGTGGTGCCATCCTGACCAGCTATTTCAACTTGGAATATTGAAATTGTGAGTGAACTCCCTCTAAATGGATGTCGAGATCAGTCGAATAGGGCTCAGGAGGAGGCGGGGTGCACTTTTCTGACCGTGTACTTTTCTTACCCCACTTACCCCTACGTGTGAAAAAATTCGAAATTCTGTTTAAAAATTAGCATGGACGCGCGATGGACAGACAAGCAAATTATTTAGCACCTTACAAATTCTGAAGCTCGATTGCTGCAAACCACGTCTAAATCAAGACTAAATCTGATCAAAAATAAATTTTCTGCGTGTAGGCATCCCGCTGTGCGGTTGCGCTCTTACAGAAAACACCGGCATTCACAGTACTACACCGAACAGTTCCGGCTGAAATTGAAGGGCGTTTTGGGGATCGATGCAAATGGTGACGTCATTAGGCTTCCGAAACAAACCCAAGCCGATCGCTGTGTGCGGGCCACCGTCCCGGCTCGCTTCTGAACTTCTGAACAGTGCTGTCTCTCCCTCACACCCTTCCGGACGCCCCGCTGCGGGAGAAACAGAGTGACCAAACAACATCAGTTCGGAATCTCTGCCTGTTGGTGCTGGTCATTGAAGCCGCCGTCTAACTGTCGAGCGTGAGGTCAGTCGCCAAGTTGGTTGCGACTCTGTGACGGACCGACAGGCGCGGCCCGGGGAGGGGGGGGGGACAATCAATCATTCAGAATCACCGCCTTTCACTCACGGACGGTAAACTAAAAATACTGGTTCCTGAGCCCCGGAAACGAGTGTGAGCCTCATATCCATCCCTTTTCTGATCGATGTGAGAGGAGAAAGAGAAATGACAACACACTATCGGTAGCAACACACCCGCTCCGTTTTCCAGGTGCGCAAACCGGAAACAGATTTTCGTTCTCTTGACTCTTCGGCTGTTGCGGTAGGCTTTCACCCTCAGCCCCCGCCCCTCCTTTCAAAAAATTGCGGGTCCCAAGCAAAATTTTGCCCTGCTTTTGCTAACGAATAACGAATGCGCGTTTTCGTTGTTGGCAATGGCTTGCGTTTTCCCTCCTTTTCCAGAGAGACGCCCACGAGGCCGAGGCGCGCGCCTGCAGATTTAATGCCACCCTTTGCAAAGCTAGCGCGAGCTAGCGGCACATGTCCATGACAACTTAGTTTCCACTGGTTGTTCTGCGCAGATTAGATGTAGGGCGGCGGGCGGCGAGGCGGAAGGGGGTAGCAGCGTTATTGAAATCCAGCCGCAGAGAGTTCTCGCGCTCCACTTGCAAACGAGTTTCGCGCTGACAGCCAAGTCGTCCCGCTTCAACGACTAACTCGGCCAATTACAAATCTCATTCGACGCCACAATAAAACAAGGTGTGACTATAAAGTCTCGTGGAGGCCTAATGGTCCGTGTCCGGCCTCGGTTTACCCGGCACGCCACATCGATCGGTGGCAGCCCTTTTGTGCGGCCCGCATTACCTGCGCACCGCGCACGCCGCGCACGCACGAAGGGACTAAGGGGCGGACTGTCCGGGTCGCTGTCAGAGTCCGCCTTGCAGTGCAGTGCCCCAGTGCAGGGGTTCGATCGGCCGGCCCACCCGGGCCTCGACCCGGGCACACCGGCTTCACGTTCTGTACACGCGGCATCTCCTAACCTTTCATTCTCTCCGGCTGGAGGTAGTGGACCGCAGCGCGTGGCCTGGCGGGGTTTCGCTCGTCGGATTTTCTTTCCGGGCCCGGGTCCGGCATTGTGTCCGACTGAACTAAAGCGACAGCAAGGTGAGCTGGCTGCTGGTGTTGCTGCCCGGAAAGCCGTACGCTGCTACGCGTCCAGCACACGGTTGGGCCCCGCGGGAAGTGAAACGGAGGGGGATGGGGAGTGGGCAGCCTGGCCGCGGAGCGGACGGACACGGACAGCCACCGACCGGTCCGCGCGGAGCCAGCCAAACACGCCAGGAGGCAGCACTCACACACGCAGTGGCGTGCGCAAGGAGGGGGGGGGGGGGGGGGGTGTCGGGTGTCAGGGGGGTCATGACCCCACGCTTTGGCTACTAGACAGCCACCTGGAAGGTAGGCAAATTGCGTCACTTTCCCCCTGTAAGTAGGCAAAAAGCATGGCCTGACCCCCCCTTTCTAAATTTCTGCGCACTCCACTGCACACACGCACGCGGTGGCCTCTCTTTGGACACGGCGAACCCCTGTATGAGTGCCGTTTTCCCCTCTCTTCCTTTTAATCGGGAGGGGAGGGGGAGTCTCTGTCAAGTTTTCTGACTCGAAAAGCGTTATTGCAGAGCGATACGAGACGGCACGTATTGTCCAAAACTTTTGCCGCTTCGGGAAAGAGTATCGTTCGCAAGATAAACGAAGACAGGGTTTGAGGCGCTTCCCCTTTCTGGTCCCAGGTACTCACAAAGGCGAACCTGGAGCGGCGAGGAGGGGTGCTCCGCGCCGCTCGGAGCCCAGCCGTCGTGCGGGCTTCCTCTGACGGCGGCGCACGCGAGGACAATCGGCACGTGGCACGCGTAGCACCCCCGGGCCACATTATTCTGACCTGCCCTGTCTCTCTCGCACCCCTCCGGGACGCCCATGAGTGCGAGGGAGACAGAGCGATACGGCGCGGAATCGCTCGGCCGGCCGCCAAACTCTGCCCCTCCGGTCTGCCGTCGCTTGCCGTCGTCGCCACGCAGGAAATAAAGTCATATTGGGGCGGGAAAATTGGCACGCCAGAAAAGGAGCGCTGAGCGGTCCGGCCAATCTCAGTGGAGGTGACGAAGTGACGCTGTGACGCGGACCGACGAGCGGTGTGACGAGGGCTGACGTCAGGCCCGTCGCCTGCCCGTCGCCTGCCCGGAGCTTGCCGGGCTGACCCAGCAACATCACAGAATCGGATTTACCTCATTTTTCCCGGTCGCGTCTCGCTTCGCGTCGCGCGACCTTTCTGGGAAAGCGTTTAATGAAAAAAGGGGGGAGAAATTAAAGGGGCGAGAGGGGCCCGGCAAATCTCGGTCTCGCGATTGGAACCGAGAGGGCAGAAAAATAACTTGCCTCTGGTTTGCGCGGGCCGCGGGCCGCGCTGCGCTCGGGGAATACCGAGAAGAGGTGCAGGAGGGCGAGCGGCCGCTGAGTGTCGCAGTGGCGCCGCCGTGGCGTTGCCGCGGCACCGCACTGCTCGGACGGGAGAGTCGGGCCGTGGCGCTGTGCACCGCGTCCCACTCGTTCCTTCAATTTCCAGGGATTAAACGGGACGGAGTCCGGGTGCTCGGTCCTCTTGCGGCTCGTGGACGCGAGAGAGCACTCTGCCGGTGAGCAAACATGCTGTCGGGGGTACGGCGAAATCTGCACCGCCTTTGCTATACGGGCTGTAAAATCTTGAGCCCGCCAATTACGCAACCAACAAACTCCGTGCGAAAAATGCGGGGGGGGGGGGAAGGGGAGGGAGTGCAACTGCGAAGGAGTGGTGCGTGCTGCCTTGTTCTAAACCAAGGGGGTATTCACTCCTAAAAGTGGTCGACATACTAATAACTTTACATGAATTACATCCTACTACATGCATAGGGAAAAGCCCAGTTTCCCACTTTGATCGCGTTTTCTCGGAACATAAATTGCAAACGGGCAGTCCTCTAGGGCGCAGTTTTGAGCTACAGCGGAGATTAGCATGGAAGCTCCTACGACATGCGCTATGGTGGGTAGCAAAATAATTTGCATTGGTCAATTTTATTTATTAAACGTTCGTAATTAAACAATTCGACAAAAAAATCAACAATTTTTTTTTGTATGTCACAAATACAACTAAAAGTTTTTTTTAAAATGTGATTGAGGCCCGGCAAATCTCGGTCTCGCGATTGGAACCGGAGGGCAAAAAATAACTTGCCTCGGTTGCGCGGCCGCGGGCCGCGCTGCGCTCGGGAATACCGAAGAGGGGCAGGAGGCGAGCGGCCGCTGATGTCGCAGTGGCGCCGCCGTGGCGTGCCGCGGCACCGCACTGCTCGGACGGGAGAGTCGGGCCGTGGCGCTGTGCACCGCGTCCCACTCGTTCCTTCAATTTCCAGGGAATAAACGGGACGGAGTCCGGGTGCTCGGTCCTCTTGCGGCTCGTGGACGCGAGAGAGCACTCTGCCGGTGAGCAAACATGCTGTCGGGGGTACGGCGAAATCTGCACCGCCTTTTCTATACGGGCTGTAAAATCTTGAGCCCGCCAATTACGCAACCAACAAACTCCGTGCGAAAAATGCGGGGAGGGGGAGGGAGTGCAACTGCGAAGGAGTGGTGCGTGCTGCCTCTTGTTCTAAACGGGAAAACCGAGGGGGCAACCACGTACGATGTTGGAGGACACAAGATTTCTTAAGACAAGAGATTTCGTTGGATTTCGTCCGTTTTTAACGCTAAACTCTGCCAGTTTTTGGCCTTTTTGGGGAAAGATTTCGGATTTCTAGAGACTTCTAGGGCTTCAGGGCACGCAGGATTTCTCGAGCGGTTGGGCCCTCGGAACGGAGAGTCCTGTGCCGTGTCACCGCGCCGCGCGCCAGCAACACCACAGCGGGCAGCCTGGCGCTGCTCGCCGTGCTCGCGGTATGCGGCACGCCGGGGCACCGCCAGACCACGGCGCCAGGGGATGAAAGTTGCTGGATCATAGCTCCAGCCTTCACTCCGCCCTGGGTGCGCGATGAATCTTTCAGGGCCTAACGCACCGGCGGCGCGTGGCGCGCGTGGCGGCGCGGCAACTGCCAGCGTGGGTGAGGAGGAGGAGGGGGAGGAGAGGGGGGGGGGGGCTGCCAGGGGTCTGAGAGTAGAGCCTCCATAATTCATGGCACCAGGTCCCCCTTATGTCGCCGCAGGTGTGAGAGGTGTCCTGCAGGCCCCGGGCGTATGTATCATGACACTGCGTCTCACCGCTGTTGCAGCATTCGCCCTGGGGCGCCATGGCAGGCCATGGGGTGCCCTGGGGCGTCACGCCAGCAAGGCAGACCAGCTGTCGGCTGGCGCGGCTCCGGGCAATGCCGCGTCATCATCGTCGTCCCGAATCGCTCACAACGACACGATAAAGACAGTGTGCATTTCCCGTTCAGTCTGTGTCGCGGACGCTTTTGAGACAGGACCGCTTTTGCTCGGTACTGTACGCTGCTCGCTGCGGTCCGCATGCAGTCTGCGCCAATCCCTGCAGCCCCAGCCACTTTGGCGGCTGCGACGTGCCTGCCGGCAGCCTGGCGCCGCGTCCCCGTCGGTCCCCGCTGCCTGCAGTGATGCGGCAGGTGCAGCGCCGACTTACTTCGCCCGCTTCGCTTCGCTCGTGGCTTTGTTGGCTTTGTCGGGCCGCGGGAGGGAGTGGCTCTCTCGGTGGGCCGGGCCCAGAGCAGGCGCGTAGGAACGTCAAAAAAGTTGGGGGGTCGTTGTATTGCATGTTGCCTACCTCGCAGGGGATTGACCTGGGGCAGTTCAGAAACTGGGGGGTCAGCTGACCCTCTGACCCGGTGTCTGATACGCCACTGGCCCAGAGTGCGTGCGAGAGAGATGGAGTGAGAGCCGCGGGGACCGAGGCGCACTCTCGGCAGCGAAGCACAGAGAAGCACAGCCAAGCCGATTCGAGGCCGGGCAAGAACGCGAACACGCCTGAAGGCCCTGAAGGAGAGCAGGTTGAGGCCAGCGGACGGTCTCACTTCGTTCCCACCTCCTTGGACTCCCCCGCGCGTTCTCACCCCAGACCGCAAGGCGGTAATATTACCATCATTTAGTGGCGGTGATTTGGAGTGTTGTTTCAAGAGCCCGCCGCTTCGGTTGCAGTAACACAGACCGCAGAACGCCCTGTCTCTCCTCTCACGCCGTGACGCCGCGTGGGGCCGCTGGGCCGCTGGGCCGTGGGGCCGCTGGGCCGTGGGGCCGCTGGGCCGTGGGGCCGTGGGGCCGCTGGGCCGTGGGGCGCCGTCTGACGGCCGTGAGGGCGGCTTATGCCTCGTGGGCGTCCGATCTGGAGCCAACTGGAGCCCGCCGCCGGGCCACGCCCAACCGCCCTGCCCCCCGCCAACCCCTGCCGGGGCCCCTGGGGGGCCGCTGGGCCGTGGGGCCGCTGGGCCGTGGGGCGTGGGCGTGCGGGCGCGGGCGGGGGGCGGCGAAGGGGCCCGGGCCTGGGGCCGCTCCTGGGTGGGGCCGGGGGCCCTGGGCCTGGGGCCCGGCCAGGGCGCTGGGCCGTGGGGCTGGGCCCGTGGGCCGCTGGGCCGGGGCGCGCCGGGCCGCTGGCCGTGGGGCCGCGGGCCGTGGCGCCGCTCCGTGGGGGAGTTATTTTCGTCGCCCAGGCCGAATAACTCACCATGGTGGACCATGGACACGACGAGCGCGATGCCATGGGCCATGGGCGTGGTCCAAGCGGACCGCAGTGAGGTGCCCAGGCCGGGCCGAGCTGGCGGCGGTCGCTTGAATTAGGTGCCGCAGAGGTGCGCAATCAATTCGGGGTTGTCGGGTCGTCCCTGTCCGCCGCTTCTAGCCGGGCTTAAGGCCGTAGGGCCAGGCCGAGGGCTGCCCGCCCCGCCAGGAGGCGACGCCGGCGACGCCTCATCCGGGCAGCGAGGCTCCCCTCACGCGGAAATTTATTTTCGTCGCCCAGGCCGAACTAACTCACCATGGTGGACATGGACACGACGAGCGCGATGACCATGGGCCATGGGCGTGGTCCGGCGTGACCGCAGTGAGGTGCCCAGGCCGGGCCGAGCTAGGCGGCGGCTTCGCTTGAATTAGGTGCCGCATGAGGTGCGCAAATCAATTCGCTTGTCGCTCGTCCCTGTCCGCCGCTGTACCTAGCCGGCGACTTTAATGCAGTTAAGGGGCGCGTGGAGGGCACGCGCTAATTACGCTCGAGAGATATCGGTGTGCCCCGCCGCGCCCCACCGCGCCTCACCCCGCCCCACCCCGCCACGGGACGCCCGCAAAGCTGGAAATTAATTAATTAATTAATTTTGCCGGTGGTGGCGCGCCGCCGCGCTGTCTTGGCAAAGAGACCGTATAACACGCGCGTCCTCCTGTCCGAGCGGTTATCCTTTGCGACCTGCCCGTCACAGTGGTGATGGATCGCCAGCTTGCTGACCCTGCCCCCCCCCCCCCCCCAAGCCGGGATCTCTGGAGTTAACTACTGGCCCTTCAACCCGCCCGCCCGCTCCCCAGCCACCCTGGGCGCGAGCCTGGGCGCGCGGGGCGGAGGCGGGCGGCAGGAGCAAATGAATTCCAGAACCCAATTCATTTAGTTTTTCTGCCGCGCGACTGATTGGCGATTAATTAAAGCAGGTTGATCGGGCCTTCGGTCCTGACGGCTTGGCCCTCGTCGCCAGGTCATTGGCCAATTACGCAAGCTGGCAAGCTGGGTGGTGGTGGTTGTTGTTGCTTGGACTTTTCCTGCTTGTTGTTTGGTTTTTTTGTGGTGTGGGTGGTGGTGGAGGGCGTGGCGGTGGCCGCACACCGAGCCTGCTCGCTGCGCTCGGCCTTCCAGAAGAACGTCCAATGTTTCCGTGCCGCTAACTTTCTTCGCGCGGAGAGGCCGAATCCGGGGATTCCTGCCGAGCGACGATGAATCAGCATTCCTCACGCACTTCCGGTCCCCGTGATGTGTGCTAAGTGTGTTTGTGCAGGTGTGCGTGCGTGTGCCAGACAGAGCCACGCGCCGAACACGCGACGGCCAGGCATACGCCTCTCGTATTACGCACGCGTGTCTGGGCAAAAGCCTCGACGGGCTTTCCTAATAGAGACCGAGTTTGGACCGGCACCAACTTTGCTCCAGACCCCTGACGGTGACGCACGCACTCACGCACACATTCACACACGCGCGCGCGCACACACACATACACACACGTGCGAGCGCGAATTTTGACGGAAAGTGGAAACAATGCTCGTGGTCCCGCTGCGCGCCCCGCGATACGCGCGGCAATTCCTAAAATCGGCCGGCCTCAATCACAGAGGAACGAAAAGCGGCCGAACGGCCACCGCGGCATTAGTTGCTAATGCGTTTGGCTGCATGAATAAATGCACAAGGCCGGGAGGCGCAAATAAATCTGGCGGCAGGATTTCGATCCCGTCTCGTCCCCCACCACACACTGGAGCCCGCAGGGCGCACCCAGCCACCTGCCCGGGACTCCGTTACCTGTCGAGCGGTACTGCGCTAGAGCCTGGGGGCCCCGGGCTGCTCGTGTCGTGCCATGCCATACCGTGCCGTGCCATGTTGTACCGACACTCGAGTTGAAAGACGGCCGGCGTTCGGCGCAACTACGGTAGTATCATGAACCACGCCGAGCGCGCCGAGCCCCCGGGGATCATCCCTGACGGCCGCCCACACCCGAGCCCGGCCGTGGCGACTGCCAATGCGTGCCGAGCAAATACGCAGTGCGCCTCCTCCCCTCCGCAGCCTCCGTCCTCCGTGTGCACAGCGCCCCCGCAGAGCCCCGGACCGGTCCCGGATGACCCTAACGCCTTGGTTTCAGCGCGGCGGGACACAGTTGGCACGTCCGCGCGTTATTCGGATTCGGATTCATACGGTGGGAACGGCGAGACGTGTCTCGACTCGACCGCGAGCTCGGCCGACATGTCCGGGGCCAGCAGATGGCGTTCCGTGGGACTCACGGGTGCGGAGCTACCGAGCGCACCCCGCAGCGCCACGGCCGTCCTTGAGACTTTGGATGCTGCTCTCAGACCGCGCCAGCCCGCCAGCCCGCCTGCCACGCCATGAGTGCGGATAGAACTTTGCATTATTTCACGGCAAGTTCACCAACACCCTGCGCGCGCCGCCTGCCGACGATCCGTCTTTCGCAGCTTCGCTCGCGAAAGCTCATTGTCCGCTCCGCTTTCGTCGCCCCCCCCCCACGGCGCCCCACGGCGCTCGGCGTCGCAGAGGCGCGGACTCACCGGTCCATGGAGATGGCCATGAGGGTGAAGACGGAGGCGCAGATGGAGAGCACGGCCACGAACTGGGACAGCTTGCAGTAGAGGCGGCCGAAGGGCCAGTTGTTGTGCAGCATGCCCACGTACGTGGCCGTCACGTTGAGCATGGACACCATGGCGTCGGCGATGGACAGGTTCACCAGGAAGTAGTTGGTGACGGTGCGCATGCGCTTGTGGGCCAGCACGATCCAGATGACCATGATGTTGCCGCAGGCCGCCACAATCACCTGCAAAAACAACAACGATGTCAAAACATTTATGCTGGAGTGCTTCTTGTTTCTTCCGCGACTTGTTTTCGTCTGGCGACTGGGCCGCTGCTAGATCAGCGGGGCTGCATCATAAATCAAAATGGCCATCGCATCGGCGGATGAGAGGGAGGGCGCTGCAGGGCGGCGGGGCGGGGGGAGGGGCGGCAGGCCAGGGCAGGCCGCGGCCAGCGCATTGCGGTGCCGCGGAGGAAAGACGCGCTCGCTCGATTGGAACGCTGCTGTCCACTCCAGGGCCTCCTCAATGTAGAGCGGCACGACGGCGCCCACTCAGGTTGAGGCCCGAAGCTCGGAACCCAAAGCCCCAGACGGAGAGCTCAAAGCCCCAAGCGGTTTATGCCGGCAATACCGGGCCACGGCCAGACGCGCCGCGAGCGCTAGGAGCAATAACGCTACGCGACGGGGGACGGGCCCACGCGGAGACGACAAGAGGAAGTCGCGGAAGTTACGGAGGCTGCCAGTGAACCGACGGCGGGGACTATGCCTGGACGCTGATGGCGCAGCGAGCAGCGAACAGGGAGGTCATGAGCCAGAGCCGTCGCCCCGCGTCGCCCCGCGTCGCCCCGCGTGTCCCAGCCCTCCAGTTCGGCATTCCGACGAACCACTCGTGCGGCGGAGGCCCTTCAGGGGCGGCACGGCGACGACACCAACCTCACGACCAAGGCAGCGGCGTAGTTAAGCGACAGCCCCACCCCTCCCCATTCGACCTTAACTGGCAGTTCGCAGTGTGCCGCCTGTCCCTCCGCCAGCCAGCTCGGGCGAGTCCAGGCTACGCCACTGAATCGAGATGTCCTGCACGGCGAACGCAAAGCACTATTCGTAGCCCTCTCGATCCGTTTTCAGCGAGAGACATGGAGCAGGTACACAATGATAACCCACCGCCGCCCCGCTGACTGCTGCCCGCCGCGGACCGCTCTCGGCGACATGGGAACTGGCCCACGTGCGCCGGGACCGGGCGGGACGGTCCAGGTGAGGGCGGCCGCGGCCGCGTCGTGTTTTCGTTGGACGGCGAGGCTCATTCCAAACAGCGCTTTCGTCGCTCCGTCTCTCTCGCACTCATGGGCCGTTGCGTGGGGGTGTGAGGGAGACAGAGCGACGATGCACTGCACGCGAACCTTACAACCAATTTTGAGCACATTTGCTTTGTTCTTTAGATCGTATATTACGATACGAGGTATTTTCTTTCTGAGCTTAGCGCTTGAAATGCTTCACCTACAACAAACTATTTTCTTTCTTCAATGGTTAGTTTGTAAGGTTTCGACAGCGTGTTTGTAATCAGGCTTATTACTGCCGCGCGAGAAGGATATCGTTTTGCCGCTCCGTCTCTCCCCTCGCACTAGACTATTTCAGCGGAGCCGAGAAGAAGAACAAAAGGCGAGCGGGTCACTTCCGGTTGGGTCACAACAAACAGACGACGCGTTGGTTTTCTACCCACCAGCGGTTCCAATAACATGTTATTTTCACTCGGATGAGTCTCAAATATTGTGTGTAAGCTTTAAAACGCCGCGTAACTTTCAAAAAGAGATTTTCGGCGATGTTTAAATCCTCTGTTGTCTGTTTGTTGTGACCCAAGCGGAAGTGGCCCGCTCGCCTTTTGTTCTTCTTCTCGGCTCCGCTGAAATAGTCTCTTCAACAACACAACGGCTGGCCCATGAGTGCGACAGAGACAGAGCGACGTGACTGTTCGGAGGCAGTGGACCAGCTGGCCGGGCCGAGGGCCGGGCGCGTTGGGAGGGTGAGACGTGCGAGGTGCGCGACGCGTCCGGATCCGTGCCGAGTCCGTGCCGAGCGTCTTCGAGTGCACTATCGCTGTCGCCGAGGTGAGGCCCTGAAGAGGAGCAAGGAGAGAGCACGTCCCCAGCTGCCGCGCTGCCGGCGTTTCGTCATCGAGCCGCGCCAGGTTTCGCACCATGGACATTGACGCGAGAGCCCACGACAACGATAGCTCGTCGAACTCCGAATGGAGGGAGGAGTCGTGGTTCATTTTTTGATTTCCTGTGCTACCTGAAAATTTAAGAACTATTTCTTTCTATAGCAAAGTAAATTAGTCTGTCCTAAGTATGCTCAAAATACTTCGTAAGGTTTTAAGCGTGTGACGCATAGGACCACTGTCACCGCTCAAACTGGCCTCGCGCGCGGACGAGGTTCCGCGAGTCGCCGCGAGATGGCGCTGCGCGCGCCGAGCCGCCGCACGCTCGCGGTGGCGACCTAGGTTAGTGTAGTAACTAGTTTGTAAGCAATTTCCCTGGACACATGGTGAGTTAAATCTAAAGGTTGGAAAGCTTTCGGTTTCCCTTTGAGTGATTGCAATGGTGGTTCAGCGGGGGTGTTAGACGACCGCGGCGAGCGCCGCTACGGTTATTCCCCGCGGAGAATGAGCACCTGCAACGGTCGTTCCCTCCAACGGCGTGGCGCCCCACCGTCTGCTCCTCCGGTCGACTCCTACTCCCCCGCCGACGACAAGAATGCGACAACGGGATCCTGGGCCCCTCAACCCGGGTGGCGACCGTGCCGACGGTCACGCGGTTACACCACTTCGGACAACGCTTGCGCAGGTACTTAACAAAAACAGAGCTGCGCGGCAATGAAGCAGCGTCGCCAATGGCACCCTTTTCCAGGACCAAACGGCACCCGTTCCCCGTCCTGCAAACGGGTGCCCCGGCACCCAAAGGATGCGTTACGGTCTTGAATCTTTCAAGCCCGAGTCGTCTAACCGTGCAGCCTAGCCGAGCCGAGCACAAAGTGGAGAGGGGAAGGGACGGGGTTGAGGGAGGGCATGGCCAGGGCAGGGCGGCTGCAAGATGTGTCCGCTTTGGTCAGGAGCGCACCAAGGTACAAGCCGTGTTTGCCGAAAACGAAACGCGAAAGTGCGTCAGACGCAACGCAAACGCCAGCAAGGGGAAGAGCCTCGCATGTCTTTGAGAATCGTTTGAGAACGCAGCTCCAACATGCTCGTTTTACGCCCGGACGGGCCTGCATCACTGCAGAGACGCCATGGCGAGCGCACCTCCTCGGCAGGGGCGGTGGGGCCTTTCTTTGAGAGGAAGAAACCCCGCCCCCCTTATGCAAGCCAGTGCATCACAGTAGCCTCCAATCAGTGCGACAAGGACAACACGATGTGGAATGACATGAGGGGCCGGGACGGGACTCGACGCACGCGGTAGCGCACACACCATAACGCCCAGTGGCGTGGCACCAAGGCCCTCCACGTATGCACACAGACACCCAAGCGCGTACGCAGACAGACAGACAGACATGAAAGACAGACAGACAGACAGACAGACCGGCAGGCAGGCATACTCACAGGCAGGTCGACAGACGGACAGCGAGAGGCAGAGCGCGCGGGTACTCGTCGGAGCGGACGATACATCCATGGTGATAACGCAGGTGGGCGGGGCCGCGGGGCCGCGGGGCGCTCGGCGGGGCGGGAGCGGTGCCCTGAGTACGACAGGACAGGACCGACAGGACGACGCACTGACAGAACTCGAGCCTCTCTGTCGCAGCGACGCCCTTCAGCATGTCATCCGAGACGCGAAATCCGGAGCGAATTGTCATCGGGCGGTGGCGGTGAGTCCCCACGCCCCACGCACGCAAGCTGCACAGCCACCCTGCGTCCTCGTCAACCTCGTCAACCTCGTCAACCTCGTCAACCTTCACGGTGGCGTCGGCGGCTGGGAAGGCACAGCGTTCGGGCTAAATCCACCGCGAAGGCCGAGCCAAGGGCCAAGCACCCCACCGGAGACGCCAGGCGAATATCGCGACGAACGACTGCGGGAAAGTTCGGCCAGGCGGTGGGCTTTTCGTGTGGCGAGCCCCTTACGCGAATGCGCGGCCACCGTGAACAAAGTACCGCTACAGTGTAGGGCATCTGGCATTACAGGAATGCGCGGCCATTCGGAAAGTTTGCTGTGGGCGGAATGATACGTCTGCCGCCAGACGCTCCGGGACGAGACGGGATGACGAGGCCGAGCCGAGGCCGAGGCCGGGCCGTGCGGGGCGGAACACGGGTCGAGTACCACGACGCGACAGACGCGCGGTGCTCGGCGGGGCTTTGCGGCCTCGCCGAAGTGCTCCGTTTCTAGAGTTGCTTTCCGCGGAGCCGAGCAAGGGCTCTGAGGCTCGGGACGAAGGAAACACTCACCATGCCAGCAAAGAGTGCGCTCCAGAGGACCTGCCTCCACATGGGCAGCACGTAGGTGTGGTAGTCGGTGTCGTTGTAGGGGAAGCCGGTGGAAGTGAGCTCGCCGTCGAAGATGGGCGACATGACGGGCGTGGTGGTGACGTTGCCCGCCCAGGCGTCGGCCAGCGACATCACGGTGTCGTTGTCCAGCCCCAGCGCCGCCAGCGCAGGGTCCTCGACGGAGCCGTTGCCGCTGGCCATGGCGGCCTCCATGGTGGAGGCGGGGCGAGGCGGGGCCGGTGAGACGCGCAAGTGCTCTACAGCGCGGGCCGAGGCCCGGGCCGGGGGGGAGACACGCTCCGCATGCTGCTGGTCCTGGTCGTGCTGGTGGTGCTGGCGGTGCTAGCGGTACTGGCGACTGGCGCGAAGCCCTGCCCGGCGCCGCGGCGGCCCCGCGCCTAGCGTCCTGGCAGTCACGGCCTCACGCTGCGACGCGCCACGAGGTGCTGCGATTCCTTATCGCTAAGGAGCTGCGATAGCCTGGACGCGGCGCCCGCTCAATCCACTTGAAGGGCGATGCGGCGGCGATGCGGCGGCGGTGCGGCACCTGTCAACACACGACACACCGGGAGTGAGGACTAAGGGCCGCATTCCGAGTGCAGAGCGGCGCAGGCCGAGGCGGCGACGGCGAACCCCACGCCAGGGGCCGAGGCATATGGGCCGTCCGGCGTTGCGTACCCAGCGAGGGTCTCGCTTGGAGTGCCTCCGCCGCCTTGGTTGATGCGATACCCACTGGCGGGGAGAGACGAACAATACACGGAGACTTATCGGCGTCGAGTGCACATCCATTAGGGTCATTGGATGCAGTCCTCTCTCTCATCCACTCTGCTGCCGGCGGCTGCCGGTCTCGGGGTATCAGACGAGACGAGCGCTTCGAGCAGCTTAAAGCGGCAATCGGCCCCTCGGTATTGGTGGTCCGGCGGAGATAAACGCGGCGCGTGCTTTGCGGAGGGTCATAGCAACGATGCAAACGGCGCGGCATCTAGCACTGCTGCAGTTCAGCAGTGCTTTTTCGTAAATGTGCAGAACCGAAAGACGCTCCGTACTTTCCCCTCTTAGCTTGAGAAGACCAGTATCGTCAATACACTGAGATTCCAAACGCTATGAGTACTCTGCAAACTCAACAGTGTACTCAGTACACTCTCTTTAGAGTGTACTCATGAGTACACTATCTTTAGCGTGTACTCATGAGTACACTCTCTTCAGCGTGTACTCACACGTACACTCCCACGAACGTGTACTCAGCTGCATGAATTGTGCCGACTTAAGCACACTCTCGTTAGAGTGTACTCAGGTAAGCACACTTTCGTTAGAGTGTACTCAGCTAAGCACACTTTCGTTAGAGTGTACTCAGCTGAGCACACTCTCACAGGAGTGTGCTTATGAGTACACTCCAAATAGAGTGTACTGAGCACTCTGTACAGTTTGCAGAGTATAGCACGTATGGTGTGATATCGCACCATACGTGCAATGCGATAGCCATATCGCACCTTAAGTGCGATGCGTCCCGAAAATGCCCTATGCTAATGCATGGGAATGGGGAGGCATCGCACTTCATGTGCGATGCTTTTGTATCGCACCAAATTGACGCTATACTCCTCGCGTTTGGATTCTCAGTGTAGCAAAACTACACTTTAATTTACTCTGTGTGTTCTTATTGGTTGTTACGAACTGTCGACGGGCGTTAATGGAACTCTCCGGTCTGGACTCAAGACTCACTTATCTATCTAAACTGGACGAACGCTGCTTCCAGTGCAGGCCCCTGTCCACCAGCAAGCGCCCCTACCGATTCACCTTGAAGGCGCATTGACAGTCCCGCGTCGCGAACGCGTCGCGAAGCCCTCGAGGCTCTCGACCCCGTTCAGGTTAAGTGCCCCGCCCCGCCCCGCCCCGCCCCGCCTCGCCCTGCCCCGCCCCGCCCCGCCCCGCCCCGCCCGCCCCGCCTCGCCTCGCCCTGCCCCGCCCTGCCCGACTCTCACGGGCATGTCAGCACCCGGCCGGCGGCGGCCTGTCCAATAAGGTCTTGGCCTCGGGCCGCCGATCATAGTGGAGGTAAAGGCGCCCCCCTTCAAGGCGTGCCCTTCAAATAAATGTATTTTCCGCCCAGGAGCAGGGCATGCCGCCGGCCAAGGCCCCGGCCATGGCCCCGGCCATGGCCCCGGCCCGCACGTCGAGCACTTAGAGCCGACCCGTCCGCCCCGATCGCTGTCCGATTTTACGCCCAATTCGCAATGCAAATCCAGGGCCGCGGCGCACAGCCTGGCAGCGCGCCGATCCCGAGAAGAGGCGTTTCGGGGCAGGTAGACCGTTTAGCGTAGCCGTATAGCGGAAGGAAGCCCACTTTACTCAAAAGCGCAGCACAGCGCGGAACGACCCTTTGATTCAGCGCTGATGACGGGGGATAAAATGGAGATGACTTTTTGTTCTGTCGCGAACGCGGTCACACTTTTTATGTGCCGAACGAACCGTGTGAGCTGGTTCGGATCGCAATCAGAGAGAGCCCGTAGTAAAAAGGGCAAACGAAGCGGGGATTCAAACCGAACGCGGTGACAGCTAGCTAGCTTACCACAGAACACGCTGATATTCTTTGATCTACCATAGCAGCCTTTGGGTCCACAAAAAATATGTGTGATCCACCCCTTTTAAAAAAAGTTCTGGTTCAAAGAAGAAATCCTTTGGATGAAGATTTGATTACCAAAGCAAGATGAAGATCCTTTCCCGAGTGTGTTTCAGCGCATTTCTCGCCGTTTCCAATTCCCTGTCCGTCTGTTTGAACGGTCTCTGCCGTAACTTCGGCCGATCCGTAACGTATCCCTCCCGGGCTGGCCACCGAGAACCACTAATCTTGCACAGACACAACAGCACCGCGCCAACAGTGCGGCACCCCTGCCGAACAGCATGCGAACCCAGTCCCAGGCCGAGGGTAGGAATCCACTGGAGCGTCTGTTCGGGAGGTATCCAACCCGCCCGGCTGCTGCCGGGGGCTCGGGGCACGGACGACAAGGTGAGGCACGATGCGGCCAGGTGGGCGGGGCGGGCCAGGGCCGGGCCAGCCATGAGATGCTTGGCAATCGGGCTGGTTCACCGTTGCGCTCATTTCAGAGGGTGAGGTGCGGTTCGGTGATCGAGGGTGACTGGCCAGGCGAGTGGGTGCCACGTGCTATGCACCACCTGTTCGCGGTGAAGGGGCGATCGGGGCGGGGCGGCAGCGGGCGGCAGTGCCGCCCCACGTTTCCTCGATAACTTGCTGCCCGCTCTTGCAGGCTGATGCCCTGCGTGGTGTAGCCTCGCTCTCCCTCTCACACACGGGACGCCCGTGCGACAGAGAGAGAGAGTTTTTTAGTTTTTACAAGTATTTATTGGGGGGATTTAATTTACAATTAGGGCCAGGAATGAGTTAAATTTTTTGTCAATAAATTGTGCATGCGGTGTTCATGTTATTTTTTATATCAGATGTTTGTGGTGCGGTTTGTACAATTTTGTGATATATTTTTTTAAATTTAAGTTACATATCTAGATAAAAATATGGAAATATAATTTATTTTTGAAGAATAATTCAATTAAAAAAAGTTTTAAAAGTTCATTTTTTTTCTTCTTTCTTTTCTTCTTTTTTTTGCAAGTATTCTTGGTTGCTTGTAGGATCTTCTTTTTGTTTCTGTTTTTGTTCATCTTGGGGTTTCAGTTGATTTGAAAGGTTTGGTGGAAATTCAAAGTGGTGTTGGTTAGATTGGCGTAGCTTTCTTCAATTGCCAATCTGTGCTGCAATCTTCTTTTGAAGAGCATAAGATAGTTTGGTTGAGGAGGATTTGATTTCTTGATGAGGGTCATGTAGGTCCTATAAATTGTGCTCTTTGCCAAGTTTACGAGGAAATTTGCGTATCTTGAAGCTGCAGTTGTAGAGGGAAATCCAGCAAGGGCTTGTTGGTAGTCTAATTTTTTTCCTTGATTTATGCTCTTGGTTTTTGAGGATACAAAAGTCCAGATGGGGATTGTGATTGGGCAGTTAAAGAACATGTGGGCACAATTGCCTTCCTGATTGGGGCACCAAGGACACTTTGGAGAAGGTATTATTTTCCAATCATAAAACTTCTTTGGCGTTGGTAGGGCATTGTGGAGTAATCTCCAAGAGATGTCCCCATCCCTTTTATCGGTGGGTTGAGAGTAGATGGAGATCCATGGAATCTGTTTCTCTGTCCAAGGTGTTGAGCCACTGACTTCAGGCTTGGTAAGCAGAATTTTGAGGGATTGGATGTAGTTTTGTTTCTTGGATGATGAAAAGATTTTGTCTTCTTCGCTG
Source organism: Thrips palmi (assembly GCF_012932325.1). NCBI lineage: Eukaryota > Metazoa > Arthropoda > Insecta > Thysanoptera > Thripidae > Thrips > Thrips palmi. Next base: position 6,256,861 of record NW_023144632.1, on the reverse strand, counting down.
ATCTTGTACTGGGTGATTGAATCTTGGGACTCTTGTTGCTCTTGAATTTTTTTGTTGAAGAAGTTTTTAATTTCTTGAAAATTTCTGTTGAGTCTTCTTTGGGCTGGGCTTGGTAATTGGTCTACAGGAGGCATTGTCCAATTCCCATTTGGCATGAGTTGTTGCAGATTGTTGAAGTTAAAATATTTCCAGTCTGGAAGTATTTTCAATTGTTCTTCTGAAATTATGGCACTTCCCTGGAGTGGGGTGGTGGCCAAGATTTGAGGGGAAAGTGAAGAATGGACTATTTTTGGCTTTAAGTTGAGCCATGCTGTTAATAAACTATGATAGAATGGTGAGAGATTGGCTCTTGCAATTGGGTCGAATTTCTGGTTGAAGAAATGCTGTGGAGGAATTTCACCATAGCGGGACAGGTTGTATTGGTGAAACAGATAAGTTGGCTCCTGGCTCAACAGATTTTGTTGGATGTCATAAGCTAGCTTGAGGCGTAGAGAGTGGATCCTGGCTTGAAAGTTGGTGAGTCCCACTCCACCCAAATCCATTGGGGCGAAGACAAAGTTGTGATGCAACCAATGTTTTCCTTGCCACACAAAATTGATTGATATTTTATGGACTTCATCAATAAATTCTTTTGGTGGTTCCAAAACGTTGAGAGTATGTATGAGTTGGGCTCCCGCTAATTGGTTACAAACTATTTTTCTTCCATTGTAGGATGTCATTTTGACGAACTGGGACCACTTGTTGAGGCAAGCTTTGTATTTTGATAGCAGACATTCCCAGTTTTTATCTTCCCATTGTTTTTCATTTCCAATGTACACACCCAAAAATTTCATTCCTTGGGAGTTCCACTGACAATTTAGGGGAGTTTCAGTGCGGTTTTTCCATTTTCCACAGAAAAGACCTTGTGATTTTTCTTGGTTTAGTACTGCTCCAGATTGTTGACTATAGATGTTGAAGGCTTCTGTGATTTCATTGAAATCTTGATTGCGTGTGATGAAGAAGGTGATATCATCAGCAAAGGAAGTACTTTTGATGGAGATGTTGGTTCTTGGTATTTTGTATCCTTGCAGGTTGATGAGGCAGTTTGTCATTATAAGAAATGGCTCGATTGAAATGGCATACAGTGGCCCTGCAATGGGGTCACCTTGTTTGAATCCTTTCTTGAAATCGAAGGGAGCAAGAAGTGAGGAGCCCATCTTGATGTATCCTATGGAATCAGTTAGAAGTGCTTTGATGTTGCTGCAGAACTTCGTTCCAAAACCTTGCTTCTCGAGGAGATGATAAAGGTAATTATGGGAAACTTGATTGAAAGCTGCTTTCTGGTCAAGAGAGAGAACAGCTAGTTCTGTTTGCTCAGTGTTGGAGTGATGGATGATGTTTCTAATTGTATGAAGATTTTGGTAAATAGTTCTTCTTGGTACGCAGTAGCTTTGATCGGATTGAAGTAGTGTTGAAATAACTTGAGAGATTCTTTTGCTGAAAATTCTTGAGATTATTTTATAATCAGTATTCATGAGGGATATTGGTCTCCAGTTTTTGAGGTAGAGCCTGCTTCCCTTTTTTGGTACAGGAGTGATTACAACTTTTTTCATGGACTTTGGTAGAGCTCCATTTTGCTGGAAGTTTTGCACCACTTTATGAAATAAAGTTTTCAGTTGTGTCCAGAAAAATTTGTAGAATTCTACTGGGATCCCATCTAATCCAGGTGCTCGATTGGGTTGAGCATCCTTGATAGAGTTGTAGATTTCTTCTGTAGAGATTGGTTCTTCACAAAATTGTTTTTCATTTTCAGAGAGTTTTGGTAATTTCTGGTAGAGTGGGCTCTCGGAATTTATTGGGTTCAGATCTTGATCATCAAAAGAGTTTGAGAAACTTTCTCGAACCTTTGAGAAAATTGTCTTCTTGTCTGTCACAACTTGGCCGTTTATTTCCAGCTGGGAGATTGTAGTTGAAGGTTTGGCTTGTTTTGCCATCCTTAGGAAGAATTTTGATTGAGTATTTGCTTCTTTGCATAATTGAGCTTCAAGAAAATGAAGTTTTTCTTTGGATCTGTCTTTGTACATTTTGTAGATGTCAGATTGAAACTGGATTGCAATCTGTGCATCAGTGGGAGACAGAAAATGTTTGGTATCAATGTAATCTATCTGTGTTTGTAGAAGATCAATTTTTTCTTGAACTTGGCTTCTTAGAACTTTGATATGTCTTTTGGAAGCGGCACACAATTCTTCTTTCAGTTGGTCCCAGATGACTGTAATGTCACTGTTTTCTAGTTGAGATTTTTCTTCATAAAAAACTATTATGTTTTCAACAATTTTTTGGAACTGTTTACATTTTAGAAGGGTTATGTCAAATTTCCAGTAAGGTGGTTGATACTGTTCTCCAGTGGTGAATAATTTTAAGGTTACTCCAGCATGATCTGAAAACGACGGGATTATTTGGGTGTTGTTTACAAGATGTAAGTCTTTCTTCTTGATATAAATCCTGTCCAATCTTGCCATTGGATGGTTGTGCTGCAATCCTCTGTAGGTGAATTGGGTTTTGTTTCCGCTGAAGTTTCTCCATACATCAGTGAGGTCATGATGTATTAGGAGAATTTGTAGTTGATTGGCCAATGCTCTTCTTATTTCCGAACAATTTCTTCTATCTTGTTCATGGAGTGTTACATTCCAGTCACCTCCAATAATAATGCAAGATGCATCATTGATTTTTGATAAGTGGTTTTCAAGTTGGGTGATCAGCTGGTCTGTTTTCTCCTTGTTGTGTGGCATGTAGACATTTATGAGGTGGTAATCTTCTTGATTTTTCTTTATGTGGGCTGCTTGCAAGTAGCCCTCTAAAAGTATGGTATGAGAAATTAAGTCTACTTGTTGAAAATATTCTTGTGCTATGGCAATAGCTACTCCAGAATTTGACTGCACTGGAGGATTAATTAAAAATTTGAACTTTTGTAAGTTTGCCAAACTTGTGTCTTCTTTCAAATTTGTTTCTTGAAGTAGTAAAATATTGCTTGAAGTATGTTGACAAAAATCTTGAAGGCTGACTTGTTTGTGAGCACTCACTAATCCTTTGACATTGAGTGACAGAAGGGATAGCATTTTCTTTGAATTAATTTAAATAAAGTAACATTTTTGTTTATCTTGATTACTTGGTGACTAGTGCATCACTTGCACGTTTGATTCTTCTTTGTAGATTGAAATCTTGACAAATATTAGCTGCATCATTTAGTTGGACTATTAATGCACTAATATTAGTAGTATATTTTGCCGCAACTTTCAGTGTATTTACTTTTCCTCTGCACTCTGACAAGAAGGATCGGAAATCTTCTTGGCTGAGATAAGATGGCTGTTCCTTCATGTGGCTCAATAATTGGTTGACTGCTAATTGCTCCTTTGCTTTTTTGACTTTTTTCCTATCTGGCTTTCCTGCTTGGTCTGCTCCACTGCTAGAGTCATCATATTCTTCTTCATTTGTTGGGGAGTGCATTCTCTTGGCTGGTAACTTACTGATGCTTGGATCTATATCCATAACTTCAACCCGCAGAGAGTCTTGAGTTACAGAAATTTGTTCACTTATCTCAAAACCTCTGAAGTCTTGTTCATCATTTGAGCTCCCTATTGACACATCAAAGGGTGATATTTTTGGTTGAGTTGTGACTGCTGGTGAAGGTACAATATTTTCCGATGAAATTTCATTTTCTTCTTGTCTTCTCTCTTCTGTGGGGTTTGGTTTTGATAAGTTTTGGGGGTATAAAATTTCTCCCCAAATGCTTACTTGTTGTTGAGGTTTATCTTGAGTGATTGGTTGTTGATTGCTGGGCTGCGCAGAAAAAGTAGGCATGAAGTCTGCTGCTTCTCTTGGTTGGGGATCTTGAGGTGGGACGGAGTTAGATTGAGATGGCTTTCTTGTGTTGAAAAGTCTTGTAGCTGCTGCTGGTCGGATGAGTGGGAAATTTATGTCGTCTATTTCACGCTTCTTGCATTTGTCTATGGTGTGTCCTGGGGCATGACAGTGTGCACACACCAATTCATCTCTTTCCACATAGAGAAGGAATTTACTGCCATCACTGTTCACCATTGGTATTTTCTTTGGCGGGTCATTGTGTTCACTTGGGATCATGATGTAGATAGAGCGACGCCAGGATTTTACATGTTTGAGATCGTCATGGCCTGTGTTTACCTTTAGTCTGGAAGGTTCGGAAACAATTTTTCCATAAGGCTCCAATAACTTCTTTAATTCTTCATCAGGGTACTCTGGGGGGCAGTTGGAGATGGTGAATTTGGTGGCTTCGGTGACGTATCTTCTAACTGGTAAATATTCTTCGTCGATGATGATTCCACCTCCTTGGCAGATTGTGTTGACGTGTTCTTCATTGGTTAGGTACATGCATACCCGCCCGCCACTTAATCGGGTGCAATATTGAATATTGGATCCCAAGATGATGTCTGCGACTGCTCGCAAGCATTTGTCTTGCGATATTGTCTTGGCATTTTCGATGACAATGGCTAGTTTTCTTGAAGGATTGTAGTTTGTTGATGTACTTGCGTTGTTTCGGTCCACAAGTGGTCTTCTGCTACTGCTGGTGTTGTTGTTTGGGTTGGGTGCGTTCGAGGAGCGCATGTTGTCGATCGTTGCTGGTCGATGTTGGTCGGAAGGGGCTTTGGCGCCAAATCCACCGGAAAAGTGAGCGTCTCCAGAGGATGTTGAAGCACCGCGCTGGTCAAGTTCAAATTGACTTACTGAAGAGTTGGTGAAAATCTGGTTGTTGACAAATCCTGGGGTTGTTGTTGAAGAATTGGATGCTGTTCTTGGTCTGGAGAAATTTCTTGAGTCTTGAGAGGCGGCTTGGGCGTAGTTTAGTGAGATGTTGTTGTTGCCAAGCTGTTCACGGAAGGCAGCCATGACAGTTACCGGGTTGGTTGATGGATTTGTTAAAGTTGATTTATTCTTCCGGGAGGCACCAGCAAGCTGCGATTGATGTCACATCTTGTCGGTATCTTCCTTACATTTTGGTGGAACAGTGATGGTAGGCGTTCTAAAGCCTAGAAACTAGTTAAAACTAGGTAAACACGGGGAGCACACTGGCGTCGCACGTTAGCAATCGGTCTCGAGAGAGAGAGAGAGAGAGAGAGAGAGAGAGAGAGAGAGAGAGAGAGAGAGAGAGAGAGAGAGAGAGAGAGAGAAAGGCGCCCTGACGGCTGCTGCCCTGCCGCTGCCGGTTTCCGCAGCAGCCGTGTGTTTCTATTCGGTTTCCATTATACCCCTACTCCGCCGTCCCCCGGTCCGCTGGTCCGCTCCGCTCGCCTTGCGTCAATCGGCCGGAAACATGACGAGCACCCGGAAATGGAACTAAGTGCCCCAACTTCCCGCTGCTGCTGCTGTGCGGGTGTGGGAGCAGCGTGGATTCATACGGCCCGACCGCACCGCGCCGCCACCGCCACCGCCACCGCCCGAGGGCTCGGAGAAGAGCGAGAGAGAGGCGTGGAGGGTGCGGCCCGCGCGGCCGCTGCACAGAAGGGGTCCAGTGCCTGCCTTCCTCGCAAGCCGTGCCCTCGGCCGCCCTCGGCCTTGGCGATAACGCACGCACGCCTCGTGGAGGGCCGTGGAGGGTCACCGCCTCCCCCCCTCTACTTCCTCCTCCCCCTTTCGCCCCGTGTCATCGCTGGCCGCGGCTGGCAGCTAATCATCCGCCGCGCGGCCACGGCCGCACCGGGCCAGGCACCGGGCCAGGCACAGCGCGAGCCCCCCAGTCCCCCCGCGGGGCCCCAGTCACGGCCTTTTGAATTGCCTTTCCCCGCGCGTCCCCGCGTCCCACGGGCCCAGTTGGAGTCGGAGGGGCGAGATGCGGCGTGTGACTCCACCTTCCTTCCACCGCCCTGCCACGCCCCGCCATGCCACGCCCTGCCCCGCCCTGCCACGCCCTGCCACGCCCTGCCACGCCCTGCCACGCCCCGCCATGCCACGCCCTGCCACGCCCAGCCCTGCCACGCCCCGCCATGCCACGCCCTGCCACGCCCCGCCATGCCACGCCCTGCCCCGCTCCGCCGCCAGGAGGCCGATTCGACATCGGCAATGATTTCGGCCGGCCCGGCGGTGGCGGGCGAGGAGGCCAGGCAGGCCAGGCCAGGGCAGGCCAAGCCATCCCGGAGGGCTCGCGGCACTGTCCCGGCCATAAAGAACGACGTGAGAATCGCTGCCGGAGACGAAGGGAGGGGGCGACAGAGTGCGAGCGAGAGAGGCGCGCACAGCATCCCGCTAGGCGTTGCCGTGTCGCTGCAAACTTTCATATCGCCATCGTTTTTCAACCGCACAGGCTGTACAGGCTGCTGGCGCTGCTATGCTTCGCCGCGTCGGCCAATGTTAGCCCCCGCCAAATGAGGGGATGGGAAAGTTGGTCCCACGGCGCCACTCTGGCAGCTTACGGATTTTCCATTTGCGACGGCGGCGGCGTGGCGGGGCGGGGTGGAGCGAGGCGGGGCGGCCTTGCTGGGCGCGTGGCGGTGCGTGGCGGTGCGTGGCGATGCGTGCGTGGCGATGCGTGCCGCGCGGTGCGGCGCGATGCGCGGTGACCCAGCCGGTCCCTGGCTGTCCCGGCCCGCGCGCCCCGCCCTGGCCGGTTCGTGGCCGGTCCGCGGTCCGTGCCCTTAATTGGCGCCGGATGGGCCAGGCCAACCCAGGCCGACCCAGGCCGACCCTTCGGAGGCTAACCGCGTCCGCCGTCCGGTGGAGCAGTGTGCCGGGCAGGGAGATGGAGCAGCACCAATCGGCTGCGCGCTTGCGCCGAGACGGAGGCCCGTTTTCAAAGGTCGCTGGAGGTAGGGAGCCCCTGGGCCGCGAGGGCCTGGCCTGGGCCGTAGTCCAAGGCCCTGAGCCTGGCCGAGCCGCGAGCCACTCGGGGGAGTCTTTCCACTCGCTCTGCGGCCCCGCCGCCTCGCCCGCCTCGCCCGCCTCGCCCGCCCCGCCCCCGCGCACCACGACTTCCCGCCCGCCCCGCCCGCCCCGCCCCCGCACACCACGACTTCCCGCCCGCCCCGCCCGCCCCACCCCCGCGCACCACGACTTCCCGCCCGCCCCGCCCGCCCCGCCCCCGCGCACCACGACTTCCCGCCCGCCCCGCCCGCCCCACCCCCGCGCACCACGACTTCCCGCCCGCCCCGCCCCCGCGCACCACGACTTCCCGCCCGCCCCGCCCGCCCCACCCCGCCCGCGGGGGGCTTAATAACGGCCGGGCCAAGCTAGCCGGCCCCACCTCGATCCGATCCGCCTGTTGCTCGGGAAATACATCGGCTTCAATAATGCATCGCGCCGCAACCCTGGAGATGGCGGTGAAGTAGGCGATGCCGGCAGAGCTGGCGGTGCCGTCGCACCAGAGTCAGGAAGGAACGAAAAGAAGCGGCAAAGTTTTGGTGAACCCGTGCGTTCCCTACTTTTAATCGAATTAGTGACAGCGTTGCGTTTGAATGGGTCTGGGTGGGGAACGCCCGGACCTCCATTCCATTCACGGCTCCACCGCTCGGGTTCCGCTTTTCCTCTTAGTGTAGCTGCGGCGCTAAGCGTGGCAAAGCGTGGCAAAGCGTCGGCGAGATGGTGCAAGCGATGAGCTGCGCGTCGGGGCGGCTTAACCGCCTGTTATTACAGCCAGGCCGAGGGAGGGGAGGGGAGGGAAGGTCTGTGTGCTCCTCGTCTCGGTCCTGGGCCGCACTCGGCCTCGCCAGGCCACGCCACTGCCGACTGGCGCGCCGCCGCCTCGAGCCGGGCACAGCGCCCCGCCGCGTCCCTGGGGACAAATCCGTGACAAGCCCGCCGGGCCCGGAGCCCAGCCAGGCCCAGAGCCCTGGCCGCGCCGGCCGGGCACACTGGGTACACAAGGCTGCATGCGTAATTGGGCTGGCTTCGCCTTGCTCGACGTGCCGACGGGGTGTCGACGTGCAAATCGGCCACACCTGTGTTTTTGTTTGCACCACGCCGGTGGCGGACGTTCCCACTAATTCCAGCTCATTTTCAGCGTCCGGGTCAACGACGACGACGCGTGTCTCGACGACGATGACGGCCACGACCACGACCGCGACGACCAAGACCACGACCCCGGTGACGACAGGCATGAGAGGCGCCCCGTCGTGTTTGGCCGGGGAGACGCGGCGCAACGTGACGTGAGCCCCGGGACGCCGAGACACGCGTGCGGCGGACGTTTGGCGGACGTTCGGCGCGCGCCTCGACGTGCCGCCGAGACCTCCGGGGCCTCCACCACGTCGCACGCGGCGCGCAGGCTGCGCCGACATGATGGAGACGGTCACATTACACATGCAGCGCGGTGGCGGGCGGTGACGGCGGCGGAGGCGGAGGCGGGCTGGCCGCCTGCGCCGGGCCGCTCCGGGCGTGGTTGAAAGAACCTCAGCGGCAGATTGATGGCGCGGCCACGGCCCTGGACGTCCCTCGCCTCGGGGCAGCCATAGCCAAGTGTCAGCCAGCGCCGAGCGTCAGCCAAGCGTCAGCCAAGCGTCAGCCAAGCGTCAGCCAGGCGTTAGCCAAGCGTCAGCCAGGCGTTAGCCAGCACCGAGCGTCAGCCAAGTGTCAGCCAGCGCCGAGCGTCAGCCAAGCGTTAGCCAAGCGCTAGCCAAGCGTCAGCCAAGCGTCAGCCAGCGCCGAGCGTCAGCCAAGCGTTAGCCAAGCGTCAGCCAAGCGTCAGCCAAGCGTCAGCCAGCGCCGAGCGTCAGCCGAGCGTCAGCCAAGCGTTAGCCAAGCGTCAGCCAGGCGTTAGCCGAGCGTCAGCCTGCAGCATCGGCCCACTTATAGATCATTCCCCTGGAAACCCATTTCCCGTTTCCCATCTCGGAAATAAATTTGTCGTCGGCTGGCTGATGCGGCGCTGCACGGCGTGTTGATGTTGATGCGCTGCGAGCGAAGGAGGACAACATCTCCGAAGAAAAGTTCCGAAACGTGCCAAAAAAGACGACAGAAAAAATTTTAAAGTGTCATTTCCCGTTAAAAGAATGTATAGTTTAATTTGTTAGTAAATTTCGTCTGTTTGCTTTTTTGTTGTTGAAAAATTTGTGCTGCCGCAGCCCCCGGCGGTGCGCGCCGAGGCGATGAGCGCCGCGCGCTCCCTCATCAATCCGTCCGCCTCGGCGTGCGCCGCCACCGCCGCCACTGCACACGCTGATTACCGCTTCCTCTCTGCAAAATTAATGGTCCTTTGTGGCTGATCCTTGATAGGGTCGGGGCCGCGCGCGGCCGTGACGCAAACCCAAACTACTTCGTGAAGAACAACGTTCGCTGCCCGGTGTCTCCCAGAAACGGGCTCAATTCTCATAACCCATCACGGTGTTGTCCGAAATCGGCGCCAAGCAGCGCGATCGTGAGAATGACTACGTTTCCTGGAACCCTTCCTCAAGGAGTGGGCCGGGACGCCTCGTGAGACGTCCCAGCTGCTGCAGACGAAGCGATCGGATGGCTTCGCCCGCCCTCCACGTTAATGAGTCACCTGCCAAGTTCCTGCCAAGGCCCTGCCAAGGCGAAGCGCGTCGCGTGCGAACTCGCCAGAGAAGCGGCGGGGCGGGGCGGGGCGGGGCGGGGTGCGGCGGGGCGGGGCAAGGCGGGGCGAGGCGAAGGGGCCCAGAACCTTCTGTCGGGCGTTGGTCGGCCGGGGACCTTTCAGGACAAGACCCTCCGCTAAACTCCCGAGTAAAAAAAAGACAACAGAAAAAACTTGCCGTCTCTTTCTTGCTTGGTCAGCAATGGTCTGGTTTCTTTTTCGACCTGGTTCGGCTCGGTTCCCGCCCGCAGACCTCGCGAAGAAGTGTCACTTCGGCGCCATTAACGAGGACGACGAGGACGACGAGGACGACGCGGAGGGGCCCCAGCACTGGCACTGATGTTATCAAAACGGTTACCTTCCCCTCGGCGAATTGCGCTCGGAATATTCTCGGTGACGGGGGTGGCTAGCAGGGCTGCTTACTTTGATCCACCTCGATATAGTTAGCCACCTTGGTATCCGTGTTGAAACTTCAAAGACCATGGTGCGTCGGCGGACCCACCCACCTTGGATCGCGTGTCATGAGAGTGAGAGAGAAGCAGCTTGTGCCCCCGCGCACGGAGTGGGAGTGGAGCCCCTAGCCGCACCGGCCTGTACCCAGAGTAAACCGCGCAAACTACTCGCAACTAACTTCATGATGGCCAATAATAGACCAATACCACAGGGCCAGTACCAAAGGGCCATAGTTGGCGAGCGATAGCGAGCCCTTGCCGTGTTTGGGCGCTCCGAAAAGTGACTGGTCGTGCGTCTGTCTGTCTGTCTGTCTGTAGCGTACACGCTCACGTTTCTCAGCAACTACAACACTAATAGTTACCAAATTTTGCACCGAACATCCCCTAAAGGTCCCACAGGGGGAGTTTATTTTATATTCACGATTACTACCGTTTGAAATATTCAAAACATCTTTTTGAATTAGGTTCTTAGCGTGGTTAGGTTGGCAGCATATATAGCAATTTTTCATACTTGCGGCCGCGGCTCTCAAATACGGGACTGGCAAAACATTGGCAAATAAAACAAAATAGAGAGGAGAAGGGCTTAGAAGTGAGTTCGGTCTTAGTTTTTCGATATTCTAGAATGATTGAAACCCCTCCGGAGTGTCAACACAGTGAAATACGGAAAATGAAAGTGACAATTATTACGCGTTTCGTCCGTCCGCCCCCTCCCCTCCCCCGCCACAGGGGAAATGTTTTAGTCAGTGGAGTGTGTTTGATCGTTTGATAATTGCAAGAATGATTTGGTCTTTTTAAGTTTTGAGAGTGTATTTCCATTTTTATTCTCAGACATTATACTTTTTAGTTGTTTGCTTTGCTCAATAACAGTTAGAAAATAGATCAATGCAATCTAAAAGTACAAACCAGACACTAATCTTGCCAAAATAAATAGTCTTTGCTGACTCTTGGCACTGACTCTGGGGAAAGGCTTCATTGCAATGCTGTAAGTTTACTATAGTACTAACCTTAAAGATAACTATATGGTGAGTGAGAGTAGCGCATACATGGTTTGACATTGACATCTGATTCAATGAGACGATTCAGTGACTTGGTCATATGATTTCATGAGACGATTCTTTTAACTTCATCATACATTGTCTGCGACAACTGGTAATTTGTGTCAGTCATGGTTTGAGTTGGAGGCCCTTTTTAATTTATTCAGAATGTTAGGTAAATACTTATGCTATACTGTTTTAAAGATTAAATATCACATCATGACTATCATTATGAATAAGATTAACTTGCGTTTAGCAATAAGTGGGCTCGACATTGAATTCAATGGAACGATTCATTGGATCTGACAGAAGGTCTTCTCCGTAAAGTAGTTGCAATCAGCCTGCCTGTAAATGTGTCTCTTTTTAATGAATTGAGATAAATCAATGAAGTTTCATCCACTAGTTTAAAATAAAAGGGAGATAAAAGGCTTTTTAGGTATTACTTATAACATTGTGTATTCATAAGTTCAATAACAAGGAGATATCGAATGGTAATTGAAGCATTTGTGAATCGTATTAAGTAATTCAATGCTGGCTGTTGAATGTTACTCGACTGAGTAACAGTGTTAGGGTTCATGTTACGACACAATGAACAGGAAACACACTTAGAAATTGCGAAAATAACTTCCAATTTCATCCCAGACCATTACTTTTCCCAAAATTTACCAATTTCTGAACAAAATTTTGAAGTCGAGTTCTACATAGTTTCCTGCGGTTTTGGGTGTGCTGATCACGAAAATGACTTCCAATTTCATCCCAGACCTTTACTTTTCCAAATATTTACCAATTTCGGACCAAAATTTTTGAGTCGAGTTATACATAGTTTCCTGCAGTTTTTGGTGTGCTGATCACGAAAATGACTTCCAATTTCATCTCAGACCTTTACTTTTCCAAATATTTGCCAATTTTGGACCAACATTTTTGAGTCGAGTTATACATAGTTTCCTGCAGTTTTTGCTGTGCTGATCACGAAAATGACTTCCAATTTCATCTCAGACCTTTACTTTTCCAAATATTTGCCAATTTTGGACCAAAATTTTTGAGTCGAGTTTTACATAGTTTCCTGCAGTTTTTGGTGTGCTGATCACGAAAATGACTTCCAATTTCATCTCAGACCTTTACTTTTCCAAATATTTACCAATTTTGGACCAAAATTTTTGAGTCGAGTTTTACATAGTTTCCTGCAGTTTTTGGTGTGCTGATCACGAAAATGACTTCCAATTTCATCTCAGACCTTTACTTTTCCAAATATTTACCAATTTTGGACCAAAATTTTTGAGTCGAGTTTTACATAGTTTCCTGCAGTTTTTGGTGTGCTGATCACGAAAATGACTTCCAATTTCATCCCAGACCTTTCCTTTTCCTAAAATTTACCAATTTGTGACCAAAATTACAAAGTTGAGTTTCCCATTGTTTCCTGCAGTTTTCAGTAAGATAATCACGAAAATGACATGAATTCCGGCCTTTTCGTGACGGAAGACACTGTATTGGCCTTATTCTCCACATATTCTTCGCCATCTCCTATAAGAATGTGTTCAGACGCATCGCTCGCCTACTACGCGCCCAAACTAAACGGCGCGTACCCCTAGTATAGGCGTTGCCGAGTTCCCTGATAGAACTGGGACGTCACTCGGAAGTCATTTTGCACATCCAAATTCGTCCCAACTCTTCCAATTCCATCCGTTTTCGTCCAAATACGTCCATTGACTTCCCCAGTCGTCCAAATGACTTCCAACGACGTCCCCCGACTTCCCTTGACGTCCCCACCACTTCCCTTGTCTTCCCACGACTTCCACCGACATCCCTGCCACTTCCATTGTCTTCCCACGACTTCCACCGACTTCCCGCCATTTCCATTGTCTTCCCACGACTTCCACGGACATCCACGCCACTTCCATTGTCTTCCCACGACTTCCACCGACATCCGCGCCACTTCCAATGTCTTCCCACGACTTCCGCCGACGTCCCCGCCACTTCCATTGTCTTCCCACGACTTCCACCAACATCCGCGCCACTTCCATTGTTTTCCCACGACTTCCACCGACGTCCCCGCCACTTCCATTGTCTTCCCACGACTTCCACTGACATCCGCGCCACTTCCAATGTCTTCCCACGACTTCCACCGACTTCCCGCCACATCCATTGTCTTCCCACGACTTCCACCGACTTCCCGCCACATCCATTGTCTTCCCACGACTTCCACGGACATCCACGCCACTTCCATTGTCTTCCCACGACTTCCACCGACGTCCCGGCCACTTCCATTGTCTACCGACGACTTCCACCGACATCCGCGCCACTTCCACTGTCTTCCACCGACATCCGCGCCACTTCCACTGTCTTCCCACGACTTCCACCGATATACGCGCCACTTCCACAGTCTTCCCACGACTTCCACCGACATCCGAGATAAATCGAGACAAGTCGTGGGTGGGGGAATGGGTCCGAGGTGGTCCCTGGACGCCGGATGTGTCAGTCTGGCTCGGACCTGCTTTGAGTGAGGACCTACCCATTGCTTGGTCTCGGTGACACGGTAGGGACGTCATCGGGCACCCCATGAGGTGGCCGATGACGTCCTCCTGGGGACGACTAAGTACGAAAGCTGGCGGAACTTCAGCCCGATTACGCAGCCACATCCAAGAAAGTGCAACGATTTCCGCCGACTTCCCTCGGCTTCCAACGACTTCCACGTCCCGCGACTTCCCACGACTTCCCTCGACTTCGACTTCCACATCGACTTCCATCGACTTCCCTCGACTTCTCCCGACTTCTCGCAACGTCCCGCGACTTCCCACGACTTCCCTCGACTTCGACTTCCACTATCGACTTCCCTCGACTTCCCACGACCTTTCTCGACTTCGACTTCCACATCGACTTCCTTCAACTTCCATCAACTTCCCTCGACTTCCCGCGACTGCCCTTGACTTCCCTCGACGTCAAACGACTTCCCACGATGTCCGACGATGTCCCACGACGTCCCTCGACTTCCCACGACTTCCCTCGGCCTCGACTTCCGTCGACTTCAATCGACTTCCATCGACTTCCATCGACTTCCATCGACTTCCATCGACTTCCATCGACTTCCATCGACTTCCGTCGACTTCCCACGACTTCCCTGGACTTCCCTGGACTTCCCACGACGTCCCTCGACTTCCCACGACGTCCCTCGACGTCCCTCGACGTCCCTCTAAGTCGTGGGAAGCCTATGGAAGTGGCACGGATGTCGGTGGAAGTCGTGGGAAGTCAATGGAAGTGGCGGGGATGTCGGTGGAAGTCGTGGGAAGACAGCGGAAGTGGCGGGGATGTTCATGGAAGTCAGGGGACGTTGTTGGAATTGTCATGGAAGTCGCCGGACGTCTTGGGAAGTGGCAGGGAAGTCGTCGGACGTCCCTGGAAGTGGCAGGGAAGTCATCGGACGTCTTGGGAAGTGGCAGGGAAGTCGTCGGACGTCACTGGAAGTGGCAGGGAAGTCATCGGACGTCTTGGGAAGTGGCAGGGAAGTCGTCGGACGTCCCTGGAAGTGGCAGGGAAGTCATCGGACGTCTTAGGAAGTGGCAGGGAAGTCGTCGGACGTCACTGGAAGTGGCAGGGAAGTCGTCGGACGTCTTGGGAAGTGGCAGGGAAGCCATCGGACGTCGCTGGAAGTGGGTCGGGCGACTTGGGAAGTGGCAGGGAAGTCGTCGGACGTCCCTGGAAGTGGCAGGGAAGTCATCGGACGTCTTGGGAAGTGGCAGGGAAGTCGTCGGACGTCACTGGAAGTGGCAGGGAAGTCATCGGACGTCTTGGGAAGTGGCAGGGAAGTCGTCGGACGTCCCTGGAAGTGGCAGGGAAGTCATCGGACGTCTTAGGAAGTGGCAGGGAAGTCGTCGGACGTCACTGGAAGTGGCAGGGAAGTCGTCGGACGTCTTGGGAAGTGGCAGGGAAGCCATCGGACGTCGCTGGAAGTGGGTCGGGCGACTTGGGAAGTGGCAGGGAAGTCGTCGGACGTCACTGGAAGTGGCAGGGAAGTCGTCGGACGTCTTGGGAAGTGGCAGGGAAGTCATCGGACGTCGCTGGAAGTGAAAGGGAAGTCGTTGGACGTCCCTGGACGTGGGTCGGACGTCGCAGGATGTAAACGGAAGTCGTAGGATGTCCCTGGACGTGGGTGGGATGTCTCGGGAAGTGGCACGGACGTCGGTGGAAGCAACTGGGAAGTCTGGGGAAGTCTTCGGACGTCAATGGAAGAGAGATCTTGACTTCCGGCGACTTCAAAACATGTTACATTCTGGAATTTCCTGGAAGTGGGAGCGAAGTGGCTTCGTCCGCTGAGTTCCAGACTGGAACTCCCAGCTGGCGACTTCCCTGCTCTTCCCAAAATTCCCATGAGGGTTGAAGCGGTCGGTGCACTGTGCCATGCATCGGCGTTGCCACGGCTCGTTGGTCGCTGCGTCGGCCAGTGAAACACATGGCGCGGCCGAAATGACCGTGAGCGAGCACCGCGGCCAACAGCGGCACGGCCAGGCACGGCCAGGCACGGCGCCTCGGTAACAATGACGAATCGATTCCGCAGTTGCGGGCAGGTGCACCTAGGTGGGGCCGGCGGGGCGGGGCGGCCTTTTTAAGCCGCGGACCGCGCCTTTGCCTGCCTTTGGCTGCCTTTGGCTTGCCGCCTGAGTGAAAACAATGGCTGTCTGCAGCGCCGCCACTATTGCCGAGGCAGCAGCCACACCGCGGCCGTGCCGTGCCGTGCCGCGTCGTGCCGTGCGATGGGCGGCTAGGGGGTGCTGCGCGGTGCCGCGCGGTGCTGCGGCGTCGGCGCGGAATGAAGGCCCTGCGTGGGCGCGGCGTGCCCCAACGAGACGGTGGCACTACCCATGATGGGGCGGCGTCGACGCAACCCCTCCCCAAAGTGCGATTGGCATCACACCGCACCGGGATACGAGCCGGGCCAGTCGGCGGTGACGCGTGGGATCGAATGGCGCCGCGTTTTCCAGCTGGAAATTCTGCTGGAAATATGGAAATGGCGGCGGTCTGGAAGTCTGAAGCCCCTTCATAACTCCGTTCGCCCTCCGGCGTGATTGAAGAGCATCCCCCCCCCCTTCCCGCCAGTGGCAGTCTAGCCAACTTTCCGACGCGACGGTTATTATTCCCAGTTTGACAGCCACACCGCCACAGCGCCGCCGCCCGCTATACACGCGCGTCATTTACTTCACCGGCGCGGCGGGCGTGGCCGGCACAGAGCGCGGCCGCGAACGTGGACGATGCCGTGAACGATGCCGTGGGCGAGGCCGTGGACGGGGAAGGAGAACCTTTGCATTCAGGAGGTGGCCCACGCTGTGGGAATAAATTTACATGGCGATCAAATCTGCATGGTTTGGGATTAAGCGCGCTGCGTGCGGGACGCACGTGGACGCACGGGGACGCAGCCCCCTCGGCCACCGACCAGGCAAAGGCCCTCACGAGGGAGGCGAGCCAGGAGACGTGTGTATTAATATTCCACAAAAACGTCCGGCAAAGGGCCAACCCTTCCCGACTCTGAGTCGCGTCTCGAGTCGACGGATCATACCCCGACTTAGCGGTTGATTCACGGGAGTCATTGTAATACAATGGGTTCTGCACCGGGGGCCACCGCTTCACCGCTTCCCCAAACCAGGCGCTCTCCGAGACCAGCGATTCGCGGAACGGCGCACCAAGTTAGTTTCCTCCGCGGCTGGGGGATCAACTTGTACCCCTGTAAAAAAATTTTAGTGCGTTCTCGTGCTTTTCTGGTGCGAACGTAGTGCACTATCGTGCAATCGAAGGGCATTCACAGTGCGATTTAGTGCGAACATGGAGCCGCCGTAGTGCAATTTCGTGCAATCATAGAGCATTCGTAGAGCATTTTAGTGCGAATGAAGTGCAGTGGTAGCGCAAGCGCAGTGCATTCGTAGAGCGAATTAGCGCTAGCGTGGTGCATTCCAGCGCGCGTAGCGCAAACGTAGTGCAGGCCGCCCGAGGCCCCCCCCCCCCGCGCCATCAGCCGCAGGGCAGCGCCTGGAGCCAAATTTCAAACTTGCCCGAAGACACATCGCCCTACAGAATTAGATTCGTCTCAAGAAGACAAACAAAAAATGTCAACACATTCAGGGGTTTAAAAATGGAAAATGAAAGAATTATTGAACTTCTAATGTCTTTTTGACCTTTTTTGCACTCTAAAAATCCAATAACTCTATCATTTTCTTTTTTAACCCATGACATGTGTTGACATTTTTGTTTGTCTTCTCGAGACGAATCTTAATCTGTAAGATAATGTCTATTTGGTGAAGTTTGAAAAATCACTCATCTCAGCGAAGTTCAAATTCTGAAAACAAAGCCGCTCTTGTCAAAATATCTCCAGCCCAAGGTGGTCCGAGGTGAGAGATTGGGTCACGGAATGGGTTTTAAACTTTGTGGGCTTAACAGTTACCATTAGGACCTATCAACACTAAGAGGGAGGTTGGCCAGCACAAAAAACACCTGAGATTTTTACATTTTACTACATTTGAAAAATTTAGGGGGAAAAATGTCGCTTTTTGATCTTATGATAGTTTAAGTTGTTTGCTCAGTACTGGATTGTATTTCTTCTTTTTTGTCATAAATAGAGGAGAAAAATGGTGCCGACCAAGTTTTGAACGTTGTTTGGGTTTGGCCTACTCAAGGAATTTTGTCGAAATCATCGAAACTGTCAGCCCCAAAATAATCCACCTATGATTTGACCCTGGTGGGTGTAGGCCAACAAAAGGGAATTTTGTCAAAATCATAAAAAAACTGTCATCCTCAAAATAATCCACTTAAGATTTGATCCTGGTAGGTCTCATTTCACTTCCTCTTCTCTAAAAAATTTTGTTTTTCCCTTTTGTAGCTTAGGGGAAAACTGTTGCACCTAGGGACTACATAGTAATGTTTATTAGAAAAGAGGAAGTGAAATGAGACCTACCAGGATCAAATCTTAGGTGGATTATTTTAAGGATGACAGTTTTGATGATTTTGACAAAATTCCTTGTGTTGGCCTACACCCACCAGGGTCAAATCATAGGTGGATTATTTTGGGGGTGACAGTTTCGATGATTACGACAAAATTCCTTGAGTAGGCCAAAACCCAAACAACGTTCAAAACTTGGTCGGCACCATTTTTCTCCTCTATTTATGACAGAAAAGAAGAAATACAATCCAGTACTGAGCAAACAACTTAAACTATCATAAGATCAAAAAGCGACATTTTCCCGCAAAATTTGTCAAATGTAGTAAAATGTAAATATCTCAGGTGTTTTTTGTGCTGGCCAACCTCCCTCTTAGTGTTGATAGGTCCTAATGGTAACTGTTCAGCCCCAAAGTTTAAACCGATTCCGTGACCCAATCTCTCACCTCGGACCCCCTTGGGCTGGAGATATTTTGACAAGAGCGGCTTTGTTGCAGAATTTGAACTTCGCTGAGATGAGTGATTTTTAAACTTCCCCAAATAGACATTATCTTACAGATTTAAAATTCGTCTCGAGAAGACAAACAAAAATGTCAACACATGTCATGGGTTAAAATAGAAAATGAAAGAGTTATTGGATTTTTTGAGTGCAAAAATGGTCAAAAAGACATTAGAAGTTCAATAATTCTTTCATTTTCCATTTTAACCCATGAATTTTGTTGACATTTTTTGTTTGTCTTCTTGAGACGAATCTAATTCTGTAGGGTGATGTGTCTTCGGTCAAGTTTGAAATTTGGCTTCCCGGCGCTGCCCTGCGGCTGATGGACGCGGGTGGGGCGGCCTCGGGCGGCCTGCACTACGTTTGCGCTACGCGCGCTGCGAATGCACCACGCTAGCGCTAATTCGCTCTACGAATGCACTGCGCTTGCGCTACCACTGCACTTCATTCGCACTAAAATGCTCAACGAATGCTCTATGATTGCACGAAATTGCACTACGGCGGCTCCATGTTCGCACTAAATCGCACTGTGAATGCCCTTCGATTGCACGATAGTGCACTACGGTCGCACCAGAAAAGCACGAGAACGCACTAAAATTTTTTTACAGGGGTAGGCAAAGACAAAGCAAGCGACACCGCCAAGCACTGCACCGCCGTCGCCGCGGCCGTCGGGGCCGTCGGGGCGTCACGCACTGCCTGGACGCCCGGGGCGGCACGGCCGTGCCACGGCGCCGCGGCCTGCACCACTCTTGGGGTGTTCGTTCCGAATAGGTGGGGCGAGAGGGGCAGCACAGTGCGATGCATCAGCGTGCTGGCTGGTGAGGTGAGGTCGCACTCCGACGGTGCCCGCACAAAATCCAGACGTGCACGCCTTTCTCCTCCTGGCCCCTCCCTGCGCCTGCCGACCCTGCATGGCCCCGCGCCCCGCATACCCGCACGCACCACTGGCGGGCCTCCAGCACGGCCAGCGCGCCGGCAGACAGCGGGAGGGGCAAGGGGGCTGCAGTGTGGAGGCCCTCACGGACAGGCCGACAGCGGGCGAGAATTTGCGTGGCGCCTCCACTATGAATTCCACTTGGCGGGAATTAAAGCCCCCCGCCGGCCCCACACTGTAATGATGCCGACACGTTTTTCCACTCTCTACCCTTCCGGCTTCGGCTGCCAAGGCCTGGCCTAGCCTGGCCTAGGCCCCGCCAGTAACTCGAGCCACGCGACATGTGTGCCCTGGTGCGCCCTGACAGGCCCCTCCATTATGGACGGCCCGGCTGCCCCCCCACGGACGGGCAGACAACGCCCTAAGCGGGCACATCTCGTCGGCGGCACGTACGGACCACGTGGCCCCGCCAAGGGCCAAGGCCCCGCCAGGCCCCGCCAGGCCACGGCTCGCGCGCCCTCGGCCAGACGACAGCCATCGACCTGCACACTAAACTTCTTGCGGATACAGGTATCCGTACAGCGGATACATTGGGCACATTGCCTTCACTCCAGGCGCCCCACAGGTCTCGACCTTAAGGGTGCAGTTTTACTAAGGGTTAGGTTAGGTTCGTTGTTGGTTCAGTTGTCCGTTGCTTTCCTGTCTGGCGTGACACGCCGTCCCTCCCCTCCCTTCTCCCCCTCCTCCCTCTCCTCTTTCCGGGAAACAGGTCAGACAATACGTAGGACGGAGGAAAAATGGCGATGCAAGAGAGTCTTGGTCAAGCATAAAGAGGTCGCACAAAAATTTAAGAGCGGGAGGGAAGGAAGTTGGGCGAGTTTTCGGCAGGTCGGACAAAAAGAAGCCTTACAAACGATTCGACGTGTCCTACATGAACTCACGTATCTCCACCAGATTGATAGAACTATCGTATCTCCCGGACGCCAGTAGAACTACCGTACTCGGCCGGCGCCGATAGAAAAGACGTAATTCGGGAGATCTGGCAAGACTATTGTATCGCTTTTTAGGTATGTTTCAAGGAGATTGAATTGAGAGGTTAAGTGTGTCTTACAATTTTGGAAAATGAAAGGAAATATTATAGGTTGACAGTGACGTCAAACTCATTACATTTACCGAATTTTAGTGACACTTAACCTTTCAATTCAATCTCAATTCAAACAGGCCGAAAAAGCGATACAATAGTCTTCCCAGATCTCCCGAATTACGTCTTTTCTATCGGCGCCGCCGGAGTACGGTAGTTCTACCGACGTCCGGGAGATACGATAGTTCTATCAGTCTGGTGGAGATACGTAAGTTCATGTAGGACACGTCGCGGTACTCCGGGATTCCAGGAATTTCTCGAGGAATGTGACGTCGCATAAAACGTAAAAACACGGCACGTTCGTTTGAATGTCTTGTCACATAAACAAGTCTCGAGGCATCGCGAGGCCGGGGCCTGGCCGCGCCACTGCGAAACGAAATGTTACATGTTGAAACCGGTTGAAACGAACGTGACGGCGTTCCTGGATTCCCCAGTCCAGATGCAAGCACCGCCACGGTTCGGAATCAGTCAGGCCGTCTCCACTTATCCGCCTTCTACCCTCGGCCGCCCTCGGCCGCCCTCGGCACCCTGCAGGCCGGCGGCCCTTTTAATAACGCAAACCGCCCCCTCCTTTTCCGCGATAGCGCGGGGAGCTAACGCCCCTCTGCCGCTCTTCCTGCTCCAAGAAGTTAAATCACCGCCGTTTTTCTCGCCACCGCGCTTTGTCTTCCCGAGAGCGGCTCGGCCGCCTCGCTCCAATCAGAACGCGACGAGTCATCCCGGAAAGCCGCCCACTCACACACTGACACAAACAAACGAACACACACATACACACACACACGCACAGACACACGCGGCGGGCGCGCGGGCGGCGAGGCCAGTGAGACGGCGCAAGAAGGGGGAGGGGGGACGGCGGCGACGGCCCGGCAGCCCCTCGCGACCTCTTCAACGCCGAGGTTTGCTGCGACGACGCCACTGATGATGGATTTCTCGAGATGGAAGCAATCACACAGCCGGCAGAGGCGGCGCGCCGCGGCGGGGCCCCGCGGGGTGGGCTGCTTCTGGCTCTGCCTCCGGCTGGCCTGTGGCTGCGCAGGCTGCGCGGGGGCGGGCAGACCAGCGACGCGAGGGATCAGGGCGGCATTCATAATGCAGCGTGATCGCGGACGCGGTCGGTCAGTAAACAAAGGTCCGGGGGAACGGGAGGGGAGTAAATATTGTCCCCGAAATAAGCAAGGACGTCCGCACGCGCGAAAATAAGACGAGAAATAATACCCGCTGCTTCGCGATCTAAAATTCACTAGAAGACTCGAAGTCGTTTTCGGCCTGCGGTGGGGGGACGCTGGTAGACATTATGATGCCATCTCGATCAGGCAGATAAAGTTAGCCACATTTTTAAAGGATCCAAATTTGGTCAAGATTTGAAGGTTTTTTCATTTAAACATATTCTGTTGTACCTTTGCGCGTCTGATTCACACCAAAAGGAAATTTTCCCCCTCACCGCTTGCACGCGACCGTGTTCCGCCGGGGCTTCACTGTCACCTCTCCTCCGTGTCAACTCGTCAATAGTCCGTGCTCAATAAGCTCCACCTCCAACCACGGCCCCGTCCCGCCCCGCCACGCGCTGGGTGCCGCACAGCCTAACCGCTATTGACAACACGCTGTGACGCGGCAATAGCGGTAATGGATCGCGGCGGAATACCGTTGTGAGGCAAACGCGTTTCGAGAAGGCCTCCGTCAGGTAGTGCGCGGTGCGTGGGCCGCGGGTCGCACGGGTCGCAGGGGGGCGGTGAAAGAGAGAGTGTTAATCTGCGGGGCGCGGCGGGACGGGGGCCGGGGGCCGGGCCTTGCCGGGCCTTGCCTTGCCGGGCCTTGCCTTGCCGGGCCTTGCTCCGCCAAATCCGTTTCCTCCGACCGCAAGGAGCGCCTGCAGACCGCTGGGCAGGCAACCCGGCGACCTCGCGCGTGCCTGGAGCTCGCCGGTTGCCTATGCGCCGGGGGCTCCTTGAAGTTCCGCCGCCTCAGCGAGCCTGCTGCTGTCCACCCACGCCTCGGCCACGCCTCGGCCACGCCTCGGCCACGCCTCGGCCACGCCACCGCAACGGGGTGATGGAGCGATGGGCTGGCACCGCTGCTCAGAATAAAACATAGGAAAATTCGAAATCGCCCTCCCAAACTGTGGGGAAGCGGGAAGCCGAACGCGAGAGCAAACCCCGGAGCGAAGCGCGGGGCAGGCAGCCCGCTGCGCAGACGTGGGTCGCACTGCCGCCGATAGGCGCTGTCGCAGAACGGAATGCTTTGCTGCGGCCGGAAGGGGAAGGGCCAAGGGCCCCACCGCGGGACGTGCAGTCTCCTCCCCCGCGGCCCCGTCAATGAGTGGAGGCACGCTGGACTGCCGCGGCACGGATCATGAGAATTCCTTCCCCTTTGGGGCTTGCTGGGCTGGCTGGCTGGCCGACCGGCTGTATGCACTATGGTGCACTACACGCCTCCGGCCCCCCACCTTCCCTTTGCGCTGCGCTGCGCAGCCTGCACCAGGCGGAAACGAACAACAAACCAAGTGACTCCTCCAAGAGCCCCTCCGTCTGCCCTGGAGCGAGAGGCCGGCACTGCGGATTCAATATGCCCGGGCGGTTGTCACTGTCGCCACCGGACGGGGGCGGGGGGCTCGGCCAGGCCCGGCGGGTCGGGTGTAGCCGCCCAGCGCCGGGAAGAAGACCCGGCGGCCGGGCCGGGCCGGGCGGCCATCCCTCTTGTCCTTGTCTCGGCTTCGCGTGACATACAGCCGGCAGGTCCGGCCCGCCCGGAGCCAGCCCGCCGCGCAGACGCCCCGGCCGAAGGAAAAGCCGGAAGGCCTGCGAGTTGAATCACTGTCCCGCAGAAACAAGCTGGATATTAAAAGTGCTCGAAACGCGGCTTTGCGAACGATTGGGCGGAACCGGGCGCCGACGTTGGTAAACAGAAACCAGCTTCGCAACGTCTTGAGGCGCCTTTGCGCGTCCCCTGGTGCGTCCCCTGGCGCGTGCCGTGCCGGCCCTCTCCGCAGCCATCTCTCTCACTCCGAGCCGGATCCGCCCGAGGGCGCGGCGCGGCGCGGCGAGGCGGCCGGCGGCAAGACGTCCCCCGACGCGCACAAAGGGATTTCAAAGCAAATTGTGATTTACAAAGCGAGGCCGTGCCGCCACCACCGCCAGTCACTCGGGGAGAAACACGGGCAGCGCGCCACCGTGGTCTGGGATCGGCTAGGGCCTAGCCCGGCCTAGCCGCTAGGCCCTTGCCGCTAGGCCGTCGTGTTCGGCGGGGCGTGTCTAAGCCACATCGACGCGGGCCTGGGCCAAGGCCTTGGCCACCTTCCGCGAACGAGCGAGTTTTCGCGGAAGAGGAAAAGGAGGCCGTGCCCACCTCGAGGACCTCGTCGGCGCACAACATGGCACGCGCGTCTCGTGGCGCCCCGCGGCCCCGGGGCGGTGCAGGGCGGTGGCTCGAGGACATCCCGGCCCAAGGGCCGGCCCGGCAACACGGCGGGCTGCTGCGCAACAAGCACCCTCAATTAATGTTCGAGCTTCACGCTCCGGGCCCGAGCGGGAGCGGCCCCTGGCGGCCCACAGCCCACAGCGGCCCTGGCGGGGCGCAACAACTTCCTCGAACCGCAGCGCGGACGTGTGCAGCAGCAGCATCGCGCTGCCTCTCTCGCACTCACGGGGCGTCCTGAGTGGGTGCGAGAGAGATGTCGGAAAGCTGTGGATACTGCCGTGGCTCAGGGCTCGGAGGAAGACGATCCGAACGGACAAAGGGACGGAAAGAGTGCAGGAAACGTGAGGCACAGGGCGCTGCGCGGGCTCTGCGAAGGCCGCAGGGCAGAGTGCGGTGTGCCCGGATACTTGCGTCACGCCGAGGCAGGCAGGCAGGCAGGCAGGCAGGCAGACCGCCAGGCAGGCAGGCAGGTACCTGTGCGCACTTTGCGCCCTCGGCAGCGGACTTGCAACAGTGTGACCGCTACACCCTTTCAAGCTGACGAAGCGCGCAGCGCGCCCTGCTGCTGAGAAAAGTCCGTCCTCGGAGCCGGAACCTCTCGTGGCTTTTCCTCCTGCATCATATTGCCTTTCCTCGTGGACGGCAAAAGTGAGCCATGAATACCGTCGCCCCCCAGGCCCTCAGTCTCCAGTGTCGTGGCCTCCGGGGCTGCCGGGGCTGCCGGGGTGACGGCGGGAATGGGAATGAGGAACGGCGAATCAAAAGGTGGGCACGAGAAGGGCCAGGCGGGTACAGTAGGCGACGCAGGCAAAAGCAGTCAAAGTTTGCTCGCGCAAAGTTATTCTGCGCGGCTTGACACCGGGCTGTAAAAAAGGGGATGAGGTTCCTGTTGCTGAAAAAAAAAGCACCGGGGGAAAGTTGAGCTCACCCAGCAGGTATATTAGCCGCGCTGGGACGTACTTAACATATGTTAAGGCGGCGGCGCCTAAACCTGAATGGGTTGAACTTTGGCGCTTGCCTCGTGGCGCCTCCGTGGCGCCTCGTGGCTGGAAACGGATCTCTCTCCTCGCCACGTCCAGCGCCGGACAAGGAAGGGCCGCCGCGAACCCGATCCCCAGCCCGATCCCCAGCCCACCAGTAGCGAGGGCAGTGTAAAGCTCAAACCCACAGAACTGCGATTAAAAACGCAACGGCGCGGTGGTTGTTTGCGCAATCGGACCAGACGCGCGCGAGCAGAGGAGTTTGACAATCAGCTGCATTTCTCTCACGACGAAGAAAATGCACGTCCCTTCCCCCAGACCGGTCCTCTGACGCCGCCCTGCAACAATAACCCTTCGCGCGCCGGCACTGGAAAGACTCTCGCCCCTCCCACCCTCGCCGCCCCTCCTCGGCCACATTCTCGTTTATTCTCGCCCTGCTTTGGCAAAACAAGATGTCACGCCGCCCCGGGGACGCGACGACAAACACTCTAAAGTTGTAAGTAACCCGCCTCAGCCGCACACGCGCACACACGAATGAACACAACCACGTGAACAAACAAAGCGCGCGCACA
Source organism: Thrips palmi (assembly GCF_012932325.1). Classification (NCBI taxonomy): domain Eukaryota; kingdom Metazoa; phylum Arthropoda; class Insecta; order Thysanoptera; family Thripidae; genus Thrips; species Thrips palmi. The sequence continues at coordinate 6,231,450 of NW_023144632.1, read as the reverse complement.
CACACACGTGTCGACAAACGCCACCCCAGAGCGGTGCCACCCCTACCGCTCGCTGCTAAATGCACCCATGGGACGGGCTCATTATTCGCAGAGCTGTCTCTCTCACACCCATGCGGCACGATCCGTGAGAGCGAGGGAGAGGGAGACGAGGCGCAATCAGATCAGTCCGCTGCACGCGGGCCGCGGCAGCGCGGCGGAAAGGCAAACGCGCCACGAACTGTCGCTGTTTTCATTACGCGGCGGTTCTGCATGGCGGTTCTGCACGACGCCGCTGCACTGCTTGGCGCTGCTCGGCGCGGAGGCGTCAAGTGGGGCCGGGCTGGCCGGGCCGCGACGAGCCGCGCGGCTTTGCATCTCGTCGTTCCACGCAAATGGAAAGGAACTGTTATTATTTTGTGCGCGCGGAAAGTTGCTGCGGGGAAAGAAATTTAATCTCACTGACTGCAGGGACTCGCGGCGGCGACGCGGCAACCAGGTTGCGCTTGCTTGCACACTCTTCGTAGAACACGCCGTGTCGTCTCCTGCGCGTCCTGTTAGGCACGAAGTGAGGCTTTAATGATGTGTCAAAACCCCCGTTGAAAAGAGGGCTGTACACTCAAACCCAGAGTCATTGGCGAAGTCACGGCCGGTGGGTTAGGTTAGGCTACACTCCCAATTTCTTACTGAGAAATGCCGTGCATTCATCACACTGAGCTAATTCTCAGTACTTTACGACACAAATCTGTCACAATACAGAGAAATTTGTTCGTAATATGAAGAAACTGGTCGTAACTTATTGACAACTCTTTCACCATAGGTAACTACCCACCCACGCTGCGCCGTCATAATACTAAGCTTTTTGTTTGTATTACGAAGGAAAAAGCTCAGTAAGATAGTGGGAGTGTAGGCTAGGTTATAGGTTAGGGTACAGGTTGCCTTGCAGACCGTCTGCATCAACATATCAGACATTGATAATGAAATGAAACTAACTACGAACCTCCGCGCCCAGCCTTAGCAGGCATGCGGGGTAGTTTGCATGTCCGCGACTCAGTCCCTCCCAGTGCTGTGGTTGGAGGGACGCCCCCGCCCGCCCCCGCCCGCCCCCACCCGTTGCGACATTCCGTCGAGATGATTAGGGCGCTGCCGCACGGGGCTTCGCGTTGCCTCGCGATGCGCAGAACGCGACTCGGCACGAGGACGAGTAGGGAGCGTCGCGGGTCTCAACGAAGGATCGTCGCGGATCGTGTCGCAATCATCGGACGCGGACTGTGTGTCTACCCAAACTCGGGGAGCCTCCCGCGACTGCAAGACTGCCAACTTGACGGCGAGGCCCGACTCGGTTTACTTTGGGCCGTTCGCCGGGCCGCGACGGCGGCGGCGGTGTGTGCTCGCGGTGCCCGCCTGCCCTGCCACCACGCGGAATATTATTCAGATTTGAGGCTGACGGCACCACCGCCCCGCCAGGCCACGCCAGGCTGGCATGTCGCGGGGCGGCTGCACGGCTACCGACGGCTACCCTGCACTGCACCCCTGCGCCACCAACCACCGCCGCCCCGTGCCAGCGAGGGCCGCATCGGCGTGCACTTATCAGCGGTGACCTTGGCGGTGACTTGGGCCTGTGGCCCGCCACGACCCGCCACGACCCGCCACGACCCGCCACGACCCGCCACGACCCGCCACGACCCGCCACGACCCGCCACGACCCGCCACGACCCGCCACGACCCGCCACGACCCGCCACGACCCGCCACGACCCGCCACGACCCGCCACGACCCGCCGACTGGGAGATTCCCGGATTCCGAACAGTTGTCGTCGCTCTGTCTCTCTCGAACTCGTGAGGCGTTTCGTGAACGGTGCATGAGAGACAGTGCGTCGGAACGCTACGCGGAGTCGCCCTGCGACGCTCTGCAATGGCCCGCGGATATTCACGGAATAAAGAAGCAGGGGGTGACGAGGAAAAAGAGTATGGGAAGGATGCACCTGCTTCTTGTCGGGCAATGTGTCCTCTCTCTCTCTCTCTCTCTCTCTCTCTCTCTCTCTCTCTCTCTCTCTCTCTCTCTCTCTCTCTCACACACACACACACACACACACACACACACACACACACACGCCCACGCTTACACAGGAATCCACAAAAAAGGATTTGCCTGAAAAGGCAGCAGCGCATGGCGGCCGCGGCCTCGACGTCAACCACGTCACACAGTGAGTGCGCGATCTCTTTTTCTTTCTTTAAATTATTTTTCCAGCGAATTCATCACGACTGTCCGTTTTGCTTTCCTTTCGCTCACTGCGCGCCGCAGTTGGAGACTGATTTACATTCATATGGCGCTTCCTCCGATTGTCGGCTTTTGCGCTGCTCGTCGCTGCCCTGGCTGGGGTGGGCCGCTCATTGCGAGAAATGCCTTTTCGATAAACTCGGCCGCCCCGCTGAGGGACGACTGGGGCGAGCACGCGGGCGCGCAGCGCGCAGTGTGGCGGCGCCACGGCTGCAGCAGTGTCTGCACGCCTTGCTGCTCGCTTCCCACTCCCCACCGCAGCTGGCCGAGTTCGGCGGGGAGCTCTAGCCGGCCAGCCCAGCCGCCCGCTTTGCATATCGAACGCCGAGAAGCAGGAATCCGGGCAAGGCGAGGCAAGGCGAGGCACCAAGGCAGGGCGCTCCCATTCCAATGAGCGCCCCGCCCGGATTTGGGAGCACTAATAACGCGAAATCGATCCCCCGACGCGGCGAGCGCACCGCCAAAGAACGGCCATCCGAAGGAAGAGGGCACGCCGGGTCACGCGCAAAGAACGAGGCGGGGCGGACTTCCCTCTGGACCGCCTCTGCCTCTGCCGCCGCCACCTCCACCGCCGCGGCGGTCGCCGGTTGACTCGCGCGGGAGGCCACTTGCGCCTTCACGGCCACGGCGACGACCCCCTCGGGCGGCGCGGTGGCCGGCCCGGGGACACGTCCCAGATTGGGCCGAGCGGCAGCGCCTGCAGCGCGCCGACCCGGCCGAGAGCGCAGTGCCGACCGCCGGCGCCGTGCGGAGCAGCGCCTTCCCCGCCCGCACGTGTGCCTTTGCCTGCCTGGCCGCCGAATCCACCCCACCTTGTAGCGGCGCAGGGACAATGGGATTAAATAAGTTTGGGCGGGGCGACCGGGATCGGCGTGAAGGTGCGCCCGGCGTTGTTTGCCCCGCCTTAACTGCTGATTGGATCAGGGCCTCGGGAGGGTGCGCTGTGCTGGCGCTGTGCGGTCGGATCGGGCCGGGCCGAGGCCGGGCTGCCGTGGGATTCCGCTCACGGCGGCGTCCTGGACGCGTTGAGCCACGCCGCGCGGCCACGTGGCGGCGGAGCGCGTCATGAGGATGGACGACGAGGATGACGGCGACGACGATGGGGGTCACGGGGACGTCGGCGGCGACGGAGATGACGGAGATAGCGGTGACGACGGGGACCTAGGGCGCACGCCGCGGGGCGGAGCATTTAATAAGGCACCGGCGTGGATCACGCCGCGGTGTAGAGGGGCCGTGAGCACCCTTCTAAAGTTTAATCCGCGGAATGCGTCGGTTTTCTAGCTGAAAGAAAAAAGATAGAGAGGGTGGGCTGGAGAATGCAATTTTTCTGGGCGCGCCGCATTCCGGCTATCCAGCGCAAACGCGCGCAAGTGGCGGGGATCGGCATTCGCAGGAACGGCAACGCAGCAACGCCACCACCACACCGCGAACACTGCGCAAAAAACGGGCGATGCACGTGGTCCGGTTGGATCCAGACCCCGACGACGTCCCGCCTCGCGTCCCGCGGCAGGCAGCAGCAGGCAGCAGCAGCGAGCGCGGGGCGAAAATGCCGACGCCGAGGAAAGTGCTTCAAAGGAAATCCCAACACCCACATCGAGGCAGGCATTACCGCACAGCCGGGCGCACAGCCGGGCGCACAAGCTGCGTGGGTGGGGCCGGGCCGGGCGGCTCCACCAGTGGCGTGGCGCTGCCGCCGCTGGTCACCTGCCCTACTGACCGACACGCGGCGGAGCTTCAAACAATTGTGCGCGGCGTTTGCGGCTTTGAGGTGCCCACTTGATGTTCCGCTCGCCCTCCCCTCCCCCTTCCACCGCCCCTTCCACCGCCCCTTCCACCGCCCCTCGCCCCACCGACGCGGCGCGCCGCGGCTGAGCCCCGCGGTAATCCGGCGCCAATCTGTTAAGCGCGTGGTGCGTGCTCATGCAGGTGCTGGCCGCCCGGCTGGCCACGGCCACACCCGGCTCTCCGGGACCGCGATCGCGATGATGGCGTCCATTCGCCGTCAGTCTTCCCGCCCAGTCGAAGCGAACACCTGAACGACAGGCTCGCCTAAAAAGCCGCTCCCACGAAATAATTTTCTTTCTACGGTGGCCGAGCGTCCCCGGCAATCCCCAGGCGTGGCCACCGCGTCCTGCGGCCCGCTGCTTGAGCGGGCCCAGCGACAGGCAGCAGCCCCGTGCCGGCGGTGGCGGTCTTTCTTTCTTTACAAGGAACATTTCCCAGGGGAGGGGGAGGGGGGGGGTCTGTACTCAACAAATACACACTGTGCCGCATGAGCCCCCCGCAAATACCACGGTATTGCTGCCGGGTAATTCTTTCCCAAGTCACCCGAGGTCCCGAAATCGATGTCTCCGATTTCGACGAAACTTTGTGGGTGTGTTCCCTATGTAGCAAAGAGCTCCAGAAAAAATTTTCAACTTTTTTGGTCGGCCCAAAAAATTTTAATCACGTATTTTGTAAAAAACACTGAAACCTGCACTAAAAATTTGTTTGTTGCCTGAGGGCGACCTGCCCGGTGGATTTTTTTTCTTTTCATGGTACTGAAAAAAAAAGTCCCCGAGAGCCACTTTAAAAGTCACTTGTTCCAGGAGATATGGACCAAAAAATTCGTTTTTCGCGAATACCCAAAAAATGCATCCGAATTTTTTGATGATAATTTTTTTTTAGGAAGGTCCTGTGGTGGTCTATCACCCTTATTGGTTTTGGGTTTGGCCAATGGAAAACCGAAAAAAAATTGCGTTTTTTCCGTTTTTTCCGCAGTTTTTGGCCTATAGTATCGCCATTTTAAGTCTGACTTAATGAGCGCCATTAGACTTTTTTTTCGCCTTTTCAAGACGAATCGATTGATATAAGTTGAAGTCAAATCGGAGTATTTTGAAAAATCGCCTTTTTTACGCATCTAGATTAGTTGGTTCCCGATCGTAAAAAGGGCAATTTTTCAAAATACTCCGATTTGACTTCAACTTATATCAATCGATTCGTCTTGAAAAGGCGAAAAAAAAGTCTAATGGCGCTCATTAAGTCAGACTTAAAATGGCGATACTATAGGCCAAAAACTGCGGAAAAAACGGAAAAAACGCAATTTTTTTTCGGTTTTCCATTGGCCAAACCCAAAACCAATAAGGGTGATAGACCACCACAGGACCTTCCTAAAAAAAATTATCATCAAAAAATTCGGATGCATTTTTTGGGTATTCGCGAAAAACGAATTTTTTGGTCCATATCTCCTGGAACAAGTGACTTTTAAAGTGGCTCTCGGGGACTTTTTTTTTCAGTACCATGAAAAGAAAAAAAATCCACCGGGCAGGTCACCCTCAGGCAACAAACAAATTTTTAGTGCAGGTTTCAGTGTTTTTTACAAAATACGTGATTAAAATTTTTTGGGCCGACCAAAAAAGTTGAAAATTTTTTCTGGAGCTCTTTGCTACATAGGGAACACACCCACAAAGTTTCGTCGAAATCGGAGACATCGATTTCGGGACCTCGGGTGACTTGGGAAAGAATTACCCTGCTGCATCCTCGGCAAGCAAGCTGCAAGGCGGACTCGGCCCTCGGGGGGCGTGGCGCGAGGCGTGGCGCGAGGCGTGGCGCGAGGCGTGGCGCGAGGCGTGGCGCGAGGCGTGGCACAAGGCGTTGGCGCGTCGCCAGCCCGCGCCGGGTGGCCAGGGCACTGGGCAAGGCACTGGGCCCCGCGACGCGCGCCTAAAGCATGCCGAAAGGCGGCGGAGCGCTAAGTTTGCCTCGGTTTCCCATAATTTAAGCAACGGGGTGGAAGCGGGGCGAGGAGGGGAGGGGGGAGGGCCGCGCGCCGAGAGGCGTTGCGCGCCTTGCAAAAAGTTTCTCGCTCAAGCGCGTCGCGTGGCGGCCGTGGCTGCGTTGGCTGCGTGTGGCGGAGGGGAGGCGCGGCGACGGCGGCGCGGCGACGGAGGCGCGCGGGGCGGGGCCCGACCGCGGCACTGGGTCAAGTGCAGAGCATCACGCTGCACGCTGCGGTCAGCGGGGCGGGGCGAGACGACGCCACGACACGGACTTCCCTCCCGAGGGACGCGCGTGGTGTCACGTCGTGGTGTCACGGCGTGGTGTCACGGCGTGGTGTCACGGCGTGGTGTCACGTCGTGGTTTCTATCACGGCGTGGTGTCACGGCGTGGTGTCACGGCGTGGAGTCACGGCGTGGTGTCACGGCGTGGTGTCACGTCGTGGTTTCTATCACGGCGTGGTGTCACGGCGTGGTGTCACGGCGTGGAGTCACGGCGTGGTGTCACGGCGTGGTGTCACGGCATGGTGTCACGACGTGGTGTCACGGCGTGGTGTCACGGCATGGTGTCACGGCGTGGTGTCACGGCGTGGTGTCACAGCGTGGTGTCACGGCGTGGTGTCACGGCGTGGTGTCACGACGTGGTGTCACGGCGTGGTGTCACGGCATGGTGTCACGGCGTGGTGTCACGGCGTGGTGTCACGGCGTGGTGTCTGTCACGGCGCGGTGTCACGGCGTGGAGTCACGGCGTGGTGTCACGGCGTGGAGTCACGGCGTGGTGTCACGACGTGGTGTCACGGCGTGGTGTCACGGCGTGGAGTCACGGCGTGGTGTCACGGCGTGGAGTCACGGCGTGGTGGCCGCACCGCCCGCCAGGCTCTGTCTCCCTTGTACTCGTGCGAGGGGGAGGGTCAGAGACACCATGGACGGAGCGAAGAAACCCGAAGGAACCACCGTTCGGAAGTTGGGGATCAGCCTGACCAGAAATGAGGGCTCGAGTCTCTGCCCGCCCCGGGGCCGAGAGTGCACAGACTGGCACAGGTGCCGCTACGGCAAAGCCAACTCCGGACGTGGGGCGCCGGTATCGGCCGGATGCCCTCTCTCTCTCTCTCTCTCTCTGAGTGCCCAGACGGAGGCACGAAGAGCGAGAGAGACGTGAGTCGTTTCGCCGCCACCGATAATACCGAAAGATTGGTTCGGGCCGGCCTGGCCAGGTGGCCGAGCGCCCCTGGGAGTGCCTCCTGCCCTTCGATTGGGTCGGGAACGCTGTCGCGCTCTGGCGGCGGACGCGGCGGACGCGGCGGACGGAGGGAGCACGACGATGGCAAAGAAAATAGTCGACGTCCGCCGCCAAAATACGCGAGGACGTGGAGGCAGTCTGTCTGCGGGCGGCAAGGCCGGCAAGACTGCGCGGAATGTGTCGCGGTGTGGCCACACTGCGAGGGGGAGTGAGTGACGTGGTTTGGGGGGGGGGACAGTTTAGCACCACCACTGCGAATCCGGCCGCGCGGCCGCGCAATGCTTGCAGGTGTAGGCCGTGGGCGGGGCGGGGGCGGAAGCGGAGGCGGAGAATCCGTCGGGGCACGGCACACTGTGCTAGCGCGGCGAGCCGCGAGCCGGGTCTTCCCTCCCCCTCCCCGCCGCCACTTTTCCGGTTTCGGCTTCCGGCGAGGCGGACGCCGTCAGCCGAGCGATTCGGGGGGTTCGTTTCGTCGCTCTGTCTCTGTCGCACTCATGGGGCCTCCATAAGGGTGCGAGAGAGACAGAGCGACGAAATGGCTCCTCCGAATCCGCTCGGCAGCTCACCTGGACGCCCCGCTGAGACCTGAGACTGCCCGAGACCCGAGATCAAAGGAGCCGGTATCGCACTTTTCCGCTCCCGGTGAAATCCTCGCTCGACGCGCGTGGCTCGGGCCGGCACGGGACACGCACGGGGCACGCACGGGACACGCACACGCACGCACGCTGCGCCCCGACTGGGCTGCAGCCTGGCGCCAAGTGGCTCAGCGCATTGAGGCGAACCGTGAGGCGCGAGGCGCGAAGAGCAAGGCAACCCATCCCCTCTTTCCTCCACTCCCCTCGCGCCGTCAACTCCTCTTCGCCTCCGCAAGTCGATTTGTTTATGGTTCATTTCGGGCGGGCCTCGCGGGGCCGGGGAAGTGTGCGGCGGGCAGGGCCGGGCAGGGCCGGCGTTACAGATGTTGTTGCTGGCGGCGCGCTAGTGCGCGCTCGTGCTGCTGTTCGGGCGGGGTAAAGGGATTCAGGGACGGGAAAAACGTTGACGCCAGTATCGCAAAAGCAGATGATACGCATTTTGAACGATCGGGAACCAACTAATCTAGATGCGTAAAAAAGGCGATTTTTCAAAATACTCCGATTTGACTTCAACTTATATCAATCGATTCGTCTTGAAAAGGCGAAAAAAAAGTCTAATGGCGCTCATTAAGTCAGACTTGAAATGGCGATACTATGGGCCAAAAACTGCGGAAAAAACGGAAAAAACGCAATTTTTTTTCGGTTTTCCATTGGCCAAACCCAAAACCAATAAGGGTGATAGACCACCACAGGACCTTCCTAAAAAAAATTATCATCAAAAAATTCGGATGCATTTTTTGGGTATTCGCGAAAAACGAATTTTTTGGTCCATATCTCCTGGAACAAGTGACTTTTAAAGTGGCTCTCGGGGACTTTTTTTTTCAGTACCATGAAAAGAAAAAAAATCCACCGGGCAGGTCACCCTCAGGCAACAAACAAATTTTTAGTGCAGGTTTCAGTGTTTTTTACAAAATACGTGATTAAAATTTTTTGGGCCGACCAAAAAAGTTGAAAATTTTTTCTGGAGCTCTTTGCTACATAGGGAACACACCCACAAAGTTTCGTCGAAATCGGAGACATCGATTTCGGGACCTCGGGTGACTTGGGAAAGAATTACCCTGCTGCATCCTCGGCAAGCAAGCTGCAAGGCGGACTCGGCCCTCGGGGGGCGTGGCGCGAGGCGTGGCGCGAGGCGTGGCGCGAGGCGTGGCGCGAGGCGTGGCGCGAGGCGTGGCACAAGGCGTTGGCGCGTCGCCAGCCCGCGCCGGGTGGCCAGGGCACTGGGCAAGGCACTGGGCCCCGCGACGCGCGCCTAAAGCATGCCGAAAGGCGGCGGAGCGCTAAGTTTGCCTCGGTTTCCCATAATTTAAGCAACGGGGTGGAAGCGGGGCGAGGAGGGGAGGGGGGAGGGCCGCGCGCCGAGAGGCGTTGCGCGCCTTGCAAAAAGTTTCTCGCTCAAGCGCGTCGCGTGGCGGCCGTGGCTGCGTTGGCTGCGTGTGGCGGAGGGGAGGCGCGGCGACGGCGGCGCGGCGACGGAGGCGCGCGGGGCGGGGCCCGACCGCGGCACTGGGTCAAGTGCAGAGCATCACGCTGCACGCTGCGGTCAGCGGGGCGGGGCGAGACGACGCCACGACACGGACTTCCCTCCCGAGGGACGCGCGTGGTGTCACGTCGTGGTGTCACGGCGTGGTGTCACGGCGTGGTGTCACGGCGTGGTGTCACGTCGTGGTTTCTATCACGGCGTGGTGTCACGGCGTGGTGTCACGGCGTGGAGTCACGGCGTGGTGTCACGGCGTGGTGTCACGTCGTGGTTTCTATCACGGCGTGGTGTCACGGCGTGGTGTCACGGCGTGGAGTCACGGCGTGGTGTCACGGCGTGGTGTCACGGCATGGTGTCACGACGTGGTGTCACGGCGTGGTGTCACGGCATGGTGTCACGGCGTGGTGTCACGGCGTGGTGTCACAGCGTGGTGTCACGGCGTGGTGTCACGGCGTGGTGTCACGACGTGGTGTCACGGCGTGGTGTCACGGCATGGTGTCACGGCGTGGTGTCACGGCGTGGTGTCACGGCGTGGTGTCTGTCACGGCGCGGTGTCACGGCGTGGAGTCACGGCGTGGTGTCACGGCGTGGAGTCACGGCGTGGTGTCACGACGTGGTGTCACGGCGTGGTGTCACGGCGTGGAGTCACGGCGTGGTGTCACGGCGTGGAGTCACGGCGTGGTGGCCGCACCGCCCGCCAGGCTCTGTCTCCCTTGTACTCGTGCGAGGGGGAGGGTCAGAGACACCATGGACGGAGCGAAGAAACCCGAAGGAACCACCGTTCGGAAGTTGGGGATCAGCCTGACCAGAAATGAGGGCTCGAGTCTCTGCCCGCCCCGGGGCCGAGAGTGCACAGACTGGCACAGGTGCCGCTACGGCAAAGCCAACTCCGGACGTGGGGCGCCGGTATCGGCCGGATGCCCTCTCTCTCTCTCTCTCTCTCTGAGTGCCCAGACGGAGGCACGAAGAGCGAGAGAGACGTGAGTCGTTTCGCCGCCACCGATAATACCGAAAGATTGGTTCGGGCCGGCCTGGCCAGGTGGCCGAGCGCCCCTGGGAGTGCCTCCTGCCCTTCGATTGGGTCGGGAACGCTGTCGCGCTCTGGCGGCGGACGCGGCGGACGCGGCGGACGGAGGGAGCACGACGATGGCAAAGAAAATAGTCGACGTCCGCCGCCAAAATACGCGAGGACGTGGAGGCAGTCTGTCTGCGGGCGGCAAGGCCGGCAAGACTGCGCGGAATGTGTCGCGGTGTGGCCACACTGCGAGGGGGAGTGAGTGACGTGGTTTGGGGGGGGGGGACAGTTTAGCACCACCACTGCGAATCCGGCCGCGCGGCCGCGCAATGCTTGCAGGTGTAGGCCGTGGGCGGGGCGGGGGCGGAAGCGGAGGCGGAGAATCCGTCGGGGCAGGCACACTGTGCTAGCGCGGCGAGCCGCGAGCCGGGTCTTCCCTCCCCCTCCCCGCCGCCACTTTTCCGGTTTCGGCTTCCGGCGAGGCGGACGCCGTCAGCCGAGCGATTCGGGGGGTTCGTTTCGTCGCTCTGTCTCTGTCGCACTCATGGGGCCTCCATAAGGGTGCGAGAGAGACAGAGCGACGAAATGGCTCCTCCGAATCCGCTCGGCAGCTCACCTGGACGCCCCGCTGAGACCTGAGACTGCCCGAGACCCGAGATCAAAGGAGCCGGTATCGCACTTTTCCGCTCCCGGTGAAATCCTCGCTCGACGCGCGTGGCTCGGGCCGGCACGGGACACGCACGGGGCACGCACGGGACACGCACACGCACGCACGCTGCGCCCCGACTGGGCTGCAGCCTGGCGCCAAGTGGCTCAGCGCATTGAGGCGAACCGTGAGGCGCGAGGCGCGAAGAGCAAGGCAACCCATCCCCTCTTTCCTCCACTCCCCTCGCGCCGTCAACTCCTCTTCGCCTCCGCAAGTCGATTGTTTATGGTTCATTTCGGGCGGGCCTCGCGGGCCGGGGAAGTGTGCGGCGGGCAGGGCCGGGCAGGGCCGGCGTTACAGATGTTGTTGCTGGCGGCGCGCTAGTGCGCGCTCGTCTGCTGTTCGGGCGGGGTAAAGGGATTCAGGGACGGGAAAAACGTTGACGCCAGTATCGCAAAAGCAGATGATACGCATTTTGAACGATCGGGAACCAACTAATCTAGATGCGTAAAAAAGGCGATTTTTCAAAATACTCCGATTTGACTTCAACTTTTATCAATCGATTCGTCTTGAAAAGGCGAAAAAAAAGTCTAATGGCGCTCATTAAGTCAGACTTGAAATGGCGATACTATGGGCCAAAAACTGCGGAAAAAACGGAAAAAACGCAATTTTTTTTCGGTTTTCCATTGGCCAAACCCAAAACCAATAAGGGTGATAGACCACCACAGGACCTTCCTAAAAAAAAATTATCATCAAAAAATTCGGATGCATTTTTTGGGTATTCGCGAAAAACGAATTTTTGGTCCATATCTCCTGGAACAAGTGACTTTTAAAGTGGCTCTCGGGGACTTTTTTTTTCAGTACCATGAAAAGAAAAAAAATCCACCGGGCAGGTCACCCTCAGGCAACAAACAAATTTTTAGTGCAGGTTTCAGTGTTTTTTACAAAATACGTGATTAAAATTTTTGGGCCGACCAAAAAAGTTGAAAATTTTTTCTGGAGCTCTTTGCTACATAGGGAACACACCCACAAAGTTTCGTCGAAATCGGAGACATCGATTTCGGGACCTCGGGTGACTTGGGAAAGAATTACCCTGCTGCATCCTCGGCAAGCAAGCTGCAAGGCGGACTCGGCCCTCGGGGGGCGTGGCGCGAGGCGTGGCGCGAGGCGTGGGCGGGGCGAGGCGTGGCGCGAGGCGTGGCGCGAGGCGTGGCACAAGGCGTTGGCGCGTCGCCAGCCCGCGCCGGGTGGCCAGGGCACTGGGCAAGGCACTGGGCCCCGCGACGCGCGCCTAAAGCATGCCGAAAGGCGGCGGAGCGCTAAGTTTGCCTCGGTTTCCCATAATTTAAGCAACGGGGTGGAAGCGGGGCGAGGAGGGGAGGGGGGAGGGCCGCGCGCCGAGAGGCGTTGCGCGCCTTGCAAAAAGTTTCTCGCTCAAGCGCGTCGCGTGGCGGCCGTGGCTGCGTTGGCTGCGTGTGGCGGAGGGGAGGCGCGGCGACGGCGGCGCGGCGACGGAGGCGCGCGGGGCGGGGCCCGACCGCGGCACTGGGTCAAGTGCAGAGCATCACGCTGCACGCTGCGGTCAGCGGGGCGGGGCGAGACGACGCCACGACACGGACTTCCCTCCCGAGGGACGCGCGTGGTGTCACGTCGTGGTGTCACGGCGTGGTGTCACGGCGTGGTGTCACGGCGTGGTGTCACGTCGTGGTTTCTATCACGGCGTGGTGTCACGGCGTGGTGTCACGGCGTGGAGTCACGGCGTGGTGTCACGGCGTGGTGTCACGTCGTGGTTTCTATCACGGCGTGGTGTCACGGCGTGGTGTCACGGCGTGGAGTCACGGCGTGGTGTCACGGCGTGGTGTCACGGCATGGTGTCACGACGTGGTGTCACGGCGTGGTGTCACGGCTTGGTGTCACGGCGTGGTGTCACGGCGTGGTGTCACAGCGTGGTGTCACGGCGTGGTGTCACGGCGTGGTGTCACGACGTGGTGTCACGGCGTGGTGTCACGGCATGGTGTCACGGCGTGGTGTCACGGCGTGGTGTCACGGCGTGGTGTCTGTCACGGCGCGGTGTCACGGCGTGGAGTCACGGCGTGGTGTCACGGCGTGGAGTCACGGCGTGGTGTCACGACGTGGTGTCACGGCGTGGTGTCACGGCGTGGAGTCACGGCGTGGTGTCACGGCGTGGAGTCACGGCGTGGTGGCCGCACCGCCCGCCAGGCTCTGTCTCCCTTGTACTCGTGCGAGGGGGAGGGTCAGAGACACCATGGACGGAGCGAAGAAACCCGAAGGAACCACCGTTCGGAAGTTGGGGATCAGCCTGACCAGAAATGAGGGCTCGAGTCTCTGCCCGCCCCGGGGCCGAGAGTGCACAGACTGGCACAGGTGCCGCTACGGCAAAGCCAACTCCGGACGTGGGGCGCCGGTATCGGCCGGATGCCCTCTCTCTCTCTCTCTCTCTCTCTGAGTGCCCAGACGGAGGCACGAAGAGCGAGAGAGACGTGAGTCGTTTCGCCGCCACCGATAATACCGAAAGATTGGTTCGGGCCGGCCTGGCCAGGTGGCCGAGCGCCCCTGGGAGTGCCTCCTGCCCTTCGATTGGGTCGGGAACGCTGTCGCGCTCTGGCGGCGGACGCGGCGGACGCGGCGGACGGAGGGAGCACGACGATGGCAAAGAAAATAGTCGACGTCCGCCGCCAAAATACGCGAGGACGTGGAGGCAGTCTGTCTGCGGGCGGCAAGGCCGGCAAGACTGCGCGGAATGTGTCGCGGTGTGGCCACACTGCGAGGGGGAGTGAGTGACGTGGTTTGGGGGGGGGGACAGTTTAGCACCACCACTGCGAATCCGGCCGCGCGGCCGCGCAATGCTTGCAGGTGTAGGCCGTGGGCGGGGCGGGGGCGGAAGCGGAGGCGGAGAATCCGTCGGGGCACGGCACACTGTGCTAGCGCGGCGAGCCGCGAGCCGGGTCTTCCCTCCCCCTCCCCGCCGCCACTTTTCCGGTTTCGGCTTCCGGCGAGGCGGACGCCGTCAGCCGAGCGATTCGGGGGGTTCGTTTCGTCGCTCTGTCTCTGTCGCACTCATGGGGCCTCCATAAGGGTGCGAGAGAGACAGAGCGACGAAATGGCTCCTCCGAATCCGCTCGGCAGCTCACCTGGACGCCCCGCTGAGACCTGAGACTGCCCGAGACCCGAGATCAAAGGAGCCGGTATCGCACTTTTCCGCTCCCGGTGAAATCCTCGCTCGACGCGCGTGGCTCGGGCCGGCACGGGACACGCACGGGGCACGCACGGGACACGCACACGCACGCACGCTGCGCCCCGACTGGGCTGCAGCCTGGCGCCAAGTGGCTCAGCGCATTGAGGCGAACCGTGAGGCGCGAGGCGCGAAGAGCAAGGCAACCCATCCCCTCTTTCCTCCACTCCCCTCGCGCCGTCAACTCCTCTTCGCCTCCGCAAGTCGATTTGTTTATGGTTCATTTCGGGCGGGCCTCGCGGGGCCGGGGAAGTGTGCGGCGGGCAGGGCCGGGCAGGGCCGGCGTTACAGATGTTGTTGCTGGCGGCGCGCTAGTGCGCGCTCGTGCTGCTGTTCGGGCGGGGTAAAGGGATTCAGGGACGGGAAAAACGTTGACGCCAGTATCGCAAAAGCAGATGATACGCATTTTGAACGATCGGGAACCAACTAATCTAGATGCGTAAAAAAGGCGATTTTTCAAAATACTCCGATTTGACTTCAACTTATATCAATCGATTCGTCTTGAAAAGGCGAAAAAAAAGTCTAATGGCGCTCATTAAGTCAGACTTGAAATGGCGATACTATGGGCCAAAAACTGCGGAAAAAACGGAAAAAACGCAATTTTTTTTCGGTTTTCCATTGGCCAAACCCAAAACCAATAAGGGTGATAGACCACCACAGGACCTTCCTAAAAAAAAATTATCATCAAAAAATTCGGATGCATTTTTTGGGTATTCGCGAAAAACGAATTTTTTGGTCCATATCTCCTGGAACAAGTGACTTTTAAAGTGGCTCTCGGGGACTTTTTTTTTCAGTACCATGAAAAGAAAAAAAATCCACCGGGCAGGTCACCCTCAGGCAACAAACAAATTTTTAGTGCAGGTTTCAGTGTTTTTTACAAAATACGTGATTAAAATTTTTTGGGCCGACCAAAAAAGTTGAAAATTTTTTCTGGAGCTCTTTGCTACATAGGGAACACACCCACAAAGTTTCGTCGAAATCGGAGACATCGATTTCGGGACCTCGGGTGACTTGGGAAAGAATTACCCTGCTGCATCCTCGGCAAGCAAGCTGCAAGGCGGACTCGGCCCTCGGGGGGCGTGGCGCGAGGCGTGGCGCGAGGCGTGGCGCGAGGCGTGGCGCGAGGCGTGGCGCGAGGCGTGGCACAAGGCGTTGGCGCGTCGCCAGCCCGCGCCGGGTGGCCAGGGCACTGGGCAAGGCACTGGGCCCCGCGACGCGCGCCTAAAGCATGCCGAAAGGCGGCGGAGCGCTAAGTTTGCCTCGGTTTCCCATAATTTAAGCAACGGGGTGGAAGCGGGGCGAGGAGGGGAGGGGGGAGGGCCGCGCGCCGAGAGGCGTTGCGCGCCTTGCAAAAAGTTTCTCGCTCAAGCGCGTCGCGTGGCGGCCGTGGCTGCGTTGGCTGCGTGTGGCGGAGGGGAGGCGCGGCGACGGCGGCGCGGCGACGGAGGCGCGCGGGGCGGGGCCCGACCGCGGCACTGGGTCAAGTGCAGAGCATCACGCTGCACGCTGCGGTCAGCGGGGCGGGGCGAGACGACGCCACGACACGGACTTCCCTCCCGAGGGACGCGCGTGGTGTCACGTCGTGGTGTCACGGCGTGGTGTCACGGCGTGGTGTCACGGCGTGGTGTCACGTCGTGGTTTCTATCACGGCGTGGTGTCACGGCGTGGTGTCACGGCGTGGAGTCACGGCGTGGTGTCACGGCGTGGTGTCACGTCGTGGTTTCTATCACGGCGTGGTGTCACGGCGTGGTGTCACGGCGTGGAGTCACGGCGTGGTGTCACGGCGTGGTGTCACGGCATGGTGTCACGACGTGGTGTCACGGCGTGGTGTCACGGCATGGTGTCACGGCGTGGTGTCACGGCGTGGTGTCACAGCGTGGTGTCACGGCGTGGTGTCACGGCGTGGTGTCACGACGTGGTGTCACGGCGTGGTGTCACGGCATGGTGTCACGGCGTGGTGTCACGGCGTGGTGTCACGGCGTGGTGTCTGTCACGGCGCGGTGTCACGGCGTGGAGTCACGGCGTGGTGTCACGGCGTGGAGTCACGGCGTGGTGTCACGACGTGGTGTCACGGCGTGGTGTCACGGCGTGGAGTCACGGCGTGGTGTCACGGCGTGGAGTCACGGCGTGGTGGCCGCACCGCCCGCCAGGCTCTGTCTCCCTTGTACTCGTGCGAGGGGGAGGGTCAGAGACACCATGGACGGAGCGAAGAAACCCGAAGGAACCACCGTTCGGAAGTTGGGGATCAGCCTGACCAGAAATGAGGGGTCGAGTCTCTGCCCGCCCCGGGGCCGAGAGTGCACAGACTGGCACAGGTGCCGCTACGGCAAAGCCAACTCCGGACGTGGGGCGCCGGTATCGGCCGGATGCCCTCTCTCTCTCTCTCTCTCTTTGAGTCCCCAGACGGGGGCCCACGAAGAGCGAGAGAGACGTGAGTCGTTTCGCCGCCACCGATAATACCCAAAGATTGGTTCGGGCCGGCCTGGCCAGGTGGCCGAGCGCCCCTGGGAGTGCCTCCTGCCCTTCGATTGGGTCGGGAACGCTGTCGCGCTCTGGCGGCGGACGCGGCGGACGCGGCGGACGGAGGGAGCACGACGATGGCAAAGAAAATAGTCGACGTCCGCCGCCAAAAAACGCGAGGACGTGGAGGCAGTCTGTCTGCGGGCGGCAAGGCCGGCAAGACTGCGCGGAATGTGTCGCGGTGTGGCCACACTGCGAGGGGGAGTGAGTGACGTGGTTTGGGGGGGGGGACAGTTTAGCACCACCACTGCGAATCCGGCCGCGCGGCCGCGCAATGCTTGCAGGTGTAGGCCGTGGGCGGGGCGGGGGCGGAAGCGGAGGCGGAGAATCCGTCGGGGCACGGCACACTGTGCTAGCGCGGCGAGCCGCGAGCCGGGTCTTCCCTCCCCCTCCCCGCCGCCACTTTTCCGGTTTCGGCTTCCGGCGAGGCGGACGCCGTCAGCCGAGCGATTCGGGGGGTTCGTTTCGTCGCTCTGTCTCTGTCGCACTCATGGGGCCTCCATAAGGGTGCGAGAGAGACAGAGCGACGAAATGGCTCCTCCGAATCCGCTCGGCAGCTCACCTGGACGCCCCGCTGAGACCTGAGACTGCCCGAGACCCGAGATCAAAGGAGCCGGTATCGCACTTTTCCGCTCCCGGTGAAATCCTCGCTCGACGCGCGTGGCTCGGGCCGGCACGGGACACGCACGGGGCACGCACGGGACACGCACACGCACGCACGCTGCGCCCCGACTGGGCTGCAGCCTGGCGCCAAGTGGCTCAGCGCATTGAGGCGAACCGTGAGGCGCGAGGCGCGAAGAGCAAGGCAACCCATCCCCTCTTTCCTCCACTCCCCTCGCGCCGTCAACTCCTCTTCGCCTCCGCAAGTCGATTTGTTTATGGTTCATTTCGGGCGGGCCTCGCGGGGCCGGGGAAGTGTGCGGCGGGCAGGGCCGGGCAGGGCCGGCGTTACAGATGTTGTTGCTGGCGGCGCGCTAGTGCGCGCTCGTGCTGCTGTTCGGGCGGGGTAAAGGGATTCAGGGACGGGAAAAACGTTGACGCCAGTATCGCAAAAGCAGATGATACGCATTTTGAACGCCATTCCTATCCGTTCTCATCACGAAAAGCGATTACGCTGGCGGTAAAAGTTTGTTTTGAGAAACCCAAAAATGCCAAATGTGGTGGTTGTCCCTTTAACGTTTTTCCCTGTTTAAGTCGACGCGTTGTCCACATTCTTTCTGCTCTTATTCCTGTAGACCAAACGGTTTCGGTTCAGCTACGAGCTCACTCTGAAAACATGTATCCACCCGTTAAAAACTTTAAAAATGAACTTCAATCGATTTGATTTGCCTTTTTCGAGGGTATCGGGGCAATCCTTTCCGTGGATCCACTCTCGAAGGTGGCTCTCTGCAAGGGACGGCGACAGGCAACAAGTAGAGCAGACCGCCCTGGCACCGCCACTCCACGGACTCGGCCGAGGTCACCCCGTGGGACTCGCCGTGGGGCCGTGGGGCCCCACCCCTTTCCTTTCCACACACACGCATTCATTCCTTTGGGACCTCCAGGCCGGCTGGGCCAAGGGGCTTGGGCTTGGGCTTGGGCTTGGGCTTGGGCTTGTGCTTGGGCTTGGGCTTGGGCTTGGGCTTGGGCTTGGGCTTGGGCTTGGGCTTGGGCTTGGGCTTGGGCTTGGGCTTGGGCTTGGGCTTGGGCTTGGGCTTGGGCTTGGGCTTGGGCTTGGGCTTGGGTTTGGGCTTGGGCTTGGGCTTGGGCTTGGCGCTGCTGGAGGCACACAAAAGTACACAAATTTCCGGCAAATTTTTTGTCATGAATTTATTGTACTTTCAAAGTACAACAATTGTTGTACAGAGTACAATGGCACCGGCATAAGAAGTGCTGTGCAGATCAGGCCTTGTTGTGGTCCGTACAATTTTTGCTGTACTTTCTACAATCACTGTTGTACTTATGTTGTACAGTTTTTGTTGTACATTTGTTGTACTTTTCACAATTTTTCTTGCAGTGCAATAGATTCCGTGGCCGGCAGCACTGCTGAGAACTGAGGCACGCAGTCCACTGGGTCAGTGAGCCACGATGGCGAGGCCGTGGATTGAAGCGTCGTCGGGGGACGATCATGAAATATTTCTTGTGATTTGCCCTTTTCCTCTTCAGCGAATGTTCCTCCGTAAGCGAGGGGGCAACCACTCGAGAAATCCTGTGTCCCCTGGAGCTCTAGAAATCTCCGGAAATCCGAAATCTTTCCCCAAAAAGGCAAAAAAAGCAGATCTTAGGCGTTAAATTGAACGAAATCTTGCGAAATCCAACGAAATATCTCATGTCTTAAGAAATCTTGTGTCCCCAAACATCGTTAGTGGTAGCCCACTCGACTGTAAGCGTGTACCGGTCGGGAGAGCAAAAATAATGGTCCTTTGCTCCCTCTACCGTCTCACCTCGTAAGAATCCGAGAGAATCCCAAGGACTTCTCCCCTGGAGCGTTGCGAAGGGGTCTCGGCGACGCTGTTCTTACCGCCCTGTGCGTCCAATGATAGAACATTTATCCGTGTTCGTTGCTTTTGGTGCTCCTTGAACTCGGTGCTCCAGAGGCCACAGCAACCTGTACCGATCGTGCTGCCAAATCCCGACAAACAATCCAAAATGGAAACCAACCTCACTTTTTTTCTTTTCTCACACTCCCATGCCGACGTGCCCTCGGACGTGCCTCGAAGGCAGCGAGTTGGTTCGCTACGCGTCGCTACGCGTCGCCAATGGCGCCACGGCCGTCTCGAGGATGAGGCCGCAGTCCTGCAGTCGCGTCCGAGGCAATCGCAGGTCGCTTCGACGCCCCGTCTCCGTCGCACAATGGGCGTCCCGCTGGCGTGCGAGAGAGACAGGCTGTTTGGGAACGCTATCGGAACCGCAATACGCACTGTACAGTAAAACTCCCCTCTAAGCTGGTCCCCTGCAAGCTTTTTTTATTTTCCTCGCTGTGTAGTGCGAGCTCGCCGAGTGACAGCGGGTGATGAGGGATGCCATAAACGGGCCAGGTCGGGCCGGGTGGGGCACACGAACCCGACTTGTCGAGGCCCGAATCCTCTGAAACACTCGATAGAGCTCCGTGTTCGGGCCACATCAACATCGGGCCACCTGCTTTTATTGCCCTCCCGGCGCACCGAGTCGACCCTCGCCGTCCCTTGCACCATGTGGTCAACGAATCGGGCTGTTCTCTCGAAGCTTAATCTGTCCCCCGACTTGTCAGCTTGGAGGGGAGTTTTACTGTAATTCAAAGGGTGATACATCTCACCCATTTTCGGCGATACAAAATGTATCACCGAAAAAAAGGTCGTACACAAATGTATCACCGAAAAAAAAGGTGAGACATCAGCGAGACTGGCCCTTGTTTTCCTGGAGAAGTATCACCCTTTTTTCAGTGATACATTTGTGAGCGACCTATTTTCCGGTGATACATTCGTGTACGACCTTTTTTCGGTGATACATGCATGCACGACCTTTTTTTTCGGTGATACATTTTAGTATCACCCTTTTTTTCGGTGAGACACTTATGTCTCACCCCTCAGCGAGAGTGAGATGTATCACTATTTGATTTTCAGTGCGGACTTCAAAATCGGGGATGGAGGCGAGCTTTGCCGCCCCGGGGCCCTGCGCGCCGCGCTGTAACAGGAGAAGTGCAGCACTGCTCTGACATGATCGACCGTGGTGTGCTAGTGTGCGCGTTGTCCGCGCTGCACGGGGCAGTACGGTGGCCGTGTTGGCAAAGCGCGCCCCGCGGCCACCGGCAGGCCACCGGGGCGCGCGGTTTTCCCCCACTCCACCGACTGCACAAGAGCACAATATTATTTGTCGCCAATAAAAGTTGGCCACTGCGCTTGGCTGCGCCGTGCGGCTTCGGGGCCTGGGCGTGCGTCGCCAACACAGGCGCAGGTGGCGCTAGCCTCACAGCCCGGCGGCAGCCCCACAGCCCCAGCCCCACAGCCCCAGCCCCACAGCCCCACACCCCGCAGCCTCCCAGCCCGGCAGCCCCACAGCCCCGCAGCCCCACAGCCCGGCAGCCCCACAGCCCCGCAGCCCCACAGCCCGGCAGCCCCACAGCCCCGCAGCCTCCCAGCCCGGCAGCCCCACAGCCCCGCAGCCCCACAGCCCGGCAGCCCCACACCCCGCAGCCCCGCAGCCCCACAGCCCCGCAGCCCCACAGCCCCGCAGCCCCACAGCCCCACAGCCCCGCAGCCCCACAGCCCCGCAGCCCCACAGCCCCGCAGCCCCACAGCCCCGCAGCCCCACAGCCCCACAGCCCCACAGCCCGGCAGCCCCACAGCCCCGCAGCCCCACAGCCCCACAGCCCCACAGCCCCACAGCCTCACAGCCCCGCAGCCCCACAGCCCCGCAGCCCCACAGCCCCGCAGCCCCACAGCCCCGCAGCCCCGCAGCCCCACAGCCCCGCAGCCCCACAGCCCCACACCCCGCAGACTCCCAGCACGGCAGCCGGCCCGCGTGAGCACCGGGAGCACGGGGCAGGCCGCAGGGGGCAGAAGGCTAACTGGATTCGCGCGGCGGGCCGGGCGCCTGGCGCCTGACAACGACAAGGGGGCCGGGGAGCGATCCCGCACAGCGGCGTGCCGTCACTCTGTCTCTCTCGCTACCGTGGGGCGTCCCGCAGGAGTTGAAGAGAGACAGGGCGACGAAACACTGGCTGCTCCGGGCCGTCCGGCCGTTCGGACTGCAAGTGCCACTCCATGATGCCCCGGCCGTGAACGGGGCGTGGAGTGGCTGCTGCCGAGCGCTGCCGGGGACCGTCGGTCGCTCCGTCTCTCTCGCACCGCTGTGTCGCGTCCATGAGTGCGACAGAGACAGAGCGGCGAAACGGCACTTCGGAATCCGTTCAGGACCAATGATGGTTACAGTCGGCGTGCCTGGTCGTGACGGACTGGCGGACTCTAAGCCAAGGACCCTGCTTCCACGTGCTCTGCTCCCGGCAGCGGCCGCGTGAATATTGACCAACAGCTCAGCGACGGTCCCCCGCCGCGTCCCAATTCCATCTTATTCCCTTTTTGCTATCTCACATGTGCTATCGATTTCGGCGCAGCAGCCGTGCAGTCGGGAGGGCACGGCCGAGGGCGGGACAGAGCCCTCCTAGCCGGCAGAGTGATATTCCGAGTTCCGAGCGGGAGTTCGCTGTCTGGTGCGAGAGGGAGAGAGGGCCTGCAGCAGGCCACATGACCGCAGAGTTGGCCAACTGGAATCGCCAATGGGATGGCAGCGGCGTTACCGGCTCGGCTGCTCCCCCCCTTTTTTTCACCCGGCGGTGCTTTCGTCGCGCCTGCCGGCCTGCGCTCTCGCGTTCCGTAACGAGACTCCCCGACTCGGCGGACAGGCGGACTGGCGCGCGAACAATACGACGGAAAACAAACTCAGCGCCCGCGGCGGACAGCGCAGTGGCCCACTGTGAAACGGAAAACGGGGCGGGCAGACAGACACAGCTTAGCTCACTTTTAGAGCATCCATTCGCGTAGGTTCAGCGCGTGATTCGAGGCCCCGTGGCCTCGACATTTTCTCTTGGTTAGCCTTATGGTGAGCCTCAAACCTTCTAAACTGGTTCCGACAGTCGCTTTCGTCGCTCTGTCTCTTTCGCACTCATAGCGTTCCGTGTAGGTGCGAGAGAGGACCGAGCGACGAAAACGACCCTCGGAATCAGTCTGCGCTGCTTCCGGCCGCTCCAACGCGGCCCCCCGTGACTGGCAGGCGAAAAGGGGGAGGGGGAGGGGGGAGGGGGCTGGCGTGTGCACACAAATAAGCAGCGAGCGGACGGCTAATATCCTTAATGGCGCCCAGTAGGTGTAATAGAGCCAAAAGAAGTGGACGCGGCCACGCCCGTGTCACCGCAAGCCACGCCACGCCGCGCACGGAAAAGCTTCATTAGCTGATGTGCACTAACAGTGAACGAACGCCTCGGTGTTTGGCTTGGACCGTCATGCCACGCGGCGTGGCGCTGTAGTGGGCCGATTGTATTGACGCGTGCCCGCGCGGCGCAGCGTGGCCGGGCCGCAGCAGCACGCCCGACAGTCTCTCTCGCACGCATGGGCGGTGCCGCGTAGGGGTGCGACAGAGACAGTCAGCAGGCAGGCCAGGCCTTGGGCGAGGCCTCGGGCCAGGCCTTCATTGCGGCGGCAGTGAGAGCGCGCAGAGCGCCCGCCGTCTCGTATAACTAATCTGCCGGCGGCGGAGTTAATTCCTGTTGCAAAAGTTGTGACGGCAGCGCTGCTCGGGCGTCCGTCCCGGTGCGGCCCTGCCCTCGTCCGGCGTGGCCCTACTGCACTGCACACAGGGCGAAGGGCTGCCGGAAGTTCCGGCCGGACCGGGCGCGCGAAGCCTGGCGCAAAGCCACGGGGCCTCGGGACCGCGAAGCCGCGAAGCCGCGAAGCGCCGGCGAGGCAGGCCGCGCGGTGAGACGCAGAGTTTCGAGCTGAAAGAGTTAGGGCGGGCGCCGTCCGGCACTCCGTAGTCTGATTCCGAACAAAGCGTGGTCGCTTTGTCTCTGCGGGATGCCCCGCAAGTGCGAGAGAGACAGAGGGAACAGCGCTGTCGAGAATGGGCCGCGGCGGCGAAACCGGGCGAAGCGGACCGGGTGGGACGGACAATGACGGCACGGCGCGGCCAGGCTGCAAGCCAGGCTGCGCCGCGGCCGCGGAGAGGAACAAGACCCCGCACTTCGGCGCGCCGCCTATTTCTATTTTCAGGCGGATTTGTTTATTTTCCGGCCACAAGCGCAACGCGCCCGGCGCGCGCAAAGGACAGAATAGGACGCAGCTGGGGAAGGGAGATCGGGAAAACAGTGCCGACCACTTTTGTTTCCCCCAGATTCAATCAATCTTTCAAATCGAACGAGGCGTTGGCATTAAGCAGATTATTCAGCGGTCGACGTTCGTTTTTCTCTCTGTATTCAAATTATTCGTGATCCTCGGAGAGCAGCAAGAGAGTGGTGGGGAATGACCGCGACGAACAGGGGGCAGGCGAGCTGCCAGGGGAGCCCTGGAGAGGAATCGCAGAATAAATTTCCCCCAGATGAGAAAGAAAAATCATCCTCCCCCCGCCGCATTTCACCATTCGCGGCGGGAACCGAGGACGGATTATAGCTCTCGTTGCACCCTGGTCACAACGTCTATGGAAGGCTCTACACGTGTCGGACCAGCCGCACTGGCAGCGTGGACGGCGCGCGCCGGGAGCGAGGACGGCGCACAGTGGACCAGAAGACCGGTGGAGGCGGCCAAAACTCTAGACGCGTTTTGGGCTCCAAAGTCGCTAAACAGGACTCGAACCGAACGTGTGACCCCACCAATGGATTCCTCATCCGGAGAGCGATCCATTGGTGGGGTCACACGTTCGTTTCGAGTCCTGGTTAGCGACTCTGGAGCTCAAACCGCGTCTAGAGTTTTGGCCGCCTCCACCGGTCTTCTGGCCCACTGTGCGGCGCGCGCCGGTGTCGGCGTGTAAGTGTAACCCCCCGACCCAGAGTACCCCCGGGTACACAACGCCTCGGGCCAAAGTACCCTGGGGTACATGACGACTAGGTTCAATGTACCCAGGGGTACAAAGCGCCTAGGTGCCAGGCGAATTGTACCCCGGGTACCATGCGGCTAGGCGAAATGTACCCCGGGGTACATTTTGCCTAGGCTTATTGTATCCCCCGCCGGCCGGAGGAGGATGCACGTCGCCTAGGCGCAATGCATCCCCCCCGGATACAAAGAGCCTAGGCGAGGAGTATCCCCTCGGCCGGCCGGAGGGGGATACAAAAAACCTAGGCGCAATGCATCCCTCCCCCCCGGATACAAAAATCGAAAAAAAAGAAGAAAAAAGGGGGGCCCTTCTCCCACCTCCGAGATCGGAGGGCCGCCTGCAACTTCGGTGGATCGGGGGAACCGGTGCTTTACAGGCGGCGACCCCAGGGGTTCTCGTCTGTATATGGGCCGGGCTTGAAGGGCGGGTTTGACAGTCTCTCTCTGCCTTGAGAGCCTTTGCTTTTCGCGGGGTGGTCTGTACCAAATGTACACCCGCTGTCCGGCGCTCTCTACCAAACATACAGCTTGTTTAAGGGCCAGCTTCAAAGGACTTATCATCTCCTCCCGACGAATCAAGGAGGACCCACCCGCGACCAATTACGGGTGGCTGGATTGACGGATCGAATACTCCGTCGCTCCAGTGCCGAGGCCAACCCGCCGAAGCGCAGTTGCTTTTTAGACACCCCAGCGGAGTGGCCAGGTGAATGTGACTCTGACCACTACGCTATCAAGCTTGTACGTCTGGGGTCGTGTTGGACGACGGGTTTGAGTTGCAGTGGAGGGAAGCCAGTCGAAAAATGTAATGAAATGATGGGAGTCGATCCCAGGATCCCACTGCCGGGACCGCACGACTATTGCCGCTCGCCCACCACGGCCCATGATGAATGGAGCGGCGTGAGGCGGGCTCTTGACGCGACAGGAATGGACCGACCCGGTCAAAATTTCACAAGAAGTTTGGGGAGTCGAACCGCCGACCTCAGCACGGAGAAGCGACGCCTCTACTCCCTAGACCACCACAGCACCTGCAGTTTGTGGGCTGAAGTCACGGTTTTCAACCACACTGGGCAAGGCAGTAAAATTAAATGTTAATGTTTGTTAGGATTCGAACCCCCGACGTCTGGGACTGTTCTACACGGCTCCGCTCTGATGGCCTCAAACCGTTCCACAAAAGAAAGGAAATCGATAAAAAAAATTTGAGATGCCGGTATTTGAACACCGCACTGTGCAAATGTTACAGACGTTCGATCGCATTTGCACAGTGCGGTGTTCGAATACCGGCATCTCAAATTTTTTTTATCGATTTCCTTTCTTTTGTGGAACGGTTTGAGGCCATCAGAGCGGAGCCGTGTAGAACAGTCCCAGACGTCGGGGGTTCGAATCCTAACAAACATTAACATTTAATTTTACTGCCTTGCCCAGTGTGGTTGAAAACCGTGACTTCAGCCATCAAATTGCACGTGCTGTGGTGGTCTAGGGAGTAGAGGCGTCGCTTCTCCGTGCTGAGGTCGGCGGTTCGACTCCCCAAACTTCTTGTGAAATTTTGACCGGGTCGGTCCATTCCTGTCGCGTCAAGAGCCCGCCTCACGCCGCTCCATTCATCATGGGCCGTGGTGGGCGAGCGGCAATAGTCGTGCGGTCCCGGCAGTGGGATCCTGGGATCGACTCCCATCATTTCATTACATTTTTCGACTGGCTTCCTTCCACTGCAACTCAAACCCGTCGTCCAACACGACGCCAGACGTACAAGCTTGATAGCGTAGTGGTCAGAGTCACATTCACCTGGCCACTCCGCTGGGGTGTCTAAAAAGCAACTGCGCTTCGGCGGGTTGGCCTCGGCACTGGAGCGACGGAGTATTCGATCCGTCAATCCAGCCACCCGTAATTGGTCGCGGGTGGGTCCTCCTTGATTCGTCGGGAGGAGATGATAAGTCCTTTGAAGCTGGCCCTTAAACAAGCTGTATGTTTGGTAGAGAGCGCCGGACAGCGGGTGTACATTTGGTACAGACCACCCCGCGAAAAGCAAAGGCTCTCAAGGCAGAGAGAGACTGTCAAACCCGCCCTTCAAGCCCGGCCCATATACAGATGAGAAACCCCTGGGGTCGCCGCCTGTAAAGCACCGGTTCCCCCGATCCACCGAAGTTGCAGGCGGCCCTCCGACCTGTGTGCGGAGGTGGGAGAAGGGCCCCCCTTTTTTCTTCTTTTTTTTCGATTTTTGTATCCGGGGGGGAGGGATGCATTGCGCCTAGGCTTTTTGTATCCCCCTCCGGCCGGCCGAGGGGATACTCCTCGCCTAGGCTCTTTGTATCCGGGGGGGATGCATTGCGCCTAGGCGACGTGCATCCTCCTCCGGCCGGCGGGGGATACAATAAGCCTAGGCAAAATGTACCCCGGGGTACATTTCGCCTAGCCGCATGGTACCCGGGGTACAATTCGCCTGGCACCTAGGCGCTTTGTACCCCTGGGTACATTGAACCTAGTCGTCATGTACCCCAGGGTACTATGGCCCTAGGCGTTGTGCACCCGGGGGCCGACGGGTACAGTTCGCCTCCTACACCGGGAGCGAGGACGGGCCGGGCCGAGCCGGAGTGCCGGAGCGCCCGCCAAGCGCCGGGTAGGCAACACCACGACACGGCCGCGTGACGGCACGGCCCGCCTGCCGGGCGGTTTGTCCCGTCGCGTCGCGGCCCCGCGCTGCGAACAGCCCGCCGCGACTCCGCGACGACAGCAACTCGCCTGCCTGGCCGCGGTCTGGCCTGGCCACGGCGCGGTCCACCGCCGCCTTTTTCTGGCGGGACTAAGAGCGGACGCTGAGTAGTGCGCGGCATAGCGCGGCTCGCAGAGCAGCCACAAAGGCGGCCCTCTGTATACATACACTGGCCGGCCGGCGGGGCACGGCGGGGCTGGAGGCTATTGGAAGCAGAGGATGCTTTAGCTGACTTTGAGACAGAGGCCACCCCACCCCGCCCCACCCAAGGGGAAACTACTTTGAATTTTGGTGTACATGGCCGTGAATTTCATGAATTTTTTTGAAATATTTGAATTTTTGTTGAATTTTTTGAATTTTGACAAATTTCAATGAATTTTTGCGAATTTTCAAGATTTTTTTGAATTTTGATGAATTTTTTGAACTTGGCTGCAGTTTTTGAATTTCATGAATTTCAATGAATTTCAATGAATTTCTATGAATTTCTCTGTTTTTTAATGAATTTTGGTGAATTTCAATGAATTTTTGAGCCTTTGATCGCCGAGGGCATCTCGGAAGCATCCAAGAAGTGTGCTGCAACGTCCGCGGGAGTCTGTGCCTTCATCGCGCAGTAGCGGGTTGGTCCAACGAATGTGTCAGATCCCTCTGTTTCAACCGACCCGTTCGGACGCGTGAATGCAGGCGCTTGGATGCTCTGCCATACTCGGCGCCCCACCGCCCATACGTCTGTCCGTCTTTCCTGCGTGAGACTTGGAGAGGGTGTCAAATGCGATCAAGAAAAACATTCGTTTGTTCATCCTTTGGTGTGAATGTATCGGCGTGTTTCCGTCGCGTTGCTAACACGCACTCACGTGCGCTCTCTGAGCGGCCGGGGGCCGTCCGAAACACACTGTAAAAAATGTTGCAAATTTTTGAAACCCATTGGCGTGCGAAATTTTGCCACCCAATGTATAAAGACTCCAGTTGCACCCAGTGGGTTGCAGAAGGCCACTGTACCAGCCCACTTGATGAAATACATCGACCCGTTGGACAGCGAAATTTGCTATTGTGTCGTCGAAAATCCGTACATCTGAGACGAAATTCATGATTTGGGTGATTTGGGCTCTGAGCTCACCCACATGTTCAAATTTAGTATCTTGTGGGTTGAAAAAGTTGCCGTCCACGTGAGAGAATTTACACATGTGGAGATTCTCGGATGGCCCACCATGCCCACCTGTAGAAAAGTTAACATTGTGGTTAAGCTGAGTTCCTCAACTTGCCCACAAATGCAAATCATCCATCGAGGGCGCCGCTAACGGCAGACGGTCTCGAGCCGGCTGGGTCAAGTAGCCTCCGCCGAGCGTCTTCGACTAGCTAGCGTGGTGGCGCAGTGGTCAGAGGGGTCGGGTCCTGAGTGGAGATTGCAGGTTCGATGCCCATGCACCTCGTGATTTTTCTGAGGTCAGCCCGCATTTTAAGACACCTCTAACCGGGATCTATACACGTGGGCAATTTGGGGGAGCGTCTTGCGGCCAAGATGAAAAATTTATGCACCTTGGGCAGCGGGAGCGCCTACTGTTGCCCACGTGAGAAATTCACTATTTGGGTAAGAACGGTTCCCTTATACACCCATTGGGCAAAAAAATTTTGGCGCCAGTGGGTTACTGAATTTCGCAAACCCTTTGGGCTGTGAAATTCGTGATCGAAGGGTGGGTGCAGGGGCGTTTCACCACCCCAAATAGCAAAAATTTGCAACTTTTTTTTTACAGTGCACATTCCACAAGGATCGAGAAGGTTTTCTGTGAAGAACGGCGAGGACAGAGGACCATCCCCCAAAGAAATGACACTGTTAACAGATGTCCCCGCAATTAGGCAAGGTCGAGGAGCCCGGCCGGGGAGGGGGGAGGGGCCGGCGGCGAGGGAGGCGGTGGTCTGCCTGCACCACGGGACGCCATTCATTGACACCGAGCCTCCTTCGGCGCCCCCCGCCTTCAAATTGACCCACAAGTTCCAACTCAAACAAAATTTTGGACCGTGTAGAGGCGTGAAAGACGCTAGCGAAGTTTTAAAAATTGTAAAATTTAGGGAAATACTAGAACACCTGTGCTTTGGTAAGAGTCAGAGTGGTAGCGCCAACACACCGGTAGCCATGCTCAGTTTTCATCTGCTATGTGGCACTCGCGGGCTGCAGCGTTAGCAATCAAGAGAGACCTCCTCCCCTTCCCCCCCCCCCTTTCTCCTCACAACCACACGGTCTCCGCGAGGGCTCCCCTCACGTTTTCGTACGCAGGTTTAAATCATGCATCCCATCGTAAATTAACGAAAATTCATTGAAATTCATTGAATTTTAGTGAGTTTTAATGAATTTCAGTGAACTTTGACACATTTTGATGAATTTTGTACACTTTTTGAATTTTTGCGCTGCAATGAATTTTATGAATTTCAGTGAATTTTGAAGAATTTCGATGAATTTCAATAAATTTTGGTGAATTTTTTAATTTTATGAATTTTACTGAATTTTTTGAATTTTGTTGAATTTTTTTGAATTTTGCATTAGGTGTACACATTTTTTCGGAGTAGTTTCCCCTTGGCCCCACCCCGCCCCGCACCTCGCCTTGTTCCATCCCGCTAGGGCCGCGGGCCGCGCCGTTCTAATTACGGACACCAAGACCAAGGAGCCTCGCCTTGCCGTGCCGTGCCTTGCTGTGCCGCGCCGTGCCGTGCGGCGCCGTACCCTGCCGTCGTACCGTGCCGTGCCGCACCGTGCCGTACCACGCTCCAAGAAGTCGATCACTTTCTGCTTGTGTTCGGACGGCGAGACCGTTCCGGTCGGGTGCGCGGAGGACAGTGAGCGATTTTGATTGTTGTTCTACTACGATAGGTCGGCCGCGTAAAGTTTCTGGAGAACAAAGAGGGGGCCTCGCGGGCTGCTTCGGGCGGCCCTCTTTACGCGGGGTTGGATACGGAGACGAGCCTTCATCAGCGTGGACGCTTGCCGACACTGGCGGAGAGAAGTAGAGTAGTACACTCCGAAAAGTGACACGCGGTCGCAGGCGGTGCTCGGTGTGTTGCAGTGGCAGTGTCGCCTGATTGCACGTAAAATCTGGAGTACACCAAAGACGCACCATGCAAGCAATTTAAAATATGCGATACTACACAGTTTTACCGCTAACTACGCGCTATGTGGTGCGTAAAACTTGCGAAATAATATAGGAACGATGTGAATCCTTTTGTGCCTCTGGGTGGGACGTGAATTGGTGGGCAAAATTTTAACGCCCTTCCACGTTGCATAACCTTAGTACGCCCTTAAAGGAGACTGTTTATCTCCTGAAGGACGCAGTTTTTATGCAATTACTTTACCAATGCAGTCGTTGTGTTGGTGCCGCGCACCCACCCGCCGTGCCTTGGCCCGGACAAGGCCTGGCTCCTTGATCGGGCGCCACACTGGAGATAGGCCTCCGACGACGAAACGACCAAAAAGCAATACCCGCTAACCCCAGGGCCAGTTGGGCAACTGTTGTCGCTTTGTCAAGAAGGCCTTTAAAAGAGTTTGGAATGAACATTCCGAAAGAATTAGCCCCGACCCTTTTCACGGTATTACTGTTCTCGTCGCCCTTGACAAAGTTTAAGAGATTAATTCGGAACACAGGTCGCCGGCGAGCGAGACAATTTAATAATGACAAAGCCCGCGACTTTGGCTCTGTGTCTGCCTGGCTGGCTGCCTGCCTGCCTAGCTGCCGCCTGCCTGGCTGCCTGGCTGGCTGGCTGCCTGCCTGCCTGGCCGCCGAGTGCGTGCGAGCTGTGGTGTAGGGAGGCAGGCGCAGACCCCGCTGTAGGCGTGACCCGGAGCGCAGCGCACGAGGATGAAAAATTTAAACACGAAGCAAAAGGCGCGCGGGCAAGCGCAAGAGCAAAGAAAAAAGGCGCGTGTTAAATTGGGGAACCTTGACGCGGCGTGCAGGACGTGCTCTGGCGTGGCCGGCCATAACGAGGACGCGAGCGGCGAGCGCTGGAGATGGGGAAAGTTTTCCTTTCCGCACCTCCTCCACGTTCCACCGTCGGGCGGGCAGGCCAAGGCAGGCCGAGGCAGGCAGCCTCCTGATCGCCTAGAGTAATTGCTGCGTGGCAAGTCAAGGGGCGCTGCCCTGGCGATGCCCGCCCCAAGGAGCGCAAGGGGCGCCAAGGGGCGCCAAGGGGCCGGCCGGAGGGCGGCAGAACGCCGCAGGGTGTATCGCGCGCACTGGAGCCAGCGGCAGTGCAGTGCAGACTCAATCTCAAGAGAATCTGTACGACTCTGTCTCTGTCACACCCGTCCCACTCATTAGGCGTCCGGCCGAGGTGGGGCGGACTCTAGAGCGACGGAAAAATGTTCGGAATCGCCATGCAGAACGGCGGTGAACCACCGTCGTCACTGTTTGCGTTACGAGCGCGGGGATGGGGAGGGGTCGGCCCCACCCGGCCCCGCCCCGACTCCATCGCTAACTCGCACAAGTGGGCTTGCCAGCGTGTGCCACACTCGCCGAAGGGCCCCGGCAGCACCACTCCTCCTCCTCCTCCTCCCCCGCCCCCGCCCCCACCGCACACCGGTCTCACGGGGGCTCCTGCAGCAGCGGTCCGGCCGCAAGACGGCACAAACTGCGGCCGGCGAGCACAAGCAGGTCGTCAGGGAGCACGGCCCGCCCCGCGGCCCGCCCCGCGGCCCGACAGTAACCGCGCGGCCGCGGTAAAACGATTTGCGGCGCGCCGAAGCAGGACCGTCCACGCACGCGCACGGTTTGAAGCGGCACGGTCAGGGCCGGTCAGGACACACGCTGGCCGTCGGTGGGGGGAGGGGATAAGAACACCAACGGCATGCGGAGATAGCACAGTTCGGTGAGAAATTTTTTCGGTGGATGAGTGGACGGGCCGGAGCCGGTCAGGACCATCGTTACACATTCAAATTTCTAGCTAGACGACCCTGTGATATGAAGAAAAAGTACGTTCGTACTGTGCTTGCACCATTTCCTCCGTGGGATAACTCTTCTTCAGACGTTAAGAGTGTGCGGAAGCAGATCCGGAGATCCAGGAGCAGGTGGTGGAGGAGAGGACGCGAGTTTCGGTTCCGGTGTAGAGGTGTTTGCCACGCAGTGGTGCGCACGGCAAGCACGAAGCGCGCCCATCAGGGCAGTCCTCCACTCCACTTGAGTTGCGGACCGATGGGGCCTGCCTTGCCCCCCGGGAGAGTCACCCTTCCTCTCACCGAGTAGACGGGTAGGCGGGTAGGCGGGTAGGCGGGTAGGAGGGTAGGCGGGTAGGAGGGTAGGCGGTTAGGAGGGTAGGCGGGTAGGCGGGTAGGCGGGTAGGCGGGTAGGCGGGTTGATAGGCGGATAGGTGGGTAGGTGCGGGTTGACGGGTAGGTGACTTGGCAAACCCGCACGGCACCCTCCCCGGCCCATTCAACGTTGCGTGAGGATTGCGGCTCCCGGACCAGACCTGAGCGCCTGGGCCCTCCATCGACTAGTCCCGAGGGACTCCGTCCAGCGCAGCCCCGCACCGCCCTGCTGCAACCCGGGTGGCCCGGCCCATGTGCGACCTGCCAAGTCTTCATTTTGCTCCTTTTTCTTCGGGCCGCTGTGCCGACTGTAATCTAATTCGCCCCCCCCCCCCTCCTCCTCCTTCTCTCTCCCCCACTCTCGCACACCCGCCGCGACGCCCGACCTTGTAAACGAGGCGGAAACGGCCGACCCGGCAAGCCACGCCGCCAGGGGCAGGGGCACGCCGGGGGCCCTGCACTCTCAAATGTTCGACCAGGTGCAGGCCCGCCAGGCCGTGGCCGCCGACGTCCCGGAGGTGGCGGTGTGGTGGGAGAGCTCGCTGCGCAGCCGCTTGTCTGCGACTCTGCTTGTTTTCGTTTGGGCCGCGTCGGTGCGGTGCGGGGTCACCGGGCCTCACTCCTCGCCAGGCCGATGCAGGGCCTTGTTGATGTCTGCAGCCAAGCGAGCCAACGGACAGCGCCAGGCCGCCAGGCACCGCCAGGCACCGTCAGGCCGTCAGGTCAGTCGGCCGGCCGATGAAAGCTGTGAAGCATGCGAAGCATGCGAAGCAGGGCCGGGCAGGGCGCGCACGCACTAACAGGCCGAGGTGTTGACGCAGAAGCCCCCTCCCCGCCCCCTCCCCGGCCCTTCCCAACGCTGGCCGGGGCAGACAATGCCAACGGATTACACCCCGAACTCCCGGGCCGGGCCCCGGGCAGCAAGCCCCACTCGCCGATTAGTACGGCTATCCCTGGGGCCCTGCCTGGCCCTGCCTGGCCCTGCCTGGCCCTGCCCCCTGGCGCCCTGGGGTAGGGCTGGGCGGTTTTTCAATATATTGACTTCAATTTCAATATTTTTTATATTGAAATTTCAATATCGGCATATTGAAATGACCAATATCAATATTCGATATTGATATTGGTCTCAATATCTCAATACATGATATTGATCTCAATATTTCAATATCTGATATTGAAGTCAATATTTCAGAGTTAATATTGGGGTGGTTGCGAGGAAGTTCAGCGAGCGTTGGAAACGACCCCCTTTCCCTTTCCTGCCCCTGCCTCCACCTTTGTCGCGTGCTGCTCTCAATGTATGATATATATGGATATATCATCGTTTCCTACCTTTTCTTTTCTTATTCCTTTCATTTTACTCGCCTACTATTTCCAATATTTGCGTTTTTGAATAGTTCAATTTTTCAACATTTCAATATTTCAATTTTTCAATATTTCAATATCTCAATATTTATATTGACAGTCAATATATTCAATATCAATACCAAATATTGATATTGAGAGAAATTTCAATATTTTGAATATTGGGTATTGATATTGAAATATAAAAACCGCCCAGCCCTACCCTGGGGCCACGTCACGACCGCTGTGCCACGCTGTGCCACACTGTACCATGCCGGCGAGCCGACGGCCGGCATGCGATAGGTGTGCAGGCTCCTGCGGGCTTGCACGCACACTGCCGAGCCAACGCTCCTCGCCGCGGGAGGATAAACAACCAAGACGGTTCGGCGTCATGTCGTCTGCACTCGTGTGGAGTGCGAAGCGGCATTGGAACACAAATCGAATATGACATATGCTCAAAACGAGCGACATTATTGACTCTTTCGGGTTAAAAAAAACTTCGATGTTTTTTTTAATTTTACTGCAAACATTTGGTTTGGTTCTTATTGAATTGGGGTTGTTGGAGGGCAGGCGGATGTGGATGAAATTGTTTCGGCTGGGGATGAATGGAAAGATGGAAAGGCAGAAAGCGGAGGGTAAAGGCCGCTTCAAAGCGGTGTGCACACCAACAATGGAGGAGCAGCGAGAGCGCAGCCGCTGTCATGCTCATGCCGATAGTTCCCCGCGCAGTGCGCGACAAGCGAAAACCAATAGCCGCTTGACGCGGGGCGGAAGCTCGCCAGACAATACGCCGTCAGTATCGGCCGTGCCGGGCCGTGCCATCTCTGTTTCCTCTTTCGACCGCGGCACCACTTTTATCGTTGCCCCGTCAACACGAACAATGCGACTCCAGCCAAAGTCAATAAGTGCCCGAGGCTGCTGCGGCCGGTGGCTGACGCCCCACTGCCGCCCCACTGCCGCCGCACCTGGCCGCACCCCGCGCACCTGCGGTCGCCGGCCCGGGGCGCACCGCGGCAGTTAATTAAGCGGGCGAGTGTCGCCGGGCCGATGAATACGCATACATTATTCGGCTGAATTACTTGAGGCTGCTCAGCGCGGCGTGACGAGTAGTAGAGGAGGAAGAGCGATGGGTTGGCGCGGCCGGAGCGGAGCGAGGCGGTGATCGCGGCTTTCAAGCGAGCGCGGTCCGCGAGCACGGCACGCATGTGGGCCCGAGGAGCGCCTTTCCAACGAGAAGAAAACAATGTACGGTGGACCGGACGCGCGGACATGCATTATTTATACAGAGGGACGCCGAGAGAGGACGCTATGCGTCATTGTGACGCAACCTCTTTTTTTTTTTACGAAAAACAGCAGGCTTGTTGTTTTGCTTTCCTTCTTTTTTTTCCATCCCGCCCGCGGCCGGCGTGAGCGTGGCTTAACGGGACTGACCTCCGAGTTTATGGCTGCCAATCAGAGCCGAGACGACCCCCAGCTTCCGGCCTCGCAGTCGAGCCAGCATAACGCGCGCGTCGTTCGGACGTGTTTCCAATGACAGTCCGTCGCGCTGGTCGCTGCTGCAGGCGGAGCGGGGCGCGGCGGGGCGGGGCGGGGAGGGGCGGGGCGGGGCGGGGCGGGCGCGGCGGGGCGGGCGCGGCGGGGCGGGGCGGGGCGGGGCGGGGGGGGGCGGGGCGCGGGGGGGCGGGCGCGGTGGGGCGCGGCGGGGCGGGGCGCGGCGGGGCGGGGCGTGCGTGACGTGCTTGTCATAACGGAGGCCGCCATCGTGGCTCAAGGCGGCCCGGCCCGGCCAGCCACAGGCTGATTCCGTACCGCGTGCTTCGCCTAGCTTCGCCGCTGTCTGTCTTTCTCGGAGCCATAGCGGCTTGCCCCGTGAGTGCGAGAGAGACAGAGCGACGCAGCTTTCGTAACCAGCCTGCTGACCGGACTTGCGCCCAATGGGCGCCCCAACACACTGCACCCACGGAGACGCCGCGGCACCCTGGCCGCCATGGGGGCGAGGCGGCGGGCCGCCCCTCGGCCGCCCACCCCCGCGGGCATGGCCTGTTTGGGGCAGTGGGCACGGCGTGAGCGGCAGGCCTCGGTCAACGTCTCGGCCCGGAGGGGGGAGGGGGCGCTACTGACGAG
This sequence comes from Thrips palmi, assembly GCF_012932325.1. NCBI lineage: Eukaryota > Metazoa > Arthropoda > Insecta > Thysanoptera > Thripidae > Thrips > Thrips palmi. The sequence continues at coordinate 6,195,651 of NW_023144632.1, read as the reverse complement.
CTGACGAGGGGCGAGGAGGCAGGCAAGTTGTATCGACTCAGGCAGCAATGGCTTTAATCACTCGGAATGCCGAAAGCCCGCAGTGTTTTGTCTGCCCCCTCCCTCTGTTCCGTTTGGCTGCGAGCACGAGGCGCGCGAGGCGCCCGACGAGGCTCCGTCGACGGCGATCTCACCCTTACCCGAACAAGTGCTGTTGTAGCCGAGTCTCTCTCGCGCTCGTGGGTCGCCCGGGTCGCCCCGCAGGAGTGCGAGAGAGACAGAGCGACGAAAGTACGGTCCGGAATGATGCCCGGGGCTGAATAATTACGCGCAACGCACGCCTTTTGGCGGGGCGAGGTCCGCGCCAAGCGACGCCAAGCGATTCCACTCGAGTCTCTATGAGCGCGGCAACGCAGTGTAATCACTCACGGAGCTCGACAGCCCGTGGATCCCTTTGCGAATGCGACGTCATTCCTCAGAACTACGTAAACGTGAAGAAGTCTTCCGAGGTTCCTTTCGTACATTTTTAATCCAAAGCAGCCTCGCAACCACCACTTTTTACCACAGAGAATGTGGGAAGTGGTCTCCCCCTCGACGTGTACCGTCCGGGAGGGGGGTGGGGGCAATAAGGGAGCCGGTGCCGCCCTTCCCCGCCATCCCGTCACCCTATTTGCGTTGAGTACACCTCAGCTGGCAGTGATATGACTCATCAGCCGGCCCAGCCGGACGTACTAACATCGGGGTTGTAGTCATTCCGGCGGCCGGCCGGGGCCGGGGGCGCTCGAAGCGAGGCCGCCCAGATTATCAGCCCTGTTCGCTCGTAACGGAACGGACTGAGGCAGAGCGTTGGTGTTTCGGCGAACACACTCTAAATGTTGTACAGTGAAGATTCTCCATATTATGGTGAAAATGTTCCATATTATGGTGGTGCAGCTGACTTCGTAACATACCATGGAGAATTCACTGTACCTTATAGATATTTTGACGAATTTCGTTGATATTATGGAAAAAAATCTGCACATAACATGTTGGTGCAGCCGTCAGACATTTACAGTGTATGCAACGAGGAAAATGCGCGCTGGCTTGCGCTACCTCTTTGCGGTAGGGGCGTGGTGAGGCCGGGGCGGGCTGGGGCGGGCCGCGCGGGGGCAGTGGGCGTGAAATGGGTGTGCTCGAAGCCATTGGCGCCGTTGGCCGCCCTTGCCGGTCGCGTGCACCGCAGGCACCACGCACCACCGGTGTCTTGACCGTCTTGACGCCAAGGACGCCACCGGAAGTTGACGCCAAGTTTAAAGCCTGGATACACCGGTTCCCATCCGAACACCGAAGTTAAGCAGGCGGCTCGAACCCCATTGCGGGGAGAGAGGGTCGTAGGGTTCAAATTTTTAATTTGTTTTACACCCTATTTTAAAGAGAGTGGCGTATATGACATACCGTCCGTACAAAGAGCAGGTAACTTTACCTCGGCGGCCGGGGTCATATGCCACACCACACCAACTTCCCAGTGAGAGCCCGCAGGTAGGCAGTCACGGATACAGCCCTTTTTTGGAAGGAGAAGTCTACTTCTTTGGCTGTCGCGCAGTGTCCCACCCTCAGCACTATTTTACGGCACTGCTGGGCCTTAAACAACCCGTTTGAAGGCACGACCGTTGGCTCCAGCCGTCTCTCATTCCGCTGCTGAAAAGGGCAATAAAGGGGCTAATTTAGAGCGAAGGGCACGCGCTTCTTGCGCAACTTGCCTTGCCTTCCAGGTTTCCCTCAAGGTTCCTTCCAGGTTCCTTTCCAGGATCCTCGGCCAGTGGCGGGGCTCATCGCATCAGCCCGCGTACACTCTAAAAGGCTTATGGTCAAGACTGTCCGATTTACGGTGAAAATACTCCATAGTATTGGTGGTGCGGCGGATTTCGAGATTGGATATGTCGAATTCATTTTGTGTCGCGGAAACAATCTCTACTAAAATGTTTTCGTGCAGCCTTTCTCCGCTAGACATTTAGGTTGTATGCCCCGTGATGCGGGACTCCTAGAGCTGTCCGCTGATGCCAACACGGTTGGCTAACTCCCCTGTTGGCGCACGGAGGCAGTGCCTCGTTTTGCAGTGCAGGGTGGCCCCTCGCGGCTCCTCGACTCCTCGGCAGGCGAGTCACGTCATGCTCAATACTTGAAGAAGTGCGGTCCTTCGTTAAATTCCGCGCCCGCGGCGGAGGGGAACGGAACGCCGTGCAAGGCAGCGCAAGGCGTATCGGCATTGAATGTCCGCACGGCCTGCCTGCGCGTTCCGTGCGCTCTAGCTGCTCTAGTGCACCCGGTGCAGAGCCTTTGCGCCCGCGTCTTTGAATTCGCTTTAACGAGGGACGCCCGGAAGAGGGCGATACTCCAAATGACTGACCGAGAAAAGGGGAAAAAAGATGTTTGAGGGGAAGTGTACATAAATCGTTTATGCCCTTGGGAAGGGCGTAAATGGTATAGGAATTTCAAGCAAAATTTTAATGCCCTTCCCAAAGGCACTAACGATTTATGCCTTTTAAGAACGTAAATCGTTTACGCCCTTTAAGGGCACAATTTTAATGCCTTTGTTTCACCAGTGTTGCCACGTCATGATGTAATTGATCAACGTTTTTCGGTGATGAAATTTTGTAAGGCATTCGTGTCCACCCTTGCCAGGACTTTAATGTCTCACTCAAAAGAGGTCAGGCGATTTAGTATGTGCACCTCTTAAGGGGTCAGAGTAGTCTCGCTTTTTCATTTTCAGTGACGAAGGAAAAAAGTCGCAGTGCCGCGAGCACTGTAAGTGCAGCGTCATCCCTGCCCTGGACAAAAATTTGAGCAATGCAGAAAAGATTGCGTCTCCAGACATGAACCGAGCCATTCCCAGTAGTGGTAATGCCTTCGACCTTGCCTTCGGCAAACAGGCGCTGAAAACGCGCTCAGGCCGTACCTGTTGCCGGGCAGCACAGGTGGGCCGCAGCCTGCAAAAGGGGAGGGGGATTCCGCGGACTCCGCGCAGCAGCGGTTCTTGGCCGTTCCAACCCACTGGTGCCCAGCGGGCGACAACTGATGTTCCCTCCGCAATGCTCTGCCATCCCTTCGCCGGGGTTTCAAGTAGCGCTCAATTTCTCAGAATCTTGACGAAACAATACCTTGGTCCAGGCCGAGGCCGAGATCGGCATCCTGGCCAAGGACAATAAAGGGGCCTCTGCCAGGCGGCCAGCCTCGGCCACGTCATTCGGTGGGCGGACTAAGTGCTCGGCCGCGAGGTTTGAATAATTTACGGTGAGAGGGGGCGATCGGGCGTGGATGGCTGCCCGCAGGTGTTGACATAAAATCAATGAAAGACTGCTGGTTGGGGCTCTCCTTTTGACCCGGGTACCGAGGCAACAGGAACCGTCCGCCCGCCAATTTCCTACCCGGGCAACCCGGGCGCTCCTGCTCCTGGCTGTGGAGAGCCCCACTAGTCTCCAGCGCTGCCGCTTGCCCCTCTTGCCCCGGGGGCTTCACGCTGCAACCGGTTCGCCAGCAAGAAGGAGAGTGCCGAGTTTGGTGCCTGGGGTCAAAGAGTGAGTGAGTGAGGTCAGAGCAGGGGTACAAAAAAAGAGAAAACAACACTTCCTGCGTTTTTTCCTTTTTTTTTTTGCTTTGCTCATCTATCTCGCATCCGGTCTAACTCAGTACCAGGCTCGGAGCGCGGGCCAGCTGAGTAGCCCTGTGCGCCCCCGCCGTCCTCCCCCGCTTTCTTTCAGACAGATGCTCGCTTTTGAATTTCCGGAGTGGCGGTGCAGCGGCAGCAGTGGCGGCGACAGCGCCAGAGTGCGCCAAAGACGAGCCAAAGGACGGGAAGCCGGGGTGCACGCGCCTCGACGCGGGCCACATGGTCGTCACACGAAAGAAGCTGGCGGAAGCCGCTTGCGGACTGTCGCGCGGATGACAAATGAAGGACGACCCATCACCGGTGTGCGTCCGGACGGACAACAACAACAACAACAACATGAATGGCAATAGCAGCTCGAAAAACAAGAGCGATGAAATGAAGCCGGTGGCACTCGGCTCGCACTCGACCCAGCCACACGGCCAGGCACTATTCACTGCGTTGCCCGGCGCCGTGCCGCTCTGGCACCCTTAGCCGAGGTCAAGAGCACCACGAGTAGCAAGAGCACCAAGAGCATTCAAAGGCACCAAGGGCACCAAGGGCACCAAGGGCACCAAGAGCGCCAAGAGCACCAAGAGCATTCAAAGGCACCAAGGGCACCAAGGGCACCAAGGGCACCAAGAGCGCCAAGAGCACCAAGAGCATTCAAAGGCACCAAGGGCACCAAGGGCACCAAGGGCACCAAGAGCGCCAAGAGCACCAAGAGCATTCAAAGGCACCAAGGGCACCAAGGGCACCAGGAGCACCAAGGGCACCAAGAGCGCCAAGAGCACCAAGAGCATTCAAAGGCACCAAGGGCACCAAGGGCACCAGGAGCACCAAGGGCACCAAGAGCGCCAAGAGCACCAAGAGCCGCCATCAATGAAAGGGGTGCGCGCGAGGCGTGCGGAGTGTCGGTGGCGCGGACGTGGAGAAGGCGACAGTCCGGCAAACACTTTCATCCTCGGCGAGGGAGGTGGTCCGCAAGGGCAAGCGCGTTGCCGCTTTGCAGGGCCGTGGCGATTGATGGTTCCTTTTGGTCATGTTCCCGTGCGGGCCTGATGGCTCTGCGGGGCGGCCTGGTTGGCTGGGCGCCTCCGCCCGAGCGCCGGTACACACACCGCCACGATGGCCTCGCGCCGGGCGGTAAGACCCTTGTAGGGGCCTAGCCGATCCCCCTAGCCCGGCCGAACCCGGCTAGCCTCCCTTTGCAGCAGTCGCCCCTTGCCCCGCCCATTCTTGTTTACCTCAGACGTCCAGATCGCACCGACGGCTCCGCGCTGACCCCGCCCCGAAGCCCACAGGGCCCCGACCTACGCAGCAGACTTTCTCTCTCTCTCCTTCTCTCTCTCTCTCTCTCTCTCTCTCCTCTCTCTCTCTCTCTCTCTCTCTCTCTCTCTCTCTCTCTCTCTCTCTCTCTCTCTCTCTCTCTCTCTCCTTCGCAATGATGTTCCGAGAATCTGCCTACAGGTCCGCACACAGCACAAATCGCGTGGGCACGCACATCCTCACCCTTGCGTCCGTTGATTAAAATACACACACACACACACACGACTACGCAGTCTGTGTACTGTGCGCTGGAGGCCTGGAGCGCGAGACGCGCGGTGCCCGCCTCTGCCGATTTGGCGCGGAAGTGGAGGAAGCGTTTCAAAGAGAAACGCTTCCCCACGCCTCCTGAGAGGCTGTCTGTCTGGGCCTCTGCAGGCAGTCGGGGCGCCAAAGCGGTAACTACTCCGGCAATCGAAACGCTTTGAGCATCGCACTGTATCGCACCAATTGGCGCTTCGCCTTTCTCCGACTTGTTTTGCGGTTGCGAAATGATGTGGGGCGATGCGTCTGAAAAGCAGCTGTGCCCCCTCCTCCGCCGAGTCGCTTGGCGTCGCCGGGGACCACTCGGACTGCCGACTCTAAAGGCCCCACGAGGCGGAGCGCGAAGCGAGCCAGAGGCGTCGGGCAGGGCTTTTGGCTTCAGCAATAATGAAAGCAATCACGGACGCGCCGCTCGCGTCATCGAGTTAGGCGGCGCGGACCGCAGGGGCTGCTGCCTGATTCGGGATCGACGCGTCGGCAGGGCAGGGCAGGGCAGGGCAGGCTCGGCCCTCGGCTCGGCCCTCGGCTCGGCCCTCGGCTCGGCCCTAGCGCTGCCGTCTCCCTGTCTCTCTCGCACCCCTAGGGAGTCCTGCGGGGCTGCGAGAGAGACGGCGCGTTGAAACGGCCGTGCGGAATCAGCTCCCACGGGCAGCACCAGGCAGAGCCGCCACCCCGCGGCACCGCGGCACACTGCCTCGACCAGAGCAGCCTGCAGACTTTCCGGACAGCGCGTGTCTCCCAGCGCTACAGGGCTCCCCTGAGTGCAAGAGAGACAGATGTATTATGAAATCAGTCTGCATTGGTCGTGGGGTCGTGGGTAAATCGCGGAAGCTCGAAGCAGTGATTCCCCTCCCCCTTCCCTTTCCCCCACAAAGCTGGCAAAGGAGGGCCACAGCTGCTTTGTGCCAATTAGTGCCGTCAGGATTTAGGTTGAATTTGTTGTTTTGCAGGCGGCATCGGCGCGCGGTGCGGTGCGCGGTGCGTGGCCGCGGGGCGGGGAGGCTGCGCAAACAGCGGTTAGGCCTAGAAGGAGGGCGTGGCGGTTGGTGTTGCGTAAATCGAGGGCCTTACTGCCGCTTTGCAGTGTCTGTGCGTTTGTCCTTGGAGAAGACCGGGCCCGTTCTTTACTTGTTTCGGGCGCCGCGAGGGCACGCGACGCCTGTGCGCGGCACGCGTGGCGCGCGCCCTTGCTTCTCCAACAGTGCTGGCGTTGGCAGCGCGACTCCGGTTTTATTTTGAGGCATTGACAAGCCTCGTCGCGCCGTCGCGTTGGCGGACGTCGCCGAGGCCGCCACCGGGCAGGCCGACCCGGCCGGCAGGGCCGACGCTGGGGCCGAGGCGGGGGCTGCCTCCACGCCCCACGTGCGACGGGGGCCTCGTAAATCTGGCGGTAAGGACGCTGTAACACGTTGTCCTGAAGCCTATCGGGGGGCGCCACCTGGCCGGGCCGAGGGCCGGGCCGTGACACGCCAGAGTGCGCGCCGCGCGCCGCCGCGCTGTGCGTCAGACTTGATCAGAACGGTCATCGCCTCGACGAGCGCCGTCGAGGCCGCCAGTCCCTCGGCCCTTCGCCCTATTACTTAGGCCCCGCCAAGGACGGGGCCCGGCATGTCCACATCAACGTCGTAATACTCGCGGGCCGACAGGCCGACGGGCGGCGCGCTGCCACCCGAGCGCTGCCTTTGAGACGGCGAGCTTGTCGAGCAACTTCAGCGTCCCCGCCGCGCCGTGCCGCCACTGGCCGCCACTCGCCGCCATTCAGGGCGAACAATGCGGGCTGGCTGGCCGTCCCGGCGACGCGACGCTCGGCGACGCTACATTGCTCGCGGCTCGCGGCCGGCAGAGTTTTCTTTGCCGGGGGCGGGGGGGGCCGGGCCGGACGGCTGGAGGGACTGCGGGGACTAGACCGCACGTGGCGCGGCAATACCTCCGCCAAGTTGGCGGACTTGGACTTGTATGGCGCGGAAGAGATCGAATCGAAGGGCCGAGTGGGCGGCCAGCAGACTGATTCCGCTGTGCCTCTGTCGCACTCGTGGCGCGTTCCTTTAGGTGGGAGAGAGGGCGGCGAAAACGGCTCTCGGATCAGCCTGCAGGCGGTGCCGGGCGGTGCCGCCGGACGGTCCACACAGTCCATAACTCTGGCAGCCTGTCTCGCTCCATCCGCCGGTCAAGGCCTCGGCTGCCTCGGCTGCTGGCGCCTCAATCACAGCGAGAGGAAAGGGACGCCGAATGCCGAATCCGATAAACAAACTGACAAATTGGAGGGGGGAGAGCCCCGTCCCTGCGAAGGCAAGGTGAGGATGCCGGTCCTGGGCTTGGTCCTGGGCGAGGTCCTGGGCCCTTCCGCCGGTGCGGCCGGCGGGTCGGGTCGGAGGGTCGCGGTGGGCGGGCCGGGGCGGGATGTGGGGAAAGGCCAGGAAATGAAGATGCAGCAGTTGGCGCTGCGAGGGATGGGGTCTCGGCGGTGAGGTGGCGAGGGTGGTGAGCGCCCGCCCAAAACCCGCATTGCCTCGGCCGTCCTCGGCCCCGCTACGCAATATGGAAACCGATGAGGAAATGATGTGAGGCAAATAGCGAAGTGGGAAGTGGGTCACCTGGCCCGTGGCCGCCGTCGTCGACGTCGGTGCCGCGCAGCAGCACTGCGGCCGCTCGGACGCCAAGCGGCTCTCGGGTCCCGCCGTTATGTCGGTTTTGCCACCGAGTGCGGCCCTACTGTGTAGTGACTATGCACCGCTGGCGGCACCGCTCGCCTCTCCCTCCCACTCACGATAAGCATCGTCTGCAGCCTGATTTTCGAGAAGCGTTTTCGTCGCTCTGTCTCTCTCGCATCCATGAACGACTAAGATGACTATCAGAATCAGTCTCCTGCGTCCTGCATCAAGAAGCTTTCCATTAATTTGCACCCAGAAAATGAGCCGTGCCGCCTTCCGAAACCGAGCACTCCCTGCCGTCTCTCCGTCCTCCGCACGGACAGGCCGACTGGCCGACAAAGCCGACAGCCGCACACACTTCAACTCTGTTGTCCCCTCCTCCGTCATAATCTCTTCCCCCTCCCCCCTCCCCCTTTTCTCTTTCCCGGAGGGAACTCTCATTTCTCCTTCTCTCATCTGAAAAAACCAAGTTGGGTCGCCTCTGCAGTGGGCTGCGCGGGTCTCGCGGCTCGTATCTAACGTAGTTAGCAGACGCTTTGGCGTGCTCGGCGCAGCCCCCCCCCCTCCCCCCGCCCCACGTCAGACTGGATCAAGATGACCAGCATGACCAGGGCAGGGCGGCGACGGCGACGCGACGGCTGAAGGAGGCTGGCGTAAGGACAGACCTTCGTCGCCGCGCCTCCACTGCCGCGCCCCGCCCCGCCCCGCCTCGCCACGCCCCGCCTGATAACAGACCCAGAGCCTGCCATTGAGCACAGAGACATGGTTGCCGTCTGGTGCAATCAAACCGAGTGCAGCGGGCTGACATAACACGGTCGCTACACGCTAGGGAGAGTGAGGGAGACGGCAGGGCGGGGCTAGCGCATAATCGCACTGCCTGCCAGGCGCGCCTGGCGTCCTGGATTCCGGGATAGGCACTGAGCGCCGCAAAGGCGCTTCGCTCGCGGCTCCGCTTCCCCTCCATTCGAACATTATCACATTGAGTGAGACCTGTCACAATTGCAGGGGGATTGGCACAAGCACAGCATCCCCGAAAGGCTGTTCCCGGAAATCCGGGTGGGGTGGGGTGGGGTGGGGCCTCGAGGGGCGGCTGCGCGCTTTCCTTCAGGGCGCTGGCTGAGGCTGCTTCCGCAGAGTCTCCGCCGTCTCGGTCTCTCGTGTGGCAGCCCGTGAGTGCGAGCGAGACAGAACATGGTCCTGCTATTCGGGGCCGGGGCCGGCTGCCGGGGTCGGCGGGGGTCGGCCGGGGCGCGTCGAAAGGAGTGCGTACGTGGCGGCGGGGCCAGGCGGGGCCAAGCATGGGCGGCGCGACGCGACCCGGGGCGCGACTCGGGACGCCGCGGCCCACACAAAGCTGGCGGCGATTGGATTAGGGCATTAGTCGCCGCTCGCGCCGCCTGCGCCTCCTGCTTCGAGTTTCAAGCCTCCCTCCCCGAACGCCCGCGCGCCAAGTTGGCCACGTATTCGGACGCGCGGCGCCCCCGGGCACACTCCACTCTGGCCGGAGGCGAGGCGACTCTCGAAAGAAAAGTTGTGACCCGAGGGAGCGCGGTCCGCCGTCCCCAGCGGCCGCGGTGGGCGGCGGTGGCGCGGCAGATGCATGCCTTGGAGGAATGGTGCACCTGCGCGGCCTGGCGCAGGGACGGCAGATATACTGAGTCAACAACGTTTGGTTCGGCATGAGTCCTAAAACGTCAAATCTTGACAGCTCTCCCATTTTGGCCTGCGTCCCAAAATTGCCCCCAATGGACCCCACCCCACACCGAGTGCGAGCGAGTGTACTCGAGTGCGGGCATGTTCCCCCGCTTGGCCGCCCGACTCGAGATTCTTATTCGAGAGTTTGCTGAGAGACAACAGTCGCCACTTTTCCTGTCCCGCCGTACGACGTCACTCCCTCCTTTCCAGTGCGGCCCTCTTCAGCGTTCACAAATTACGTAAGGGCCTCGAGGGGGTAGGGGGGTCGGCCAATAGTTACTAGGGTCTTATGTGGGGGGTGGGGCAAGGGGTAACCAACCGAGGGGGTAACGACTGGTAAATTTCGTGTCAGCTGGATTACGGATTACCCCGGATTACCCCGGATTACCCCCAAATTACCTCCGGATTACAACAAAAAAATTCCTGGATTACCCCGGATTACCTCAAAATTTTCCCGGATTACCCCGGATTACCTCAAAATTTCGGGTTATCCGGATTACGGATTACCACTTTGCTGTCAGCCGGATTCCCGAAGTCGTTACCCCCTCGTAACCAACTCAAGATTTTCATGTACACTGATTATATTTAGAGTATGATTACATGTGATTTCTTTTGATTATTTTATTATTAATCACTGATTATTATGTTGATTATTGGGAAATATTGGGGATTACTTGAGCGCCGACCTCGGAAAGCTGTTAAAGTGTCGGAAATTCAATATTGGTGACTTTGGGCAGCCACTGCGTCAAATTTAGTTGCGGTCAAAGGCCTTCCTCGACGCGTTACTATTCTGAAGACCCCACTCTTTCATGCCCCGCCTCGGGAAGGCTTTGACCGCTGATAGTTTGGGAGCAGTGGTCTCGCAAAAATGGTCAAAAAGTGAATGAATTTCAGAAAATCACCGTTTTTGCTGACTTTGAGCGGTCACTGCATCCAATACAGTTGCGGTCAAAGGCCTCCCTCGACGCCTTACTATTCTGAAGACCCTGCTCTTTCATGCCCTGCCTCGGGAAGGCTTTGACCGCTAATAGTTTGGGAGCAGTGGTCTCGCAAAAATGGTCAAAAAGCTAATGAATTTCAGAAAATCACCGTTTTTGCTGACTTTGAGCGGTCACTGCATCCAATAAAGTTGCGGTCAATGGCCTCCCTCGACGCCTTACTATTCTGAAGACCCTACACTTTCATGCCCCGCCTCGGGAAGGCTTTGACCGCTGATAGTTTGGGAGCAGTGGTCTCGCAAAAATGGTCAAAAGTGATTGAATCCCCGAAAGTATGATTGTCATTTCATTGGATGATGTTGATTATTTCACTGATTACCAACTAGACGTGCAACGATTATCTTGATTTGGGTACCCCTTGGGGTGGGGGGTCTAAAGCAGGCCTTATGTAAGGTTTCTGAAACGCGCTAAAATGGGTTAAAAGTGGGAATTTCTTTTGTTATGCCTTTGTTTGCGTTGACTTTATTGTGGCCAAATGCCCTTTTATTGATTTTTAATTATGAACGCTTTTGCATTAAAAGCAGTGCCATCTTAAATCAGAAATCTGATTGATTTCTGCCTCAAAAACCGCTGTCTTATCTCGCCTTATGCGCATAACACGTAAAAAACGTTTTGAGTTTTTTTCGGGGAATTTTTGGCGAAAACCTTACGTAAATGGGGGGGTCTCGAAAACCTTACTTCGCCTTGCATGGGGGTACATGGGGGTCAAAAAGCCCCCAAATCGCCCTTACGTAATTTGTGAACGCTCCCTGCGCGGATCGCGGACTTTTGAAAGGAAAGGGTGACATAGCGCTTTTGGCCTGCGTACGAAGAGGAATAATTGCCTTCCTTAGGCGACCAACTACATGAGGAGAGGGTGATAACACCCCCTACACCCCCATCATCCCCTTCCGCCTGGATCCGCGCCTGAGACCGTCCCCTCTAGATAAAGCCAGAAGCTGCCAAGCCCGGCGAAACGAGGCGAGCAGGCAAAAAGAGAATAATTAGCCTGGAACGTTTGCCCGACTGAGGTTTTTTCCTGTTTGTTTGCAGGCGGGCATTTTTCTTGGGAAGGCTTGGCTCCCGGCTCAAAAAACTAGCGCACTCGGCCTCGGCCCTCTCTGGAAGCTGCACACTCGGCGCCGTGTTTCGCTGGTCACAGAGTGCTGGCTTGCACACAGTGTGGCACACAGTGTGGCACACACGGGGCTCTGAGCTCAAAGCTTGCCAAAGAGCTGCACTGCCAGGCGCCACTTTCCCGACGCCCTCCATTCAAGTGAGGATCCGAAAGGAGCCGTCCCTCGCCGCCACCGGCAGCACGCATGCTGGCAAATGGAATGGCAATGGAAAATGCATTTCACCCTCGGCTGGCGTCAAAAGGTGCTGTCCACGGCCCGTTTTGTCTGATTTCGGCAGAGAGTAGTCACTGTCGTTTTGGGGACGATCCATGACTGTCTTTCACGTCGGCATGGTAGTTATGGCCCTTCGGGGCCTCATTCCCCGGCGGGCCTCGCAGAGCCCTGTCCCGTCAGACGCACCCTGCGCGCCCCGCGGCTAATGCGCCGTGCCGCCTGGAGCCAGACAGACAGACAGACAGACGACAGACAGACAGACAGACAGACAGACAGACAGACAGACAGACAGACAGACAGACAGACAGACAGACAGACAGACAGACAGACAGCCCAGCCAAACAGACAGCCAGCCAGACAGCCAGCGTGCAGGCGACGTCGACGAGGACGCCGTGGACGACGGGGACGGAGCACGCCTCAGGGCCCTGGGCTTTGGTGAGACACCGCGCTGAGGTGTGTGGCGAGGTGGGCGGGTTGGGACTGGCACCCATTGTCTTGCGGTGACTGTGTGACTAGGATGCGGCCTGCTGTGCGGTGCTGCAGCAAACGTCGGCCGGAACGTGACCACGCCTACCCTAGCCCGGAACGCCGTCGGCCAGGTCGTAGGCCAGGACGACGTCGCCCCGGCGTCGGCAAAGACCCGGCCCGGCCGACCGGGCTGGCAACAATGCTGTGCCGCCGGCGAGGCCGCCGCCGGCGATAAGCTAAGCTGTAGAGCAGGGCGGGTGACACGGCGGCACGGCGGCACCAGCAGCGCCAGCCAGAGCAGGTTCGAGATTGCCGTCGGTGTCTGTGCCGTTGTCTAGGGCAGAGCAAGCGGAAGCGGCGGCGGTACAGATACCTCCCCCTCCACCCTCCAACGCCCCGCGGCCCCGCCCTACGTCTAGTCCTACAGCCCCCACGGCCCCGCGGCTCATTGGCTTGCCGCCACGGCACGCCCTCCCTCCAGGCCCTGGGGGCGCCGCTGCCGCTTGCTGCAGGAAAAGGACGACACCTTCAAGGGCTGCTATTAAGGGGAGGAATCGTTAGTGCCACGCGGCGCGCCGCCCTGCACGCGGCCAGGCTGGCGGGGAGCAGGGCAAACTCGTCCCCGTCCGACTAGTCCCGGACCTATCTCGTCCCAGGGCATGTAGGCCCCAGGCTAGATGCCGGGCCAGCCGCCACAGGCCTGGGCCTGGGCCTGGGCCCCACCGAAGACGCCCCGGAGCCGGATGCGCCGCACCGAGGCTGGCTGGCAGCGCACAGCTAGAAAGGGCCGCGAGAAAGGGCGGCACCCTTTTTGTGGTGGACGATGAAGCAATTGAAAACGTTGCAGAAAGACGAAAGTCAGACGTCATTTGGGCTCGCCTACACTCAGAACGCAAAAACTATCGCCCATAATTTTGGGCATGATTGAAATGCGAGCCCCGGAAATGTTTTTGAGAAAGTCTGAGCTCGAAAGAAAAGTTTTTCGTCTCTGCTCGCCTCCCAGCATGACCGCACGCCCGGCCGGCGGCCAGTTACGTCACTGCCTGTTTCGTTGGTGTCCACGTCCACTCAGTCCTCAACGAGGTCCTACATTTTGAACCATTTTACCTGTTTTGCACCGCGTCGTCTTTTGCTGTTTGTTTGTTTGTTTGTTTGTTTGTTTGTTTTGATTGTTTTGCGCGTTTTCTTGTATTTTTTTGGAAAAATGTGACGTAAGTCGGGGGGGGGGGGGGGGGGCAAGGGGCACAGAACGCGCTGGAGGTGGCGTCATCAAATGAGCTGGAACGTGATCTCGCCGGCTCCGCTGCACAAAAAAATGAGGTTGGCTTGCCGCCAACCGATGATTTTATTGTTTTCCGTCCAAGTTTACCCTTGTTTCCGATTTTTTTGGCATTATGATTTTGCGGAAAGTTTCATGATGTCTGGCCTGATTCCTGTTCAAGAACTTCACAGCTTGCGGGCAAAAAAGAGGTCTAGGTTGTAACGACAAAATAAAATTGGTGTGCTAGTGACGCGTGACTTGCCCTTCGACGGAATGGAGAGATTCCTGAGACGACGGGGGGCCAAGTGGGGCGGCGACAGGCCGATGTTTGGCTCGGCCTCGGCCTCGTCCCCAAGGTCAGGGCCTCAAGGTGCGTCTCGCGAGGCAAAAGATGCCCCCCCGAGGCCCGGCCAAGGCCCGGCCAAGGCCCGGCCGGCCCCGCCAGAACGACGTGCCCCCTTTATCTGCACCAATTCAAAGGCCGGCGGGGGGCGCTTGTCTGGGACGACGCGGAGGACGGACGCGCCACTTGGGCCCGACCACTGCTGGGGTAATCGAGTCAAAGGCAGGGCAGGGCCAGGGAGACAGCGCCGAGACCGATTTGCAGACTCCGCAGCCGCACAGGAAGGAGCGATCAGCCATTCGCCGTGACTTTTGTTGCTTAGTGCGCGGTAACAAAGATTCGATTACAGCCAATCGCTCTGCTCCCTTCGCAGTGGTGGCTGAGGGTCTGGAAATTAGTCTCGGTGGTCTCCCGGGCCCTGGCCCTGCCTTTGACTCAATTACCCCGGCAGGCGCTGGCGCCCTGGCCGAGCAGCTCGCTGCGTCCGCCGCGTCGTACCTGGTACCACGCTGAAATTCTGACGAAAAACTTCCACCGCATAACCAAACTTCCAGTCTTTCAGTCGCCACGCGCGTAACGAAAAGACCTTTGTTGAGCGCTCGGGACCAAAGATGCGATGATCAAGGAGAATCGCTTTTCTCTGCGCAAGACGCTCAGACACGGCAACTGCGTTTACACGCGTGTTCGCCATCGCACCGCCATCGCGCCGCGCGCGCCCTTCTGTTTCTGGCAGTAAGTCCATACTTGTTCTACCCGTTTTCTGAGGGCCTTTACACACACACACACGCGCGCGCGCGCGCGCGCGCGTACACTCCAAATCCAGGGTGTCTAGAAACTATACGCCTTAGGCGTATGCCACAGAAATGGAACTGCCTTAAGGCGCCTTGATTCTACACGCCAAAGGCGTATACCCCATTGAGCACCTTTTGCAGATAGAAGTTAGCATGTGAGCACCATTGGTCGAAGGAAAGGTGCGTGCATTGTACACACCCTGGATCATAGGCACTGAGCTCAACAGGACTCAAGGTGCGTAGAATGTAAACACCCTTTAAGGCCTCGGTAGGCATGGCCTCGGCCAAGGGCGGTGTTTGCATTCAACGCACCTTGAGTCCTGTTGAGCTCAGTGCCTATGATCCAGGGTGTGTACAATGCACGCACCTTTCCTTCGACCAATGGTGTTCACATGCTAACTTCTATCTGCAAAAGGTGCTCAATGGGGTATACGCCTTGGGCGTCTAGTTTCAAGGCGCCTTAAGGCAGTTCCATTTCTGTGGCATGCGCCAAAGGCGTATAGTTTCTAGACACCCTGGATTTGGAGTGTACACACACAGCCTCCACGCACGACCCCCTGCGCCCCCCATGGACGAGGGTAAACAGTGCGCTCACACTTTATGGAGCGGGTCGAGCGGTACTAGTTGCCCGGTAAGTGACACGACACGAGGTGGGTGCTATGGGCCGCCGCTCTTTGACGCCGTTACGCAGGCCTCGCACGGCACCCTGACGGTGAGTGGTGGGGACTGGCGGCAACCTCGCGGCGAGGGCGTGCTAACTTAATATTTGTTGAGTTTCAGAGAGCCCGTATCGAGTAAACGGCCAGAAATAAAAAAAAAGTTATGCGTAGTAAACTCAAATTTTACATTGAATATGGACTTTTTTGACTCGATCGTCGACGAAAGTCCAAAAGCGGCCAAGAACGGCGCGCTCTGCTCGCGGTCCAGGCGACACGGCGCCACACGGCTTTTGCGGTGCGCCGAACGGGCTGCTTTTTTTTTAACGGTTCGCCGCCGAGCTTTGACGGGGGCGGCGTGTGAGGCAGGGCAAGGCAGGGCCAGGCAGGGCCAGGCCGCTCAACAAGTAGAATGCAAATTAACGGCGCCGCACCGCCAGCGAGCGGCGCGCCCAGCCGCGCGAAGGGAGCCCCGTTGTTGTGCGCGCGCACCCTGGCGCACCGCACCACCCCCGCCGCCTCATGATGTAATAGGCGACGGCCGAAGGCGTGCCACAAAGGGGGGCCCTCGTTAAGGTTAGGTTGGGGTTTTGTGTGGTGCCATCATAGTGCGGCATTGCATTGGCGCAATCGAAAAGGCGGACGCAGTGAAAAAGCGACGCGATAATCGGCGAGAAAGCACCTTTCTTTATTAAAATCGACCGACCACGTGGTGGCGGGGCGGCGTGGCGCCTCCAGTGCTGTTGCGCTGCTTGGCTACTACTCACCGGGGCGCAGACCACCGCGGACGCCGTGCCTGCTCTGTGGCTCTGCTTGCTAGTTCCTTTGCTCCGTCCTTGTCGCCTAAGTCCACATTCTCGGCAGCGTCTTTTTCTCGGGACTCACTCCTGCTGCTCAAACCCGACCACCTCAATAAGAAGTTACCGCTGGAGCGACTCAACTTAAAGGACTTCTTGGGGTCGTACAGCGGGCCGCGCCGCGTAGTCTTCGTTGCCATTCTCGTTCCTGGAAGCGGCGCGGGGCGGCGCGGAAGCACTAGGACCGACTTGGACGGCGCGCCGCGGCGGCGGAGGGGGCTCTTCTGGCAGGGTGTCCTTTGGAAGGACTACTGGCATCCCTTCCTGCCCCAAACCCCTTCTACGTGAGAAGACACAAATGAACCGAAAGGGGAGTCCGCCGGGACGTAGGGTCACCACAGGGCGCCGAGGGCGCGGAGGGCGGCGGGCCGCGAGCCGAGCCCTGCCTTCGGAACGAGCAACAACGAGAGGGAGGGAGCGCGATCTGCAAAACAGCCGAGGGACACGCTTAATTTTCTTTAAGTTTCCGACTCGGAGCTTGTGGGCGGAGAAGGCCGGGGAGGGCAGTCCCGCCCTGTCGGCGGCACTGGGCGCCACACTGCTACACCGCGCTAGGCCAAGGCAAAGCGAGTTGTCGCCGCAGCCCGGCCGGGAGACCCACCCCACCCGCCGGTGGAATCCCTTTCGTCCTGACATACTACTTCTTTAATCCAGATTGAGATCAGCTCCGCAATTACAAACAATAACTCCCGCCATAAACCGCCTCCCTGCCGCCGGGCGGGGGAGCACGACGGCGCCGTGGCGTGACTGGGTCCACCTCCACGAAAGGGCAAGGGCACCCGACACGTGCAACTCGAAGTAGGGTGCCAAGTACTACAAGAGGAGTCCGCGGGGCGCAGGGCCCCCGGCTATGGTTACGAGGCGGTGCGGTGCGGGGAAGCGCGGGGTGGGGCGGGGCGGGGTGGGGCCGGGCGGCGCGGCGTCGCGACGAGGAAATCAGCTGAATCGTTTCCGGCATAGCCTGAGGACTCGGTTGACTTTCCATCGCTTGAAATCTACGAAAGGCGGTCCAGAGAGTGCGGGGCGGGGTGGGGCGGGTCGGGGCGCGGGGCCTGGCTCGCCTGGCCGAAAACTAGCCGCGGGGAATTATAATGGAGATTTGGCCGGAAGCCAGCCGGGCGTCTCGTCTCCCATCGAACGCCCTTCGCTCCGCCGCGGCTGCCGCGCACCGTAGTGCGTCGCCGACACGGAGCTTAATGATCCCCTCCGGAAAATGATTGTTTTCAGATCAAATTCCTGGAGGGAGGATTTGGGGGATCCTCCTGGGTTCTGTACGAGCCATTCGCAGGTTCGATTCCCCTCACCGCGGAGACAGCGGCGACCCGACCTCATCTCAAAGACTCCCGCGAGAGTCCCACTCTGTGGGGACCGCTGGCGCCGCGGAGATAGCGGAGACTTTTCTGGGAGAGATTCTAGGAGGGGGAAATCGGTGTTGTGGCAAGGGAAAATAATCAGGCGGCGGCGCTGAAAAGTGGGAGGAGTGAGGAAATTCCGGGGAAATTGACACGCGGGCGCGGGAAATTGCAGAGAAATCGCATTCCAGACGTGCGTCGCGGTGCCCGCCAAAGCAAGGCCAGGCAGGCAGACAGGCAAGGCAGGGAGCAGGCCGAGGGCGGATCCAGAATCAGCTTGAGGGGAGGGGGAAGTGCCTCTCTTCGCACAGGGGCAAAGTGTTGCTTTGGCCTATTCACGGATGAGTGCAACTCTTTGCCCAACTGTCAGGCGACTTTCTTCGGGTAGCGTACCGTAGGGGTGCGAATGAGATTTACAGAGCGGTGAGGCACTGTTCGGAATCAGACTTGCAGTGGCTTGGCGGGGGGGAAAGGGGGCTGGCGGTGACGTGCCCGACGATGAGTCCCTTTACCTTGAGCTGCGAACGCTGCGAACGCTGCGGGCCACGCGGGCCGGCTGCTGAGATGCAGCGACACGACCGGGCGCACAGCGCGGGGGCTTGGCGGCGGCACGCCTGCGGCACGCGGCTGGTTTGCTGGTTCGCGGTGCTGGCCTGCTGGCCTGCTAGCGTGCTGGTCGCTCGGAGGGAGAGGTCGGGGCGTCGCGGCGGCCGAGGCACGACTGTGCCCCCCGAAGCCGTCGCCCGGTGGGCCTAGCGGCGCAGCGAGGCGCGGGGTCTCGCCGCCGCTGCCGCCTCCTCGGCGATACCCCGCGCGCATGCGTCCCCGGCATTGTTGCCACCCTCCGGGGGCCTCGCCGGGCGCGCTGCTGCGCTGCTGGCGCTGCTATGCCCCGGGCAGCTCCGGCGCTCCGGCAGCGCGGGGCGGCGGGACGGCGGGGCGGCTGGACCGTGCGGCCCATTGTCGAGCGGCCCTCTCTGCTGCCCGGAAGGATGGCCAGCGCGTCCGCGTCCTTTTCCGGGACACCCTCGTCCCTTTGTGCCGAGTCAGGACTGCCGTCCTGGCAGTGGCGTAGTGATTTTCGATGAGGCGGCCCCGGGACCGTCCTCGCAGGGAGCTCTGAAGGCCCTGGAAGCTTGCTGGAAGCGCCCGATAAGTGCGACCAAAATAAATTGCTACGGCACCTGACTGCCTGACTGCCGGACTGGGCGAGATGGCCCCCGGGTGGGCCAGCCTTGGGGCCAGCGGGCCCGCCCCGCCGGCCACCGTGCTCGCCCCTCGCAGCTTCGCGGCCCTTCCAGAGGGTCACGTTCCGCGGAAAATCGCGTTTCTCCGGTGAGGGGGCGGAGGCCAGGCCAGTCCAGGCCAAGCCACGCCGCGCAGCCACGGACCAGCGCCGAATGGAATGGCACTGCCCGTCTCGCTTCGCTCAGAGCCCTCAAAGCGAAAAAGGTGGCAACGGGCGGCCGGCAAGTTGGCAGAATGATGGACGTGCCGACGGTGTGCCGACGGTGTGCCGACGGTGTGCCGACGGTGTGCCGACGGTGTGCCGACGCCGACGGTGTGCCGACGAGGGGCCCGGACCGGCATCTTTCATGCATCAGTCTGGGGGCCGGTGTGGCGGTCTTATCGCCATGGACGTCTTCTGCTGTGGCGTACGGCGTAGCCGTGAACCTGCTTCGGAAGTAGTCTTTCGCCTAAAGTTCCCCCTCAAGTTTGAGCATTGCCCTCTCTGCCGGCGCGCTGGGCTCGAGGCCCTTCAAGACGATAAGGGGCCTTCAGCTTCAGGGGGATCTAATGACGACCTGTGGCTCGGCGGCTCGGAGCAGCCGGCCCAAAGTCACCCCGGCTGGCCCGAGCCCCTGGCCCTGGCAAGCCACTGGCAAGCCACTGGCAAGCCACTGGAAAGCCACTGGAAAGCCACTGGAAAGCCACTGGAAAGCCACTGGAAAGCCACTGGAAAGCCACTGGAAAGCCACTGGAGAGCGGGTAGCTCCCCGCTCGCGAGTTCCAGGAGAGAGGCGGACGCGGTGCGTGGTGCCCGGACAAGACCCATCAGGCGAGGCGGCCACCCAAAAAACGCAGCCTCTTCACCGGAGCGGCGGGGCGGGCAACCCAAACTCGCAGCTGACGAACGCATCGCATCGCGAGGCGAACAGCGCGAGGACGCCGCCGTCCCTCCGGCCGCCCAACAGCCGCGGACAGCACTGCCGAGCCACAAGCGGCCACAGGTAAACAAACGCCGCAGCGAAATCACTTGAATGTTTTCAAATAAATTCACTCATTGCAAGTTAATTTCCTCGGTTCCCGAAACGAATTTTTTGTGTACTGAAGTGTTCCGTCACGTGTCCGAAGAGCCGACGCGGGCCCCACGGGGAGCGAGCGTTTCCGGTGGGCCTGGCATGTCCTGGCTGGCGGAGCGGACGGCGCGAGGGCCTCCCAGACCCTCCGCGACCACCTCGGCCACCTCGGCCGGTGCCATGTAGCGAGCCGGTAATAAACGTGCCCGACTGGCCGCGCCTTTCCGATCAATAATTCGCGACAACTTCTAAATCATTTCCCCCGCGACGCCCCGGACCGTGTCGTGCCGACCGGCAGTCCCTCTGCCGCCACTGTCATTTGCTTTTATGGTCGTGCATGAATCCTTTACCGGAAAACACACCCACGCATGTACACAGACACGCACGCACACGCACACGCACGTCAAACAGGCTCTTATGCGCGCACACGCAAACAGCGCCCGCCCTTGTGGACACACCATACAGTGCCGGTCCCGCAGTGGCGAACGACATCGGTCATAAAGGGACTAGACCAGACCGGCCTGAAGACGGCGGCACGGGGCCCATGTTGGGGCGCTGCCTCTCTCCCCATCTTCTTCCTTCAGCCCCCACCTTTTTTTCTCTCTCTCTGTCTCTCAATTTCAATTTTTATTTTTCATTTTCTTTTCTATTTAAAAAAAAAGCACTGCATTTACATTTTGTGAAAAAATTTAACTTATCCCCTCGCCTAATAACTGTAGAACATCGCCTTAAAAAAAACTCAAAAAGAACTCTCTCTCACCTGTTTCAGTCGAATGGAAGGGCGACCCAGTTTCCCGTGACACAATCATGCTGCAATCAAGCCACGACGCCCCGCTCCCGCAGGAGAAGATGGAAGTGGCTTCCTGGAGCCGTGATCGAAACCAATCGAGATATCATAACAGGTTTCATACAATTGTTTTGAGAGGTTGATTTTTATTTTTGTTTCGCGTGCTTTGCGCCCCACTTCTTCAAATGAGGCCACCCTCATTCCAGAAACGTGACGTCACGTTGAGACGAACGCGGCAAGATGTCACGTTCCTTAGAGCATTGCGTCACATTCGTTTGGACGTGAATCAGCCATAAATTAGCTTAATCACGTTCAAACAAATGTGACACAATGCTCTAAGGAACGTGACATCTTGTCAAGCGCGAATCCAGAAAAAGAGGGGGGGGGGCGCAAAAGGGCAATTTCCCCCCCCCCTCCAAATGCCCTAGAAAGCCGCCTAAAATGTAGACAAAAAGCAGCACTTAACCGCCCTGTAAATAGGCAAAAAGTGATACTCCCCCCCCCACCTCATCATCATCATCAGCAGCATCATCATCATCATCATCATCATCATCACCGCCATCATCAACGCTGCTAGGCCCAATAGCCTACGATCAGTTGTGGTCTAGCCCGTAGTGGTAATGGTAATGCAGCGAGGCATCCCGTCGACACGCCTGTGGTGCGGGCGGCCTATGCGGCTGTCCGCGGGCGCTCCGGCCGGCCGCCCTCGGTAGCGGGCTGCTCTGCTCGGCCTGCTCCACGAAGTTTGCGATCCTTCTCAGACAACATGCGCGGCGCCAGTCGCGGCCTCACATGGCGACGGAGGGCGGGCAGGCAGAGGGATAGAGTGAGTAAGAGTGAGAGAGAAGGAAAACTACGTCGTGGCGACGTCCCTCCACCACACTCGGAACGTATAAGCTGCTTCCCGTTGTGGCTGGAGGCCCGGTTTCACTGGTCAGACGAGACGAAACGAGACGAGACCTCACGGCGAATATGTGGCGTTGTGAATGGGGCATTTTTACTCGGATCAACTATCTGGCGGACTGACGGTGTTCCTCTTCTCCCAGTTTTAATTCCAAGTTCTGACCAAGTCAAGTTGGCCCCTTGCCCAGGCCCCGCGCCCCCTCTCCCTTTATCAGCATCCGCGACGCGACCAAGTGGTTATGTACCTGCTAGACATCCACTAGCTCCGCAGCCTATGAATTACGTGACAAACCCCGCTCCGGGTCGGCCTAACGCAAAGGGGCCTTGCGGCGGCGGCGGCTGCGGCAGCGACGCCCAACAAACAGAAAGAGGAAAAATAAAGAGAGCGGAAAGCGCAGGGAAAATAAAAACAGATGTCGCGGAGTAGCGATTCAATTTCCAGCGCCGTCGTCTTCCGGGCCGTGGCTGGGCCGGGCGGGGCGGGGCGGGGCGGGGCGGGGTGTCGGTTCGTGGCTAGGGATAGCCAAGGCAAAAAAGACAACGTGGCATGGCTTAGCGGTGCTACGTGGGACGGGGGAGGGCCGGAGGGGAGGGCCGGAGGGGAGGGCCGGAGGGGAGGGCCGGAGGGGAGGGCCGGAGGGGAGGGCCGGAGGGGAGGGGTCCATACGACGTGTTCGTTCTCTCTCGGACACAGGGCCTGGCTCGGCCTCTCTGCCTGTCCTGCCCGGGTGCGATGCTTATCGGGGCAAAACACAAACAGTGAGAAATCCCCGAGGGAGGAGTGGCGTTGGTCGCGCGGCAAGGGGCAAGGCGCCCACCCACGGCTTGCGCGACGGACGACCGCGCGACCGCGCGACTAGACATTTATTCCCCTCCAAACGCGCGGCACTCTCCTTCTTCAGTTTGGATTTCTCAACGCGCGTTCGCGCAGGAGGGCGTCTCGAATGTTCGGCAGTGCGGTCCCCGGCGGTCCCCAGGGCGGCGCCGGCCGTGCTGGGCCCTGCTGGTATCCCTGCTGGGGACGAATGCCAAAAGAGCAATAACGCCGTGTGGTCCCCCGGCCACAGCGCCGCCCCCGCGCCGCCCCCGCGCCGCCCTCACGCCGGCCCTGCGCGTCTCGGTGTCTGCGGTAATAACAATGGTCTTGTCGTGGACCTCGCTGGGTCGCCTCCTCATCGGCCCTTGTCCCCTCCCCTACCCAGGGAAGCACCCGGAACTTCCCCCTCCTCCGCCCCTCCAAAACCCACTCCGGCCCGCTTTGGCTGCCATGGCTGCCGCGGTTCGGGCGATATGAAAAATCACGTCGGGGGCATTTTGGCATTTTGCACGCGGACACTCACTCATGCCGCTCCGCGTGGGACGGGCCGAGACGGGCAGTCACTGCCTCTGGTGGCGGGCCGCCGGGGCCGCCGGGGACGCCGCATTGGACTCGCGGCCGGACTGTGACGGTGCCGAGGTCCTTCGGGACGAGAAGAAGCGGAATAAGAAACGTCAAAGGGCTCGCCCGCGCGGCGCAACGGTCCCCAGTGATTGCTAAACCAAGCTCCTGCCAGACGGAGACCCTCAGGAACCGTTGAATAAAATCTCCGCCAGCAGGAAAACAAATATTAAAGTGAACAGTTGGAAATTTCCATAACTCTTGGCGTGGTTGGTACGGGGGAACTATTTCTTCGCATAACAATATAGTTTGTATCACAAAGTTACTTCATGATGTTTTGGTCGAAAATCCTCACTTTTAACCTGGGGATCGGAAAAAAACCGTAGTTATCTGGAATGGCGTGTCCATCGAATGGGCAACCCTCAGTATGCCCGCGGGCTGTGTCCAGTGGCCATGCCAACAGAAAAGCGGACCGAAACACTGTTTCCAACTGCGCGGGTTTTTTTTTTCGGCCACTCTCTCGGTGCGAGATGAGTATTGGCAGTCAGGATGTTGATGGTTGTTTTCCAGGTAAACGTAGTCTGCCTCGCCTCCGCTTCGCCGCCATGAAAGGGGGAACGGGCAGAATGCGTGGAACCCGTATTGCTTGCGTTCAATTTCCATGCCATCCGTGTTTTGTAATCGCGATCACACACGTCATTTTCCTCGCGCGACCCAGACCAAGGCCCACGCCCGGACGGCAGTGCGGATTATTTCTTATCTTCTCCGCATTTAAATGGGAAAAAAAGGTGCACGTTCGCCGTGCGTGTGGCGGCGCGGACGCAGCTGAGGACGCAGCGAACAACGAGCAGCTGAAGCGGGTCTTGGCACACCACGATGGGCCCCAGGCAGCCCCAGGCAGCCCCAGGCCGCTGTGGCCGCTGTCCTGGGCCAGACCTCCGCCCCGCTGAGCCTCTCCGCCATTGGGCTGCCAGCTTAGCTGTCACTCCATCCCGGATAACAAATTCGCGTTAGGCATTCCCCACTTTCAACTTTTTTCTGGGCCAACACAACGCGGGGCGACGCGGGGCCCCAGTGAGCAGAGCAGCTGCCGCCCGCCACGTCCCTTCCCTTCTCCCCGCATACCCGGCACCGCAGAGTGTGTGGGACGCGAGGGGAAGCAATGAATTTACATCGCCAACCGCTTCTCTCTCTCTCTCTCTCTCTCTCTCTTTCTCTCTTCTCTCTCTCTCTCTCTCTCTCTCTCTCTCTCTCTCTCTCTCTCTCTCTCTCTCTCTCTCTCTCTCTCTCTCGTTTCAATTTTAATTTTTAATTTTTAATTTGGCTGGTACCACGTGGTCGGGTAATAGACCCTTTCACTTGCCGTGAGATGGAGAATAGAAGAAATCAAAATGCAGGAACTGGTAGGGCGCCCACTTTGCGGCCGCTGCTGTCAAAAAACAAATCTCTCATTTCGTGACAAGTGCAGATGCTGACGTAGTTCGTACACCGCTAGATGGTGCGCTGCTGGTTCCATAAATTTGGTTACTTTGTTCTTTCCCCGGCGACAAGCGAGTGGGGTCTGGTTCTCCTTGGCTCCCTTCGGCTCCCTTTGGCTCATTCACTCCCTTTGTCTCCGCGGCGCGTCTTCTGGCCGTTCAGGGTCGCGGTGGTGGTCGCGGTCGCGGAGGACGAGGACGGCAAGGCGCGGCTGCGCCGGGCTGCGCCGGGCTGCGCCCTCAGCCTCAGCCATCCCCTTCAAGGTTCCCTTCCGGATGCCTTGGTCAATTTGGCGTGCCCTTCGAACCCTCGTCGGGTGGCTTGATCCTACGACCTCCCCCCCCCCTCTTTCCCTCTCCCTCGTCCCCTTCCCCCGACCAAGAAGGGCTTTGGAACCAATGTAGAGCAGGCCCGTCGAGAACTTCGTTCATTGTTGTTGAACAGTTTCACCCATTACTTATCTTTTTAAAAAAAGTTTTTACGTTTTTACTATAAAATTGGTATTACAAAACATGTACAGCATGCAAGACTTAAACCAAGAAAGTTCAAAATGCCATGAACCCGCTTCGTCCCCTCTCCCACCCTCCAAACTACAGCTCGGCCTGGACCTCGTCCAGGGTCTTGCCCTTGGTCTCGGGCAGGGCCAGGACGACGAAGACGCACGACAGCACGCCGAGCGCGAAGAAGCCCCAGTAGCACACGTAGTTGCCGAGCTCCGCGGCCACGCCGGGGTAGAACTTGGTGACGAGGAAGGACGCGCACCAGCCCGTGGCGGCGCACGCGGCCGTCGCCACCCCCTTGATGTTGTCCGGGAAGATCTCGCCGAGGAACACCCAGACCACAGCGCCCCAGCCGGTGGTGAAGGTGAACATGTAGACGCAGACCAGGATGATGGGCAGCCACGACACGCTCGACACGTCTCGCCCCAGAAACTCCTGCCGAGATTCAAGCTTATTGGTGGGGGTAATGCAAGCATCCGGGTTACTCATCTCGGGCAGACCGAGACAAAGAATGGGGTTGTGGTGGCTGATAAAAGAAGTCAAGGCAACGATACGGAAATGCGTGTGCGCCTCGCCGTCGCGGCGTCGCGGCTCCACCGCCCACCGTGCGCTGAAGCGCGTTGGGTGGCCTACGTCCCAGGCAGCCCCTCCCACCTTGAAGTAGAAGTAGCCGCCCATCAGACCGGTGCAGGCCGCCATGCAGACGGAGGAGAACGTCAGCAGCGCCCGCCGGCCGAGGGTGTCCACGAAGAACATGGACACGCCCCCGGACACCACCTCCACGGCCGCCACGACGATGCTGGCAGTGTACGCGTCGAACGAGCCAGTCTCCTGCGGCACGGATTCAGAAAGTACGGAAAACCGAAGTACACTGATCAAAATTTCAAAAGTGAGGGGTTGGGAGGCAGCCCCTGACCTTGAAGAGCTGGCTGGCGTAGAAGGTGATGGCGTTGACACCCGTGATTTGCTGCAGGATCATGAGCACCATGGTGATGGCCAGGGCCTTCTTGGCGGCGCGCGTGCCGAACGCCTTCCAGCCGGCCGGCGTGGCCGCGCTCTCCTTGACGCCGACCTTGAGCAGGGCCAGCTCGGCGTCCACGTCGTAGTGCGGGCCGCGGTAGAAGAGCAGCGCCTTCTTGGCGTCCTCCTCGCGGCCGCGGAGCAGGAACCAGCGCGGCGTGTCCGGGAACCACATGAAGCCCAGGATGTGCAGCACGGACACCGCGAGGCACGCCACGTTCAGCCACAACACCGGCAGCTGCAACGGAGTGCCAGACAGTGAACCGGGGGCCGGGGGTCGCGGTCGCAGTCGCGCTCGCAGTCGCAGCCAACGCCATGCTTACTAGCTTGCCGAAGACGTAGACCACGAGGATGCCCACGCACAGGAGGATCTCGAAGTAGGAGGACAGGGCGCCGCGGATGCGGGGCTCCGACATCTCGCACACGAAGATGGGCGTGGCGACGCACGCCGCCCCGCACGCCGCGCCCACGAGCAGCCGCCCCGCGTACAGCATCCACACCTGCAGCACCGCGCAGTGGGCGTCAGTGGGCATTAGTGGGCGTCAGTGCCAGTTGCAGTGCCAGTTGCCGCGGCCCGGCGCGGCCCTTACCGACGACGCCCACAGGTGCAGCGCCCACGCGACGATGGTGACGGGCCCCACGGCCAGGATGACCGTCTTGCGGCCCAGCGAGTGCACGAGCCTGCCCACCGAGGCCGCGCCGACGGACGCGCCGACGCAGAACAGCGAGACGACCCAGGACCACTCGTCCAGGGTCACGGGCATGCCCTGCGCGCCGTCCAGGACCTCCGCCGCCGCCGAGCTCCAGCCCAGCGCGAGCCCCACGATGGTGCCCGCGTTGGCGGCTGCGTGCCGCAAAGGTCGGACTCAGCAAAACACTTGAGCGGTCCCAAACCTGGGGGTCGAACCGAGGACCTCACCTGCCATGGCGCCGGCATGCTGCACCAGGACGCGGCCCCGAGCGGCCGGCCCGACCTCAGACCCGACCGCGCTGCCGCAGCCTGTGTACGGACTGGGAGCCTCCTCCGCCATGGCTCGCTGGCCCTCGTCCTCCGTCTGCAGCAGGCGTCGGAGGCCGGGCAAGTGTGAAAGAGTCCCGTGAGCCGCGCGGGGACGGCACGGACGGCGCGGGCCGAGGAGCACTGATAGCGCGGCTAGCGCAGCCATGGCACATGCATGGCACATGTATGGCAAGTCTTTGGCAGCCTGCCTTTAATGGCCGCCAGCCTAAGTGTGACTTTCTGTTTACCTTTTTGGTGGGCCGTGGGCCTGCTTTTCCTGGCCGGGGCCACCCCTCACCCCGTCTGCAGCAGATTCCTGGTTTAGAAGCCTCTACTTCGTGCCTCTACTCGCTGCAGTGAGACAGTGGGCGTCCCCCCGCCCCAACAACACCTCAAGCACGTGTACTGTGTGCGCGACGCCGCATGTGTACTGTATTTTCGGAGACGATAAAAGGTGCTCGCAGGCAAGGCAGTCGGGGTCGGCGGCCAAACAAAGGCGCGCGGGATTGAGTAGATCAGCGGGGTACTATCTCGGGCGCCGAGGCGGGCGGAGATAGAGCGCGGAAGGCGCGCGACGCGGCAAAGGGCAGGGCCCGCACCGCGCCCACTTTGTCGGGTGCTCCTCCATTTCTGGTGACCTTGGGGCGTTGCGGCCGCGCAGCTGTTGTCAGACTTAGTCGGACGCACGACTAACCCGACTCCCCCGCCCCCGCAGAGTAAGTGACGCGGTGGGTCTAGTCTACATATGTTTCAAAACAACGCCCCCCCCCAGGGTTCGGAAAGTTACAGGTAGTAACTAGTTACAATACCGGTACTAGTTACTTTTTTGAGTAACGATACTAGTAACTAGTTACTTTTCTCAGGCTCGGTAACTGTATCGGTACTAGTTACAAATTTGCCGGTAAAGTACTAGTTGTTCGTTACAGTTACATTTCGCTCGCCGGCTCCACCATTTT
Organism: Thrips palmi; assembly: GCF_012932325.1. NCBI lineage: Eukaryota > Metazoa > Arthropoda > Insecta > Thysanoptera > Thripidae > Thrips > Thrips palmi. Next base: position 6,167,734 of record NW_023144632.1, on the reverse strand, counting down.
CCCTTTTCTTCTCGCGCACACGTGAGGCAAAACTCGGCGCTGATGAGATATTTTTCTCGGATTGACTTTGTTTTGTCCCCACGTGTGTTGTCAGGGAGAGAGGGTGCGACAATTCGTTCCGGACGCCATAGTCCTTGCCGGTCAACCTTCCTGGTTTATTGGTCCCGAGAATGGCATAAAGGACGGAGCGCGGCATCCTGTCTCTCTCCCACTGCAACTGCCTGGCCTGAATAGACAAAGGCAGGAGACGGGCAGGTCGGGGGCTCACATGTTTGGGAATCGGCGCGGCAGGTCAATTATGAAAAGATGGCGTGAAAGTACGGTCGCAATGGGCGAGGCTGTGCACTTGACCTTGGTCGCAGAAGCAATGAAGAGACGACGTTTGTTGAACCCGATCAGCTTGGAAAAGTGACCGGGGGAGGGGGGGCTTTTTTATGCATTGAACTTCTCTACTCTGCCAAAAAGTAACAGTAAAAGTAACTAGTTACAAATTTTTCGGTAACAGTAACGATACTAGTTACTTTTCCGGACGAAAGTAACGGTAACAGTAACTAGTAAAACTTTTGGGACAAGTAACTGTAACGGTACTAGTTACAAAAATTTGAGTAACTTTCCGAACCCTGCCCCCCCCCTGCCCTTTCCCTTGGGGGTGGCTCAGTTTCAACGCAACTGCGTCAGGAAAAGAGAGGCTCACCCCTACCGTCCCTCCCTCCCGCCCTCACGGCAGGTCTCGTTTCCGTGCGAGAGAGATAGAGATAGTAAGTAGACCGGCGGCCGCACGGGCCGTGCGAGGAAGTGCGAGGTTTGCGTATTCCCCGTTCCGCGACCGCCGCGACCGCCCCGCCCGCCCGGTCCGCCCGGGCCGCGGGCAGTCGAGTCGAGTCTGTCGAGTCGGGACGCAGATGAGTCATACGGAAACCGGACCGATCCCTTCCTGCCGGAGCGAGGAGCAAGCAAAGCAGCCCGCTATCACCGCACCGTCCGTCGACACGAGTTGCTCTACAGTCCTCCTACTCCAACCCCTTCCCTTCCACTACACCCCCACCCCCCACCCCCTCCGCCTCCACCCTGCCCGCCCCAGCAGCCCCCGCCCCGCCTCCCGCCTCGGAAGCACAACACTGCGCCGCCGCCGTACTGCCGTACCCCCGTGTTGTGATTTCGTCTTGCATCGCCGTATCGCTGCAGAGCGCTGTGCTGCTGAGGCCATCCTGTTGAAGAAAGGTGAGCGCGACGCCTCGGTCGTTGTTTGGTTGGTGTCATCGCCATTTAGAGCTCGAATAGAAGGATTTTCAAAGTGTAGTGCGGACACCCTAACCTCAAAGTGTCGCCGGCACTGAGCCTAATTCTGGACCCACGATTCGCCACCGGCTTTTGCTTTTGCTATTTCGCAGGTTTTGTGGGATTCAGGTCAGCTCGGTTGAGCTCGCAGTTTCTTGTAAAGATTTGCTCTTTCTGTATCGGAACTCGTCTCGCTCTTGCCTGTAATTTCTTTCAATCGAGAATGTACAGAAAATCTCTCCCTTTGTTGCTGAACTGATTTGCTTCCTACTCCGCACGGAGGAGCACCCGGCCGCAAAGATTAACATTGGTGGAGGGGGCGGGGGCTTTAATTCGCCTCGCCCCCTTCCCCTTGCCTCTTCGAGCGAGGGCTCCTGCCTGCTGCCGTGCGGCTGTGTTCGATGGGTTGCTTGCGGACACGGCGCCACCGCCTCGCGTCGCTACGCGTCGCGACTCGTGCCCAGAGTGTCAGCCGTTCCGGGCGCAGCACTACGAAACTTTGGAAAGCGTTGACGTGGTTCATGTGGATGTGTTGCAGGTGTCTCGCTTTGCTTGGCGTGCTTCGCCGTGCCATGGAGTGGTACAGCCACGCGTGCCGCATGTGCGGCGCGGTCGCGGAGAACCACACGGCCAACGTGCGCCACATGATGGGGCACCTTCGCTCCTACCTCTGCATGGTGTGCGGCGAGGTGTTCCAGCGAGCCGAGGACCTCCTGCAGCACGCCGACAAGCACGACTCGCCCGAGAACGCCCGGCGGACCCGCGTCATCGAGATAAACCTGGCCGATGATTCCGAGGAAGACTTGGAGAACGTAGACCCCGACCCCACCGTCAAAGTAGTGGCTATAGACTTGACGGCCACCGACGATGAAGACGAGGACGTCGCCCTCCCTCCCCCGCCAGGGCCAGGGCCAGGGCCAGGGCCACCGCAACGGGGACGCTCTGGCCAAAGCGACTCCCGGACCCAGGTATGTCGCGCACCGCCCACTTGGTGTGCATGGCGCTGACGGTTTGGTTTCAACTTAGCGTGTTTTCAGAAACAGCCGCCACTCCTCATGGAATGTGCCGTGGCCGCTGAGCCGCTGCCCCTGATGTTGTTACTTGGTGACAGTCTGGACCCGGAGCCGCTCAAAGCCGCCGACGCCCCCCTGGCCCCTGCCGCCCCTGCCGGCCGGTGCGCTCGCTGCTCGCGCCCCGGGCCTGCTTCCGTCAAGAAGGCCTGCAGCTGCACCAAGACGGCCACCAAGACCGTCATCAAGACGGAGCGGCCGCGACGGCGACCCGCGCCACGGCTCAGGCCGACGAGAACGCCGTCTTCAAGGACGGCGCCGTCCAGGAAAGCCCTAGCCACAGCCGCGCCCACGACCACGGCCAAGGAGGACATCCGCGTCCCCACCGCGGTCCTTGCTCCAGCGGATGACCCTCGTGTCCCCAGTGTCGGTGCCGCTGTGCGCGCTGTGCCAACACCCCCAGGACCTGGCCCTAGGTCGGCCCTGGGTCCTCGTCTGAGGCCGAAGGCTGAACCGAGTCCCGAGCCGCCCGTGCCGGCCCTGCCCCCTGTGCCGGCCGTGCCCCCTGTGCCGGCCCTGCCCCCTGTGCCGGCCCTGCCCCCTGTGCCGGCCCTGCCCCCTGTGCCGGCCGTGCCCCCTGTGCCGGCCGTGCCCCAGACCCCGAGGACACGCCGCACCCGCACCGCCGCCACCAAGCCCAAGTTCTCCAGCGGGGGTCGGAAGCGCTGTCCGCCCACCCTTGCTGCCTCGGCGTCGACCTGCCCGTCCGCCAGCGGCGCCAGCCCGTCCGCAACGCGCTGGATTGACGCAATGGCCAAAAAGTACACCACGTCCTACCCGAACGGCCGCAAGTGCTACTTCTGCACAACCGTGTTCAAGACAATAACGGGGAGTTACACTCACTGGCACATCCTGCGGCACTTCTCCAAGTGCTACAACAGGACATGTCTGGATTGTGGCGAGTACTTCTCAAACAAAGACGCCCTCAAGAGCCACCGACTGCAGCAAGCCACAACCACACCACACACCCCCAAGGTGTAGTCCCCAAGATTATTAAATTTATATTGTTTTATTTGAGATGAAACTGAGGCACGCATTTTATAAGAAGATATTCATTTATGCCTCTTTCATTGATTCATTTTGTTTTAGCTTGATCCGGCAGTATTGAGATGACGATGAAGCACCACATTTACTGTTCATTAATTGTGAGAGTTGCTTAGCACTCAACCTAAGGAGCATTTAGCCTCTGCACACACAGTGCAAGATACATTTACAATTATAAATTGGTTGGTCCTGTACTTCGCTTCAAGAACTTACATCATGCTAAGCTTAGCCTGTATGTACAGTCCTCTCCAATGCCAACTTCATTTTCCATTTTGGGAGTTCATTCTGTCAAATGATTTAATAAACTTGCAACTTTGTCACTGAAGTATTCTGTAATTCTGTCAACCAGAATGCCCAAGTTGATCCCGAGCAAGGCAGTAGAGCAAAAACAACACTTGAAAAACTGGACTAAATTTGTTATATTGAATCAATCATTTAGAGATACAAGATTGGAATGAAAGTGTTCAAAGAAAACCCTCCTGGTAACAAAATATGTCAATTCATATAAAAACAAAAAAAATCAAAATCTCTTTTTGAACATAATTTGTTAAGTCAAGTTTTGAATTTAGCCACAGTATATAATGATGACCTCAGTCACCTTATCTAAACTAAATGCACTTAGTATACAATAATATCACACAAGAAGCCGTTCAATTTCCTGCTGAATGGATGTGATCTGAGGTTTGAGCTGAGATCCTTCATTTACAGTGACAGACACTGCAACAGTTGGCCTGGACACTCCACAAGCACGGCCCAAAGCTGAAAAAGACACAAGTTTAACACACAAGACACAATGACATGAACTGGAGCACCCTCAGATTTGGGATTTACCTTGCTTTGAACGGACGAATACATATGGCACATTCTTGTCTTCACACAGCAGAGGGAGATGGAGGAGAATTTCCAAAGGCTCTGCGTCAGCTGCCATAATGATGAATTCGGAGAGGCCTCTATTGAGGGTCTTAGTTGCTGTGAAATAAAAGACTAGAGTAAATAAGACAACTGAAAGCAATTACAATAAAACATTGAAACGCAGGAGCCGTACCTTCATTAGCTCCTTTACGAAGCTGTTTGTAGTTAACGGCTTGCTGCACAAGGTTGAGAATCTTAGCAGTCAAGGTGGCATCAGCCAAAGGGTAGGCCTTGGGGTTCACTTCTTCAGTCTGAAAAGAAGAAATCATCATTAAAGAAAGGCACAAGCAAATTAAGTGACAATGTGAAAAATTCAACATACTACAACGTAAGCCAAGGCTTTAGGCCACTGGCAAATAATTATTCATCAGCAAAAATAACCAAATTTAAAGAAAGTGAGAACAATTTGAGAAGATTGTGTACAATAAAAATAAAAGCAATATCTAAAGCAGGCCATAATATTGCGTTACAGGTACGCCGGTAACCTGTTCGCACGTGTGCGAGGGTAAATGGAAGTTTTTCCGAAACTCGGGAAACGGTCTGGAAACATACAAACTTACCATGGTAAAGAGTAGAAAATAAGAAACTCGAGAGAACACACAAGTATATTCAGAACCTCTCCGCGACTTAAAATCGCTTCACTGAGGGTGAAATCCACAAAATAATCTCAACGTCTCCAGAACGTGACCACAAACAGAACGGTTGCACGCACAACCCACGGCGGCGTGTCTGGGTGTGTTCCCTACCTCCATGCCGATCAGTGGTCGCAGTTGGTCGCAGTGGTCAAAAGCAGAATGGCGAGAACAACATAACCTCCGTCTTGTCGTGTTTGTTGTCCATACATTGAAATTTTAAGTTAATCGGTTTCGAACTGAATTTGGTAACACAATTTGGCTTTGGAAATGGAACACGAGAAGAAAACTAAGCAATCACGAAGAGAGAACAAAATGCGCAAAATGGCAGCTCTCGTAGAAATAGCCCAACTTAATGCTCGAGATCGCATGGTTAGTGTGCAAGTATTGCCTTCCATGGAAAATATCTGCCCTCTTCTTGCCATGTTTAGTAATATTTTTTCTCCACAGGAGGCCTCTACTTCGAACGTTAAAGAACATTCTAATCCGCCCCCTGACACCTCTGATGAACCAAACAGCAAAAAGTTAAAATTAAGCAATGGCACTGCTCACAGTGTGAGTTCAATATTTGTATGGCTTATGACTTCCAGTATCATTTCTTTTTCACATCAATTGTTTTGTTAACAGGATGACATTCAAGAGGCCGGATCTGAACTGGTTGATGAAAGTAAAAGAAAATATTCTGAGGCTGAATATGCTCAACTTCGCGCTGTTCTAAGAGAAACTTGGAAAACTGTAAGATTTTTACCCTTTTTTGACAGGTTTTCTAATACATCGTTTGTCAACATTATTGATTATTCTGTTTTACAGAGATCAGCATCTTTGATTCTTAAAGAATCTGGATTAGAAGCCAAGCTTGACATTCCGACTTCTGATAGAGTTCCAATATTTTTATCAGATTTACAGAGTCTTGTCTTGAAAAGCATGCTGAAAAACGCGTCACCTTTGGTACCAAGGTAATTTTTTTCACTTACTGATGGATGTGTCTTGCCTTATTTCCCCAGTTTTTGACTGCCACCAGTTTGATGGCTTATCACCAGCTGGGTGTTGCTTGTGAGCGCATTTTGGCAATTTTGGGTGTTCAGCAACAGACCATTCAACACATCTTCTAGGAGTAATAATAAATTAATCTTTTGTAAACCTTTACTTTCTTTTCTTTTTCAATAGGTGGTGTAAGTTAGATAGAGTTAGTCGACTGAAGTCTGTGCGTATACTTTTTATTGAGGGAGCAGGAATAAGTGACTATCTTCTGGCGAAAGAAAAGCTCCCTGCTCTTGTCAACTCATCTTATCCAATTTGCCTCGAAGTTATTATGCCCACTGCATATTGTGGTGACCTAGTCGAAGAATTCTGTGCTGTACCGATGCCTTTCTTGGAGTATCAAAGACAGGTTAAAAGTAAGTTGTAGTTTATGTACTCTTAGGGGCTTTCATTGTGTTGACCACATTTATAAATAATCAATTTCTAATTGTTTCAGCTCATGGTTCTATTGATAATGCATTAAAGAAACCTGATAGTGGTGTTTTCAAAATATTAAGGGCATTTTTTCCTGTAGAGGACAAATCTGAAACCCCTGCTAATCTTAGTATTGACTTGAGAGAAGAGGTACCTTCTTCATCAGAAATTCATCAATCTGACAAAAGTGGCTCTAAACTGTCTCTATCAAGTGAACCCAAAGAGGATTCAGTGGACCACTTAAAGTCTTCAGAGAATACTGTTTCTGAAAGGGACCAATCAAAAAATGAAAAAGACAATTCAGTGAATGGATCTGCACCTTCTGATAGTAATGAAACACAACCTGCGATTCCAGAGGAACCACTTGAATTGCATCCATCAGACAAATTTCCAAGGACAGCTTTATTGCTTTCAGCGTGGCAAATGATTGAAGAAGGCTACCCTCTTCTATTAAACAATGAGATGAGAGAAAAGTATGCTCAATCCGCCAAAATTTTCATTTTTTATAAAAGTAAATATTTTGTAAATGGGTTTGTTAAATTTAAATTATTTGACACGTTTTAGGTATAGCACCTTTGTGCTTACAAAATCGCAATACAAGGAGGTCAACAACCATTCACCCATGTACGGTTTGGATTGTGAAATGTGCATGACTTCTATTGGTGCTAGTGAAGTCACAAGAGTTGGCATTGTGAATGAAAAACATGAGGTGTGTACCAAACAGTTATTGTTCCATGAAACTTTCTGTTATTTTTATCCAATGATTAATGATATTTACTTCTACTCTTGCTTCTACCTTATTGTAGACTGTTCTAGATACATTAGTTTTACCATACAATGAAATCACCAATTTCTTGACAAAATATTCTGGAATAACAGCTCAAATGATGAAAAATGTTACCACAAGATTGGAGGACGTACAAGATTTCATCAGAGAATATTTGGAGCCTGATGCCATTTTAGTTGGTCAATCCCTGCAGTTCGACTTAAAAGCTTTAAAGGTTAGCAACCTTATTAGAATCACCAATTTTCTTCAAAATTTTTATAACCTCATTTCAATAATTTTTCTTGTTTCTATAGATTATACACCCATATTGCATTGACACCAGTGTCATTTTTAACATATCAGGAGATCGTTACAGGAAGTCAAAACTGTCATTGCTATCAGAACGATTTTTGGGTGAACAAATTCAATTGGGCCATGCAGGTCACAGTCCTGTTGAAGATTCTTTGGCTTCTCTCAAGTTGGTTCAACTAAAACTCAATCATCGTATGTTGCATGTATATACAGTATGTCCACCTTATGTGCATGAGTGTGTATGTAAATTTTTTTGAGTATTTTTCTGTGTATTTGATAGATATTGAGTTTGGAGATGCAGTCCTTCAAAACCAAGCACAGCCAATGGTTCGAACAGGCTTTGAAACTAGTGCAACAACTAATATCACTCATGGTAAAAAGAAGCACTCTTCACTGGTTAAAAAGAAGATAAAAGAGGATTTATGTCATTATGCTACTAGTTTATTTAGTTTGACTTCACGTTCAGGCTTGCATGGTTTGTTTCTTTTCTTTTCACTCTTTTTTTCACTTACATTACATCCTTCATTCTGTGCATTGATTAAAATTTAAATCCAACATTCCAGCAACTATTGTATCAACTCCTGATATATTGGAAAAATATATTGATTTTCTTGATCCAACAACCACCACCTATGATCAATGCAATTCAAGTGAAGGTGATTTAGATGAGGGATCTAGTGAAGAAAATCCAAAGACTGGTGGGGTAAATTGCATTATTGGCGACTCAAATCTGTCAGTGGTTGACAAAGCTGCTGCGAGTAGCAGCTTTTTAACAGTGGGTCACATCCAACTCTCAGCAAATGAGAGTGATTCGTTGTTACGTCAAGAGGATAAAATTGTCAATGAGTAAGTAATATAAACCAATTGCAACTTCCATTACTGATAGCTCATTTCTTTGGTACCTGAAATATTGTTATCTTTTTGTTTAGGATTAATCACTACATAAGCCAGATGGAGGAATCTGCTTCAGTTAATACTCTTTCCATAGTTGTCCTGTGTGGTAGAGAAAAATCATCTAATGGAATGTGTTTTATCAAGTTACCAAAGCCAAAAATCAAATTTCATCCCAAGGATTCAACAGCATCATGACAGCATCTAGTTGTTAAATACCCTCAGAAGCTGGTATCCCATTGTTATCTAAAGATATTTACTTACGTCTATGTACTGACACAATAAAAAAAGGAAACATCTTACTGTTAAACCAGTTTATTGCAATTTATTTAATAACATTGTTTTCAGACATGTGGGCCACAAACAACAAAAATTCACGTCTTCATATTAGTACCATGATGAAGATGAGTTTAAGAATTTTAATAAAAAGGTAAATACTCTAACAAGCTGAAAAACTTATTTACCATAAATTTTTTCAGCGTTGATTACATCTTCTCTATACTTGGCAAGCCGGGGATCACCAGGCCTCATGACTGCAATGGAAATAAATTATCCAAAATTACGCGTTGATCAAATGAAATACGTATGATAGGGGCTTTGGTTCGATTACTAGAGCGACAAAATGAGTGCAGTATGAACAATTTGAAGAAAATTGATCAATACGAGAGAAGGAACAGTGAAACAACAAGGAATCTCTGATGTTGTAGCCACAACCAGGCAGATCACAAGTATCTGGCCAGTTAGTATTTTCATACATACCTGTATACCTCTCCTGAAATCCAATCCCAGCATTATAGAAGCCAAACACATAAGTATAAGTGAGGGTAAGGCAGGTAACCATCACAGCAGTTCCAATAGGTACATGGGGAATTTCGACCATCATTCTTTTAAGCCAAGGCAAATCTGGAATGAGAAAACATAAAGTGAGCATTGTAAACAGTTGACAGTGAAAGAATATGAACGAAACAAAAGTTACGAGGGGATCAAGGAGCACGAGGGGAAAGCTTTTGAAACATTCGAAAGACACCAATCAAAGAAAGTGATAGGCTAGGACTCCTTCGAATGCATGTAGTTTTGACAGTACAGAGGAGTCATGTGGTTTAACTAACCTCTCCGAACTCCAGACTTTTCATAGTAGTCCCAAACAACCTTGAACGGGTTACCCATCTTCGCTTCGATGCTGAAGTGACTTCTTTGAGTGTCAATTTGGATTCTTTTCAGGGCAACAGAGCGAGCAGACAGGCTGCAGACGGGAGTCGGGAACTCAGAAGTAGACTTGCATATCCATATTGCAATTCGACCAGTTGACCTCACACAATATGAGAATTATAGATGTCAGATCAAAAAGCCGAACGAACCCGAACTTAACCGAAAGGAACGGCAATGCGAACTGCAAGGGGCAATCTAGCGTCTAGCGACCAGCCAATCTAAATCCAGTATGGCGCCAGCTAATGTTACGTCGCAGCCAGCGCCAGCCGCTGTGCTGTGTGCTTGCGTGCTGTCGGAGTGTGGACAGCCTCAAGTCTGTGGCCGTGCCGTGGCCGGAGTTTCGAGTGCTGAAAGCGTTAGTCTTGAAGTGAAGTGAAGTGATCCGAGCTCGGGATTTCGCCGAAAATGTTTTCGTGTTCAGAAATTTCGTCACTAAACGTCAGTCTCCGGTTGACTACGACTGTTATTAAATAACGATAGACTTGGTGGGACTTGCCGAGCCCAGGATCCCATATTATTTTATATATTTTTTTACTTATATTGGTTTTAGTCGGCCTGTGCGCCAAAATACTTGCTTGTAGTAGTGTGGCTTTTGGTTGTACAATCTATTTTTTACGTGTGTCGTGTGAGTGCTACATTTATCCACTGAAAATGGTGAAGGAGAAGCCGAATTCGACGAGGATATACGACGAGGACGGCTTCAGGCGACGGGCCGCTTGCATCTGCGTGCGAGGTGATGAGTCTGAGGTAAGCTCGAGGAAAGTGCTACGTGCTGATGTTGGGACAGTAACTGTGGGACTCCCACTTGTGGCCTCAGCCTGGGTCCCGAGCGTTCGCTTTGAACGGGAACCAACCCCCAATTGCTGCTGCTGCGTCGTCTCGCCTGTCTCTCCCACGGCCCCTGCTGGCTGCCCCTGCTGTTTGGCTTCCTTCCGTTTCATCCTCGTCCTTCAGGAACTTGCCGATAAACACACTGCCTGGAACGGACAGCAAGTCCCTGGCGGCCCTGGCGTGTCAGCTTGTTGTTTGGACAGTGACTTGACACGTCCGACTTGGCACAGCGCCGTACGTTGCAGCGTTGCGTTGCGTTGCGCGGTGAACGCGGTGCACAAGGGCCTAGCCTACCCTGTCTAGCACTCGCTGTACTCGCGGCTCTGGGCTGATTGTGGTTTCGGTGCCTTCATTGCAATGATCTGCAAAGGTGTCTCGCACGAAAGGTATGAGGTGAGCCTCTGTGTTAAGGGTTGTGATGTGTGCCATGAAAAGTGTTCTTTGAACTACAACCCAACACAGCCTCACAATCAATTCCTGTTTATCTGGTAATTTTTATGGGCAAATGAACTTTTTCTACATTTTCAAAAAAGTGTCTGAAGATTTTACATTAAATTTTTGTATGTGTAAATTTTTATTGTTGAGTCGTTTAGTGTGTGAAAATGGAATAATTGGGTACATTAAAATCAAATCAGTAAAATGTTAACAGGTACTTCTAATGCTTTTTCACACTACATACACTCTCGTATGCTTTAGAGAAAATCACATGATGCTGTTCTGGAAGTTCTTTTATCAATGTTTGAAATGTAGGTTGACATTTCCTTGCATTCCCATATGGTGCTTCCTATGGTATAACAAGGTTTTTTCAAACCCTTGCGCTGAATAGAACCACCCTTTTTTCTGACTCTTCTGCCAACAATCTAATTTAAATGAATTATCAGGGTGTCCTTGACGCACACCTTATTTTGTGGCATTTCCTTCCTTTAAAAACGAAATAGGAGATGATGGTTTTAATGTGATTGTGGAATTATTGTTGGTCCCGGGCCACCGCATACCCTGTCCCATCGTGCTGAGTATCCTCACCTGTTGTAGCCAGGAGAGTAGAAACCCTTCCCCTCTCCCCCGGCCCGCCTAGGCCCGCCAAGGCCCGCCAGCCCACTTGGCAGTCTTCGGCCCTTGACAGCGTTCGTTTCCTCTCCTCGTCACTCTCACTGGTTGGCAGGCACTCCGTCATGCTGCAGACGAGGGCGCGAGCGCTGGCCTTTTTTGCGAGCCTCTCCGGCGTGCCCTGGGCGCTCTGGGCCTGCCCTGCCGTCTGATTCCGAACAGTGCTTCTTCGCTCTGTCTCTCTCGCATCCTTTCGGGACGCCTCACGAGTGCGAGAGAGAGAGAGGACAGCGCCGTGCGGAACGAAGCTGCCGGCTATGCCGCCCGTGGGCCCCGGCGGTCGCGCGCATTGAGCTCAATCAACGGTGGAGGCCGGTATTGACGGGTTGCTTGACCCTTAGCAGCCCCGCTCCCTTTTCTGTTGGCCCCCTCCTTCCCACCCCTCCTTCCCACCCCAACCCCACTGGGCGTCGCTGCCGTGACCGCCGTGACCGCAATGATGCCTTCCCCGCCCCGGTGGACAGCCAGTGCCTGTAGAGCGCAAATTTGGTGCCCGCTCCAAAACCGCTTCAAAAATACGCAAAAGAAAGCGCGAAAAGAGTGCTTTTTTGTACCGTTTTCGCGCTTTTTTTTGCGTATTTTTGAAGCGGTTTTGGAGCGGGCACCAAATTTGCGCTCTACAGGCACTGGCTGTCCACCGGGGCGGGCGCCCGGCGCCCGCTGCCCCTCCAAAATTGCAACGAGCTCGCAGCCCTCGCACGCACGGCGCCGGCGAGTACCCTGCCGGCACACTTGAAGGCGGCGAGCACGGCGAGCTGCCGGACCGCGTAATGCTGATGTAAGATGGAAGGATGAACCGCTGCCAAAGTTGCTGGCTTACTCGCGGTGTTGGTGTGGTGCCGCGGCGTCGCGCGGCGTGCCGGGACCGGTGGTGCCAGTGGGCCGACAGACTGACTAGGCCTGCAAACTGATTCCGAGAGTCGTTTTCGTCGCTCTGTCTCTCTCGCACTCATCGAGCGTCCCTTATAGGTGCGAGAGAGACAGAGCGACGAAAACGACTCTCGGAATCAGTCTGCTGCGGCCTGCGGGGCGCGTCGGCGCGTCTCTTTGCCCAGTTCCCCACCAGGTTGACGCCCCCTCGGGTAGGCAACCCCGCCGAACCCCGGTGTCCACGTCCTCGGCATTGTCTGGCGACACAGCCGCGGGCGCGCTGCGGCCCGCTAAGCGATTCCGCCTCGGCGCTTTCGTCGCCCTCTCAGGGAGAGAGAGACAGCGACTCTGAGGAATCAGTCTGCTGCGGGTGGACTCCAATTAGCAGAGCCTGAGCTTGTAGAGCAGGACACCGTTGTTGGGCCCGTTGGGGCGGGCCCCCTTTCCCTTGGAGGGGCCGGGCTGGGCCCCTGCGAGGGGGGACCCACTAGGCACATTCGTTGTACATCCTGAGACCCAACTCCCGAAAAACTCACTCACATTCAAGACACATTCCACACATTCTCATAGAATCAAAACAATCAGCCACAATCCACCACACTCTTACACATTCGCTAACATTCCCTAACACTCTCACACAATCGCTGTACATTCTCTGACATTCTCATACATTCTCATACATTCAGTCACATTCTGGACACATTCTTAACACATTCTCTGCACATTCCTTACACATTCTCAATGACAGTCCCCTAAAAATATTTATTTTAGTCTAATAACTTCGATTTAGGTTTACGTTCCTTTCAGCTCTAGCAGTACTTCCCTCCCTCCAGTGCGGTAGTGCGGTAGTTCGTGTCCGTCCCGAATCCGAACGGAGCCGCTGGCCCGTGCTCGCGTCAGGATCGTCCCTGGAAGCGCGCGAAACTCTGTCGAAGTCGAGTCAGCCAAGCCCCAGCCTAGTCCCAGCCCCGGGTCGAGGACAGGATATAGTTTACTGGTTATAGATAAGGTTTGTCACTTGAAAGTGTTAATTTACATTGCCCTTTGCTTAAGTTCAGTTTTCTTTTCATTTAAATTTGAATCCTTTCATAACGTAAGCCAGAGCACGACTAGAGTCGTTTAAAACTACCTCCCCCCCAAAAAAAAACCGTTCGGAACTGGCAGTTTGAGATAATGCTTATTAAACTGTGCGTCACTTGAACATTAGCCGCTCTGCGTGTTTGTGACTAAATCTGACCGTCCTCCGCTAGTTTCTCAGGGGGGCCAGCCACCCTGGATGAGCACGACTAAGGAATGAAAGGAGTTGTCCAAAATCTGGCAACCTCATGCGACAAAGCAAGATTTATAGAAGCAAAGAAACACCACTATGATGAACGGTTGACTACCTCAGGCGTGAAATTGGTTGCCTACCTTCACGGCGCTATGTAGAGACGTCGGCCGCACGCCCATTCAGCACACAATCTTCACACATTCTCACACATTCTCGCACTTTTTCTTACATTCTCACACATTCTCATACAATCTCTAACATTCCTGACACATTCTGTCACATTCTCACTACAATCTGTAACATTCACACACATTCTAGACAATCTTTACAATCAGTACATTCCATTACAATCTTTACATTCTCACACATTCAACACATTCTACACATTCTACACTCAGTTGTACACTTTTTGGGGCAGTGGGTCCCCCCTCGGGCCCCTGGCCCTGCCCACGCCTTGTGTACAGGCCGGAGCAAGTCCGCCTGTCCGCGTCGGCCAACGCCCCTGGCTCCGCCCGACTTCCTTCCCCCGCCCCCACTTCGCCTCCATCGCGTTGGCGGATGAATGAAAACGCCTCGGTGACGTCGACCGACGTATAGTGGCTAATACCGCGTCGCCACCGCGTCGCCATGGCGACGATGAAAAATGAAACTGGCGACACTTGATGACCCTCGGCAGGCGGACTGTGTTTTCGCGCGCGGTGTGGCATGGCGGCACGGCCATGGCGGCACGGCCATGGCGCCAAACTGCAGGGGAAGCGGGTCCGAGTCCGCGGTGGTCCGCGGTGGTCCGTGGGCGGTCTCGCGTACAGTAGACGTCAGTACGTCGCCGCGACGGTTTCGCCATGTGTGATAGAAGGCCGCTAATCTGCGACTGCCCTGTCAGCTTTGTCAGCACTGTGAACACGTGCCGCCCGACGACATGTTGCAAAGGTGCTGGTCACTTCGTGGTGGTCGACTTGCTCATGGCCGTGCCACGCCCTGGCCATCCCCGACGTCGGTGGCGTTTGCCTCGTCAAGTGTTCGCGCGTTCACCGGGCCGCGTCCTCGCACCGCGAGGGCTTGGGGAGCGGCCCGCTCGTGACTTCGTGAGGGCGGGTGGCTGGTGGTTGCGTGCCGGCGAGGCGCGAGCGGCGCGAGGGGTTCGGAGACGTGTCCGCCAGTGGCGTGCCGGGCCGTCGGTGTCGCCGGGTCGCTGTGCACGGCGTACGTGACTCCGTGACGCGGGGCGTGTCTGCGCGTGCGCTGGGTCAGTAATTGAGCCACCGGCACGTGCGCGTCGGGCCGTGGGGCGCCCCTCTGCCGCCGCCACGTCCAGCACACTGTCTCTCTCGCACCCATGGGGAGGCGCCCCAAGGCGCGCGAGTGCGAGAGAGACAGCACGCTGCAAAGGACGCTCGGAATCGGTCTGGCTGGGCCGTGGTCGCGGTCCCGGCCGTCTTGGCCATCCGTGGCGACGTACCCTCCCTTTGATTTGGCTGCGCGCCGCGCCGGCGCTGGCGGCGTCGACGCCGAGGCTGGCCAGCCCTTGGACACCCTCGGGCCGAGCCTCGGACACCCTTGGCGAGACT
Source organism: Thrips palmi (assembly GCF_012932325.1). NCBI lineage: Eukaryota > Metazoa > Arthropoda > Insecta > Thysanoptera > Thripidae > Thrips > Thrips palmi. The sequence continues at coordinate 6,152,519 of NW_023144632.1, read as the reverse complement.
CGGCCGCGTTCTTTTTCGTCGGCCGGCGAAGGCGGCGAACGGAGTGGGGAGGGGCGGGGCGGGGCGGGGCAGTCAGGTTAGCGTCATTGAAAAATGGGGGTCGCAGAGGAGGCTGAATCTGCACGGCAGATAAGAAGCGTCTTGAGGCTGGCTGGCTGGCTCTGGCCGCACGGCGCCGGACGGCCGGACGTGCAGTGCAGGCGTCGAGGTCAGTGTTCGCGTCCCGGCTGGTCCCGGACTGCCGCTCCGCCCGCCTCGCCGTCATTGTGGCCGAGTCGCTGCCTCGCTGCCTTGTGCTGATGGGCGCGGCGGCGGCGCGCGCCTCTCCCAACAGGCACTTTACTGTGTTCTATTTTGGGCGCTTCAAAGTTCAAAGCCTTTCATCAGTGCACTGGCATGACACCGAAATAGGCGGGCTGCGCGCCGGGCGTCGCGGCGTCGCCGGGCGTCGCCGTGTTTGGCGAGTGGAATGCACGCCGCCGTGCCTGATAAACATTTCCCCCGGGGCGTTGTCGGTGCATGTTTGCGGCAGGACCGGTGCGGCATGCTGCTGCGCCCTGGCCGCCGCCGGCCCCGCCAGTGTCCTTGCCGCGAGATAATGCCCGCTGCGGTCGAGGCGGTCGAGAGGTTAGCGGCTTCGAGGCCGGGCTACACTAGAGGACCGGTTAGCAGTCCGCCCCGTGACAGTGCCAAGAGCTGCAGTTTGAGCGCTTCGGCGGCGCTTCGGCCCGGCCTGCGTTCGTGTGGCGACGGCGGGTCCCCTATCAGCTGGCGCGCGTTTTTGAGATGTGACCGCTTAAACCGATCTGATTGAGCCTTCCTGCGAGGAATTCGGTTGCTGCTCTCCTTTACCTTTTGCCGGCTTGATGGCTCGGCGTTCAAAGAAACAGACGTCAAAAGCGTGACGCAGGCTCCACCCAATGCATGCATGCATGCATGCACCAACCGGCACCAACCAACGAGAGAAGTGCGAATGCCACACTGGAAAGCACACGAAAAGGTCCGAAAAAAACTGAAAAAAAAAAAGTCCGTCTGGAAATGAAGCAGCTTAATCAAATGACACTCCTGGCTGTTTTCACCGCGTATCAAATTTGACGGACTTGTTTTGTTCCCCGCTGCTCGAATTGACTGGCGGCATGCGTTTGCGCGACTGGCCATGCGGCCGGCCGGCTCGCGTCGCAGTGAGGCATTGGGTCGCACTGGGCGTATAGACTAACACAGTCTCCCGCTCCCCTCCCCTATCTCCACTTATATTTAGCCGCCTGAGTATCGCGTTGACCTTCCCTGGTCACTTGGAGCTCCTGTTTGTGTCCGCCGCGCGTCTCCTGGACACGTCGTACGTGCGGGGAGGGGAGGGAGCACAGGAAGCTCCGGGAGTCGAGGGCTGGGCCGGGTAGGGGTATGGCCACCCCGCGGCCCCGCGCCTCGTTTAACCCAAAGTGCCCTCCCTGCGCTGCCCCCGAAAAATACAGAAAAACGACAGGAATGCAGGATGCGCGCTAAGGAAGCGTTGGTGTCTCAACAACCAGCGCGCGTGCCTCTGGTCCGCGGGGGCGCCTGCGGGTCGCCCTAGTTCGTCTCGGTTCGTCTACGGTGCCCGTCCCTTAGCGAGACCGGTTTTATCTGGTTGGCGGGAGCGGCCGTCACCGCAACCGGTTTCTTTTCTAAGATCCGGTTCTCTGCTCGCGTTTGCCAAACACACACGAATGCACGTGGGTGCGTGCGTGCGTGTGGGTGCGCTGCGGTGGGTGGGGCCGCGACGCCGCGACCGCAGTGACGCGTCAGCTCGTCAGCCTGCTAGTTTGTTTTCGCCGACACCGACCCGAGGGGGCAGTGGGATCGGAGGCGGGGCTGGGGTGCCAAAGAACAGAATCACTTGAGGTTCGCGCGCCCTCACGTTCGACTGGAGCGCCTGGCGGGTAGGCAGCCGCGTTTTCGCGCGACACGCGAGTCTGCAGGAGAAGCCTACCCGGCGTCCTGCAGGCGCTCCGGCCGGCGGCCCGACAGCGTGGGGCAGCGTTGTGGGGCAGCGTGCCGAAGACTTTTTGGCCTTTCCCTGGCGCCACGCCTGGCGTGGTCACGCTCGCGTCGACGTGATGGCAGAGGGTGTTGGAACCGTGGACGAGGGCATTTTGAGCCGTGCATGACTGACTGGGTTTTGCCTTTGCCTGCAGGTGCTGCTGGTGTCGTCGTCGCGGCGCCCCGACCACTGGATCGTCCCCGGCGGTGGCGTGGAGCCCGAGGAGGAGGCGAGCGTCACCGCCATCAGGGAGGTGATGGAGGAGGCCGGGGTCGTCGGCAAGCTCGGGCGCTGCCTCGGAGTCTTCGAGGTAATAGTAGGTATCCCATCGTAGCTGTACTGATTTCATTCCATTAACTAGCGAGGGGCAGAGGGCTGGGAATAGTATGGAATGGTAAAATGAATGTATCTTATCGAATGGTTTTCCTTTTGTTTTATAGAATTGTGAGCAGAAGCACCGCACTGAAGTTTTCGTTATGACAGTGACAGAAGAGCTGCCTGAGTGGGAGGATTCCCGTAACATTGGTGAGTACTGTACACAGTGTTCAAATTCATCATTTTGATTGTCATTCTTCTATTAACTGTTGTCTGTGTTTTCAGGTCGCAAGCGAAAATGGTTTACAATGGAGGATGCACTTCAGCAGTTGTCCCTTCACAAACCTGGTCAGCTTACGTACTTGCAATCTCTTCTAACATGTCGTAATGAAAAAGTTACGTGAAGCATTTTCCTTACTTGCACTATGGCTCCCAGCTCCCAGGCTGCACAAGAATGACTCATAGTTTTAGGAGAGAGAAGACAATTGCTTTGCTGACATCAACTACTCAGTGACAGCAAACTTCATCCATTAGTGTTGATTAGATATCTTGTGAAATTTTCGGTATCCAAAATTCATCTTGTCATTATTTAACTTGCCAATAGCCATTATCATTTTTCAGCAGATATCTTTTGTTATCAGTGTAATTATATTAAGCTGGTATTTTTTACTTTCCTTGTAGTAAATTTCAATTTTAGTTGCAAACTTTCTGTATTTTCATGAGAGTAGTTTTAAGATCAATTTCTTTTTTTGTGAAAATGATTTTTGGAAGTGTTTGCTATGTCATTCTTTGGTGTCAAATTCGGCGTTTGCTACCAGCTTCAAAAGTAATTTGTATGTACCCATAGGGTTTTTTTTTTCTTTTTTTGTTATATTTGTCATCTGCCAATTGGCTTTGACTGCTTGTACCACTGTTCTAGGAACACATGTATCAATATACTCTACATACGTGTTGATGTTTTTATAACTTTATACCTTGAGTTGCCTATTCATTGGAATTGACAATTATGTTAGCAGTGTCCCCATTCAGATGTTTTGTCTTGTGTAGAACCACCCATATTCTTCTGTGTGCATGCATTGTAACTGTGAGAGCTGTCGGGTAGTTTGTGCAAGAGGGAAGAAATGTTACAAAATAAATCTTCTCCTATGTTAATGTGACTGAGCTGTTGTCAAAAGTGGATCATCTGGACAGACCAAAGCAGCCCAAAAATCAATAATAAATAAGGCATACATAATGCAAGTGAAGCAAATTGATAACTGGACATCTTGTATGCTCTTCATACCATATGATACCATTTGACATTCTACAGCATTGTTTTTATCTGAAGTAATTCGAATGCTGCACGAATTGTATAAGACTGTGATCAACTGTGTTTGTTTATTTCCTTTCCTGTTCTGGTGCATTGTTCTGATCATATGTGCAACCATTGATTGGTTTTGTATGTAGATAGGATAGATAACTTTATTTACTTTACATGTGAAGGATACTCTTATAAACCATACATATGTATAATTATTTGGTTTAAATTAAAATAGTTATGTAAGGAATGCACAGAGGAATTTTTCTTAGTCAGGTCTTGCTGTAATCATTTAATAATTTCTATGGAGAAATTGTACTTACTCTCGTATGTCCTTTTATGAGTGTAACTTGTTTGGTTTCCATGTATTAATGAAATCCGATACATAACTGGATGATTAAGAGCACACATCGGTGTCAGTTGTGCGATAGCAGTTTGCCATCTAATAAACCTATCGTTTTTCATTTCCGCTCATCAATATTTGTAGGTCGCAATGCCACTCTTACTGTTGCTTGCTAGTCAATTACTACCATACCTTTTGACAAAGTAGCTTTGGTTTAACATAGCTAATACACATTGCAACTGTTTTCAAATCCCCTGTAATTTAGTGTCTATTTGTGTTTCACTATTTATGTACTAATGCTTACTTGTCTCGACATAAATTGTTCATTCTGTTTTCATTTTTTTTGTTTTTGTTGCTTTTTTTCTTGTTAAGATCAAGCAAAAAATTTTCATGAAATTAGAGCAAAGCATTCGGCTGGTTTGTTCAGTTGTACTCTCCATCCAGCTATTGATTAGAGTTTTCTAATTGTAGAAGATGGGGAACAGACAATCCAGCCCATAGGTTTGATTTTCAAGAGAGTAAATTTTATTCTTTTTTTTAGTTTGGAGTTCTAATGTAGTATCACAAGTAAGATTTGTAGCAAATAATAATTACCGGTAATTTTGAATGAAGTCTTTCTGTGCTTGGTCATAAAAATTTCTTATGTTGTGATACTGCAAAGTAGTCCGAGCTGTGATAATCAGAGGAGCTATGCTTTTTCCTGAGAGCTGATTTCTTTAGTGATGCACCAAAAAGTGATACAATGTATTCAATATTTATTTTTTTGCTGGATATTCTATATGTATCACATATACGTATTTACATTGGAGTGACATTTCATTATTCTAAATCTGTTTTATCTTCTGTTTTTCCACTTGCTGATTTGCTTTGACAATTTTATGCCTATTTTTTGACTACATGTAGTGTTTTCTAAAATGTGAATGTAGTTTTGTTTTGTTTTTGGATGAGTATGATTGCCTGCTGACCAGTGTCGTGCTGTATAATACGTGGAAATTGGATGGTGCCATAAATTATTGTACTGCTTCATCCAGTTTGCATGTTTAACGTGAACTTTGGGAATGCCCCTAAAGAACATTCATTGTATTCTCAAACCTAATCATATGGAGATACATGGTTGAAGTCAATAAATATTTGAGAGAGGTGGAGTAAATTTTCTGTATTTAATTTTTCCTTTCCCACACAGTGGTATAATAATTGTTATATCTGAAGAGGTTTGGGATTGATTGTTTTCCACAAGAAATCAACACACACCTAATTCATTTGCAAGGCAAACCATCAAATGAGCATGTTTCATCTCAACAACATCAAAGTCTCACGTCACCTCAATGTGATTCGATGCCCGAGACACTTTAAACATTTTAGATGCATGTTGATTTTGTTATTTTTTTTTTTTAAATCTTTTTGAGGCGTGTATGCCAGGGATGACGTCCGAAAACTGCCCTTTATTCTTCGTTCCACCGACTGCCGGCAGCCGCGGCCGGTCGCATCTTAAAAGAACGGTCTTTCTTCTTAAAAAAAAAAAGCGAGGGTTTCCGTCTCTCAGATTTGGCAGTTTATCACTCTTTCTGAGTAATATGTGCAAGTGTGCGTTTATCCTTCCCCGCTCCCTCCTCTCCCCCCGTGTCTTTGTTGTTCCCTCCACCTCCCCGCTGTTCGCTGTTGTCGCGAACGCATCCATTGAGTGGGAGTGGGAGTCGGCGCTGATAAACTGGCACTGGCGCCGCCGCGGGTAGAGGGGCAGGCAGTCCGTCAATTTGTCGTCTGTAAAACTTGCGTGTATTGTTCGCGAGGATTTTCATTTCGGAACATTAACGGATTCGGCGAACTGTCCTAGATCTGCCTTGATCATGGAGATACTCTTCCTACCTTGGTGGGTTCATTTATCTCTTGTGCGGACGGAAAAGGGGGCATTAGTTCACGAGTCTGCTGTGCTGCTTTTGCCATTATTGTGTGTTTTGATACGGTCATTACCTTGCTTTGACCTTTGTAATGGTTTGCGTGAGTTGTTTCGAGTCTGGTGTCCAGTTAGTTTATGTAGTGCCCGGCGAAATCTATTCCTTGAATCCAGGGGCCAATTAACCCCAATAACCCATTCGGCCACAAAGGAGCCGTAATCAATCAGGATATTATTGGACGTGATTGTTATTCTCCATGTGTGTTGCCTCAACAATTTTTAGCACTAACATTTCGTGAAAGTGTTGTATTTTTATATAGCTCTCCTTTACAGTGTCTCTGTATCTCATGTATGAGCTCATGCACGCGACACTATTGATAAGGGGATGAATGGAAAGTTGGGGTTAAGGAAGTTTTCAAAATTCTCTCGTAGGTACTGACTTACTAGTCTACCGTTTTTCAATATCCGTACTTTTGTACGGTTTGTAGAGCTTTGCTTGTACCGTTCTGTCTCCTTTCAATAATTTATTAATTTCTGGAGATTTCATGAATCCGCTGCGTTCTTAATCATCATCTTCATCTGTATTTAATTTGTCATGAAAATGACTGTTATGATGTTCTTCAACTTTAGTTTTCCATGTATTCAGTCCCTCTAGTGAAAATAGCTCCTTGGCAAGAGGCCAGGGCTCCCACCTGAGTTGGTACGTCAGTCTCATAGGCTCGACTGACTCTACTTTTAAATGTTGAGGTAACATTGGGGTTTCCTTGAGTGGAGGATGGTCAGTCCCTTTCTAAGTTTGTGCCTATGTTCCCATAGTCATTTGTTCTATCAATGCCCTTATAATCTTTTTTTATTGTCAATTTCAACACTTGTTGTTTTGCTTGGTTCACACAGGAAGTTTCTGTTGAGGTCTATTTTAATTAATGTCTGTTTTTCTGATCTTCCTCAGGGTGCATTTTGTGTGACCATGAGGGCCTCCTTTCTTTCCTCATCCTGAAATGAATTTCAGCCCAAAGTAGCTGCCTTCATTTTATTTAGATTGCCCGTGTGTGCACCCTTCTGATATTACGATTTCAAAATGGGTGCGTGCTGTAGCAAAAACAATTCTGATTCCAGCCGCCAATCAGGTAAGATCATTGTGAAGGTTTTTCTGTTAACGTTTTCTTGTAGAGGTGTGAGTATGTGTGTTTGGTTTGTAATGGATCTGATCTGTGATTTGTAATTTTTCCTATTTGAAGTCTTGCAACATGGGTACAAACTCAATGAAGCAGCTGATCTTGGTGTGCACATGGGCAGTGTTGGCACATTGGGAAGTGAGCCCAGGTACATTCAAGAACCAAATCGCATCATGATGAATATGGGAAGTGGAAAGCGTCAGCAAGGTGTTGATATAATAAGAACTCCCACAACACCTTGTAAGTTCCTTCAAAATTTGATTCACTTTCTTGCTCTTGTATATTTTAAAAGTCTAATTTAATTTTTCAATTTCTCAGTCCACCCTAATTCATCTGGTAAAGGCCGAATTGTTGTTGCTGTTTATAATTACACATCACGAGAAGCAGCTGATCTTTCATTTGCAAAGGGTGATCGAATGGAAGTAATAGATGACAGGTAAACTTGCACTTATTTTTTTCTTCTACAGTACTTTCTTTTTCTGTTAACATTTTTATCCTGTTGATTCATACTTTTGTCTACTTTTGATATTTGTAGTGAGTCTGATTGGTGGAGAGTAAGGCATATTCGCTCTGGTGAAGAAGGTCTCATTCCCTGGAATTTTGTTGCTGAAGAAAAATCAGTGGAGAGTGAAGAGTAAGTGTCAAAATTTGTTCCTAGCAGTTGGAAGGTTTTGCTTGTTTTATCATGCCCATTGTTTTCTGAAAATTTAGCTGGTACTTCGGGAAAGTATCTCGGAAGGAAGCTGAAAAGCTACTTTTAGCTGATGAGAATACGAGAGGAACATTTTTGATCCGTAATTCCGAACACAATCCAAATGGATTTTCACTCTCAGTCAAAGATTGGGATGAGAGTCGAGGATATCATGTAAAACATTACAAGATAAAACCTTTGGACAATGGAGGATACTACATCGCAACAAATCAAACATTTGCCACCCTTCCTGCTCTTGTTCTAGCATATACAAGTAAGTAATAATAGCTTTATTTCTTTGTGTCCTTTGTTTGCCTGTAACTCATGTCAATTTTCTATTTGTCTTTTTTTATCTATTATTAAAATAGAAAATGCTTTGGGTTTGTGCCATGTCCTTTCTCGACCCTGCCCCAAGCCCAAACCTCAAATATGGGATTTGTCACCTCTGCTGAGAGATCAATGGGAAATAGATCACAATGAAATTCAGCTTATTCGGAAACTTGGTCAAGGCAACTTTGGAGAGGTATGGTATGGTGAGTAGCAACTGTCAATTCATTTTTCAGTCTCTTACTATTTGGCAGATGTCATTATATTGCTGGATTTAAACTCTCATTTGTCTCCATCAGGGAAATGGCATAACAACATTGAAGTAGCTGTGAAGACCTTAAGACCTGGTACTATGTCAACTGCAGCTTTTCTGCAAGAAGCAGCAATCATGAAGAAGTTCCGCCATGATCGTCTAGTTGCTCTCTATGCAGTTTGTTCAAAGGAAGAACCAATCTACATTGTCCAAGAATATATGAATCGTGGTAGTTTGCTCGAATTCCTTCGAAATGGAGAAGGGAAAGATTTGCAGTTTGGTGATCTACTTTATATAGGGGCGCAGGTGAGCGAAAAGATTTGTTGTTACTCTGTTAGCCTTCATGCATCAAAAAGGTTGTTAAGAACACAGTTAGATGAGTTTTGAATTTTCAAAGCAATTTTGATGACATTTTTCTAAACTTATTGCCAACATTTAAAATTTTACATCTTTGATGACAAAATTCAGAGTATGTGTTAAAATCAACTATTGTTGTTTATTATCAGGTCGTGCTCTGAAAATTCTGAATGCTGAGATGTTTAATTTTGTGCACTTGAATGCAATTTCCAGTAAATGTCCCTTTCAAGTGACTAATTTGGTAATCTTTGTCATGCAGGTTGCAAGTGGAATGGGGTACTTAGAAGTGAAACAGTTGATTCATAGAGATCTTGCTGCTCGTAATGTTCTTATTGGTGACAATAATATGGCCAAAATTTGTGACTTTGGTTTAGCTAGAGTTATTGAAGATGATGAATACTGTCCTCGTCAAGGTACCTGCCTTTTTCCTCAAGCATAATTGCTCAATGAAGTTTGTAACAGCATAGTATGTTTATGAACTTTTGGTTTTGATTCCAGGCTCTCGTTTTCCTGTTAAGTGGACTGCTCCTGAAGCTATTGTTTATGGCCGATTTTCTATCAAATCTGATGTTTGGTCTTATGGAATTCTCCTGATGGAGCTTTTCACATATGGACAAGTACCATATCCTGGTTAGTATCTTAATAATACTCTGTTTGATGTAAAAATTTTGTTCAGTCATTTGACGAGTTTAACTTTTTGTGTCTTTGTGTTAAAGGCATGCATGGACGTGAGGTGATAGAACAAGTTGAAAGAGGATACCGTATGCCAAAGCCAACGTGTCACTTCATTCCTGATGCTATTTACCGTTTAATGCTGCAGTGTTGGGATGCTGATCCAGATAAAAGACCCACATTTGAATTCCTAAACCACTACTTGGAAGACTTCACTGTCACCTCTGAACTCCCGTACCGTGAAGTAATTGACTGAATTCCTTTCTTATTGAATAGTTGTTTGTGTAATTCTCAATTGCCTTTACTGTTTTTTTTTTGTTTTTTTTTAAGTAATTTTGAGTCTTACTGTTTGTTAATTCAATCATACTATTGAAGAAGTATCGGGTACTTTCACTGATACTCTTCCGTGAGTTATTGATAGGCTGTTGGAAATTTGTCAACTACAGCTAAGTGTGATGTTTACCATTTATTATTTTGTATGAATTTTTGAGTTATTTGAACTGCTTAGTAGAAAAAGAGAATCATTACCATGAACTGAGTTTGCACTGTTTTGTTTTTCTAAAACTTGTGCTTTTTTTCTGAAAAGATAGACTGTCATTTGTAATTTTGGTATATGAACTGATTGCTGAATGAAAGTATCCTGATTATTTTAAAAATTAGGAAGTTAGACTGAGTCATGAATCACTTTGTGTGGAAATGCTGAAGCTTCAGTACACTTTTTCAATAACGTTTAATTTGTTTTTCCTGATATTCTTCAACCTAAACTATTGACATATCGTTCTAAGTGAGCAATGTGTTTTCTTTAGGTCTGACCAAAGCTTAATGCAAAGTCAAGTTTTCAGTATTGCTTTTAATTTTTTTTACTCTGACGCCCCCCCCCCCTTTTCTTTTGTTAATTTATTGCTTAGACTCACCATTGTCCCACCACCCTCCTTTTACAAGATATTGTTGCAGATGATTTAGATGTTTATTGTCTGTTTTTCTTATGTGTCACTAGTCACAACGACTTGAGTCCTATAGGGTGGGTATAGGACTCTAAATAAATGGGCAGTACAAGTTACGTTACTAGTACTGCCATAAACTTCTTTCTTTTAGGAAGAGTTGTTCTTTCTTCTTTTATGCCAAAGATTGAGTCATGATAACATAGAACTACTAACCATTTTTTATCCCTTTGGATTTTTTGCCATTTTATGTGGCAAGTGGAGCCATGTGCAAACTTTGACAGTATTAGGTGACAACATCAACTTTCTGTTTTGCTGTTAAATAGTGGAAAGCATGTTTTCTCTAGCATGGAAATTATGGTGCTGTAGAATATGTGGACTGCTTTGACATTTACACTGTGCTGGTGTTCTATGTAGAAATGTGGCCTTGCCGTCATTCATGTCAATTCAAACGGTGCATGAACAGTGAGAGATTTGTTCTTGACTCGTGCTCTTCGATCATGTTTCACGCTACATTATTTTTTCATCCATTGTGCCAAATCGCAGTTATACCAACATTTCAACCCTGATGGTGTTTAAGTTCTGTGTCTTTGTTCAATTACTTTTGTCAGACTACACAGCCTCTTGCCATATGAAGCCATATGACTGTGTGTTTGATCATATCTTCCTTTCTAGTAGATTTCCTTTAGTTTGACTGCCCTTTTTTTTAAGTCTTTGTTTCCTATTTTCTTGCAATGTTTCTTTTGCATTAACAATTGGTAGTAGTGGGCATAGCTTTTGGTTTCCTAACACTCTAAGTCCTATTAACGGATGCAACTGTCAATATTTGATTTTACACATTTTTGTTTTTAATTTCAACAATGAGTGACATATTTTTGCACCTTACAGGTGGTAAACTCATAAGTTTAACGCAGAGTGATCTCATGTGTCGTAGCATCGAATTTATATTTATTTTGTAGTTTGGTTGCAGTCCTTTTTTCTAATTGACTTTTTTAATGTCTTTATGTTGTTCACTTCGAGTATGATTTGCTGTAACTTCACCCAGTCTGCTCCTGGTGTGCCTTCAAAGCGTGTTCCTGCCAACACCTATTAAGTCATCCTTTGTGATATGAATTTAACATTTAGTTAATGTGATTTGTTTTCTTTATTCTCCCAATTGTTTCTTTGGCTGCTTTCATTTCTACCACCTTACTGGCCAATGTGAAGCTTCAGTGTGTGTGTTCAGGGTACCCTTACTCATGCTTCTGTAGTGATGTGAACTGGTCCTGTTCTGTTGGCAGCTTATTTTCTTAGCCCCCTTTTTATGTCCTCCCCTACTCATTTACATATTACTCGAATGTTTCCACAGTAGCAAGTATCTTTATTATTGAGTCATATTTCTTGTCTTGGTTTCAATGCTCAGGCATACATTGAAACCATTCCCCTTTTTTGAATTAACTCATTCTTTAAAACTTGGTGGTTATTTGGACATGGTTTTCCCTCATTGTTGGGATGCGATGGAGAAAGCCAGTGGACACGCAAAACATAAAAATTAAGGTAGAATAGGAACATTAATTTTGTTGTACATGTACGATAGTAAGATTCAAGGCCAAAAAGCAATCAATTAGTTTAAGTATGTGTGCAATCAAGATTTCTCTATGTGAATCTTTATTCAACTTTTTCAATTTTTCCATAATATGCTGACTTAACTTTTCTACTGTATCACTGTTATTTTTATTTGGTGCTGTTCTGTACATATACAGTTAAGGTTTCATATAGCAGTGAGTAATTAGTCAATGAATTTTTAGACACATAATGTTTGACTTTTCTTTGTTTGTTTGTAATTATTGAAATAACTAGTTTGGATTCTTTGATAGATATCATATAAATCCTATCTTAAGAATAGTTTGGCACTCCCTTAAATAGATCTCATTTATTGTAATTTTTCCCATTTACTGATTGTTGCATGTCCACACTGTAATCTCAAAGTTTTATGCAAGATTACAACTGGAGATGTGATACACTTAATGATGAAACTTAACTACCTTTGTCTAGGTTTCAAAATATTTCTTAACGTACATTTGTATTGTAAAGCACAAAGCATGTAATGGCGTTTTAAAAGAGACTTTTTTTCAAAAAGAAAAACACCTGCACAGTACTAGTCTCTTTTAACATCTACTGAGTGTTGTACTGCTGTGTTTTTACTCCCTAGTCATGCATAAAATATAACACAATTTTTTGCAATGTCTTGACCTGCATTTGAGTATGCATCAAGGCATGTAAACCTGTCAAAATATTTTTCAATCGAATACCATCATCACATTGCTTATTTTGTTTTATTGGTAGAATCACTGTTTGCATCATAAGTATCATCATCAAAATCATGTTGAAATTCATGTCACTGGTTAGAAATCTTAAGGCTTTTAGTCCTAGTGTTTGTTCTCCAAAGAAGTTGTTTTAAAAGTCTTCATTAATATTTAAATTTACATACCATATTTTTAACATGTAATATGAACAGCAGTTTGCATTGTGAACATTTTGCATGGATTTCCCCATTAAGGTTTTTTTTTTTTTTTTTTTTTTGATTTCAGCATTTAACTTTGAAGACTTCAAATAATTTTGTGCCTTAATGTATCATCTTCCATTACAGACACGAAAGAAACGATGAATTATTATGTTCAACTCATGATTCTGTTTCAATTTTTTTAAAATTTGTGCATGCTTTGTGTGGCAGGTTCATGATACCATTCCAATAACTAGCCTGTAAGGAAATGGAAAGATAATGATTTTTACTGTGATGGTTCAAAAAATGTTTAATTGGGGTCTATTCTTGTTCACACTGGAACATGTAAACTTGTTGTTCTCTCGGGACCAATGTATTTTTGCGTTATGTTAAGCTTTTGACACTCAATGAAGCTCGCTTATAATGTGCTACTGTAATTGTAGGCTGTAGGCTTGTAGCTAATGTGGATTAAGATGTGTAATTTAGACTTATTGAAATTGTGTCAAGGATGTTGCAAACTTACATTGAGTCCATTAACAATACCTCAATTTTCTTACTTCTCATTGCATTTTGTATCCATATGTTTCATACTGTTGTATTAATCCCTTGTATATTGCATTTCAAACTGTGTTGGTTGATATCAGTTGCTATGAGGTTTTTGTTGTGTTTTTTCTCTCCTACTCTCTGTTTGTGCCCATGTCCAGTTGCCTGTGGGCTCCAAAAGACTATCATAATCCCTCAGCTTTTAGTTATTGATAAATGTCAACATATTCAGTCTTTTGAGTGAAGAAAAGTTTTTCTGGAATAAGTCCATTTAGTCATGCTGTCCATGAGTTACACAAACTAATGCGTTTTCAATTAACGCCTCCAGTTTTATTATGAAAGGATGTTAATAAAACCATTGTGTGATCCTCAACATGTAATCATAATTTTGTCTGTAATGATTTATATTATTATAATTACTATTATTATTATGATTATTACTGTCATAGACTTTGTACTCATGTAAAAGGACACCCTGAGATGAATCCCTGGTGTTGTTTGTTGGTACCTGGTGTCCAGTCCAATACTGCCATTAATCTTACCTGGATCTGGAAAACAGGTTATCAGTACAGTAACCCTTCATGGTAATGTGGCCCTTTCTGTACAATTTACATTTTATTGCCTTGTACTGTAGTGTCACTTCTGTATTTCATAATATAATTTCACTACCAAATTATCAATTTGTTTCCCTGTGATGACTCCCCTTTCCTTACACTCAAAACTCTTCCTAATTACTTAGTTCAGTTTTTCAAGACTCTGGACTTCCCCCTGCCACCTTCTCTGCAACCCCTCACACAGACTAAAACAAAAAAACGGGGCGGGGGGGGGGGGGTCGGAGAATTTTGTTGAAGGTCGAAGCAGATATTTTCAAAAGGAAATCCTTCCCTTGATATGTTTTGCACCAGTCCTGACCTGACTGGCTTAGAGTCCTAAAGGGCCTTCAGGCATGCTTTAGGACCAGCGATAAATATTAGCATATATCTCTGTTTAGGACTCTAGACCCTCTAGAATCTTGACAGTTGTAGGGCAGTTGTACAGACCACTCTAGACAGTTGAAGGACTCTAGACAGTTGTAGAGTTAGGGCCTTTAGGACTCTAGTCAGTTGTCTGTCAGTTGATTGCTGCCTTGTTAATTTCTCATAGTCAGTGCCTTCTGAACTCGTGAATCACATCGGCCGTGAGTCGTCTGTCGTCTGTCAGCTGTCAGTCAGCAGTGGCAGTAACCTCTTGATGGTGGATTCTGAAGGCTGTCCTCTGGGATGGCAGAAAAGTAGCTAAATGGTTGTTAAGGAAAATTCAAAATCCAAAACAACTAAGAAATCAAGAAAATCAGATGAAGATTCTACGACGGGAGCAGACGAACCCATATCCGTTCACAAGCGAAATCTATACTTCGTGTCTTTCCCTGTTGTATTTGTTTTCAACATACTCAGCTCCCTGGTGTATCACCTCTACCTCATTTTCAAGTATTTCTACTGCCACTTTGCGAGGTTCGGCTTGCTTCAGCGTCTTCGGAGGCGAGCAGCAACCCATGTTCAGGAGCTGTCTGATGAAAACACTCTGTGCGAAGCCCCGCCACACATCTCTGAAATGTCAACAAAGTTGGGTCCAAAACACTCATCTGGCCCAGGGCCAGCAGACCCCCTGCTGGCCAAGCAGAAAGCTCACCATCGGAAAGCCTTTGAGTATATTTCTAAAGCACTCAAGATTGATGAAGAAAACGAAGGTAAAAATTTATGATTTATTATATGTGTTGATGTTCCTTGCTAGTATGGAATGCCAATCATGCTTTGTGATGTTTCTACTTTCAGGTCAAAAGGATCTGGCAATTGAGCTCTATCGCAAAGGAATACTTGAATTAGAGAAGGGGATTGCAATTGACTGCACTGGCGGCAAGGGAGAAGTGTGGGAACGTGCACAGAGACTTCACGTCAAGATGAAGACAAACCTGAGCATGGCTAAGGATAGACTGTCATTCCTAGGTATGCTTTTTTATCTTCATAGTCTAGCGACTGTGTGCTGACGTTGTAGATACAATTGTATTAATGAGCAATCTTGTAAAATTACGTTTGAGAAACTTGCTTTCTGTCCATGTTCACCGGCAAACTCTCCTAGGATCTTAAAATACATAAAGCAAAGATTCAGCTGTACAGCTTATCGTATGAACTTTTTGGCTCCACAAAAATAATTATGTAGATCATAGGAGTAGTTTGCAAGTGTTTTCAGAAAGTTCTTGTGTTGTGTGTGAACTAGTGTGAAAATGGCAAGCTTTTATTACCAGCCCCCTGTAGAAAAATATGCATTTTTTAAAATATAAACTATATTTTGTTTAAATTTAGAATGCCTTTGTTTTTAACGCAGAAAATCAGACGTCACCAGTGGAATGCACTGAAATGGAAAAACTTGGCATCCTCCCAAATATAGGTAGTGTATTGGCATGCTGTCTAGTCTTGAGTTTAAAGTAGATGCATTTTAGCCTGGCTTTCTGTTGTTTTGCTTTGCTTTTTTTAACAAAGAAAAGTTAGAAATGGGTGGTAATACTTAAATAAATAATATTTTTGTGGCTCAACTTTCAAAATTTAATAATAAAGAACTGATTGTTTGTCAAGTTTTTGGTAAATATGTTCAAATATTTTCAGCATCTGGTCGGAAACTTCAACTTCCTATGAAGAAAGCTACAGAAGGAGTTGGCAGCGGCCATAATAGAAGCAATACCCTCCCTCGGAACATGGGATCAAGATCATGGAGCAATATAAGCAGCGCTCGTGTTGTTAAACCCTCATCAACACCACCTGCTGTGAAACGCCAGATGTCGGTCAGTCAACTGTTCTTAAAAATCTGTAATATTTTATTGAAGACTGGGAAAAAAACTTCATTTTAGTTTTTAACTTTTTAAAATTTTTTCTTTGTTCTTTTTTTATTTTATTGTAGGGCCCTAGTAGTTCTCCAGTCCATAGGTCAAGCAGCAGCAGTGGGGGAAGCCATAGTAGCCATGCAGGCCACAGCAGGCATGGTAGTGGGCATGGCGCTGGCAACAATTCTGTGGGACCTGGTGCCCCAGGCAAACGGCAACCTGTCTTGAAAGGGGTTGATTCTAAGCTTGCCAACCTTATCCTTGATGAAATTGTTGAGGGTAGCTGTCCAGTGCAGTGGGATGATATTGCTGGTCAAAAGGCAAGAGCTTCTCTTATATTGTGTCTTCCGTGTAAATTCTAAAACAAAAGTATTAATCTAGATTTTGGTGTTCCCTAGGTTGCTAAACAAGCTCTACAAGAAATGGTAATACTTCCATCTTTAAGACCTGAACTGTTCACTGGCTTAAGAGCTCCTTCGAGAGGCTTGCTCTTATTTGGCCCTCCAGGTAATGGGAAAACACTTCTGGCACGAGCTGTTGCCACAGAGTGCAAGGCCACCTTTTTCTGCATTAGTGCTGCTAGCCTCACTTCTAAATATGTTGGCGAAGGTGAAAAACTAGTCAGAGCACTATTTGCTGTTGCAAGAGAACTTCAGGTATAATTTCTCAATAAGATTTTTTAAAAATTGAATTATTTTTCATTGTTTTAACAATTTAAGCCTTTTTTTAATTTTCTTATTTGCTGTTTGTAGCCGTCAATTATATTTATGGATGAAGTAGATTCACTTCTTTCTGAAAGAAGAGAAGGAGAAAATGAAGCAAGCCGTCGACTCAAAACTGAGTTTTTACTGGAGTTTGATGGTCTTGGTACAAATAGTGAAGAAAGGCTTCTAATCATTGCAGCCACCAATCGTCCCCAGGAACTTGATGAAGCAGCATTGAGGTATGCTGGAAGTATTGTAGGAATACAAACAAATGTTTGCTTTGTTGTTTGCCTTTCACTCATTTCTTGTCTTTTGCAGACGTTTTCCAAAGAGAATTTATGTATCACTTCCTGATACATTAACCAGAGAAACACTTTTAAGGCACTTGCTGAGTAAACATAATAATCCTTTGTCAGGGTCAGAGCTTAAAAAGTTAGCAGATCTTACCGAGGGCTATTCAGGATCAGATCTTACTGCTCTAGCTAAAGATGCTGCATTGGGACCCATCAGAGGTTAGATACCATATTTTTCATATTTCCCCTCACTTTCTCTCTTTTTTTACTTATCCAGTTTTAAATAATGCTTTATTTTGCAGAACTGAATCCAGATCAAGTGCGCAATTTGGATCCGAAGAAAGTGCGCAGTATTTCATATGAAGACTTTCAAGAATCCCTGCGTCGAATACGTCACAGTGTTTCTCCTGGCAGTTTACTTTTATATCAAAAGTGGAATGAGGAACATGGGGACATGACCATCTAAACTGAAGCACAATTTGTAATGCTGGCGATAGGCCTTCATCCAAGGACATCTATGTTTTGTATTGATGTTGAATTGTGGTTTTAGTAGCATTGCTTCTGATTTTGTTCTGGGCCCCCTGCATTGTTGTGCTGCATCTTGTTTTGTGCCAAGGTAGTCATTTTTTGTTGCATTTCAGAATTGTTATTGTTTGTTTAGGTGCTATTGTAGTTTTTTGTTTGAGTGAAGGTAGTATAGGTCTTTAAGTTTCAGTGATATTAGGTATGTTAGTCTCCTAAATATTACTTTAAATTTTTTTGTGAACAATTTACACTTTATGTCAGAGATCTGGATGTAAAGTCAGTCGCACATAGTGCTTTATTTTAACTGTGCCTTATGTTGATTCTTTTTATATTTGCTCATGTTGATTACATACTTCAAACTTTAAAGTCAAACGCATTTTTGGGATGGAAGAAATATGGAATTTTGTTTTCTTGTTGCAATAATACTTTGAAGTTTTCTGTTTCACAATCTTCAGAGTTGCTTCCTTGAAATGAGTGCACGGTACTGGTATGTGCTCGTGCTCATTTATTGTTATCAAGTTATCGAGTATTTATGTGAGCAGGGAAAACATTCCTTCTAGAAACCGGATATAAAACTGCTCTTCTTGTCAAGTAATGCTGTTCTAAGATGTTTTGTTGCTAACCCTTTGAGTATTGAAAACATTCCTCTGTTTATAAATGTCGTCAATATTAGCTTGAAATTCGTTCTAGAGTAAGCTTGCTTAGCATTTCTGAACTCAGTTTTAGTTTTTATCACTAAAGCGGATTTTAACATGTTCTTCTTAACTTTGTGGGTTTTTCTTTATAAGGTCTCGTGCTGTTTAAGTTCATTATTGAGTATACATCAGTTGGTCTTCAGGTTGAGAATTTTGTTATAATCTTTGCCTCAATCGAAAAATGTTTTCCTCATTGAAAGAGGCATGAGTTTGCTTCCTTATTTCCATCCTGGTTCTATTCATTGTGTTAATTTTCTAATCAGTCAATGGAGGAATGATTATCACATAGTAACAGCGTAGAGTTAACATAATTTTTAATGCTGCACGTCCTGACATTTGTTTTGAACTGAATGAAAGCAAAGACTGTCATCTTTTTGAATGGTTTGGGGTAAATTGTTTTTCATTGATTAAAGAAATTTTTAATGAGATTTATGAAAAAGTTCTGGCAGTCACCAATATTTTTCTCTTTTCTTTATAAGGTGTTAGTTTTCAGATAGCAACATTGCTGTACTATTATTATTTTAGGATTTTTGAATCAAAGTGAATACTGTAGTTCCCCAGATCCTGGAAACATTTGTACAGTCTGAATATTTTACAATTTCTTACATTTCAGGTATTATCTTGTGTTTAAACCTGACAAACTGGTTGCTGTGTTCCCCTAATTTTATCATGTAAGAACTTGACTAGTATTAATTTACTTATGGTATTTGTTGTACTACTGAAAGCTCCTTTAAGTTTTTTGTACCAGGAATTTTGCTCTATGGTGAATAATTTTATTTAACTGTACCTTGTAAAAACTGACTCAAACATTTTGTTCATGGTAGAGGCAAGATTCCATTCAAACCATACTTGTGTTTTTCAGCTTTGAAATGCTCAAAATATGTTAATAGGAGCTAGTGTGCTGTAACTTTAAGTTGTGACCAACTATGCATTTCTCTCTGACACTAACAAGAAATAATTAATATTACCATACTTCATAATTTTGAAATGAATTTCCCCCATTTTATTGAAGGGTACTAAAAAATCGAATGTTTTTTTCTTTTTCTTTTTTCAATGTTAACTGACTGAAATTGGTGACTTAGGTCCTAAGTTTGCTTTCTGGTGTCAGAGATCATCATTCTAGTCTTTATTCATGGAAGTTGTAATAGTTGTTTTGTGGGCGACACAGACAAAAATGTGCAGAGATTTCTGGTGTGGGATCCTTGGCTACATCAGTTTCAACCATGTTAGTTTATTTCATTGAAATGTCCCAGCTGAAATTTTGTCAAACATTGAATTGCCCAGGCTTATCTTTATTTTGTCAGGAAGGTTGTTGTTACTTTGTGACTTGATGACATAAAATTGATTTCACATCATAGGTTTGTTTCGTGCAGCTTTTCATTAGCAACAATTTTGCTTGATTTTGCCGGGGAAGAACATATGAAAAGATGTGGAAGTTCACTCACGTAACATTACAAACCGTTTGTTACCTGTTTTCCATGTTTGATTTTATTTAACAGAGTGCAATGCACATAATTGTACAATTTTACAACATGGTTTATTTTTATGTGATGTTACTGTACAGGTAGCAGGAAGATGTAGAAGTGAATCAAATTTGAATGTAGATGGTTTCCTTACTTTCACTATTAATTGAGAACACTATTTTTCTAAGTGAAGAAATGGGTAATCTTTCACTACTGTGAATCCTATTCAAGTGTGTGTGGATACTACCCTGTTGAATCTAGTCCCAATCTCTGGCATGCTGCTGCTTTAAGTGAGGTTTACTGCACAAATGTGTCATGGTTCACAGTATGGAATCGAAATTTATGAGAAATAAACAATATCAGCACTTATTTGCTGTCATATTTACTACCCATATTTGAAAGAAATGGATTTGTTGACATTAAGACACAAAGTAGTCCAAAATCCTCCATTACATGTCCCCAGAAACTATTGTTAAAGCTACAATTTCATTCACCAGTAAATTGCAAAATTACTTAAAATCTATTACAGCTCTACTTCTCAACTGCAGTATTCTCCCACAGTCATTGTGATGAAATGAAACTCTAATCCACCATACGAAATCAAAAGTCACTATTTGTGACTTCTTTTTTGTTTCCAACACTGCCTGCCTGATTTAATTGTGACTTTCGGTTTTATATCAGGAAACTGGTTTTCTAGTAGCAAAATAAATTACCCTTGCCCAACGCCGACTCACAAAGTTCCGTCTACAAATCTAGCATTGAGTGCACCACTATACCCCACAAAGAGTGCTAGTGGGCCAACTGTTTTGGTGGGTGGTGTTTGTGCAGCAGTCCGATCATAATCATCAGAGGCGTGAAGCCTGAGAAGATTGGATCATTGATTATTTGCCTATCACATTGTTCAATTCAAATTCATAATCTTAATGCTAACAATAATCACTCACTCATTCTTTCACTCACTAACACGAATCTCCTACAAAGGACGTACCGAGACATGGACGAAAAAAAGTTTTTTTTTTAAATGATAGATCACAGGAAAATGATGTTGACACTCGATGAAAGAGTAGGTGGCTCGACGACGGCGAGCTTCTCTCAGTCCCAGGACTTCCCAAAGACGACGGGACGACGGACTGGTTGGCTGCGGACACGGCGATCATTGTGGGGCCAAAGAGAATGAGAGGACAAGCCTGTCCAGGCGCGGATCCAGGCAGCTTTCATTGGGGTGATTACCCCCTCCTTGGGTACTGGACAGACCGCCTGAAGGTAGGCACAAATCTGTGCACTAGTTTGCCCCTGCCAATGGGCAATAAGCGCCACCAAGAGTCCTGGATGCTGGATGCGCACCTGAGCCTATCCTCGGCGGCGAGAGGAAACGGTTGTTGATGCTCAAACGTTAAAAGAAAAGGGCCAAATCCAGAGAAAGATTTCTGAAAACAAAGACAGCAGATCGTCATGTCTCCATACATAACAGTTTGAAAACCCTAAACACTCAAAATAAGTTCGGTTAAAGCGCCGACGCGCCTTGCCTACAGGGGAGCGCGCACGGCGCCCTTCCTCATTCTGGCACTTGATGGTGGAGTCTCTAGTCTCTGTCGGGGAGGCCGGCCCCGGCCCTCGAGGCTCCAGGCTCCAGCCGAGGCGCGGACAAGGGCGCGGACAAAGGCGCGGACGCACGATGGTTGATGGTTCAGTCGGGGCCCAAGTGCCGCATCGGGTACTGGTGGCGGGACTGCTCCACATCGGCGTCCGCGGCGATCCGCTAGGCCGACGCGTCCTCGGCGATGTTGCGGCACAGGCAGAGGGAGAGCACCACGCCCAGCAGCTGCAGCCCCGCGATGGACGTGCAGCAGGCCACGAGCACGGTGCTCTCGCGGCGGAACCACAGCACCAGCTCCAGCAGGCAGCCCTGCAAGCAGCCAAGCAGCACAGTCAGTCCCAGCGCGTGGCGGCGCGGCGGCCTCTCAGGGCGCGGGACCGTGCAGTGTGCAGCC
Organism: Thrips palmi; assembly: GCF_012932325.1. Classification (NCBI taxonomy): domain Eukaryota; kingdom Metazoa; phylum Arthropoda; class Insecta; order Thysanoptera; family Thripidae; genus Thrips; species Thrips palmi. The sequence goes on along the minus strand of NW_023144632.1, from coordinate 6,130,684 downwards.
AAGTTTCACCTGCTTGTAGCGGAGGCGCTCGTGGACCCGGGGGTTGTCGTCCTGGCACGCCTGCTCCTGCTTGGGCTGCGGGCTCTGCCACGGCTCTTCAGTCTGCAACAAGGCGCGTGCGGTGAGACGCCTGGACCTGCCGCGTCGTCGTCGGACTTACTTGACTCCCTTCCCGGACGTCCGGGATGCGGGGGATGGGGTGGGTAGGACGGGGTCTCGACTGACAGCCCGCGCGTCGCTGCTGACGCTTTTTCCGTGCTCTCAGAACACGTGAACGAAGCCCCTTCCCCCTTTCCCTGCCCCCAACCCGAGCCAAGGTGGTCAAGGTGCTCCCGCACACACGCTTTGTTTTCCTCTCTCGTCGTTCCCGGCTCAGTTCGGCGTTGCCCAACACAGAGAACTTGCAAAGCGTTATGCGGGGCAGTCGCGGCACTAGTGGCTCCCGATGCTCCGAGGGTGGAAGAGCAAGCCGCACACAATAAGAAGAGAAGCGGTTTCGCTTGGTTTCATGGCACCGTCTCAAAGGTCTTTACGAGGAAATAAAACTAAAACAAAAGAAACAGAAATGGGAAAACAGGAAACACCTAATTGGACAAAGCAATCGGGCGCGCTCCTAATGGACACGCTGGGCTTGGAGCCACGGCCCAGCCACGGCCCAGCCACGGCCCAGCCACGGCCCAGCCACACAAGGCAATCACACAGCACACTCCTCACCCAATTACTTGCTCTCATGGGGGAAAAAGATGAATACTGGGGCATGCACTAACATGTTCTCTAGACCACGCAGAGACGGGACGACGTGCACAACAAGGCATGCGAAAACACGTCAAGATGCGGTGCAGCACTGCGTGAAGAACGAATTAAGTCAAAGCGCCGGTCCACGCGTCTGTCGTGGATGCGTTTCCATGCGGCGGAAAGCTCTTCAAGCATCGGCCCGTCCTTTAACTTTTCTGCCAATCTTTTGACTCTCATGAACAGCAGTGACGCCCGAAGGCCCAAGGCCGCCCAAGGCGAGCCCGGAGGCAGGCATGCGCCGACAACGCAATAAAAAGAAGTTTACTCACGGTTCCGTGGAAAGACCGCGAAACTACGCTAATGGGACTTCCAGTCTGTGACACCTGTTGTGGGCCAAAGAGGAACTCATGTCTTATTCGGCCAAGAACCACAGACAGGAAACGGTTTAAGAAGAATGGTCTTCAGGCGATGCAATGGCACAAAGAAAGGAGTTAGTTAGTCAATTATTTAAGAAAGAACAACCACAGACACAGCTTCTCGTCGGCGTCGCCGCTCCGCGCTCCGCCCCTGAGGCTTTGACGGCCCGCCCGTCTGGCCGACGCCGTCGTGCGGGCTTGCGTCGGCTTGCGTCGGCTTGCCTCGGCTCGCCTCGGCTTGCCTACCCGCTCGACTCGGCGGCCGCTCGGCCAGTCCGCTCGGCCAGTCCACTCGGCGCGGTTCGGCGCGGTTCGGCTCGCATCCGACTGGGCTCTCTTTTCCGACAGCCGGCAGGGTTCTTACCTTGCTTCTGCTTGCCCTCCAAGTTTCATCAGCATCGAAACATCCACCGTGTCACGGCTAAGCACGGCTAGTTTTAGTCTTTAGCTTAGTTTAGCGGCGGCGGTGTCTGTCTGGAAGTAATGGTAAAGTGCAAGAAGCAGATCCTGTCATCTATCATGGCACATGCAATCGGCAGAATGGAGGAAGTTGGGCTAGTTCCACTACCGCCGGGTTAGCCAAAAACCAGAAGATTCTTCCAAATTGATTTTCAGCCATGAGTTGCATTTACCGCGTTAGAACAATGCATTTCGCTCGCATGCCACTAAGGCAATATGGTTGATGGTCTCCCTCCACTATGTAAAGAATCGTTCTATAAAGAGTGCACGGTCAGGGCTAGAATGAAAATAATGTGAGTAGGCAGACGTAGAAATGTGTGTGGGAAAAATATCTAAGTGTTAACAGAGAAGGTTACTTGAGGCCTATTCTAACAGCATGCAGACATGCGAAACCGACTGACTAAAATAAGACTACTGCGAATTTGAGGTGGTTTGAGTACTCTGCAACATTTTCCGCCAGTGCGGAATTTATAGGAATTTGTGAAATTGTCACCCCGTCATCAGTGTATCAGGGAAAGCTTACGAAAAGTCTGCCTGCGGTTTTTTCCCTTCGTCTAAAGAGCCCGGCCGTGGGGGCTTTCTCCGAAAATGAGCAAAGTTTGTAAGCTCTTGGACTCACTTCCGAGTTGGAGAGCACGCAGCAGGTGAGCGGCACGTTCCTCGGCCGCTCGGCTTGCCCCGCCTTCTCGCGGCCGCGCGCCCACCACTTGGTCTGCTGGTAGTCCGAGTCGTTGCGCATGCCGCAGCAGTTGAACTGCAACCAACCAGGCAATCAAGGCTTTGGACGAGTCACGGGGGCGGCACTGCCTCGGCACTGCCTTGGCACTGCCTTGGCATCGCTTTCGGACCCTCACCCGGTACTGAGCGAAGTCCACCGACGTGGTGAAGTCCTTGTTGGCGACGTTGTTGCTCTCGTAGTGGTTGGCGATGTCCAGGCCGTACTTGTTGACGAGCTGGTCGCTGAGGCGCGCCTCCAGCCCCTCCATGAACTCCTCCCGGAAGACGAACGTGATCACGGCGACGCCCATCTCGACCGCCACCAGGAACAGCAGGAACACGACGTACTGCGAACAGCGTCAACGTCAAGGGTCGCAAATGCATCCGCGTTCGTCGCGGTTCGTCGCCAGTCGCCTCACTGACCGTGCCGATCATGCAGCGTCGCTCGTGCAGCGCGCCGCAGCAGCCGCAGAAGCCGATCACCAAGATGGAGCCCCCGATGGCCAGCAGCGCGTAGGCCAGGTAGTAGATGACGTCACGCTTGGCCTGCGACGCGGACACCAGGTGGAACAGGTGCGCCTTGGCCGGGTCCAGGAAGACCCACGCGCCGAGCACCAGCAGGGTGCCCCCCGAGAGCTGAGCAGGATAGGGATGGGATCGTAGAGAGAGGCGCAGGCCGCGCGCAGGACGTCACATTGTCGTGTCGGCACTTACCCAGAACAGCATGTTGAAGGAGATGAGGATGCTCTTGGCACACTTGGTCCCGCAGCCCACCGCCATGGCCGGGCCGGTTCTGCAACCGGTTCTGCAACCGGGTCTGCAACCGGGTCTGCAACCGGGCCGCCCAGCCGCCTTGCTGCCCGGGGCTGCAACAGAGAAGTTCGTTAAGGAAGGGGTTACGCAAGCCTCGGATCTTGCAGGGATTCCGCTCCGATTCCCGGCAAGTAACACGGCGAAAATGGCCCCTGGCTTTCCCAGGGACTTTGTCTTTACTACGCTACCTGAGAAAATCAGGAACCATTCTGCCCTGCCGTGCAATGAGGAAGCCTTTCGGGGTGAACACAGAAAGCAAGCCTTGCGGCCGGGGCGCGGCCACCGCAGCCGACGCTGTGGCCTACGGTTGGAGATTACGTCAAACACGCGCAAGCTAGCAAGCGGAAATTCGAGCGGAAGCTCGCTTCGCAAATGCCGCCGTCTGGGCGCCTCCTCCTGGCTCGCCTCACCTCACAGGCCGGGCGATGAGCAAGGCGATGAGCGCAACGCCCTTCCGGTCAGCGCCGCCCGGCACGCCACTTCAAACATTGCCCGGCATCGGCACACAGTGTCAGGAATTCAAATGCACGCCGTCCTGCTTGACAGTTGGCGACCTAGTTGGCGAGTCGCGGTCCAGAGGCAGGCAGGCCAAGGCCCGACCCAACCCCTCCTCCTCCAGACTTGGCTTTACGGCACGGTGGAGAGTCCCCCCCTCCCCCCCCTCCCCCCCCCAACAACACACTCTCGCGCGCACACCGAGTCCCACGGGCCTGGGCCAAAGCCTCAGCCTGCTCCGCACTTTTGTTCAATTTCATTTCCTGCGCAAACGATTGTTTCACGCGATATTTTATTTTTCGCGAGAACTTTCTTCAGAGCAGTCGGCCGCCCCCTGCGTGCGGGCCGTCGGGCCGTCAGCTGGGCTCTGGGTTTGCCAGTGTGCCAGCGGGGTGCAGCGTCGCGCAGCGTCGCGTTGGCGGCATCACGAGATTGCGGAGCAACAGCTGTCGGGGCGGCCACGACGAGCCGGGGTCGCTTTGAGGCCGGGCCGAGGGCCGGGCAGGGGCGGTGCGGAGCGGTGCTGCCTTGAGGCGGCCGCGCGCCTCGCGCTGCGCACTGCTGGCCGCAGAGCGATTCTGTGGGCGTCCGAGAAAACCACTCCTCTCAGTGGGGACGAACCGTCACGTGCTGGTGAATCGCCGACATGGCGGGGTGGGCCCGAAAGGCAGACGGTCATTTGTGGTCCAGCCATTAATGGCAATCGCAATCGCCTGAGAGCAGGGAGACTAGGCAGCACGCCGCGCCGCGCCGCCTCGCGGGACAGGCTATCTCCCCGACGGCAGGGGCTCCCCGCTGCGGACCGCAGAGGCGCGCCGAAAAGAAAGCAGAAAAGAAAATACTAGGATGAGAGTGGATTCAACACCACACGGTTAAAACGGTTCCTGGTCTACCAAGGAACGCCAAGGAACTCCCTGGGAATCGCCTGTGTCTTTACAATTGGCTACCTGGGAAAACAAGAAGCCGTTTTTGCCGCTGCTCTCAGAATAAAAGATGGAGGTGATGATCATGGCCAATTCATCAGGCATCGCCCATCATTCCAGCCATGATAAGCACCTCTTCAATTCTCAGTGGCGCTTATTCCCCCTTTCAGCTTGCTTGCTGGGCGCCCGCCTCGCAGAGGACCCAGCTCTGGAAGCAGACGGAGTAGCGCGCTTCGGAACGCGTGGAATATAAAGTCAGCGAGGCTTCTCGGAAGAGAATGTTTGCTGGACGAAAAAGACACCACCGACCCCTTCCTCGAATGCTGCGCACTCGGTGCACCCACCTTGTGAGTTTTTTATGAGGTTCTTTTTTTTTCTGATTGTATTTGCCTTTGCTGGTTTGAAACGGGACCTTTCGGCGAAAAACACACACACACACACACACACACACACACACACACACGAAAGTTTGTTGGTGCTTGCTGGGTTGCGCTTGCTGGGTTGCCAGACTCGAGCTTTAATTGATTAACGGGAAGCTGGCAAGTACCACTGCAAGGTATCATCTGTTGAAAACGTTTTCTTGCAGTGCTTGCACGTTCGTTTGTCGGCTCAAAGTCCGCCAAACCCCTGGGCCACATAACCTTTTTGAGTGTTCATCACATGGACATTCTGAGCCCGACCCCTCGCAAAAACTTCCTACACACTCCTCTATCAACTTCAGGACCGACTCCATAATTACGAAAAAAAATGAAGGCACCAACCATAGAATTTGCCTAGAATTAGCGAAATATGCATGAAGCTAAGCTCACTAGGATGTTTTCCGGCGTACACCGTCGTGCCTTGTTTAAATTTAAATTTGTCCTTAGCGTTTCGAATGCATGACTTTTGAGTTACTGTAAATTGTATCGACGGCGATGCAGGCCTTTCGTCTATCGCCTGTTCACCTTGGTATAAACAAAGCGATAGTCAGCCGTGAATGTTGGTGTGTGCTTGTACCATTTCCATTCGACCCGAGTTCGATAGTAATGGGCTGGGGCTCTCCTTTCCTTTGAATGTGTCTTTGCGGAAGACAGTCTTCCTCGCAACACGACCAGGGACCAGGTGGGCGGGATCGGATTGAAGAGATGCTGGGACGGGGGCAATATCTGCTTTTCTGCTTTGCTCAAACAACGAGGCCCCGCCCCGCCCCGACTCGGTGAGGCTTTTCTCCCGAGGGACCGCTGTTCAAACTACGTGACCCCTTTGTGGAAAGGGAGCGGCCTGCGAGCAGTGCGGCCGGCGCGGCGCAGCGCAGCGCATTTTGCGACTTGACTTGCTTCGCCGCTCGACTTCCTCATCCGGCTCGCCCGCCCCGTCTGGGTCCGGGGGCCGCTGCGGCTGTCTTCACCCTGCCCCCGCCCCGCCCCGCCCCGCCCCGCCCCGCCCCGCGGTCTCGCTATTCATCATCCTGGGCTGGCCGCGTCCTCGCGTCCTCGCCGCCGCCTCCCCGTCGGCCCCCATTCTCCGCTCCAGCGGTGCGGCTCATTTTCAGGTCGTTCCCGGGAGGGCCACCAAATAGACTTTATGTGCGTCGGGGTGGGGCCGGGCTGGTGGGGCAACAACGAAACAACGAAAAGCCAAAGAAAAGCGGAACGGAACACTGACTGATTGCGACTGATTGCTGTCTGGCCCTGTCTCGTCACCAAGCCCGACCAAGTCGTTGGTTGGTTGGTTGGTTGGTGCGCTGGCTGGCCGCGACGCGACTGTCCGTTGCCCGCAGCTCTGCCTGGTTGTGCCTGGGGGGCTCGCTCTGCCCTGCCTGCCCTGTGGCAGTGCCTGGCCGGCAGCACTGAATCAGACACTAATTGGAAACAAGCGGCCACGAGGACGCCAGGCGGCCCCCGGCCCCTGGCCCCGGTGCCCCCAGTGCCCGCAACGGCGGAACGGTGGCCGGCGCCACTTGATCCGCCATCCGCGCCGACTGGGGCACTGCGATCAGTCATCGGAATCATCCTCGAAATCAGACCGATTCACCTGCGGGGCTCTGCCTGCTCTGCCTCTCCACCGACTCAGTGGCCAGTCGGCGTACCTCAGCAGTGCGACGCGTCGTGCGCCTCCCCCCCCCCCCCGGTCCGAGACAATCCAAAAAATACAAGCAGCACTGCGTGGCAATCCAACGCGCTCACGACGCCCCACCGTCGATATCGCGCCGGAGCGGAACGAATTGACGGGGGGGGGGGGGGGCAAGCCAACCATGGGCAATATCAAGCCGGATGCAGTTGCCAGCGTGGCTCGAGGGCCTCGAGGACCCCGTCGGCGACGAGCATATCACGATGCCAATGACGACCACCCGGCGCTTCCGCTCGACTTGCCGTCGCAAACACCACACACACGCACACACACACACACACGCACACACTCACGCGCACGCACACACACACACACACACACACACACACTCCCAGCGTGTTGACCATTTCTCCAACATTGGCTGATTTGACTGTGCGTATTGTGGCCCCGCCTGTTCAACCCCAATGCACCCCAGTGTGAAAACCGAGGCCGTAATGGGCGTGCCGTGGCGGCACAGGCTCCGGTGGGGAGCACGCCAGCACGGCGGTCCGCCAGTTTATGTAATTGAATGTTGCGAGCGGAGAGTCGTGTTTAACTAGTTGAAGAGGGGCCGCCACCGTCACCGCGGCGCTGGGGGAGGGCGAGGCCTGTCGCGCCGTTGTATCCTCGGAGGCCTGCTTTGGACCACAATCGTGTCACGTGTCGAATTCGAGCTACAGCACAACTGGATCCGCGGCCCCGGGCGGCCACGTCACGCGGCCACGCCACGCCACGCCACGCCACGCCACGCCACGCCACGCCACGCCACGCCACGCCACGCCACGCCACGCCACGCCACGCCACGCCACGCCACGCCACGCCCCGCGGCGCGCTGTGTCGTTGCCGCGCTGCCGCGCTGCCGCCTGATGAGCTGCCCAACCTCCCGCAGGCTAATCACACATTGCTTCCTCGCCGCCGCGCGTCGCCCAGCGCGTCGCCGCTCCAAACGCATCGCGGCAAGCTGTGACCCCATTCCCCTTCCCACGCGTCGCATGCGTCCCACGAGGAAAACTGCCGAATCGATCAAGCAGAAGGATTGAATTAGGGAAAAAAAATGTCCGGTTTACAATTTTCTCTACATGCTGGCTGATTTGACTTAATCTATGCGACAAATTTTTGACAAATTTATAAGTGGCCCCATCTTTACAGCTACATCGCTGCAGCAGAGTACAAATATAATCAAATATCAGCGAATAAACTTTCAAAAAAGTGTGGCATTTTGCGCGAGCAGTTAGCCTCCGGGGAACACTGACCAGGTTGTAAGGAGGACCCGCATCGTCATCCATGCTGCATTTCGGGCTGGAGCGTTGGGCAGGGGCAGCCTCATCACTTTGATTGAATTAGGGGCCCAGGGCCAGGCCACAGGAGTGGCCTTCACGGAGAGAGGTTTCAGGAGATGACGTTCTAACAAACTTCGAGAGAGGAAAATACACCTCACTGCAGTTGAAGTACCCATGCATGTAGTTGAAATTACGGTGCTTTTGTTCTAAGGCGCTTTCTCGCTTGTGCCCTGCACTGCCCTGCCGGCCCTGTCACCCTGTCTCGCTCTCGGTCTCGCTGGCACACTGACGCCCTCGCACAATGGCACGTGTGACCTGTCACACCGCCGTGCCGCCTTCCTTGGTTGCTGTCACACTGTCACACTTTCTCTGTCACACTTGCACTGTCACACTCACACCATCAAACTGTCACGCGGCGACCCCTGCTTGGCGCTCTCACGCTTGCCCTGTCACACGGTCACGCTTTTGTCTCAACATCCTTTTGGTGACGTCACGCCCCGTCACTTTGTCACGCTTTCACGCTGTCACGGTCCAACACCTGTCTCACTTTCAGCCAGTCACACCTCTCACCGTCACGTGGTTGCCCAAAGGAATGCGAGACGCGCCCACTTACCTGGTGCAGTGGCACGGGTCCCGCAAGGTTCACGCCGTCACGCCGTCACGCCGTGACGCTGTCACGCGCGCGGCGCCCTGACGCTCGCGCCGCCATGGAGTGGCGCTGCGTGGCGCTGCGTGGCGACGGCCTGGCTGAGGCGCGTGTCTGTGGCAGGCTGGGGTGCAACTGGCTGGAGCGGCTCGCAGCGGATCGGAGCAACCCCGTCGCCGCCCCCTCCGGAGGCCCCGCGCAGACAAACCCCACCCCGGACCCACCCCGCGCCGCCACCCCCCACACCCCCTCTCCACCGCGCCGCGCCGTGCCCTCGACCGCCCGCTCCCAGGGATAGCAGCCCGGGTCGCCCCCCCGTCCCGTGGCCCGCGCGCCGCCCCCCGCGCCCCCACTTCCATGCCCCCCGCTGCCCCAGTGGGTCGGGGTGCGAAGGGGCGCCGTGTCGAGCCCCACCGCCCCTAGCACGCGGCCGCGGCGCTGTGGTCCGGAGGCCGCACCTCCTCCCACCTCTCCCACCTCCCTGTTCCTCTCTGTTCCTCCCTGGTCCTCGCTGGTCCTTGGTCCTCGCTGGTCCTTGCTGGTCCTCGCTGGTCCTCGCTGGTCCTTGCTGGTCCTCGCTGGTCCTTGCTGGTCCTCGCTGGTCCTTGCTGGTCCTCGCTGGTCCTTCCTGGTCCTCGCTGGTCCCTGCTGGTCCTCGCTGGTCCTTGCTGGTCCCACCTCCACCCTCGCTCGCGATGTCCAGTTCTCCGAACCCACAACCTCGCTCCGCCTGCCTGCGTGGCCGGGCAGGCATGCCGCCAATGCCGCGGATCGGATTCGCGGAGGTGCGCGAGAGGGCAAGCAGCGTGGCAGCTGGACTCACGGGTCGCCGACGGAGGAACCAAACGCTGCCGGAGTGAACGGCGAGGGCGGTCCGCGCCGTGGACTGGCGCGGACTGGCGTGGACTGGCCGTGGACGGGACGAGGCGCCTTATTGTGTAATCACTGCGGAGCCGAGTCGTCGCATGATTGCGTCAACAGGAGAAAGGCGACCCTCGGAAAGTCATCCCGCCAAGAGGCCGTCCCCGGGCGGCTCACGTAACCGCCCCCGAGAGACAATTCCCGGCCGCGACTGCGCCATGGCCGCGCTAGGCCGCGCCGACCGCGCCCCTCGGCTCGCTCCCGGCCTGCACGGCCCGAACGGCCAGGACGCCTGCCCTGGGGAGCGCACTGGCGGCAGAGAGGCGCTTTGTGGCCTCGGGGGCGGCCCGGGGGCAAACCAGGGGGCGAATCCCAGGGGGCATCGCAGGGGGCATCGCAGGGAGCATCCCAGGGGACCCGCCTTTAGTGCACCTGAGCGCACACTGAAAACTCAAGTGCTTAGTGAGTACATGGGTTTCCAGTGAACGCAAGTGCGGTTTTAGCGGAAGTACGACCCTCCCCCTCCCCGGCTTCTAGACAGCCACCTGATAAATAGGCAAAAAGTGTACCTCCCCCTCCCCTTTCTTCTCTGACCTCGGCCTCGGCTCTGGATCCGCCACTGAACACTGGACGGACGTCGCACCAAGCTATCTTGCACTGTTCATGCAGCCACGCCCCCAGAGACGTCGCGTCTCGCACTCCCACTGGATCCGATCCACATTTAGGGTTGAATTATACCGCGGCAGGCCATAAGAGGGTCGTTTGGCGGCGCGTCGTGTCATCTCCACACAACAACACGCTCCTAGTCCCATACAGACAGACAGAGTGCATTTACTCAGCCGCTCCGAGTCGCAAAGCCACGCGGCGTTTCACGGAACGGGACACCGCAAGGGAGACCGAACAGGGATTTCGTCGCTCTGTCTCTCGCGCGCTCGGCATGGGGCGCCCCCAGGGGCGCGAGAGAGACAGAGCGATGTGGGCTCTGTCCGGAATCTGGCCGCAGTGCCGTCGGCACGCAAATGTTTGGAGAACTGGGGGAGGACGCGACAAGGACAAGGCGTTCCTTGTAGCTACTGCGTGGCTCAAGGTTACGTAAGTACAGAGGACTCCTCGGTTCACTGATACGACTTTATTCTGGGAAAGGGAGGGAGAGGCCCCGGGGAATATACACCAGCCAACATCATGCCAAAGCAGGATAACAGTGCGGGTCTGTCTGATGTGGCACCCATGATGACAACTTAGCCGGCACAGCGCGAACCTTAAGCGGTACTGCCGTGCTGCCGTGCTGCCGTGCTGCCGTGCTGCCGTGCTGCCGCCGTGCTCCCCTGCTGTGGCGGGGAAGAGAATTATGGCGCTGTTTGTCGCGTCGCTCGCTGAGGGCGAAGCGCTGAAGGGATGATGGGCTGATGGGGGTCCGAAGGGTTGAGGGCTGGGGGGGCGATCGAGGCGCTCGAGCCGACTTTGCCGCCCGTCCGCCCTGCCGGGCCCTGCCTGACTTTATTTCCCCCAGTGAAAGGTGAGGGGAGCAGACGCGGAGGGCGGGCCCGGTCCCGCATCCGGTCCGGCATCCGGAGCGAAAGGGGTTGGGGGGGCGCTAAGTAGTTGCAGCGCGGAGCTGGAAAGCTTGGCGGCGGTGTGTGACGGGGGTGTGAAGGGCAGGATTGCGGCAACAGCGCGCTGCAGCGGAGCAGGGGCTGAAAAAGGACAGACACGTTGACTTGCCTGCCAGCCCCGCCGTGCCGGCTGGTGCCCAGCTTGCTGCTGCTGCAGCCAAGTGCTGAACTCATCCTGTCAGAGAGGGGGGGGGGACAACCCCACCGCGCTGTGAGCTCTTCAGAGGCGGCTGAGTTAGCGGAACTCATTTCCACCGCCGCCCTCCGCCTTCCCCACACCATTTCGCCCGCCGTATAAAAACATAAGCCGCGCTGAAAGGAAAAACGAGAGAGAAAAGAGAGAAAGCAGTGAGCTTCGGCCGTGCCGCCGCAAACGACATTGTTTGAGCTGCAGAGTGCATGAATGCTGCTTCCTCGGCGCTTGTGCGGCCCACCCCCTCTCATCTTGTTCAGCGCGGCCGGCTCTTCTCATCTTCGGCAGCGCTGGGGTGCGCTGGGGTGAGAGCGGCGGGGTGGGGTGCGGCGGGGTGCGACGCGGCGGTGCCGCCGAGGGCCCAGTGGCCCAGCGCAGCGTGGCGCCCCGCCGGCCGAGGGCAAGGGGGGCTGACTCCTATAATACTTCGTACACAGCCCTATAATACTTGAATAATACTATAATCCATAATACCAAAAAATGCCGTACATTTTGTGCAGTTTTTGGTTTTAAAATGAGAAAGTTGTGTAAAATTGTGGTGAACAAGCGTTCAGAGATTTCTAGACGGAACGTTAGAGTAAGAAAATGGCGCTGAGAGAAATGACTTGGTGCTGAGGCTCTTAAAGATGCGCTGTATAATAATTTGAGGCCCAGGAGCGCGAGCCGGAATCCTTGTTTTCAACTTGCTTGCGTATTTTGGAAACCTTTGGTATACGGAAAACCACTTACAACGACACAATTATCTGGATATAATATTTGGAATAATACCTATAATACTCTATAATACCTATAATATATAATACTTCGTACACGGTTCGGGAGAGTCAGCCCCCCTTGGCCGAGGGGCTGCTGGCTGTGCTGGCTGCTCTGAGGCTCCGGAGATAAGACCGGATAAGACGAGACGAGCCCGCCTCGGCCTTCTCGCGCACGATCATCGTGCTGGATAATGCTGCTCGCTGTTGCAACGTGTCGAACGAGACTGGGAAACGAGGTCGCCCCCCCCCCCTTTCTTCCGGCCGGCGACAGCCCCAGCGAGCCTCAGAGAGCCTTAGCCTCCACGGCGGCCCGCTCCTCGCGCACCTCGACGTCGCCGTCTTCGGCCGCCTCTTGTGCGCCTCCTCCGTTTTCCGGTTCCATTGTACCGCCGCCGCCTTCCGGCGCGGCCTCCTCCGGTCTGGACACCGTCCGCGGCGTCACTGGGGGCAGAAAGCAACATCTTGAGCTGAGGTGCTGCAGGGGGCGCAGGACTTTGCTGCCAGTGGCGTAGCGGCAGCGACGGGGATGGGACGGTTGTCCCCCCCCCCCCCCCTACACACACCTCTCCACCTTGAAACAGACTCCTGACGTGTATGAGATCGTATTTGCATTGCATAGCGACTGTGAGTAGACAAAAAGCTCGACCCCCTTCCCGACTGCGGGTCTATATCGTTTGTACGACCTCTTTGTCTGACCTGTGCGCCGCCACCGCCACCGCACCGCCCTTGGATCACAAAGAGGGTCCCTACACCACCCTACCCAGCGCTGCCCTGCCTCACCGTCGGCACCCTTGCCGCCCAGCCAGCGGGGGCAGCACAGCGCGCAGTGCCTGCTCCTCTTCCGGGCGGCGCAGGCCGAGTGGCAGGCCCAGTCGTCGGCCAGGATGTCCGTCGCCGTGGCGCCAGCCCTGCCCTTCAGGCACGGCGCCGAGGCGGCTGCCGCGTCCAGCACAACCTGGAAGAGAGCGTGGTGGCGAACTGGCAAGCGCAACGCATTTCGTCGCTCTGCCTCTCTCGCAGCCGTGTGGAACGCCCCATGAGAGCGAGAGGCAGCGTGACTCTGGTCGGAATCAGACTGGGCTCTTGCCTGCGGTAACACGACCAGGGCTGTGGCCGTGCCTATGCACTGAGCCAGTCTGCTGCACTCACCGTCAGAGCGAAGCAGGTGCAGAGGATGGTGGCTGCCCACCTCAAGAAGAAGCCCATGGCCATGGCCGTGGCAACCCCGTGGCAACCGTGGCCGTGCAGCGATGGCCTCGGACGCGACTGCAGGACTGCGGCCTCGCGGGCCTCATCCTCTAGACGGCCGTGGCGCCATTGGCGACGCGTAGCGAACCAACTCGCTGCCTTCGAGGCACGTCCGAGGGCACGTCGGCATGGGAGTGTGAGAAAAGAAAAAAAATGAGGTTGGTTTCCATTTTGGATTGTTTGTCGGGATTTGGCAGCACGATCGGTACAGGTTGCTGTGGCCTCTGGATCACCGAGTTCAAGGAGCACCAAAAGCAACGAACACGGATAAATGTTCGATCATTGGACGCACAGGGCGGTAAGAACAGCGTCGCCGAGACCCCTTCGCAACGCTCCTGGGGAGAAGTCCTTGGGATTCTCTCGGATTCTTACGAGGTGAGACGGTAGAGGGAGCAAAGGACCATTATTTTTGCTCTCCCGACCGGTACACGCTTACAGTCGAGTGGGCTACCACTAACGATGTTTGGGGACACAAGATTTCTTAAGACATGAGATATTTCGTTGGATTTCGCAAGATTTCGTTCAATTTAACGCCTAAGATCTGCTTTTTTTGCCTTTTTGGGGAAAGATTTCGGATTTCCGGAGATTTCTAGAGCTCCAGGGGACACAGGATTTCTCGAGTGGTTGCCCCCTCGCTTACGGAGGAACATTCGCTGAAGAGGAAAAGGGCAAATCACAAGAAATATTTCATGATCGTCCCCCGACGACGCTTCAATCCACGGCCTCGCCATCGTGGCTCACTGACCCAGTGGACTGCGTGCCTCAGTTCTCAGCAGTGCTGCCGGCCACGGAACCTATTACACTGCAAGAAAAATTGTGAAAAGTACAACAAATGTACAACAAAAACTGTACAACATAAGTACAACAGTGATTGTAGAAAGTACAACAAAAATTGTACGGACCACAACAAGGCCTGATCTGCACAGCACTTCTTATGCCGGTGCCATTGTACTTTGTACAGCAATTGTTGTACTTTGAAAGTACAATAAATTCATGACAAAAACTTTGCCGGAAATTTGTGTACTTTTGTGGGTTTTTTTTTGCAGTGTGGGGTTCATATGGTCACATGAAGCTGCAGTAATACAATGTCGCCAATACATGATTGTCCTGCGAGGGTGCCACCACAAGCCTCCAGCAGCGCCAAGCCCAAGCCCAAGCCCAAGCCCAAGCCCAAGCCCAAGCCCAAACCCAAGCCCAAGCCCAAGCCCAAGCCCAAGCCCAAGCCCAAGCCCAAGCCCAAGCCCAAGCCCAAGCACTAGCCCAAGCCCAAGCCCAAGCCCAAGCCCAAACCCAAGCCCAAGCCCAAGCCCAAGCACTAGCCCAAGCCCCTTGGCCCAGCCGGCCTGGAGGTCCCAACACGGTAAAAACGGTACCTGGTTTTCCCAGGAGCCCTATGGCGAAGACATAGGTGATTTCCAGGGGGTTCCTGGGAAAACCAGGAACCGTTTTGACCGTGAAAGGAATGAATGCGTGTGTGTGGAAAGGAAAGGGGTGGGGCCCCACGGCCCCACGGCGAGTCCCACGGGGTGACCTCGGCCGAGTCCGTCGAGTGGCGGTGCCAGGGCGGTCTGCTCTACTTGTTGCCTGTCGCCGTCCCTTGCAGAGAGCCACCTTCGAGAGTGGATCCACGGAAAGGATTGCCCCGATACCCTCGAAAAAGGCAAATCAAATCGATTGAAGTTCATTTTTAAAGTTTTTAACGGGTGGATACATGTTTCCAGAGTGAGCTCGTAGCCGAACCGAAACCGTTTGGTCTACAGGAATAAGAGCAGAAAGAATGTGGACAACGCATCGACTTAAACAGGGAAAAACGTTAAAGGGACAACCACCACATTTGGCATTTTTGGGTTTCTCAAAACAAACTTATACCGCCAGCGTAATCGCTTTTCGCGAGGGGGTAAACACTCGCGTAATACCCTGTACACAAAAATCGTGTATTACGCGTAATACACGTAATTGTAATACCATTTTGGGGCTAAATATGCCAAATTTTGGCATTTTAGTGCCGTAATACACGTGTTATGTCCCCGAAATACCGCGTAATACCGAGTACTCTGTACACGATTTCGTGGAGTGTTTACCCCCTCGGCTTTTCGTGATGAGAACGGATGGGAATGGCGTTCAAAGTGCGTATCATCTGCTTTTGAGATACTGGCGTCAACGTTTTTTCCGTCCCTGAATCCCTTTACCGCGCCGACCCCGCCCGAACAGCAGCACGAGCGCGCACGAGCGCGCCGCCAGCAACAACATCTGTAACGCCGGCCCTGCCCGCCGCACACTTCCCCGGCCCCGCGAGGCCCGCCCGAAATGAACCATAAACAAATCGACTTGCGGAGGCGAAGAGGAGTTGACGGCGCGAGGGGAGTGGAGGAAAGAGGGGATGGGTTGCCTTGCTCTTCGCGCCTCGCGCCTCACGGTTCGCCTCAATGCGCTGGGCCACTTGGCGCCAGGCTGCAGCCCAGTCGGGGCGCAGCGTGCGTGCGTGTGCGTGTCCCGTGCGTGCCCCGTGCGTGTCCCGTGCCGGCCCGAGCCGCGCGCGTCGAGCGAGGATTTCACCGGGAGCGGAAAAGTGCGATACCGGCTCCTTTGATCTCGGGTCTCGGGCAGTCTCAGGTCTCAGCGGGGCGTCCAGGTGAGCTGCCGAGCGGATTCGGAGGAGCCATTTCGTCGCTCTGTCTCTCTCGCACCCTTATGGAGGCCCCATGAGTGCGACAGAGACAGAGCGACGAAACGAACCCTCCGAATCGCTCGGCTGACGGCGTTAGTTTCTTCCTCGTCCGCCTCGCCGGAAGCCGAAACCGGAAAAGTGGCGGCGGGAAGAAAGGGCTGGAGGGGAGGGGAAGGGAAGACCCGGCTCGCGGCTCGCCGCGCTAGCACAGTGTGCCGTGCCCCGACGGATTCTCCGCCTCCGCTTCCGCCCCCGCCCCGCCCACGGCCTACACCTGCAAGCATTGCGCGGCCGCGCGGCCGGATTCGCAGTGGTGGTGCTAAACTGTCCCGCCCCCCCCCCCCCCCCCAAACCACGTCACTCACTCCCCCTTGCAGTGTGGCCACACCGCGCGACACATTCCGCGCAGTCTTGCCGGCCTTGCCGCCCGCAGACAGACTGCCTCCACGTCCTCGCGTATTTTGGCGGCGGACGTCGACTATTTTCTTTGCCATCGTCGTGCTCCCTCCGTCCGCCGCGTCCGCCGCGTCCGCCGCGTCCGCCGCCAGAGCGCGACAGCGTTCCCGACCCAATCGAAGGGCAGGAGGCACTCCCAGGGGCGCTCGGCCACCTGGCCAGACCGGCCCGAACCAATCTTTCGGTATTATCGGTGGCGGCGAAACGACTCGCGTCTCTCTCGCTCTTCGTGCCTCCGTCTGGGCACTCAGAGAGAGAGAGAGAGAGAGAGAGAGAGAGAGAGAGAGAGAGAGAGAGAGAGAGAGAGAGAGAGAGAGAGAGAGAGAGAGAGAGAGAGAGAGAGAGAGGGCATCCGGCCGATACCGGCGCCCCACGTCCGGAGTTGGCTTTGCCGTAGCGGCGCCTGTGCCAGTCTGTGCACTCTCGGCCCCGGGGCGGGCAGAGACTCGAGCCCTCATTTCTGGTCAGGCTGATCCCCAACTTCCGAACGGTGGTTCCTTCGGGTTTCTTCGCTCCGTCCATGGTGTCTCTGACCCTCCCCCTCGCACGAGTACAAGAGAGACAGAGCCTGGCGGGCGGTGCGGCCACCACGCCGTGACTCCATGCCGTGACACCACGCCGTGACACCACGCCGTGACACCACGCCGTGACACCACGCCGTGACACCACGCCGTGACACCACGTCGTGACACCACGTCGTGACACCACGCCGTGACACCACGCCGTAACACCACGCCGTGACACCACGCCGTGACACCACGCCGTGACACCACGCCGTGACACCACGCCGTGACACCACGCCGTGACACCACGCCGTGACACCACGCCGTGACACCACGTCGTGACACCACGCCGTGACACCACGCCGTGACACCACGCCGTGACTCCACGCCGTGACACCACGCCGTGACACCACGCCGTGACACCACGCCGTGACACCACGCCGTGACTCCACGCCGTGACACCACGCCGTGATAGAAACCACGCCGTGACACCACGCGCGTCCCTCGGGAGGGAAGTCCGTGTCGTGGCGTCGTCTCGCCCCGCCCCGCTGACCGCAGCGTGCAGCGTGATGCTCTGCTCTTGACCCAGTGCCGCGGTCGAGCCCCGGGCCCCGCCCCGCGCGCCTCCGTCGCCGCGCCTCCCCTCCGCCACACGCAGCCAACGCAGCCACGGCCGCCACGCGACGCGCTTGAGCGAAAAACTTTTTGCAAGGCGCGCAACGCCTCTCGCCGCGCGGCCCTCCCCCCTCCCCTCCTCGCCCCGCTTCCACCCCGTTGCTTAAATTATGGGAAACCGAGGCAAACTTAGCGCTCCGCCGCCTTTCGGCATGCTTTCGGCGCGCGTCGCGGGGCCCAGTGCCTTGCCCAGTGCCCTGGCCACCCGGCGCGGGCTGGCGACGCGCCAACGCCTCGTGCCACGCCTCGCGCCACGCCTCGCGCCACGCCTCGTGCCATGCCTCGTGCCACGCCTCGTGCCACGCCTCGCGCCACGCCTCGCGCCACGCCTTGCGCCACGCCTCGCGCCACGCCTCGTGCCACGCCTCGCGCCACGCCTCGCGCCACGCCTCGTGCCACGCCTCGCGCCACGCCTCGCGCCACGCCTCGCGCCACGCCTCGCGCCACGCCTCGCGCCACGCCTCGCGCCACGCCTCGCGCCACGCCTCGCGCCACGCCTCGCGCCACGCCTCGCGCCACGCCTCGCGCCACGCCTCGCGCCACGCCTCGCGCCACGCCTCGTGCCACGCCTCGCGCCACGCCTCGTGCCACGCCTCGCGCCACGCCTCGCGCCACGCCTCGCGCCACGCCTCGTGCCACGCCTCGCGCCACGCCTCGCGCCACGCCTCGCGCCACGCCTCGCGCCACGCCTCGTGCCACGCCTCGCGCCACGCCTCGTGCCACGCCTCGCGACGCCTCGCGCCACGCCTCGCGCCACGCCTCGCGCCACGCCTCGCGCCACGCCTCGTGCCACGCCTCGTGCCACGCCTCGCGCCACGCCTCGTGCCACGCCTCGCGCCACGCCTCGCGCCACGCCTCGCGCCACGCCTCGCGCCACGCCTCGTGCCACGCCTCGTGCCACGCCTCGTGCCACGCCTCGCGCCACGCCTCGCGCCACGCCTCGCGCCACGCCTCGCGCCACGCCTCGCGCCACGCCTCGTGCCACGCCTCGCGCCACGCCTCGCGCCACGCCTCGCGCCACGCCTCGCGCCACGCCTCGCGCCACGCCTCGCGCCACGCCTCGTGCCACGCCTCGCGCCACGCCTCGCGCCACGCCTCGCGCCACGCCCCCCGAGGGCCGAGTCCGCCTTGCAGCTTGCTTGCCGAGGATGCAGCAGCACGGCAGTGGGCATGCGAAGGAACACTCCAGCACTGTCAGTCGCAGCTCCTGCCGAGTGGCTCCGAAGGTTCGTTCCGTCGCTCGGCTCCTCTCGCACCTCTGTGGAACGACCCATGAGTGCGACAGAGGCAGGCCGACGAAAAACGACGCTTCGTATACACTGTCTGCAGCCCAGGAGAAGTTTCAGCGAGAGTTTCGGATCCCCAGTTTTACCCCAGTTCCGGCTGCGGCCGGAATAGAGCCTGTTGACGTCTGGGGCCCTGGACGCCTCTCGAGGGGGGCAAGGCTTGTGGGTGGCAGGCTGGGCAGGCCCCAAGCGGGGCCCGGCACTTCCCTCCACATACTGCCCAAAACGAGGCTACGCCGCTACGCGAGGCAATGCGCCCCCACACCCCAAGGACAGCGAGGCGGCGGCGGTCTCAGCAGCCGTTCACGATGACCGCGGCGCCGCAGCGTCAACCGATGCACACTCTTGTGGACTTTTTAATGCTTGTTTCAATGCATAGCGTGCACAGATACGCACATACGGTGTGTAGTATGCATCTCTGTGTACGAGCGTGACATTTTGTCTCGTTCGTTTCAACGTAATGTCACGTTTCTGGGATGAGAGTGCTCCTTTGTGCCGACCCGAGGCTTACCCGACGGTCCGGGAGCCTCGGCCACTCTCGGCCACGCTCGGCCACGCTCGGCCACACTGCACTCGTCGCAACCATGTCGCAACGGAGATGCATCCCGTCCGTTTTATCCTCGCAAAAGGAAGCCTTTCAACCCGCAGCACTGGTTTTTCGGTTCCTCGATTCCTCGGATCCTCCCTCCGCCCGCTACCGTGATTGAGGCTCAGCGTGTCCTCTCGAGGTAGAGAGGACTTTCTCTGGAGAGTCACCGTCGTTCTGTCTCTGTCGCACTCGCGGGGCGCCCCGTCCGAGGCCCCGTCGGGGACGCGAGACAGACGCTGCGAATCGGCTATCGCTCGGCTGCCTGCTGAAGTTCGGCCCCCACTGCGACTCTTTGATCAACTGCGAAGACTCGCCCTCCGGGATGCTTTGTGTTTGCGAGCTCCATTTGAGTGGAGTGTGCTGGGCATGGTGCGGGGCATGGTGCTGGGCATGGTGCGGGGCATGGTGCTGGGCATGGGGCGGGGCATGGTGCTGGGCAGGCCGCAGGGTGGACTCTCGTGGATACTGTTCCTGGCCTGCGCTGTGCACTCGTGTAAATTTTGTCAGAACGTCAGAAACATGTCTGAAGTCCTGATCAAAATTCACACGCCTCTAAAAGCTGAAATTCTGAAAAATTACTCTGATATTGATGGTTTGAGTTCTTCGCCGGAATGTAGGAGGTGTTTTCAGCTTTCAGAGGCGAATTTTGATCAGTTTTTTTCAGACAGGTTTCTGACGTTAAGATTTACATGAGTGTGACGCTGCGCTGCGCCGGCGTGGCGGCAGACAGACACATTCCTACCGTCGTTTTCGCCGCTGTCGCACTCATGGCCCGTTCCGTGCAGGCGAGAGAGACGGAGCAACGGAAACGGCCCTCGGAAACAGTGTCTGTGTGACGCACTGGCGCCACGTGCGCCCCCACGTAATCACGTGTGGCCGCGCCGACAAGGACCTCCCTTTGTGTTCCAGAGCGACATGCCCTGGCGCGCCCCCCCGGGGGACCACGCCGGGGCGGCGCTGAGGCCGGCTGAGCGCGGCGCCTCGGGGGCGGGCACGGACGTCGAGGTAAGTGGGTGCCGGTGGCGCTCGTACGCGAGCTCGTACGCCCAAGGGGTCCCCAACCGAGCCGGCGAGCGTACACTGACTTAAAGTCAAAACTGACTTTTTTGACTTTTTTGTGACTTTTTGATTGGTTTTTGACTTTTTTGTGACTTTTTTGAGCATCTTTTCTGACTTTTTGCGACTGTTTTGCCTTGGAACTATTTTCACTTTCACACGTTTTAATGACTTTTTGACTTTTAAATGACTTTTTGACCTTTAAATGACTTTTTTGACTTAAAAAGTTACTTTTCCACCAGCGTTCATTGAAATTTGGTATTTTTAAAGGCTGTTTCGTGACTTTTTGGATACTTTATAGTGGTTTTTCTGTTACTTTTTCACTTTTGTGACTTTTTGACTTTTTTGACTTTTAGTGACTTTTTTAATGACTTTTTCACCCGTGTACACCGATTTTCGCCGGTTGGGGACCCCTTGCGTACGCCTCTAGATGCCACCGGCATTGCGGGTCCACTCTACGCTCTGCCCTCTGCTCTGGCCGACGCCGCCCAGGAGGGCAGCATCTCCAGCGAGGAGGAGGGCGGCAACTCGGGCGTGGACGAGCCCACGGTGCGGACGGCGCAGGCTCAGCCCGTGTGGACGCGCGACGACCTGCTGGACGGGCTCAGGGCGCTGCCGGACGCGGACGACTGGCTCGGCGCCACAGGTTGGTTCCTTTCACATTCTGGCGGCAAATCTCGAAATCTCTCGCCGCCACTCTCACGTCAAGGGTCAACTGGACCTCCATAACGTAGGATTTGCATAAGCCTCTCCAGGATGGCTCTGCGCTCGGGGGAGGAGAGAGACCCCCTCCCCCGCATCAGAGTGAAACCTTTGTCTTGTTTTATAACGGGTAATCTGTGTGTTAGATAATATAAATTTTGGCATTGCCTGGAAAGCACGGGGAGACACCTGATGAAAAATGGGGTCGGGCAGCGCACAGAATGTGTGCTGATCCAGTACGTCCGACGATGCCGTCGAAGTACATCGGCAATACTATTTCCAGCCCACCTTTAAGTCATCCGTAGTAAGAAAGTGTGGTTGTCGGAAGCTCACCCCGCCTCCAACTCCTCCGACTTGCAGACGGCGCGGAGCTCCCCCGCGACCGCGACGCCACGACCGGGCTGCTGGTGGCGGCGTTCCTCGGCCAGCCCGACGCGCTGCTGGAGCTGCTGCGCCGCGGGGCGGACCCCAACGCCAGGGACCGCCAGGGCAGGCAAGTCCCACATGAAAACGACGCCCTTCAGCACCACAGTCTTCCACGCCCCTCAAGAGCGTAATGCCGATGGAAGGGCATGAATAAAATTCACCGAGAAGTCACATTCCAAGTGACGTCCATTTACTAGGACATAGTTGTCATGCCTTTGTTTCGCCAAATCAGCGCTAGTGTGTTCATGGAAGACAAAAAGGCAAATTTAGGGGGAGGGGGCACTTTGCCGCCAGCATGGCATAGACCGCGTGTTTACAAACGAAGCGAGCCGGCCGCATGGGGGCGGCGGGGCGGCGGGGCGGCGGGGCGGCCGCCTGGCGGGAAACGCATCCAGGCCGTTCTGCTCAGGAAGCTATTTCGGAGTGCTTTATTTGCTTTGCTGTAGCCAACACAGGAAGGCAAAGAAAGAGGCCCCGTTGTCTCCGTTCTCCCTCGCACGAACACTTTCATGCAAGGACACCTAAGGACGCGAACGAGGGAAAACAATCTTCAATATTTGCCCACACTGGTAATGTAAGCAGACCGCGCATTCTATAGGTCGTGACTGAGAGAGGGACTTACAAAGACTAAAGCTTAGTTGCACTGACGGTACGCGAAGTGACGGCTTTCACTTGAAATGTCCAACAGAGGCTCTCTGTTTGGAGAACAGGGAAGGAAAGACTTTAGAGCGGCAGTCTTGACTCGCCCACCGCGGCATGAGGTCTCCTCGGGGAAAGTTGTTGCGCTGTTGTGAATGGAGCTCGTTGTCGCAGGACGGCGCTCCACTTGGCCTGCTGCGTGGGCTGCGCGTCGGCGGCCACCGCGCTGCTGGCCTCCGGGGCGTCGCCGCAGCCCTGGGACGCGCTGCGCCGCGCCACGCCACTGCACTGCGCCGCCTCGGCGGGCTCTGCAGACTGCATCCGGGCCCTGCTCGCCGCCAAGGTCTGTACGTCTGTACACTCTGGACGCAACGCGCAGCACGAAGCGTGCCCGCGAGAAAGCAGCCAAAAGTTGATGAAAATTTCTGAACTATGAGTGTTTGGTCAGAATAACCGGGCCAGAGGTTGTGGTAGATTTCATAATTAGCTTCACAAGTGTATGTCTCATTTACGGAAATTTTACCGTCCGACCCGGCATAAACTTTATGGGCGAAACTGCCGGGTTGCTGCAAGTTTTGGCGGGCACGCCATGGGCACGCGGAGAGCCAACCCAGCCGCGAGAAGGGAGTTTTGATGAAGCGGTTCTTCCGCTTCGCCGCTCTGCTGTGCAGGTGGACGTGAACGCCGGGCTGTCGGGCGGCGCGGCGTGCACCAGGGCGCCCCTGCACTACGCCGTCCAGAGCGACGCCACCGACTGCGCCCAGCTGCTGCTGCAGGCCGGCGCCATCCCCAACACGCCTCAAGTACGAGCACGACGGACCGGCATGCCGCGAGCGCCTGGCCTGTCGCCCACTGTAACCTCTTGCCGCAGGTGTTCACCGAGACGCCGCTGCACGTGGCCGCCGCCCTGGGGTCGGCGTCGTGCGTCGGCCTGCTGCTGGAGCACGGCGCCGACGTCCGCGTGCAGTTCGGCGCCATGCGCGCCACGGCACTGCACCTGGCCGCCGAGGACGGCAACGCGGAGTGCGCGCGGCTGCTGCTGGAGGCGGGGGCGGACACCACGGCCATCAACTGGCGGCGGCAGACGCCGCTGCACCTGGCCGCCCACGCGCAGTCCGCCGCCACCATCCAGCTGCTGCTAGCGCGCCGCGCCGACCCCAACAGCCAGGACGACGACGGCCGCACCCCGCTGCACTGCGCCATCGTCAAGCTGTCCCGCTCCTGCGACTGCGTGCGGCTGCTGCTGCAGGTGGGCGCTCCGGACGGTGCATCGTCGCTCTGTCTCTCTCGCACCCAACGCGATGGGGGCCGGGTGGCCGCGATCACGTCCCGAAGGCACGGCCGCCCAGCCCGGCCGCCCGGCCCGGCGTCAGCTACAGCCTGCGCCTCTGCTGCACCATCCCGAGGGCGTGTTCATTTGAATGCGCCACTGCGGGCGTCGGTCGGGCCCGTCGGGCCGCACGGGGGCTCGCGTTATGCGCGCCACGTCCACGGCGCGAAGCAGCGAGAAGCAGCGCGGCGCAAAGCTGCAGGAAGTGGATGTAGAAAAAGGCGGCAATGCGCTGTTCATCCGAGTGCCGCTCGACGCGGGGCGGGGCGGGACGGGGCAGGGCGGGGTGCATTATCCCCTGCAATGCAGGCCGGGCGCACGATTAAACTTGTTTCCAGCGCCTGTGCACAGGCCGACCCCTGTTTCTCTCGCACTCCTACGGGCCGCCTCATAAGAGCGAGAGAGAACGGGCGACGAAAAAAAAATTATTCGAGGCCACTCTGCAGCGCCTCCCGCTCGTCCAAAGTGCAGCAGGCGCACACGGTTTTTCCATTTCCGTCTTTTTTCTCGGCGCAGATGAGTTTTATCTCCAGTCGGTAAAACTGAATGGCAGAGTTCGGCGGTCCTTTTTTTCTGCGCCCAGCGGTGCAGCGGCCCAGCGGGGCCCAGCGGTCCAGCGGGGCCCAGCGGTCCAGCGGGGCCCAGCGGCCCAGTCGCATGCTGTCTAATGCGCACCACGCGCACTGCAATCGCGCAGGCTCTTCAAAAAAGCAGAAAGTCGGGCGAAGCGCTGCCAACGGCACAAGCACGTTCGCAATCACCAAAGCCTTTCGAGCGACAGTGCGGATGCATTTATCTCGACGTATGGAACGGTAAATCAAATCCAACTGGTGAGGGCAAAAGGCAGAGAACGTTAAGCACGTACATAAGGTAGCCGAGAACAGTTTTGCAATCGAAATGGTGGACTGTCGTCGCCGAGCAACGAGAAACCGCGTTGTTAATTCCGTATGCGTGTACTTATACTACGTACACATTTCTATTTGTGGAGTCGTCCCCGCAGGGCGGAGCTCGGGCTGGGGCGAGACGGTGTTTGGCTGGCTTCCTGGAACACGGCCTGGAACATGCAGTCCTGCCACGAGGCGCACACGTGGCGCACACGTGCTGAAGGCCGACGAGGCCGGCGAGGCTGGCCTTGGCCCAGGTGCGCCGCGCGCGTCACGCCGCGTCGGCGTGTCAGCGCGTCAGTGTCAGTGTGTCAGCGTGTGTGAGCTGGTGTGAGCCATCGGACCTGACCGACTCGCGAATTGCCATGTGTCACGCTTGAATTGTCAGCCAATCCAATGCGCAATCCGCGGCTTCCCATTGCGCCCCCCCCCCCCCCTCTCTCTCTCTCTCTCTCTCTCTCTCTCTCTCTCTCTCTCTCTCTCTCTCTCTCTCTCTCTCTCTCTCGCTCCCCCAACCCCCTCCCCACTCGCACACAAAACCTCGCTGCTCGCGCGCTGCCTGACGTAACCACCAATTAGATCGGCGTGCATGAGCGCGGCCAGACGCGTTGCATCACTCTCATCACTTGCGTCATGTTCGCCGCTTTGATCACTGCGTTATTTGCGTCACTTTCGTCACTTGCTCCATTTGCGTCACTTCCATCACTGCCTTCACTTGCGCCGCGTGCATCGCGCGTGGCACACGTCCGCCCGCCGCGCCATTTGTTATTGGCGGGCGAAAACGAGCACATGAAGCGATGGCCGAGCAAATTAACCAGGCTCAAACTAATAGCGAAATTGAGGAAAATCCGAACCACCGCGGAGCGGCCCTTTGTATACGCGCACAATTAACCAAATTAACCCAACCCCGCCCTGTGAGCGAGCCTGTGAGGGCAGAGCCAGGCACAGCAGGCAGAGCAGGCAGAGCAGGCGCGGATTGAGGGGGGGGGGGGGAGGAGGAAATTGAGGGAGAGAGCCCCTCACTCCAGTCCTCGCCCTCTTTTCCGAGACTCTGTCCCTCTCGCACCGTCGCGCCGAACGTTCTCGAAGTGCGCGCGAGGGGCGGGGCGACGAAATATGTATTCGGATCGGAGTCAGACTGCCGGAGCAAACAGTCCAAGGACCACGAGTTGACGCCGCGGCGCGTCGTATCGGATTTTCGTTTCCCTGAGCTTGGGGCGATGACACGGTGGAGGGACACGGTCTGTACAACGTGGCTGGGGCTTCGCCTGGTCCCCGGCCCCGGCGGTCCCCGGCCCCGGCGGTCCCCGGCCCCGGCGGTCCCCGGCCCCGGCGGTCCCCGGCCTCAGCCCGGCCCCTCGTGCCTCGATATCGGCCTCCAGGCCCGAGGCCAAAGCCGATTGCTCCTTCTGGTACTAATACCTTTTGCGGACGCGTCTGGAAGGCCCAGGCCACCGTTCCGGCCCGTCTCATTACTGTGCTGGCTGCGACGCTGCGACTGCGAGTTCGGACCACTGCGGAGGGAGGAGCCTGCGGTCGCGGCGCCGTGGCTAGCCGGGGCCAGGTGTCGCAGGGTTGCACGGCCCCGCATGGCCCCGCATGGCCCCGCATGGCCCCGCATGGCCTTCGCCTCGTGGGGCATAGGCTTCAAAGGGCCCGGGAATCAAAGGCGGTATATTGGCAATTTAAGTTGTCAAGGGCGGCTTCCATTCGTTCCGAGAAGTGTTAATGGTGGCCGTGGACCGGCTTTCGGCCTTGGTTTCCATGCTTGCGAGTCGTGGGAGGTTTGGTGGGTTTCCAGTCACGCGGGTTTCAAGTCACGCTGCTCGAGGGGAGTTCGATCGGCCGCTCGGCGGCACAGGAAGGACAACGACGACGCGGTGCTCTTTGCTGCAGGCCGGCGCCGCGGTGAACCAGGCCGACAGCTTCGGCTACACGCCACTGCACATGGCCGCCCTCAACGAGTTCTCCAACTACGTCCTGCTGCTGCTGGCGCACGGCGGCGACGTCACGGCGCGCACCAAGGGCAACGTGTCCGTGCTCTCGTTCATCGTGCGCCGCACGCCCGACGTGCTGCCCAAGTTCGTGCAGAGGCTGGACCAGGCCGTGCGCCTGCACGACCACGAGATCGGCGACGTGGACTGCGAGCTCAAGGTGCGTGCGGGTTCGATCCACACCACTCCCGCAGGGAAGAGGGCCGGTTCGCCGGGATGCCCGCTTTCGCTGTAATTTTCCTTTGTTGATTTTATCTCTGGTACTCTGGTATTTTAAGACGCACGCTCAACTTTGTGCAAAGCTTGAGCGCAAAAAAATCTGCATGGTAGTTTGGTGCGTGCTGATTGGCAGATGGACTTCCGCATCCTGGTGCCGAACGCGGACCGCGGCGAGAGCGTGCTGTTCCTGGACCTGATCGACGTGGGCCAGCGCAGCATCCTGCAGCACCCGCTCTGCGAGACGTTCCTCTTCCTCAAGTGGCGCCGCATCCGCAAGTTCTTCCTGCTGTCGCTGCTCTTCCACGCCGCCTTCGTCGTGCTCTACTCCGTGTACGTCATCGGCGTGTACCCGCGCAACTGCGACGGCGAGCAGCTGCCGCGGTACATGTGCCAGATCCCCATGGCCACCACCGTGTCCGGCTACGTGCTGCTGGCCATGAACGGGCTGCTCGTCACCAAGGAGGCCTTCCAGCTGGCGCACGGCTTCCGCGCCTACGTCCGCCACTGGGAGAACTGGCTGCAGCTCCTCATCGTGGTGTCCGTGTTCCTCTGCGACATTCCTTCCGGCCGGGTGAGTCTCCATTCGCCTACCCGCTCATTCAGTTGGCATGCATTCATTCGCAAACCCCGTTCCCTGCGGGCCCTGCAGGTGTCCTCGTGGCAGCACCACATGGCGGCGCTGGGCATCTTCCTCACGTGGCTGGAGCTCATGATGATCGTGGGCCGCTTCCCCACGTTCGGCCTGTACGTGCAGATGTTCACCACGGTGGCCGTCAACTTCTCCAAGTTCCTGCTCGCCTACTGCTGCCTGCTGTTCGCGTTCGGCCTCAGCTTCGCCGTGCTGTTCGCCAACTACCCGCCCTTCGCCAACGTGCCGCTGTCGCTGCTTAAGACGGTCGTAATGATGTCGGGCGAGCTCGAGTTCGAGGACATGTTCTACAACGGCCAGCCCGGCGAGGAGATCCAGTTTCCCTACACGGCGCACTTCCTCTTCCTCATGTTCGTCGTCCTCGTCACGGTCATCCTCACCAACCTGCTGGTCGGGCTGGCCGTCAGCGACATCCAGGGGCTGCAGAAGTCCGCCGGTGAGTATCGGCATGGGCCTCACTCGGCCCCGGCTCCGGCTCTCCGGGCTGGTAATGGGGAGCGCCTGACGACTGGCGGGTAGGCAGCGCGGCCGACAGGCGCGTCGTGCTGCGTCTCGCTGCCTACCCGCCAGGCGGACTGCCGCGGCCGCTTCGCCGCTTCCAGTGCGGAGACACGCGCTAAATATAACCCTGAGTCCGACGGAGGGGCTTGGATTATTCCAGTGGATCGATGTGTTGACAACGTGTTGACAGGCCTGGACCGCCTGGTCCGGCAGGCCGAGCTGGTGGCGCACCTGGAGAGCATGCTGTTCTCGCGGCTGCTGCGGTGGCTGCCCGCCAAGCTGCTGGCCGTGTGCCACCGGTCGGCGCTGCTGCTGTCCTCGCCGAGGTCCTGCGCCATCTTCATCCGGCCCAACGACCCCCGCGAGCACCGCATCCCGCGCTACCTGGTGCGCCGCGCCTACCGCCTCGTGGCCGAGCGCCGCGACCGGGGCCGCGCGCACCGCCTGGCGGGGCTCGGCGGCCTGGGCGGCCTCGGCCTGGACGGCCACCACCACGCGCACGGCACGTCCCTGCCCATCCACGGCCTCGGCCACGCAGGCCACGCCAGCCCGCACCCCATCGACAGGGAGCAGGCGCGGCACGGCCTCGGCCTGCTTGGGGTGGGTCAGGGGGGCTCCCTCCGCGGCCGGCCCTAACAGTGGTGCGGCGTGTGGCTCGGCTCAAGGGGTCCCTCCCAGCCACACCATTCCCATGTGGAAAATTTAAACGAACGATATCTGTTGTTAGTAAATGCAAAAATGCTCTATTTATTTCAATTTTAGTTTAAGGGTTATGGGACCAACAGGAACTATAGCTGACAGAAGATTCTTTTCATGCAAGAAATCAGCCAGCAAAACTTAGTTTATCTTTATCATGTCGTGCCTCATCTGAGCATGCAACTGTGATTTTATTGCTGTACCATTTGATACTTTTATAAACCAATGCTTGTACATTTAATTTTTTTAAAATATCACCTTGAAAAAATAAAGAAAAGTATATTCTGATCAACGTTTTCTGTATATTTCATGACTGAGCAAAAGTCCTGTACATTTCTAATATGCCATTGAGTCGCTGACACAATGCTCTTACCAAGTTAGAAAGACTTCAGTGAGAAAAGCAGAACAAAAAGTTCATGCTCCTTAACACTATACAAACTTAACAATCAAACACACTACTGACACATACATTCTCACCATTTTTTATACACATAAAGGCTAACAAACACTTAAGTCAGTTCAAATAGTACTAGTGGAAAAAGTAGAGAAAATACAATTCAGAAAGTAAGATGAGAAAAATTGCAATAGAAACATGGCACAAACTCAGGAAAAGATGTATGCCATAATTGATGCAAAGGTAATTAAAATGACTCAATAACAAATAATGATCATTTAAAATAAATCATTTATAAGAAAAAGTCTTCAACTGCAAATTTTATGACCTCTGAACATGAATATGGAATTTGCAGCCAGGCATATTCTGAACTTCCGCAGTGACTAAGCATTTAATACCCAGATTTGCCAGGGCTCCTCTTATCAGCCCACAGGTGAAAGCAACATACTGAAAAAAAGAAGAACAAAAATGAATACACAAGTAGAATTCTGCTTCAAGATTTTAAGGTGTATGTTTGACTTAATTAATAGCAGGAAAGCAGAAACACAATTTTAAGACAACCCCACTGAACATGCGTCATTATGGCTACAACTAACAGATACTGCATTCTAAAAGGCACAGCGATTCTGCTACTCCCCAAGTGGTTTAAGGCCAAGCCACTCACCTTTGGTGCTGATTCTAGGTATTGACGTCCAGATGATAATTTTGATAGAAATCGAAAAGCACAATCATGTAAGACATAAATTCCTTGGTGATTGGTCCTCAAATTGTCAATTTGTTTCTTGTAAATAGTGGACCACAGGTCTGTGCAAATGAATTTGACAGTATCTAACTCGTCGTTGAACCGTGGACGTTCTTTTGTCAGTCTGTGAAGAAAGGGAACATTAAGGAATTCTATATCTGGTGAAATAAGAGATTTTTTAAAATCGCTAATGTGCTTACCTTTCAATAATCCTGAATCCAGATGAAAACCCCATGTACTCCAAGGAAGAAAGGTCATCTTTCTGTGAAAAGACAAAACAGACATTCACTAGACACCACCATGGAAGGTTTCTAATGACAAGTTACAATAATCTTGATTGAATCACTCCTCAAAATATTTGAAGCGACTTCCATTGAACAGTGAGATAGTAAACATAACCTAAATAATGAAGCTTTTACTGAAATATTGTGACAAATGAGAAACTTGCCTTGTTCTCTCGAGCTGATTTTTCAGTGACATATCCTACAATTTCTGAGTGCAAAAATTCGTAGAGAGATTCATCTGCCATCGCGCCGACCTCAAAAATTCAGTAGACAGACAGACGTAACAAAACGCGGAACAATAACAACAATCACACACAACAACTAAAGTGGAGGCGGCAGCCGGCAGACTTCACAGAATGAGTCCCGAAGCAAAACGATACTGATAGACGTTAAGATAACAAGATTCTACATGAGAAAAATATCCACAGTACATATTTGAAAGGCGGGGACTTAAATGTTGCATGTGGAGCAGCTCTTCCATGGATGAACGAACGATTTCGATACCTACTTATATCTGCCGTAGGCTTGACCGGAATCTCTGCCCAGCAGCTTCCTGGCGCAAAAAAAAGAAGTAAACAAAAACTAACGCAAATTTGATTGGGAAAGCAACGCCCCATCGTATCAAATCTCAGCCCCCTTTTAGATTTGGGGCTGTTGCACGGGGTTCTCGAGGACCGGGCCGCTTCAATAATAAAGCGGCGATGCTGTGAAGTGGCAAGTACCCCATTTTGGGTCCGTGGGCATGCAGCAGCGGCCACCAAAGTGCGACGGGGCGTAGGCCGTCCGTGCCTGGACTCGGACTCCTGTGATCGATTTATTGTCGGGGTAAGTGAACTGTATTTCTGTCGTGGACAGAAGGGGAGTTTTGAGACGTTTCATTACAATTGCGTCTTGATTCGTGATTGTGATTGGAACGTTGTGAATTGCTTCTCCCCCTTTCTGTGTAGCCTGTCATGACAATGCTCGGCCGGCTAGGCAATTTAACTGGTTGCCATGGTTACCTAAACATTGTCACTTTTTTCATTCGTTAAGTAATACATGGAATGCAGTTCAACTTCATATGGAGGCTCAGCTGTTGTTGAATGACAGCCAATGACAGCTTACCAATTTTCTTTTCGTATGAAAAGAAAATACTATTACTTCTCATTTTTAATTCATCCTATCATAACCTCTTTTTGTATTAGCTATCATTTGAACCGAATTCTACCATGCATTTGTTTAATATGATATCCTGCCCTAAGCCTCTTTCCTCCTAAAAATAATGAAAATTACTTTCTTCAGGTCAGAAACTTGAAATCATGGA
Organism: Thrips palmi; assembly: GCF_012932325.1. Taxonomy (NCBI): domain Eukaryota; kingdom Metazoa; phylum Arthropoda; class Insecta; order Thysanoptera; family Thripidae; genus Thrips; species Thrips palmi. Next base: position 6,099,446 of record NW_023144632.1, on the reverse strand, counting down.
TCTTGCAGAGATGATGAAAACCATGATGGCCAAGGAATCTGGTTCTGCCACTGCGGTAAATTCAGCTGTCGCTGGTCCTGCTGCAGTGGGCAGCCCTACTATCATGGCAGGAGCTGTTGGACCTGGCACTGGACCTGCACCCAACAGTCAGTCAAGCACTTCAAGCACACCCTTCGGCACAACCTACATTACAGAAAAGCTGTACACTGTACTGCAAATGTATCTGCAGCATAAAGGCTGGAACTCAGTGGAGCTCTTGCAATGCTTTGCTGAGATGAAAGAAGCTGCTATGATTCCCAATGCAGCAGCATATTTGCAGTAGGTTTCTTTGTACTTAACCACAAGTTTGCATCAATGGTTCTATGCTACCAAAGACTCATCATGATTTTTTAAATTTAGGATGATGGCATCAAGGGTAACACTGGACACGCAAGCAAGGCTTGTGCACAGAGAAAATGGTAAACTTATTCTGCCATTTGAGCATTTTGCCAATGCTGTCATGTTAAAGCATATAAATAGACCTCACACCATGCATTTGAATTTGGAAGCAACTGTTAGAGCTGTAAGTAAAATTCTCTCCCTATGTGTGTATTTATATGAATGGTACTCAAAATCATATTTGCCAATAGGTAATGGAGTCCTATACCATTGGCCGTGACTATTTTGGCATGGAGAAAGAATTCATTTATGAAGTGGTGCAGAATTGCCCTGAATGTCGCTATTATAAAAGCCAGATGCCATCATATCATACACTTCCTGAAACCAATGGTAAGCACAAGATTTCTTTTTGCTTTGAATAGAAGTTTGTTGTTCTGTACTCCTAGTTTTCATTTCCTATCCTTTCTAATTTAGATAAGACATCTAAGGGAATGAAAGACCTTATGCCAAATCCTCAAAGGCAACATCAAGACTACAAGTCAGCTTCCAGAGGTACAGTATAATCCTTTCTATAGTGCATGAAATGTTTCTACTCAAACTATTTGTATAATTATTTTGTCAATATATTATTCCTTTTATTAAAAACAATGCAAAGTCCTTGACAATTTGCTTATATTATTTAGGTCAGATGCCTCAATCACTTGCTGATGCAAATCTTTTGAGAGGTGGAGTTGGGACTCCTGCATCATTCTCAAAGCCCCCTTCAGCACCTGAATATTCGCAGGTACGTTTCATAAAAAATGTTGACTAATCATTATGTGTCGATTCCCTAGATGGTACTTACCTAATTATTTTATGTTTCTAGTCCATGGACCTTGGAAGTCAATCCATGGGAGATCTTAAAACAGTCAACGCCATGCTTGAGTTGAGTAGAGCAAAGGCAGCTGCTGCAGCAGCTGCAGCTGCAGCCACCACGCATCCGAGTCGCAGCAACACTCCAGCACCAACAAGAGCTCAGCTTCTGAATGCCGCTGTTGCCGCCCAACAGCAGCAACTTTTGGCAGAAAAAGCTGTCCGTAATCTTCAACAGGAAAAGCAGCAACACCAGCTGCAACATCTGCAGCAACAGCAACAACAACAGTTACAGTTACAGCAACAGCAACAGTTACACCAGCAGCAGATTCAACTTCAGCTTCAACAGATGCAACAGCAGCAAATTCAACAGCAGCAGCAGCAGCAACAGCAACAAAAGTTGCTTCAACAGCAAAAGTTATTGGATCAATTTCCCACTATGGTGGACCCAAAATTAACTGACTTCATGCGGTCAAGCTTAGACAATTTAGACAACTTCTCCAGCTCAAATAAAGACTTACTTGCGTTGCACAATGGAGCCTGGTCTTCTCATGATGATCAAAGCTCTTACAAAAGATCTTCAAGCATGGAAGGTAAATGAAGAACCTGATGTGTGATCTGAGTTATATCCCACATACAGAACTATAGGCCTTCTGGACTAATCTCTTTTGTTCACAGGCGGACAAGAAAAAATTGTTCGAGCATTTGCAGAGGTGATGAGAAACTTGCACCGCATGAAAATGTGTATTAAACCATCAATGTGCAAGCCCTATGGAAAGCAGTCAGAAATGCTGCAAAAGAGTGAGTTTTTTCCTCTTTATTAGTTTTTACAGTGTCTTTTTGTGAAAGTAGTGTATTAATTTTTGTTTCATTTTGTAATTTTTCAGCTCTGGAAGACACATTACTACTAGTTCAGGCGATGCGATCTTTCTTGCCTCCTCCTCAGTACTAGTTATTGTTGAAAGGCGTGGGAAGCTACCAATACTTTGGCATGTTGCGCTTCCAAGTGTGTTTCGTGACTCCTCCCCCTCCCCCAATTATTTCTTATCAGAACCAATTCATTCAGCTGTATTACATTATTGCACTTTTATTTGCAATGTGTTGAATACTACTGTGTCAACATTTCCATATCTTCTGAAGATTATTTGTGCTGAGAACATTGAATAGATGTTTTCAGAATTTTAGTCTAGTCAAGGATGGGGTGCAGGCTTTTGAATAATCATCACCTTTTGGATATCTGTGATATAATTTCATCATCAGAAACAACGTTTGTATTTTTTCTCCTTTGATCTGGTGCTACGTTTTTGTGTAAAATGCTGAAAGCAATTTTTAGTTTCTAGTTACTTTTACATGTAGGCTAGCAAATTTATAATTTTTTTAAAAATCTCATTTTAACTTTAAAAATTTTGTTTTTGTGTTTTGATCTGATTTTTGTCAACTTTTGTTGCACCCTTTTAAACTTTTGTTCCAGTGACTCTTCTCTGGATTTACCTAGATAAGAGCAATAAGAGGAAGTTTTGAATTAATTCTATAATGAATAACAGGTACCATTTGGGTTCTAACTTAGCATTAAAAACTGTTAAACAGTTTGTGTTAGTTGGTTGAGAACTGCAGTGGTTTTTGTGTTATGAGACTGTGAACTGTTTAGTTATACTTACTTTTTCATTGTCATCCTGTTTGCTTGTGCAATTTAACTTGAATTGTTCTTACCAAAGTTACTTCCATTTTTGATTGTCACATGTCTCTGGAATTTTTTTTCTTTCTGAAATGTGATTTTGAAGTTTGTTCATGTTGATGTAATGTTTTTTATTGTTCTTTGTTATGTTAAATTGGCATAGCCAAACTGATGGTTCTTCAACCAATATTAGAAGTGTTTTTCTTAAAAGATTTGTCTTGTCAAATTTTGATTGTTTCTGTTTTTGTTTTGTACCTTCCTCTGTTTCTCCTTTGAGGAATATCAAATTTATCTACCTACATTTTAAGGTAGTCTAAAAAACAAATCAAAATACCTTGCGGAAGATAAGAAAGCCTTATCTTTTTAATTTCTATCTTGAAATGAATGCTTTAGAAGTGTGTTGTTAAATCAAGCTTTTCTAGTATTCAACCAATGACATAACTTCTGTAGACTGTAGGATAATCTGTGTCTCATCATCATAACTATGTATTCTAAGTTTTGCTGGAATCGGTTGACTGTTTATAGACTGTATTTCTTATCACAGGACTTGATGGAATAATCTTTTGTCTGTAAATAGTGAAATTGTTGCTTTTACTTCTTCCATAGATAATGCCATAGAAAATGATTCTCTTAATGCATTTGCATCTTAAAAATTAACTTTATTTTTTGTCTCAAATATGTAATGTAAAATGATCTTCACATTGTACATTTCATGGATTATTCTGTGGCCCCACCACTAAGCAGAAAGTCCTGTGGGGCATTTCTGTGTGCCAGCAGTCAGCAGTGCCCTCGAGCACGCCAGATGCTACCTTTATGTGTGTTCAAAAGGACAAGGCTGAGAAAAGTGATGAAAGGAGAACATGTTGCAAAAGGCTTCGTTAGTTAAGCATTGTATTTAATACAGTATTTGTGATTTTAAAAAATATGGAAGAAATCCATTTTTTCCTTTTATTGGATTGGGAAACACTATTATTATTACTACTCAGCAGACAAGTTTGTTTTTATCTTATCAATTTAGTGAATGTTGCTTTTTATGTGTGATCTGGATGTCAAGTCTCTTTTCTCTGTACTGATTTCTTAAAGTACCTAGTAAAATTTTGTGTTGGTAATTGATAAAACGAAATTGAAATTAACAATCTAGTCCAAAATTGACTGACTGTTTAAGATAAGTAGTTTGAAATTTAACGGCTTTCGGGAGATATCGAGGACTTAACTCGGATAGTAGTCGCATCATTCCCCATGGTTTATTTTACTGTAAACTTTTGTCTCCAATTCTATTGATATATTTTAGGATTATCCTTCATATTACATGCATCTCTCACTGTTGCAAGAAAGTTTGAGTTCCCAGTGCCCTTTTTTTTTCGGTTTCCGATTCTCTTATTCACATGAAGTAAACCTCTGATGGTTATGTTCCTTAGTAGGGAGTTTTTATTTGTTTTTGTTGTTGTTGTTGTTGTATTGCCATGTTCCTTTTTTGTGTTTTAGAGTAATTTTTGGAAGCATTTTTAAATTTCTTTTTTTTTTCAAAAACATTTTACTAAAAAAATTTGGTTTGATGAAAACAGGTACTGTTTCTTTCAGTATTGTTGACTCTTTCTTCTCAAATGGAATCAGTCGCAAAAATGATATGGTATTGTACAGCTTATGGGAGTTTAAGCTTGCTGGGAGTCTGCTGTTACAATTCAGTTTATCTTGCACTTTGTGTCTTTGTTTGTGTTCCTTAATATTCTGCTGCCTATTGTATGGAAAGAAATAAAATACAAGATGAACTCAATAAATTGTCACTCTACTCAAAATGATTTTAACCTTAATTAATTTTTGGAATCTGAGAGACTCTGTTCTACGGACTCAGTGTGGTCAAACAGTCGAAAGCAACCGACAGAAAAAGTACAAGCAGACATTAAGAGATGTAGTTTATTTCTCCGGACTGAATGAAGGGGTCATAAATAGAGGTTGGCGGTGCATTTAGTAGGCGATCTTGTAGCCGTGCTGCTCGACGGGCTCAGCGTGGACGGCGACGTTGTAGCCGGACACGTAGGAGTGGGCAGCAGGCACGGAGTAGGCGACGGGGGCGGCGACGGGGGCAGCCACAGCCACGGGGGCGGAGTAGGCAAGAGGGGCGGCGATGGCGGGGGCAGAGTAGGCCGAGTAGGCAAGGGGGCTGGCAGCAATCACTCCGCTGTGAAGGGCGGGGACGCCAGAGTAGGCCAGGAGACCGGGGGCGGGCTTGGCGGCGGCGACGGCCAGCACGGCGGCGAGGACAACCTGGGGCAAGACAAAACCATCAGACACAAACCAATCACTTTCGGCGACGCCCAGGTGTTGTGCCTCGGGTGGTGGCCCGCAACATGATAGAAACGCCGTTTCCACTTCGTATGGTGTGGACAGGCCGTACAGATACGGAGGAAATCTAATCTGTGATGCCGAGACAGGGCACGGAAACTGAGGGTGCAAGAGAGAACAACGAGACTTGTGATGCACGAAACACTACTTACCAGCTTGTACATGGTGATGGGATGGATAATTTGCCTTCGGGAGCGAACTGCAAATGTGCCTGGTCCAGGACCCCGCACCACTTTTATACGAAGTCCAGGCGGTCCTGTCGGCCTGCCCCCTCCTTCCTGCCTCCCAGCGCAGCCGCTGCCCGCCCCGCCGCCCCGTCGCCCCGCCCGGAAAAAGGAACGAAACACCAAGCCGACCACTCCACAAACGGAGACGCGACTGTCTTGCAAGCAGCAGAAAACAGAACACACTCGCGGCTACAGTGTAAGACATGCAGCCTAGCCTGGTCCAGTGAGTGCAGTGCCCTGGCAGTGCCTGTGCCCTGCGATTGCTTTCGTGGAGTACTGCGTTGTCGCAGGAACAAGTGCAGGCGTCTGGCGTCCGTGACGTGACAACGTACCTGGGCCCAACGCCGTGGGGGACGGGGAAGACGTCCCGAGCAGGCGAACATAGGAGCAGGAGTGCATTTCCCGCACGATGGTCGCTCGGCCTGCAGCTAATTGATGCTCAGCGCAGGGCTGGTAGTATTTCAGGCAACTCCAAGCGCATCGCCACACAGTAAATGGGGCAAACCAGGGCCAATCAGCAGAGCCCAAAATGGACCATCGACGATTTGGCCCATTTTTGGCTCAAATGTTACCTACCCATAGGTAAACTTCGGGGTAAAATTTCAGCCACCTAGGTGTCGTTTCATAGGAGTTATGGGCAATCTTAGTTTTTGACTTTTTTTCTTAAGTGGTTTTTGACCGAATTGCTACATTTTCCAAAAATCCCTCTCAAGTCTACAGTTTTGCAGTTTTGCCCCTAGTTGGCTAAAAACTCGTACTCCAACGTAAAATTGCATGAGGAATTCGATTTCAGGGCCCAAACGGACCCCTGGGCAGTCTATCATAAAGAAAAACGCAAATTTTGACGAAAAATCACTTTTTTTAAGGTTTTACGTCGGTGCGTTTTAAAGCTACACCCGAATCCAAACTTGGTCAACTCAATGCGGGAAATCGTACCTCATACTACCACCTAAAATAGCACGGCTCGACATTTGGGTGGTATGGGTATGGTTTGGGCGCTGCAGCCTTGGGAACTTTTAAATTATGAAAAACAAGCAAATTCCACCTTACGGCGAGGTCAACCCTCCTGCATTGGCTGTTTCGGGTTCAACTGAGGCCCCGCGGTAAGATTTAAGTTAGAAAGGTCCTTCTTACCCCTCACTACCATCACTGACCCTCTGAGAAGCGCACTGAGGTCACTTTTGGGTCCATGGCTGCAGCCAAAATGACAGAATTGACGAAACGCCTGAAGGGTAGGCAACTTATCCTACGCGCCTGAAGGAATTATCCTACGCATGAGGGGGGCTGTTCTGGTCTAATAAAACATGTAGTCTAATATCTGCTTCTTTCATTTTGAAGAGGATAATGATCACAATTTTGACAAATTTGGCAGTTAGATAAAATACTAAGCTAGGAACAAAACTTGGCTCATTATACATTGAGGTAATATCGTGAATTGCTGATCATTACACCAAACTAAGAACACAACTTTGCTTAACACGTTCACGACCGGACTCGTTTTGGGCAAACTTCCGCTCAGGACCGGAGTCTGCTTTGACCAAACCATGCATCTCTCAGACCTCGCGACTTGATATAAGCACGAATCATGGAATAACAAAACCAACCAGCTGAAAAAAAAATCTGGGAACCCCGTGCCCGGACGGTCGCGAGGGCCATGCCCATTCACGCGGGTACGGGGTTCCCGTGTGGACGCCAACGACATTAGATGCGGGAACCCAGTACGGGAACACGGTTCCCAGTCAAAATGAGTGCCAAAATCATTTTATTTTCCGAAAATAAGGAAGAAAACGCAAAAAGTCTCAGTTTGAAGCTTGTATGGCCGTTTTTGAGTCCGGGAACCGTGTACCCGGACGGTCCTCAGAGACATGTCCAGTTCGGGAACACCGTTTCCGTACGTAAAAGCGGCCCACCAAGCTAAATGAGGGTATTTTCGGAATCAGCGGAGGGACCCCAGGCCATTCGCACACTTTTTGACCTGTTTTGAGCTGTAACAACCAACCCGATTTCCACACGGCCTTCTTGACGTGCAGCAGAATCGGGCCGTGTCAAAATCGAGTTGGTTGTAACAGCTCAAACCAATTCGAAAAGTGTGCGAATGGCCTGGGCTCGATCCGCTGATTCCGAAAATACCCTCATTTGGCTTGCTGGGCCGCTTTTACGTACGGGAACGGTGTTCCCGGACTGGGCATGTCTCTGACGACCATCCAGGAATCATGTTCCCGTACCAAATTCATCGTACGAGGTCCGTTCAAAAAGTAACTTGCGTCTTTCGTAGAGGCGGTTCCAAAACAATGTGTCTCATGATCGTGACCATTCTGTGAGGCGAAATCGGAAAATCGGATTTGTCCGGGAACGGTGTTCCCGGATGGTCGTCTGGACTTTTTCCCATGGGTTAAGCAAAGTTGTGTTCTTAGTTTAGTGTATGAGCCAAGTTTTGTTCCTAGCTTAGTATTTTATCCCACTGCCAAATTTGTCAAAATTGTGATCATTATCCTCTTCAAAATGAAAGGAGCAGATATTAGACTACATGTTTTATTAGACCAGAACAGCCCCCCTCATGCGTAGGATAATTCCTTCAGGCGCGTAGGATAAGTTGCCTACCCTTCAGGCGTTTCGTCCATTCTGTCACTTTGGCTGCAGCCATGGACCCAAAAGTGACCTCAGTGCGCTTCTCAGAGGGTCAGTGATGGTAGTGAGGGGTAAGAAGGACCTTTCTAACTTAAATCTTACCGCGGGGCCTCAGTTGAACCCGAAACAGCCAATGCAGGAGGGTTGACCTCGCCGTAAGGTGGAATTTGCTTGTTTTTCATAATTTAAAAGTTCCCAAGGCTGCAGCGCCCAAACCATACCCATACCACCCAAATGTCGAGCCGTGCTATTTTAGGTGGTAGTATGAGGTACGATTTCCCGCATTGAGTTGACCAAGTTTGGATTCGGGTGTAGCTTTAAAACGCACCGACGTAAAACCTTAAAAAAAGTGATTTTTCGTCAAAATTTGCGTTTTTCTCTATGATAGACTGCCCAGGGGTCCGTTTGGGCCCTGAAATCGAATTCCTCATGCAATTTTACGTTGGAGTACGAGTTTTTAGCCAACTAGGGGCAAAACTGTAGACTTGAGAGGGATTTTTGGAAAATGTAGCAATTTGGTCAAAAACCACTTAAGAAAAAAAGTCAAAAACTAAGATTGCCCATAACTCCTATGAAACGACACCTAGGTGGCTGAAATTTTACCCCGAAGTTTACCTATGGGTAGGTAACATTTGAGCCAAAAATGGGCCAAATCGTCGATGGTCCATTTTGGGCTCTGCTGATTGGCCCTGGTTTGCCCCAAATGTCTTACGGTGAAAGGCTGCACCAACATAATATGGTGGAGATTTTCTCCATAATACCAGCGAAATTCGTGAAAATCTCCATAATGTACAGTGAATTCTCAATGGTATGTTACGAAGTCAGCTGCACCACCATAATATGGAACATTTTCACCATAATATGGAGAATCTTCACTGTAGAACATTTAGAGTGCATGCGGCGTCGGGGCATCGGAATGACTAACCCGACCTTCTGCGTCGTCGGGAAAACGCTTCTGCGTGCCCCCAAGCCCTTGCCTCCCTGCTTCCGGAAGGGCCATTGAGTGATTGTGCGGCGCAGAGGCACGCCCCCAACCTGGAATGATGGCTCTAGAATGTTTGCAATACCCCGGCCCGGCCCGGGCCCGGCATCCGGCTCTGCCGGCAGCGCAACAACGCAGAAGCGTAGGTCGTAGGTCGGAGGGAAGCCCTCGCTCGCCCTTCCCCCGCTATATTGGCGTAGGAATCTGGAATGTGGAATGCAGCAGCGCGGCGAGTGCAGTCGAGCGACTCACTCTGTCTCTCTCGCACCCCTGTGGCTGCCTGTGGCTGCCTGAGGCACACTCCGTGAGAGCGAGAGAGACAGAGCCAGGAGTGCGGGCAGCGGAATTGCACGACAGCGCGGCGGCGCGGCGCTACACCTGTGATATCCTGGAGTGCTCCGAAGGCCCGCGGGCGCGGACGCCGGCGAGGGAGGGAGGGGGTCATGGAGAGTCGGGGTCGGGGGGAGGCGTCGTCGTCGGCGGCGGCGGCGGAGGTCTCGGCCGTGCACTTGACTTTGATTTGGCGGCCGCCGGCAACCGGCCCGGCCCGCCCCGGCCCGCCCCGCCCCGCCCCGCGGGCGCAACGGCCGGCGGCTGGCGTTGGGTGGGGCCGTCGGGCCGTCGCTGCCGCGGCGTTGCGGCGTTGCGGCGTTGCGGCGTTGCCCCGACCGGCGCTGGAGCTGGAAGCCGCGGTGGCCCCGGGCAACACGACCACCCTGACGCGCCACGCACGGCGCCGCGACCCCACTGCGTAAACCAGGCACAACATGTTCTGTTTCTCCGGTAAGGATTCTGCCCATCATGTACACCCTGTAGCGCCTGTGAGGTAGGCCACCCCACCGGTGCGCAGGACACCGGCGCGGAGACGGTGGCCTACCTTGCCCCTGTGAAGACGACAGGGGCGAGGTAGGCCACCATCTCCACGCCAGTGTGTCGCGGACGGAGCGGAGGCCTACCTCAGGCGCTACAGGCCCTACACAGGGCGATGGCTGCCAAACTTGTACGATAGAGCAACGCAACAGTGTTCTTGTGAGGCCACGACGTAGTTAGTGATCACAGACAGGGACGGGACGTCCCGGCCTTCATCTTCGGGTCTCCGGCACGGTGCAGTGCACGGTGCAGTGCACGGTGCAGTGCACCGCGCGCGCCAGCAGTCGCCGGGACGCGGAGGGTCACTGACACCAGATACATTTCTAATACAACGTCACCGTCGGTGTTGGCGTGTGTGCGTGTGCATGGATGCGGGCGCGCGCGAAGAGCACATTTTGCATAGACCGGCGGTGCAGTGCTGGGGTCGCCGACGACAAGCCGCGAAGCTCGCCTTGCCCAGCGCCCCGCTGCCTCGCCGCCTCGCCGCGCAGGTGCGGAGGGTGGGGGTTGGGAGGAGAGGTTGTCGTGCCGGACGGGGACGCCGGAGAGGCACGGCTAGAATCTCATCTGCCGTTTACGGATTTTCTCAGCGCGCCCTTTTCTCACGCACGCACTCGCGACCAAAAACGCGCCGCATTTTTAAAAAGAAGACTAGACAAACCTCTTTTTTTTTTCACTCCATTTTTTTGTATCGTGGCGCGGACCAGCTGGTCGAGGCGCCAGTGCCGCTTTGAGTCGTTTTGTTCTCCGTTTCCCGACTCTTCCCGCCCGGCCGTTTATCGCCGCGTCGCGACGCGTTCGCGAGTCCGTTGGAGTCGCGTAGTAAAACGGCGCCGCGCGCCGCGTGCCGCGTCCGCCTCACTGGGCCCATTAGTTGGCGTGGCACCCGTGCGGCCCGCGCCCTCGCGCCCCACGCCGGGGCCAGCCGCGGCCACCACGCCCTGCACGGAGCTCCAGTCGCTACACTGCCGGGAGAATCTTGCGGCCCGAGGTAAAAAGAACAATCACAACGAGATCGGCGCCTCGCCCCGCCGCGCCCCGCCGCGCCCCGCCCGCGGACACTGGACTGCCGTCCGATTCCGAGCACTGCTTTCGTCGCTCTGTCTCTCTTGCGCTGATGGGTCGGTCCGTAGGGGTGCGAGAGAGACAGAGCGACGAGGCAGTGTTCGGAATCAGACGGCTGGACCGGGCCAAATGAACTGACGCCGGCGTCGGGCTCGGTTGCTCGGCGGCTCGGCTCGGGCGTGGCCCATTGTTAATTCGAGCTGGACCGCGCCCCTCCTCCGGCCGGCGTGCGGCGCGGTGCGGCGTGCCTCCGGTTTGGCGGACAAGACAGCCCCTTACACTGCTCTGCTCGCGCTGCTCGGCAAGAGTCGTTAGAGGATAGAGGATCGGCAACCCGGATCCACGCTCGAAAACAGCGTGGCGCGTGGCGCGTGGGACGTTGCGGCGGCAGGAGCGGCTGCTGAAAACCAGCAGGATATCGGCGATGACGCGTTTCTTGGTTCGGACGGGGCCGCGTACTCCCGGCTGGCATGCTCGTGCATGAGCACACTCGCTCCGGGCGTTGTTGCAGGTTTTAGCTGTCCGCCGGCAGCGCAGAGAGCGCAGTCAAGGCCCGGCCCGGCGGCCCTCTGCGGTGATTCGTCTGACTTGTGGAGATGCCTCGCCGCGCCCCGCCGCGCCATGGTCAAGGAGAGGCTGAGGCGGGAGGCGGCCCAGGGCCTCGCCCCGCCGCGCCATGGTCAAGGAGAGGCTGAGGCGGGAGGCGGCCCAGGGCCTCGCCGCGCCGCGCCATGGTCAAGGAGAGGCTGAGGCGGGAGGCGGCCCAGGGCCTCGCCGCGCCGCGCCATGGTCAAGGAGAGGCTGAGGCGGGAGGCGGCCCAGGGCCTCGCCGCGCCGCGCCATGGTCAAGGAGAGGCTGAGGCGGGAGGCGGCCCAGGGCCTCGCCGCGCCCCGCCGCGCCATGGTCAAGGAGAGGCTGAGGCGGGAGGCGGCCCAGGGCCTCGCCGCGCCGCGCCATGGTCAAGGAGAGGCTGAGGCGGGAGGCGGCCCAGGGCCTCGCCGCGCCGCGCCGCGCCATGGTCAAGGAGAGGCTGAGGCGGGAGGCGGCCCAGGGCCTCGCCGCGCCGCGCCATGGTCAAGGAGAGGCTGAGGCGGGAGGCGGCCCAGGGCCTCGCCGCGCCCCGCCGCGCCATGGTCAAGGAGAGGCTGAGGCGGGAGGCGGCCCAGGGCCTCGCCGCGCCGCGCCATGGTCAAGGAGAGGCTGAGGCGGGAGGCGGCCCAGGGCCTCGCCGCGCCGCGCCGCGCCATGGTCAAGGAGAGGCTGAGGCGGGAGGCGGCCCAGGGCCTCGCCGCGCCGCGCCGCGCCATGGTCAAGGAGAGGCTGAGGCGGGAGGCGGCCCAGGGCCTCGCCGCGCCGCGCCATGGTCAAGGAGAGGCTGAGGCGGGAGGCGGCCCAGGGCCTCGCCGCGCCGCGCCATGGTCAAGGAGAGGCTGAGGCGGGAGGCGGCCCAGGGCCTCGCCGCGCCGCGCCATGGTCAAGGAGAGGCTGAGGCGGGAGGCGGCCCAGGGCCTCGCCGCGCCGCGCCATGGTCAAGGAGAGGCTGAGGCGGGAGGCGGCCCAGGGCCTCGCCGCGCCGCGCCGCGCCATGGTCAAGGAGAGGCTGAGGCGGGAGGCGGCCCAGGGCCTCGCCGCGCCCCGCCGCGCCATGGTCAAGGAGAGGCTGAGGCGGGAGGCGGCCCAGGGCCTCGCCGCGCCGCGCCATGGTCAAGGAGAGGCTGAGGCGGGAGGCGGCCCAGGGCCTCGCCGCGCCGCGCCATGGTCAAGGAGAGGCTGAGGCGGGAGGCGGCCCAGGGCCTCGCCGCGCCGCGCCGCGCCATGGTCAAGGAGAGGCTGAGGCGGGAGGCGGCCCAGGGCCTCGCCGCGCCGCGCCATGGTCAAGGAGAGGCTGAGGCGGGAGGCGGCCCAGGGCCTCGCCGCGCCGCGCCATGGTCAAGGAGAGGCTGAGGCGGGAGGCGGCCCAGGGCCTCGCCGCGCCGCGCCATGGTCAAGGAGAGGCTGAGGCGGGAGGCGGCCCAGGGCCTCGCCGCGCCCCGCCGCGCCATGGTCAAGGAGAGGCTGAGGCGGGAGGCGGCCCAGGGCCTCGCCGCGCCGCGCCATGGTCAAGGAGAGGCTGAGGCGGGAGGCGGCCCAGGGCCTCGCCGCGCCGCGCCGCGCCATGGTCAAGGAGAGGCTGAGGCGGGAGGCGGCCCAGGGCCTCGCCGCGCCGCGCCATGGTCAAGGAGAGGCTGAGGCGGGAGGCGGCCCAGGGCCTCGCCGCGCCGCGCCATGGTCAAGGAGAGGCTGAGGCGGGAGGCGGCCCAGGGCCTCGCCGCGCCGCGCCATGGTCAAGGAGAGGCTGAGGCGGGAGGCGGCCCAGGGCCTCGCCGCGCCGCGCCATGGTCAAGGAGAGGCTGAGGCGGGAGGCGGCCCAGGGCCTCGCCGCGCCGCGCCATGGTCAAGGAGAGGCTGAGGCGGGAGGCGGCCCAGGGCCTCGCCGCGCCGCGCCATGGTCAAGGAGAGGCTGAGGCGGGAGGCGGCCCAGGGCCTCGCCGCGCCCCGCCGCGCCATGGTCAAGGAGAGGCTGAGGCGGGAGGCGGCCCAGGGCCTCGCCGCGCCCCGCCGCGCCATGGTCAAGGAGAGGCTGAGGCGGGAGGCGGCCCAGGGCCTCGCCGCGCCGCGCCATGGTCAAGGAGAGGCTGAGGCGGAAGGCGGCCCAGGGCCTCGCCGCGCCGCGCCATGGTCAAGGAGAGGCTGAGGCGGGAGGCGGCCCAGGGCCTCGCCCCGCCGCGCCATGGTCAAGGAGAGGCTGAGGCGGGAGGCGGCCCAGGGCCTCGCCGCGCCGCGCCATGGTCAAGGAGAGGCTGGCGGGAGGCGGCCCAGGGCCTCGCCCCGCCGCGCCATGGTCAAGGAGAGGCTGAGGCGGGAGGCGGCCCAGGGCCTCGCCGCGCCGCGCCATGGTCAAGGAGAGGCTGAGGCGGGAGGCGGCCCAGGGCCTCGCCGCGCCGCGCCATGGTCAAGGAGAGGCTGAGGCGGGAGGCGGCCCAGGGCCTCGCCGCGCCGCGCCATGGTCAAGGAGAGGCTGAGGCGGGAGGCGGCCCAGGGCCTCGCCGCGCCGCGCCATGGTCAAGGAGAGGCTGAGGCGGGAGGCGGCCCAGGGCCTCGCCGCGCCGCGCCGCGCCATGGTCAAGGAGAGGCTGAGGCGGGAGGCGGCCCAGGGCCTCGCCGCGCCCCGCCGCGCCATGGTCAAGGAGAGGCTGAGGCGGGAGGCGGCCCAGGGCCTCGCCGCGCCGCGCCATGGTCAAGGAGAGGCTGAGGCGGGAGGCGGCCCAGGGCCTCGCCGCGCCGCGCCATGGTCAAGGAGAGGCTGAGGCGGGAGGCGGCCCAGGGCCTCGCCGCGCCGCGCCGCGCCATGGTCAAGGAGAGGCTGAGGCGGGAGGCGGCCCAGGGCCTCGCCGCGCCGCGCCATGGTCAAGGAGAGGCTGAGGCGGGAGGCGGCCCAGGGCCTCGCCGCGCCGCGCCATGGTCAAGGAGAGGCTGAGGCGGGAGGCGGCCCAGGGCCTCGCCGCGCCGCGCCATGGTCAAGGAGAGGCTGAGGCGGGAGGCGGCCCAGGGCCTCGCCGCGCCGCGCCATGGTCAAGGAGAGGCTGAGGCGGGAGGCGGCCCAGGGCCTCGCCGCGCCGCGCCATGGTCAAGGAGAGGCTGAGGCGGGAGGCGGCCCAGGGCCTCGCCGCGCCGCGCCATGGTCAAGGAGAGGCTGAGGCGGGAGGCGGCCCAGGGCCTCGCCGCGCCCCGCCGCGCCATGGTCAAGGAGAGGCTGAGGCGGGAGGCGGCCCAGGGCCTCGCCGCGCCGCGCCGCGCCATGGTCAAGGAGAGGCTGAGGCGGGAGGCGGCCCAGGGCCTCGCCCCGCCGCGCCATGGTCAAGGAGAGGCTGAGGCGGGAGGCGGCCCAGGGCCTCGCCGCGCCCCGCCGCGCCATGGTCAAGGAGAGGCTGAGGCGGGAGGCGGCCCAGGGCCCAGGGCCCAGGCCTGGCCCTGCCAAGGTGCATGGGCATGGACGAGGACGCGGGATGAGCCCCACCAGTGCTTCGCGGTGCTGCCTCGCCCGTTCCCTCTCGCGCTCATGGTGCGTTCCGCATGGGTGCGAATGCGACAGAGCGACGACAGCACCGCCCGCGGGGTGGGCTAGCCCGCGCTCGCGCCGCTGGCCCAGCTCGATAGAAGGCAGGAAGGGTATCACTCCAATCACTCCTCCGATCCCCAGCAACTTTGAGGCGTACGCCCGCGGGTCTCCGAGATGACAGAGTGGAGCATCGACCCACGCGTACTCGAACTCACGATGAGATGACACGGGCTCGGCAAAGAAGGCTCGTCGGAGGAAATGCGCTAAGGGTCTTTCCAAGGGTCTTTCCAATCGGAATCCGATGCGGACAGGGCAGCCTGCGCGAGCCCTGCGAGCCGGTTCCCTCCCGTAGCGCCGCTCTGGCGCTCTTGGCTCTCGGCCGCGCGAAGCTAGCAGGGGATGTGCACGTTCAACAAACATGCACACACACACACACACACACACACACACATTGTCCCCTTCTACACCCCCCCCCCCTCTCTCTCCCCCACACACTCAATCTGGGCACAGAGAGCCTATCTGCGCACTGTGCGTTCAAAGGCAGCGACGCGTGCAGCGCAGTGAAGGGATCGAGCCTCGGCGCAGCGGAGTTTCAGAGTTTCGGGATGTCGTCATCCACTTCCCTCATGCTCGTGAGACGAACGCGCGGACGAACGTATTAAGGGCTCATTAATTTTGTTCATTGGGTCGTTCAGGTTGTTGATGAGCGCGTCCGCGGTTTCGAGCCACCCGCAGAACTTTAGCGAGCGCCTGAATGCCTGAATAGTGGTGATTGGGCACGCGTTGCTGTACCTGTGTGGCTGTCCCAGTGTTCCATGTTCTTCGGATAACTCGGCTCCAACGGCGACGCCGATCGCGGTGCTCGGATTCCTGCCTGGCTGCTGACCCCACCGCCCGCCACGCGCGGCCACGCCGCCCCGCCGCCCCGCCGCCCCGCCGCCCCGCCGCCCCGCCGCCCCGCCCAGAGAGGCGGACAGGACGGCCGAGTGCACCAGCGCGTACTGCACCTCCCCGAACCTGCAGGCTGAGTCCGTGCTGATTACGAACAGTGCCCTGTCTCTCTCGCACTCATGAACCTCTCTGCGAGGGAGCGCGAAAGAGACGGGGCGACAAAGTAGGCTTCGGATGAGAGCCCCCCCCCCCCCCCCCACACACACACACCCTCCCCCCAGCCGCAAACTAAATTCACTTTAGACAAATAAACACGCAGTCTCACTGCATTCGGACTCCCGGAAATATGATTTCCGATATTAAATTTGACGTTCCCACAAATAGGAACCTTGTTGCTAGAACTCGAGAGACTCGGTTTCATGGGCGCTGTGTATGAATGCGTCGTTGGGCGCCTGTCTCTCGGCGCAGCATTGTGCAAACTTTGGGCGCCTCTTTCGGTACGAAATGTGATCGAGTCAACTCGTGTGGATGGCGGCGCATACACTTAGGGCTATGGATGCACACACACACACACACCCAGACCCACACAGTAGGGCTGTGCCCACCACGCTGTGCCCGTGCCTCCCAGGCTGAACCTTGCCGACCAGACTGTGCCCACCGCTGTGCCCACCAAGCGTTGCCCGCCTCGCCACGGCACGGCGCTACGCGTCATTACTCTGCGCTTCTCTTATTGTTTTGGTCAGTACCGGTTCCTTTGGGTGTGGCAAGGCCGTTCGGAGGTTCGCCCCCCCCCCTCTCCCCGCTCTCTTCATCCCGGCGAAATGGAAATGAACCGCTCCAATTGGCCCGCCCGACTGAAAATAGATATCCATTATTTCCTCCAAACTACAGAATGGAGTCCCGGCCCTCTATCTGCGCCCAGCACTCGGGAAACACCATTAACTAAGACGCTTTGCAGCCTCTGCCGCGCGGCGGGCTGCTCTATGGATGTTGGTCCTCCCGCTGCTGCCACTTCCACGAGATGGCAGTGGCGCGTCAGCATACTCCAAACTTCTGTATGCATCCGATCAGCAATGGCCGATCTACATAGCCAGCGAGCTCGTCTCCGAAGACCGATCTACTCAGCACTCAATCAAAAAGGCCGTTCTACATAAAGCGATTGTAAAATGTAGATGAGGCTATGGGCGGACCGGATGCATCCGGCGACTTCTGTCCGGCAGCAGGACCGAATCAGATTCTCCAGCACCTGATAGGCGCGTCCAGTTCAGGGCGGGACGAGACATTACCCCGCGCAGAACCTAAAGTCATCAAAACGATTTGGGCAGAGGTGGCACATGCCGAGAGACCTACGTTTTCTCCAAACATATGACCTTGAAGATGGGGCGTTGTCACCTGTCTCGCCGTGTCTCGCCCTGCAAAGCGTGCTCACAGATCCGAATTTAGATTTTCTTTTGTTTTTGTTTTTTTCTCGTCTTTCTTCTGGCAACGCGTCACTGGACCCATGAGAGTCGTAAATTTCTAAGGGGGTTAATGGACTTCAAATATGACTGAGTTGACGTCACAAAGACGAAGCTTGTGTTGCTTGCCAAGCTTTTTCGTGCAAATGTACACAGGAGTTGGCGAATTTAGTTTGATTAACATTAAACAAACCCACGCGTGATATTGTGTAAGTTCTTGTCAAAACTTACATAAGTACATGTTAAATTAAACTACGCACTGGTAAAACAAAATGAAAATAGAACGACATAACTCTCCAAAATAAAAATACTACTTTTTTTTTAAGGAAGAAAGTGGAGGTGTTAAATGGCAAACCCACTGTAGGCCAGAGCAGGGCGCCAGCCTAGGAGATTAAACAGTCCTCGTTCTGCGAGTTCCGCGCGAAACTCGCCGCGGACTCGCCACTCCGGACAGACACCGCGGTCCACATTAAACCCTACGCCCGTAAACCGCCAAATAGTGACCTAGAGAAGGAGAGGAGCGAGTGGCGCACGGCGTGGCGCGCGGCGTGGCGGGTCACTGGGGCAAGCTGACCATCAGCACGCCGCCAAATCGGCATTCGGCACTGGGAAAGACAACCAAAAACGTGAACTGTTTATTTTTTGTCGGCTTTTAAGGGGCACATTTAAAAAAAATTCACGCACGCACGTACGGGAGCAGTAACCACTAAACCTAGTTTTTTTTCATCCTTTCCGATCAAAACATTTTAGGGCAGCAAAGAAATCTTCAGAAAGTTTCAAAAAACGACAAGTGTTTCTGACCACTCATTTTTCACTAGCCAAGTGCAACACCCCCGAAAGAGCAAAATCAAACATTGAGCACATTGACCCCAGCCACACGCCTTGCCGTGGTGTTATGACGCTTCCCTAGTGTCTGCAAGCCGTCCTTCGATGCAGCGCGTCGGGCAGCCTAGCCGTGCCCAGCCCGCCCAGCCCGCCTAGCCTGCCAGCCACAGCGTCCGGCCCGCGCAGCCACACCGTCCAGGTCTTCCTCCTCTCCCTTCTTCTTTTTGCGGGCCGCAGTGCGCGGCGCGGCGGGCGGGGAGGGACGAGGGGAGGACCGGCCGCAGCCGTCGTATAAAAGCGAAAGGCTGTCTCTGCGGCAGCACACTTCCTTCTGATCTTCGCGGAGGACAACACAGACCAAACATGTACTCTCTGGTGAGTGATCGGCGTTAGTCCATTCTGGTCGATTTGTTTGCCGCCACCCCAATTCTACTGGGGTATTATTCAGAGGGCTAACATTGCCTTGCCTTTGCCTTGCAGGTGGTGTTGTTCGCGGCCGTGGCCGTCGCCTCTGCTGCTCCCTCCGGCCTCGGCCTGGTGGCCCCCGCGGTCCACACCTACGCCGCCGCCCCCGCTGTTCACACCTACGCCGCTGCCCCCGTAGCTGCCGCCGTGGCGGTCGAGTCCCCCACCGTCGTGGAGACCCGCACCTCCGTGGGCTACGCTCAGGCTGCCGCCCTCAGCAAGCAGGTGCACTACGCCCCCAAGCCCGTGGTGACCGGCTACAGCTCCTCCGTCATCAAGCCCGACCTCGGCGCCCTGGCCACTCCCCTGCACTCCGTGCTGCAGCAGCGCGTCCTGGCCCCGAGCCGTGCCGTGCACACCATCACCCCCCAGGTGACCCAGGTCCAGCCTGAGCTCCACGTCCAGAAGGTGGCCGTCGACGTCCCCGTCCAGACCCCCTACGTCAGCGAGGTTGAGGTCCGTACCCCCCAGGTCGTCGCCAAGACCGCCCCCGTCATCGCCGCCCCCGCTGTGGCCACCTACGCCGCCGCCGCCCCCGCTGTGGCCACCTACGCCGCCGCCGCCCCCGCTGTGGCCACCTACGCCGCCGCCGCCCCCGCTGTCCACACCTACGCCGCCGCCGCCCCCGCTGTGGCCACCTACGCCGCCGCCGCCCCCGCTGTGGCCACCTACGCCGCCGCCGCCCCCGCTTACACCACCTACGCCGCTGCCGCCCCTGCCTACGCCACCTACGCTGCCGGCTACCCCGCCGTCAACACCCTGGGCTACTCCAGCTACAACTACGCTCTGTAAGGAGTCGGCCGAGGCGAGACAACTGGACCATTTTGGCGACCCACTCGTCGCGGAGCTGTCCCGCACCGGCTGCTTCCTGATGACTGAACGCCAACACCCCACCCGACCCGCCCTGCGGCGGCGCGGCAGCCGCGGCAGCGAACGCAAGCTGTGAGGCGGCTCGCTTGGGGTCCGTCAACTTTACAGTCTGGAATAAACACCTCCGACAACTAAGAGTGTTGCCTTGACTTTTGAGTTCCCCTCGTTCCCCCGCACACTAACCGACACGAGGAGCGCTGTGGAGTGGGCGGGCAGTCCAACGCAGGGAACCCGGCAGCCCAATCAATTAAACGGCCTCAACGAAAGGAACGCGTGGAAACGAAAACGAAGGCGAAGGTCGCCATGCGGCGCGTGGCACGCGGCGTCGGTGGCCGAACCGCCGAGTTGGTGCCCGTTGGGTGGCCTACCCACGGGCCCACGGCGCACACCGCGCCGCGCCGTCTCGGAGCCACGCCGCGGCCACGCCTGCAGTCCCGGAGTACGTCGTTTGAAGACGACTCTTTCTTGCATAAAACTAAAAACCCGGTGTGCGTCCAATGCGAAAAACATGAGTCATATGCCAAACCGCATCAGCCCCCTGCCCCCTCACCACTCAGCAAAGCAACACATGGTACCACAATCGAGTCATACACGCCACTCTCTTTAAAATTTGGTTTACGATAAGACAGAAAAAATTGAACCCCACGACCCTCTCCCCCCGCAATGGGGTTCGAGCCGCCTGCTTAACTTCGGTGTTCGTTGTTGCGTGTCAACGCCTCTACGCTCTCGCCTACCATCGACTGTGGAGTGCGACTCGTCAAGAAGGGTACAAGGTAGCTTTTATACAGACAGCAAAATAAAAGAGGACGTCGACAAAAACCATTGAGGACCGGATTCGAACCAGAGGTTTTGCCTGCCGCAATGCAGTGCGCAAGTGCCCGCGACTAGAAAAGCTTGATGCACTGCGAGCCAGCAGCGGTGCTGATAAAACTTTGGCAGTGACGTGACGTACCCTCCGCGATTCGGAACAACTGTCTCCAAGTGCCCTGCTTGACGAGTCGCACTCCACGGTCGATGGCATTTCAAAAGTTTAGAATTTTTAAAATAGGTTTTAAATATTTAGGTACTTTTATTTTTATACTATTTGTCAAGTCCAGTTGTATTGTGAGCTTAGTCTTAATTTAAGAGAAAACAGTACAGTGAGTTGGGGTGCTCACAGCCAAGCGCCCGCGCGATGCTGATACTTGGTCTTCTTCTCGATGGCGGCGAGGGCTGGCGGCGTGCTGCGGCCGTCCACCTGCGGCACCTGCAGCAGCTCGGTGCTCGGTGAAGTGCTCGGAAACGCCGCCCCAGCCGCCCCAGGGGACGGCGTCGACGCGGCGGCCTTGGCCATCGGCTGCATGAGAGCGAGGCGGTCGGGGGGCGCGGGCCTGGGCGCCGAGGTCTGGGGCGGCCCGGGGGACGCGGGCCTGGGCGCCGAGGTCTGGGGCGGCCCGGGGGACGCGGGCCTGGGCGCCGAGGTCTGGGGTGGCCCGGGGGACGCGGGCCTGGGCGCCGAGGTCTGGGGCGGCCCGGGGGACGCGGGCCTGGGCGCCGAGGTCTGGGCGGCCCGGGGGCGCGGGCCTGGGCGCCGAGGTCTGGGGCGGCCCGGGGGACGCGGGCCTGGGCGCCGAGGTCTGGGGCGGCCCGGGGGGCGCGGGCCTGGGCGCCGAGGTCTGGGGCGGCCCGGGGGACGCGGGACGACTGCCGTCCCTGGAGGACGCTGCCGACTGCACCGTGAAGATGGGGGTGCGCCGTGTGAGCGATCCGGACTGTCTGGCGGCGTCCACGTCGGGCACGTCGGGCACGTCGGGCACCGGGGACGATGCCGCCCAGCCCCGCAGCCCGGCCTCGGCGAACAGGTCTGGCGAGGCGTCGCGGCGTCGCAGGATGGGGTGGGACAGGAACTCCGGCTCCTCGAAGTGCGGCGGCGGCGAGCTGGCCAGGGCAGGTGGCAGATCGTAGTGCTGCGGGGGAAGAGGAGGTGGAGGCGGTGGCGGTGATGGAGTCGACCCTCGCGAACTCGTGGCGCTGTCCCCGGGAGTCGGGGAGGCCTCGGCCTTCACCGCTGTCACGTCGTGAAATGCGCCATGGAGACCGTCGGGAACCTCCTTGGCGCCCACCTCCGTTCCCCGGCTGTCTGCAGAGTGCGGGTGGGCGTGCTCGAGGTCGCCGTCGACGGACTCCACCCGAGGCGTGGCAGGCGCCCGGCGCTTAGTTGACTTGCTCAGTGATCTTCTGCGGACGGACAACCGCTGCAGGGCCGGGCCGGGGCCGTAATCTGCCGTGCTGGTCCCTGCCCAGAGTAGCAAGGAAATGGAGTATGAATCGTCAAGCTTGTTTAGTTAAGCAGAAAACCTCCAATCAAGAGCCCAACCTGCGTCCCCGCGGTCTCCGCCGGCCCGACAGTCCCCGCTGTCGCGGCGCTGCGGCCGCGGCTCGCCCCGCAGCAACTCCCGGAAGTCGCGCGTCCCCGGCAAGGGCGGCATCGGGGAGCTACCGCCGCTCGGGGCGTTGAGGCCCACGGCGCCAGTCTCCTCCGCCAGCCGACGCGCCTCCTCCATGGCGCGCTGCAGGCTCTGCTGGTTCATGAAGGACTCCCGGTTGTGGCAGCGCCCGATCTGCGACGCCTGGCACAGCCCCTGGACGACCTGCGCACAGAGTAGGAGACCTCAGCAAATTGGGCACATAATCCAATGGGGTCTCGGATGGTGGTCGGGTTGGTGGTCGCACCTGGCGCCAGCGCATGGTGCTGGCCTGCAGCACGGCCAGCTTGGCCACCCTGCGGAAGCGCTGCAGCCCCGTCTCGTTCTCCGGCGGCGGCGCCATGATGAGCTGCTCCTCCTCGTCCACCGTCGCCACGGGCGCCACGTGGAAGTCCTTGAGCAGGCGGCGCTCCCACACGCGCTGCCGCTTGTTGCCGGGGGCGTCTGCAACGCGGGGGAGGCGAGGTGGGTTACTTAGTTACTTCCAGTCGATGCTCTGATGCACCAACAGCATCGTGGGCGGGTGCAGCAGGCGGACCCCGACCGCCAATTACCGCGTCAAGGTCCCAGAGCGATTCCACACTGCGTTTCCTCGCTCCGTCCCGCTTGCACCTTCGCGTGACGCCCCGAGTGCGAGAGAGACAGAGCGACGAAAGCCCGGTAGGTCGACAGTGCCGCTGAGCCGCAATCACGACATGAGTCTTCGGGGAATTGGAAAGCCACTTACTCCGGTCGTCCGCCGCCCGCACCGCGCTCACGTCGAAGCCGTTCCTGCTCATGACCTCCAGCAGGTCGCAGCGCAGCGCCGAGATGTCGCCCTTGACTTCGTTGACGTCGTCCTCGGTGACGGGGGCCTCGATGCAGGCGCGGTGCGACTTGGAGACGTGCCGCCACACCAGCGCGCGCATCACGGCCGAGTAGCGGTAGTCCCGCTCGCGCTCCACGCGCTCCTTGCGCTGCGCAGCAAGCACACCCTCAGTACGACACCTTCAGCCAGGACCCCCTGCCCCAAATGCCAAGTGCGGATTAACGCGTTGCACTCCGTTAATTCAAACTCCTATTAGTTTGCGCGGATTTGATGACTTGGATTGGGCTGGTTTGTTTTAAATGAGAAAAATGTGCTGACTGCTGGCCGGAGCCCCTGCGACCGCCAGGGTAGACCAGCCCGTTGCGGCGCCCTGTGCGTGGGGTTGCCTACCCAGCGCTCCGCAGGCGCTCGCGGCCAGGCGGAGCGGCGGCGGCGTACCTTGGTGGACATCCTCCGCAGTCCGGACTTGGGGCGCAAGAGGCGCATGATCCTCTTGGGGGTGGGGAAGATGTTGAAGGGCGGCGGCAGCGTGGCGCCCTGCTCGAAGTACGACATCCAGAGCCTCGTCCGGGCGAACTTCCACTCCGTGTCCGAGCGTTCCTTTTGGAAGAGTCAGGGCAGGGAGCTGGTCAAGGACTCGCCGAAACGGAAAGACTCTGGCATTTTGTTTGGATGTACCTCGATCATGGCGTACGAGTTGGACATCATGGCGATGAGGAGGTTCAGCAGCACGATCACGTTGATGACGGAGTACGAGCCGAACATGAGCAGCCCCCAGAAGCGCGTGTACTGCTTGATGCCGGTCAGCTCGAAGGAGTCGATGCCCACGTTGCCGAAGCTCGCCCAGAACAAGGACTGCGACGCCTCGAACAGGCTGGAAACACGCCGTACTTGGTGAAGCACTCGCTCTACCGACACAGGCGCACGACGGACACGCTCTAAAGCACGGCGGGCTACTTTGCGAAGCTGCGCCACTTGGTGCACGAGTCGGCGTGCTCCTCCCAGTTGGCTCGGCCGTCGGGGAGGCTGAAGCAGCGTCGGCGCTCCAGCTCGGCGAAGTACCACAGCAGCTGGTTCATCCCTGGAGCGGCGAAAAGAAAACTTATTGACCGGAGCCACAAGCTGAACGGGCAAAATAGGGCCAAATGGACTTACCGCAGGCGAAGGCGAAGAGGACAAGACTGTAGATGAAGAGGAACTTGACGATGTCGTTCACCATGCGGCCCAGCGAGATCTGCAGCGGTCCGAGGTGAGGGTTTATCGAGAACAGGTGCACCAGCTTGAGGGCGCTGCGGGACAAAAAACATTGCCATTGTTGTCGCCGAATCCGCCTTATTGCAGCACGTCGGAGGAATGCCTGCGCCCTGCCGCTCTGCCCTGCCTGAGAATGTTGGCCGCCGCGAACACGCCGTCGCCCACGAGCTGCGGGTCGAACTCGGACCAGCGCTCGCGCGGCACGAAGGCGCTCTGGGGGTCGGCGGCCACCTCGCGGCGCTGCTGCACGAAGGCGGCGGCGCGGAACACGAAGCACAGCACGTACAGCAGGTTGCGCGAGAAGTCGATGAAGTTCCACAGGTTGCGCAGGTAGCGCCGCATGCCCTCGCGCAGCATCTCCGCCGTCTCCTCCCAGATGAAACCTGCACCGGAAGGCACTGATGAAGTTCGTGTCCGCCTGGGTGTCCTCGTCCCAAACGGACAAACACGCACCCAGCACGTACACCGCCACGACCCACTCCAGGGGCGTGGGCGCGTTGCCGCGCTGGCGCTCCATGACGTCCTCGCCGTGGAAGAAGGCCATGATCTTGACGTCGATCCGCTGCGACACCAGAATCAGGACCACTGCAACCAACAGGATACCGCAGTTAGAGTAGCCTGGGGCTGGACCATCCAATCGATGGCGAGCCTTGAGCCCTTGGCGGGCGCTTACGCAGGAAGAAGAGGTAGGAGGAGGCGTGCAGCAGGAACTTGATGAAGGGCTTGCGCACGTGGCGGCCGAGGCGCGAGTCGGGCGCCACCATGTACACGGTGCAGTACAGCGGGAAGAGCAGCGCGATGACGGCCAGGTCCTGGGCCTTGCCCACCATGCTCTTGCGCCGGAAGCCGGGCAGGCCCTCGTACCACAGCGCGGCCAGCAGCTGCTGCACCTTGGGGTGCGCCACGAACTGCAAGCAGAAGGCCGTGTTCACCGCGAGCAGCCTCGCCTCGCGCCAACATGCACGCCCTTGTCTTCTACTCACAAAGCACCCAGAGCGAGATTTTACATCATTCAATGGCTATGTGAGTATTGCTATCAGTGTCGTCGCCTGCTCGAATGACCAACTAAATTTATGTTCAGTACGGTGGTTCCCATTCCTCAGTCACACCTTTACGGTACCTTCTTCTGCTTGTACAGGATGGCCAGCTCTAGGCGGGCCAGCTTCATGTGCTCGCCGTCCTCGTACGGCGGGCTGTTGGGGTCGTGGTTCAGGATGACGGCCAGCTCGGTGGAGGAGCGGATCTGCTGCAGCAGGTCGACGGCGAACTGCTGGCAGCTCTTTCGCAGCTCCAGGTAGTCGGCGCGCGACTCGGGCTCCGCCGTGGCCAGCTCGCGCAGCTCCCAGGACAGCTGGAAGGTGGTGAGCAGCGGGTCGGCGGAGGACAGCGCCATGAGCGACGGGCTGGACAGCGCGCGGTACTCCGACAGCCGGGCCGCCGAGTGCTGCGGCGGCAAAAGGGCTGCTCAGTCACGGGGGTGGACAGGGCCAAGGGGCAGCTTGGGGACAGCACCACGAGGCCACCCACTCTCTGCGGTAGACAGCGCCATGCGCCAGTGTGCCAGTCTCGGCATCGGACAGGGCCAAGGGGCAGCTTGGGGACAGCGGCATGAGGCCACCCACTCTCTGCGGTGGACAGCGCCATGCGCCAGTGTGCCAGTCTCGGCATCGGACAGGGCCAAGGGGCAGCTTGGGGACAGCGGCACGAGGCCACCCACTCTCTGCGGTGGACAGCGCCATGCGCCAGTGTGCCAGTCTCGGCATCGGACAGGGCCAAGGGGCAGCTTGGGGACAGCGGCATGAGGCCACCCACTCTCTGCGGTGGACAGCGCCATGCGCCAGTGTGCCAGTCTCGGCATCGGACAGCGCCATGCGCCAGAAGGCTACCCAGTCGGAGCGACCCAGTCTCTCAGTAAAAAGAATCGTGGCGGTCGAGGCGGTTTTGTGGAACATCGCAATAAGGCTGGTATGTATGTGTGTGTGTGTGTGAGAGAGAGAGAGAGAGAGAGAGAGAGAGAGAGAGAGAGAGAGAGAGAGAGAGAGAGAGAGAGAGAGAGAGAGAGAGAGAGAGAGAGAGAGAGGTCCACGTATGACGTGCATTCGCGCGGAAAGAGGAAAAGGCGAGCTCGGCCAGGAAATGAAACTAATAAGTGCGTCTGCGCCGGTCTGCTCCCTGCGGACTGTGGGCTGCGGTCAGGGATTCGAGCGGTTTGAAGCAAGCGATGGTGCTGCCCAGCGAAGCGTGAATTCCTTCGCTAATTTATTGTGGGGCCAGCCTTGCATTGTTTCATCTTTCCTCAAGAAAAGAAATTAATGAAACTAGAGAGGGCGCACGCGTGGGCCGAGGCGTGGCCAAGGCGTGGCCGGAGCATGGCCGCGGCGAAAGGCGAGGCGGAAGGCGAGGCGGAAGGCGAGGCGGAAGGCGAGGCGGAAGGCGAGGCGGAAGGCGAGGCGGAAGGCGAGGCGGAAGGCGAGGCGGAAGGCGAGGCGGAAGGCGAGGCGGAAGGCGAGGCGGAAGGCGAGGCGGAAGGCGAGGCGGAAGGCGAGGCGGAAGGCGAGGCGGAAGGCGAGGCGAAGGCGAGGCGGAAAAGGGGAGGCGGAAGGCGAGGCGGAAGGCGAGGCGGAAGGCGAGGCGGAAGGCGAGGCGGAAGGCGAGGCGGAAGGCGAGGCGGAAGGCGAGGCGGAAGGCGAGGCGAAAGGCGAGGCGGAAGGCGAGGCGGAAGGCGAGGCGGAAGGCGAGGCGGAAGGCGAGGCGGAAGGCGAGGCGGAAGGCGAGGCGGAAGGCGAGGCGGAAGGCGAGGCGGAAGGCGAGGCGGAAGGCGAGGCGGAAGGCGAGGCGGAAGGCGAGGCGAAGGCGAGGCGGAAGGCGAGGCGGAAGGCGAGGCGGAAGGCGAGGCGGAAGGCGAGGCGGAAGGCGAGGCGGAAGGCGAGGCGAAAGGCGAGGAAGGCGAAAGGGCACCTGCAGGGAGTCCTCGCGCTGCTCGCGCAGGCACGTGTCGCAGCCGCACTTGACGTCGTGCGGCATGGGCAGCGTGGCGCCGCGGTCCAGCAGGATCTTGAGGATCTCGTAGTTGTTGCGGTGCGCGGCCAGGATGAGCGGCGTGATGTCCGGCGTGAACATGGCCACGTTCCAGTCCACCTTCTCCCAGCTCTGCGACCCGACAGAAGGAACAGGCTTCACTTAGAGGCTAGGACGAATTTCGGCAGGTCGGACAAAAAGAGGTCGTACAAACGATGTTCTCCGGAGTAAGGTCATATGGAAGATAGGTCTGCGCAACCGAGATGCATGCTGGGAGACCTATCTTCCATATGACCTTACTCCGGAGGGGGTGACGTGATTCGCGGATGGAAGGCCGCTGAAAGTCACCACAAAACACGAGGTGTCTGCGTTACGACCCAAACACTTTCTGCCAATAGCATACACCCGAGGCAGGGCATAAGACAGAAAAATCTTTCGGCCAGCACGCTGCGGGTGTACGATCAGCAAAGAGTTCAGCCCAAAACACGACAGCCGTCTTCATTTCGGTCAGCCAAACCCCAACCGCGGCAACCGGGTAGGAAACGGTCAGGTTCGAGCCCCACTCGCTGAGAACCTGTTGCTGCCACGACTCACGTAAGGCTCGCCCTCTTTGTGCACCAGCTCCTCGTGCTCCAGGAGCAGCTCCACCACCTCCACGAAGCCGGCGTCGATGGCGATGAGCAGCGCGTCCCCGGTGGCCACGCCCATCACCACCAGCAGCTGCACCATGTCCAGCTGCTCGTTGTCGATGGCCAGCGAGAGCGCGCCGCGCCCCAGCGGGTCCACGCAGTTCACGTTCAGCGACTTGGTGCGCTCGGCCCGCTGGATGATCCTGCCAGAAAGAGAGGATTCTGTGGAGGCAAGTCTCAACATTTCGTCACATCCGCAGAGCAACGCATTGCCATGGCACCGGCCCGATACCTGCGCACTGCGGCGATGTCGCCCCTCTCGACGGCCAGGAGGTAGCGCTTCTCCTCCAGGCTGAGGGGCCTCGGCAGGTTGGGCATGTGGATGGTGCGGGGCTTGGGCTTGTCCTGCGCCGCGGATGCCGCCGCGCCGTGCTGCTCGCCGTGCTGCCCGTCGTGCTGCTCCACCTGCACCGCCACGGACCCGCGGCCCTGCGGGTGGCCGCCAAGCCCGGCGACGGCTCCAGCCAGCATCGGCCCGAGCTTGAAAGGTGAGAAGAAAATTAACCACCGAATGCTGTCCGCGAACAGATATAAAAATTTTAGGTCCTTGCTCCCCTAGCTACGTACGCTGGTATTGCTTTTCTTGCGCTGCTCCATATTCACTGCGACGGCGTGGCGGTGCGTGGCGCGGGGTGCCGAAAGGGCGCGCCTTGCCGGGGCTTCTTTCCCAGAAACGCGGAAAGGCACACCTAGCCTAGCCGGCCCAACAGTGGTGTGGGCATGAGGAAAAGCTAATTATTACCAACACAATTTTGGCAGAAAGGAAGACACCGTCCAGCGGCAGGGTTGCCAGTCGCCGACCATCAACTTCGCGCGAGAAAAGATATGAATATTTTTAAAATATATGTTTGTTGTAATTAGTGCCATTTAGCACGTATTGAGAGCGGATTTCGGCGAATGGAATAATGCCCGTGACTCACCCGACATGCGCTTTCCGGTGGTAGTCCGGCCGTCAGGTCCTGCGTGGAAGAGAGGGTTGCGCCAATGGCTGCGCGTGCTGCGAGGGCCGCCACCGCCTGTCCCACATTTATCAACACTCAGTGTTGCTGGTTGGTCGCTCGACTGGCCGGCTGTTGAGTGTCGGAGGGGTGGGGAGCGGAGGCGTTAGGGTTTGAGGGGACTGAGGGGCTTCGGATGAGCCGCCCCAACCCCCTTAGTGCCCCCTCCCCCAACCCCCTCCCCGCTGAGATTACAGATACTGCCTTCGACTCCCTGGTATGCATATACAGGGTGGCCCGCACCTCGCAAAGGCAAGCCTGCCCGCCCGAGCGGCTGCACGACTGTAGACCCCGCCCCGCCCCCCGCCCCGCCCCGCCCCGCCCCGCCGCCTTGAGTTCTACCTCCTCCCAGCCAGGCTCGCGGCACTGCCATGGGGTGGACGGTTCTGAGAGCCGAATCATCCCTCACTGTAACTTTTCAACGAATGCAATCACATTGAGTAAAAAGTGTTGTTTTATCTGCCGACTAGGAGTGACATGAATTAAGGAATTTCAACCATGACTAAATTTTTGACTACTTACTTAATTTTTTGACAGAGCGTCGGGTAAGATTCCTTGGCGCGGTGCCCCGGCGCCAGCCGTTGTAACCTGTTTCAAATCAGCCCAGCAGCAGGGCCAGCAGCAGGGCCAGCGGGCCGGCAGGGCACCTCAGGCAGAAGTTCAAAGGGCACCAAGAGGCACCAAGCGGCACCAAGGCACGGAATACCTGGGACGGACGTCGGGCAACATACGGCCCTCATTTTCTGTTATTGCGACTTTGAGGCTGCCTCGCATGGAATGCAGGGGACATATTTTGCCTCGCTGCTCGAGGGGCTCCCGTAAGAAACTTTATGACTGCACCAGGTAAGTATAAATGTGT
This sequence comes from Thrips palmi, assembly GCF_012932325.1. NCBI lineage: Eukaryota > Metazoa > Arthropoda > Insecta > Thysanoptera > Thripidae > Thrips > Thrips palmi. The sequence goes on along the minus strand of NW_023144632.1, from coordinate 6,069,727 downwards.
GTTGGGGATAGAATGAAGTAATTAATTTTTTGTTGTTGTGCTCCTTTTTTGGGGACCAGTGAGGAAACGAAGGGATTAGGGCATAAACACACTCCACTCCATCAACAACATTTTAATGGTATTTCTACGGAATAACAAACCATGTGAGAAAATGAAAAAGAAACATCACTGTGACACTGATTTTAGAGAAAATTTACAGTGCACGTTTTTATTGCCGGGGACCCAGGTGAAGGTTTCTTTATTGATGAGTACATTCGTGTGTTAAGTGAACACTTAAAATTCGAGTTAAAGTTAACGTGGTGCAGCCGACCACAAGTCTGTCTGTCGCGGTGGTCGATGCAGCGGTGGTCGGTCACAACCAGCCCGTCAGCACCTGTCCGGAGATCTTGGACTTGCCCCCGGGCTTGGTGGGGCCCGCCGTCCGCACCGGTGAGTCCTTCTTCTCTTCCTTCTTTGCGTCCTTCTTCTCGTCCTGCTTGGCGTCGCTGCTGGGGACCGCTGGGGTGGGCGGCCGCGTGGCGCCGGGCGTCTTTGAGTCCTCCTCCTCCTCGGGGATGGGCGTCCTGGACCGGAAGTCCTGCTTCACGCTGCTCGCCTTGCCTAGCGTGTCCTTGGCGGCGGTGGTGTCCGTGGCGGTGTCCTTGGCGGCGTCCTTGGCGGCGGGCTCTGCGGCCGTGGCGGGGGCGGTGGGTGGAGACGCGGGTGCTGCCGCGGGGGGAGCAGTGACGCTGGTGGTGGGGGCCTCCACCGCGTCCGGGGGCGTGGGCTCGATGTCCACGGTCACGGACTCGGCCTTGGGGGCGTCCTTCTTCAGGCTGCCGATTTGTGACGGCGCCGGCAGCGAGCTCTTGGGGCGCGGCCGGATTATGGAGCCTGGCTGTGACGGCGGCTGCGACGGCGGCTGTGATGGCGGCTGCGACGGTGGCTGCGACGGCGGCTGGGACGTCGTGCCCTTGGCGGCTTTGGGCGGGGACTTGGCCGCGTCGCCCGCCTGCGACGACGCGTCGCCCTCGCCCGCCGCCTCCTTGCTGTCGTACTCCTGCTTGATCTTGCTCATCTTGAACTTGGCGTAGGCGACCCGCGCCGCGGGCGAGACGAGCGACAGCTTGGGGTTGTACTCCACGAGGCGCTCGGGGTCCATGGAGGACAGCGCCTCGCCCTGGTTCTCGATGATGTAGCGGCGCAGGGACTGGCGCGACCGGCGCACGTGGGCCTCGGTCGTGGAGCCGATGGGGTCGCGGGCGATGGTGCTGCGCCGCACCACGGCGTTCCAGTCCTTCTTCTGGGACTGGCTGGACGTGCGACGGCCGATGGCGCGCGCGATCTTGCTGAACACGTCCTTGGGCTCCTTCTCGCTCGAGATGGCGTCCTTCACGATGCCCTCCACCATGCCGATCTGGAAGTCCTTGAGCAGGCGGCGCTCCATGACGCGGCCCTTCTTGCCGGCGACTGCAACAATGAGGTGCCGTCAGAACCCAGAACAACAGCCCAGCCCCCCGGACCGACCGCGGAACTTAAGTGTGCGCGTAAAATCATAGAAGTGTGTACTGAGTACACTCTTTGAGAGTAAACTCTGTGAGCACTAAACTGAGAACTACTGAGGACACACTTAAGCCTCGTGGGGCGTCACCGCCTCTACTTACTGCCCGACTCGTTGGAGTCCACGTTGGGCGTCTTCATGCCGTTGTTGCGGAGGATGTCGATGAGCTCGAAGCGGAGCGTGGAGATGTCCTGGCGGATCTCCATGACGTCATCCTCGGTGATGCCGAACTCGTCGCGCTTGCGCTGCTCCGCCGTGACGTAGCGCCGCACCAGCAGCCGCATCACGGCGTCGTGCCGCTCCTGGGAACGCTCCCGGGTCTTGCTCTGCGCCGTGGCGCCACGCCCATCAAAGCCATTAGTAAGTGAAAAATAAGAAAATAAGAGCAGTAATCGAATTGCTGGGTTGCTGCGACGCGGCGAGGCCCAGGCAGACGCCCACCTTGACGGAGCCGGAGCGCTTCGCCTGCGGCGCCATGCCCAGTGTCTTCTTGATCCACTTGGGCGTAGGGGCCATGTTGAAGGGCGGCGGCAGCGTGCCGCCCTCCTCGAAGTACGACATCCACAAGTGCGAGCGTGCGAACTTCCACTCCGTGTCGGACCGTTCCTGGGAAGCGGCAGAGTGAAAGGATGTCGGTATATGGTCACACTGAGCCAAAGACGAACCGCTATTTTTGGCGAGCGAGGGGTTTTCTTCTCCCCTTCCACTTGCCCTTCACAAAAGCCTTCTGGGTAGCCAGCCTGCGATGCTTTCCGCCAGTAAGTACGACAAAGGGGCCACAGAAAAAGCCTTGAGACGGCTGCGCCACTGATATCAACCGACCCTGTGCCGACTCACCGAAATGATTTGGTACGAGTTGGACATCATGGCGATGAGCATGTTGAGCAGCACGATGATGTTGATGACGGAGTACGAGCCGAACATGAGCATGGCCCAGAAGCGCGTGAAACTCTTGATGCCCTGCAGCTCGAACGCCATCAGGTCCACGAGGCCGAAGCTGGCCCAGAACAGGGATTGTGACGTCTCGAACAGACTGGGAAAGTCGGGAACATTAGGCATTGCTTACTGTGTGCAGCAAGTTGTTATTTCAAGAGCATTTTTTGCCTCGCCTCACACTAATGCAAAACTATTTCGAGAACATCTATCTATGCAGGGCAATATGCTTTCGGATTATAATTTCTGTGTTTTTTTTTTTTTTTCAGTGTACTTTGCGAAGCGACGCCAGATGGCGCAGGCCTTCTCGTTGTTGTCGAAGTCCGGCGAGCCGTCCGGCAGGTGGTAGCACTTCTTCATCTCCAGCTCCGCGTAGTACCAGAGCAGCTGGTTCAAGCCTGCGGCAGAGTGGAGGAATCAGGTTGCTTGTCCGTTCAGGCGCCATCGTTCTGCGAGACGCGATCGGGACGCACCGCAGCCAAAGGCGAACAGGACCAGCGTGTAGATGCAGAAGAACTTCATGATGTCGATGATCATTCGGCCGAGGGAGATTTGCAGCGGCCCCAAGTGAGGGTTCACACTAAATATGTGCACCAGCTTGAGAAAACTGAGGACACAGAAACGCATGAATCGTGGTGCTTCGCAAGTTTGTTTTTGAGTATTCGCAAGTTTCCTTCGCCGAAGGATGTGTACCTGAAAATCATCCCGGCTGCGAATGCGCCCTCGGACAGCAGCATGGGGTCGAAGGGATCCCAGGCCTCTCGAGGGTAGTAAGGGTTCAAGCCATTCCACAGGTCCACCTGAAAATGGAGAGAGCCGAGGTGAGAAACACTGAGAAACACTGACGGCCCGGATCTACGCCTTGCTCCTTAGAAACATTTTGAGCAACCTTGACCAGCCACCAAGAAACTGCTCTGAGGAAGATCCATGTCACGTAGAAGCAGTTCGTACAAAAATCTACGATGTTCCAAAGATCGCTGATGTACTCCAAAAGGCCTTCCTGGTAGAGGGAGCACATTTCGTTCCAAACTAAACCTGAAAAGAAAAAAAACCACAAATATTAATTTTTTTGAAAGCATTCTCTTACTGCAGAACTATCATTCGAGTCAGTTGAAATACGTACTAAAAACGTAAAAAATGACACCGAACTCGACGATTCCGGGCAGGGAGCCCCTCTCGCGTCGCTTCCAGTCGGCCAGGATCTCCTGCATCCAGTCGGGGCCGAACCACTCCATGACGAGGTACTCGAGCCGTTGCGACGCCAGCGCCAGCAGCACTGCGGGCAGAGAACACTGCGGCACCTGCGGCGTGCGACGTGCAAACAACTAGGAGGGGCGGTCCACCTACTGAGGAAGAACGCGTAGGACGCCGAGTGGCAGATGAACTTGACGAAGGGCTTCTTCATGAACTGGCCCTTCTCCGAGTAGGGGGCGAACATGTAGATGGTGGACAGCACGGGGAACATGGCGCCCAGCTTGCCCACCTCGATGAGCTGGCCCACCATGGACTTCCGGCGGAAGCCGGGCAGCCCGTCGTACCAGATGGCCGCCAGCAGCTGCTGCACGTTGGGGTGGGCCACGAACTGCAACACACCGGGGCGGGCCGAGACGGACCGGGACGGACCGGGACGGCCGGCGGGGGGCGCAGAGTCAGTGGTGCTTTGAAGTCAGTGTCGCTTCTGGGAGCGCGTCACCCTGGTACGAAGGGTAGTCCGTTCCCCAGCCCGCGACGGACACCCCCCCGAAACACGTTCACTCCGAAGGAAGGGATGGGAAATCGCGGCAAGTGACGAGAACACCGTTCTCGTTCGGTAGCGAACGAGCTAAGGTCATATGGACGTCCATATTGACCTTACCCCCCACTGAGATTCCAAACGCTATGTGTATAGCACGAATGGTGCAATGCAGCATGAGGAAGTGCAGGCGAGGAACAGAGCAAACGCTTCCGTAAATGGGTTACTCGACTGGGGCCCTTTGGAATTCGAATCCGTGATGGAGCGGCCCTTCGGCGAGCCCCTCGCGAGGGGCCGCTCCATCACGGATTCGAATTCCAAAGGGCCCCAGTCGAGTACACCACTTACGGAAGCGTTTGCTCTGTTCCCCGCCTGCACTTCCTCCTGCAGTGCGCCCCCCACGTGCACCCCGCGCCTCTTTCTCTCTCCCTCTCTCCCTGATCCGTGCTGCCGTCGCCATGGCAACCAGGCTCGGCGCGTGGGAGCGTGGGGCCCGGCGGCGGGGGGGCTTGCACAACGCCAAAGGCGGGTCCGGGCCGGGACGGCCCACGGCTGGGCCGGCACTTTAATGATGGGGTGACGCACTCAATCTCGGAAATGTCGCAAGCGAAACCCACTTGTCAGAAGAGGAGGGCCACATTACATACACATTCAGGCGCGGTTTAAGGAGCTCCCGACAGGGAGGGCGATTGTGTATATTTTGCCTGCCTAACAGTGGTGCTGTGATGCTGGTTGCCTACTACGTATCAGGCGTTTAGGTACGCGAAACCGAGATGCATGGTAGGAGACCGGGCAAGCCGGCAGGTAGGCTGGCAGGCAGGCTAGCAGGCAGGCTGGCAGGTAGGCGGTCCTCCGCTGCAGCCGGCGACGGATTCGGGAGGGATCAGATCAACCAGTTGCCGGGCTCCCAGCATGCTTCTCTGTTGCGCCGACCTGTCTGCCATATGACCTTTACTTCACTCCCCTCCCCCTCTAAACCGCGCCTGTACACAAAATGCCAGAACGAGTTTGCTTTATCGGGCCTATTTCATTGAAGCCGGTTTGCAGACACCTTGTGACACTGATGCGGCGCCTATCCGCTCTCAAAATCTCGGCTTTTAAAAGTCGTGAAAACGACGATAAATGCTGATTTTTACGGATGAGCGGCTCTGGATCCCCGGGGCCGTGCCCGGCCCCATCACAGCTCAGTCCAGCGCATCATCGGGGCACATCACCCTAGTCGGGCCCCCGCGTCGCTGCTGCGCTGTGGCGGGAACAGCGTGCCGCACTGCGCGTCACTGCGCGTCACTGCGCGGCGCTGCACCGCCCCGGGCAGGACAGTGACACGGCAGGCCTGCTTGTCGGCCCTTTGCGCTAGTGTAGCGCCGCTAAACAGTGTGGGGCTGGTTGGGGCCGTACCATTCAAGTCTCACCGTACATAAACCTTGAAAGTGTAAGGCCCACAGTCCTACTACACTGTGAAAATTTGAGTTGTCACTTGATGACAATTTCAAGGCTAATTTTCCTTACAAGGATGTCATCAAAACAATTGATTACATTCTTGTGGCGCCATGAGACAAGTATAGGAGCTTTGACGAAAATGTCATCAATTTGTGACGAGATTATCATCATTTTAAAGTGTTGAAAATAACCACGACTTGGTCATAAAGTGACAACGTATTTTCACAGTGATGCAGCCCGAGATTCATTCACCTGCTTCTGCTTGTACTTGATGGCGAGCTTGAGGCGCTCCAGCGTCTGCCGCTCGCCGGGCTCCCAATTCTCCCCCGTGGGGTTGTAGTTGAGCATGATCTCCAGCTCGTTGGAGGTGCGCGCCTGGTCCATCAGCGAGGTGACGAACGTCTGGCAGACACCTCGCATCTCCTGCACAGCGAAGTAACGCACTCAGCGACACGAAAATTAAAAGCTTCCTGCCTGGACCAGCTTCGTTGTTTGCTGGACATCCAAATAACTGAATGTCGCCAGAACGAACGCCGCGGAACGCCGCTTCGACAGCAAACAAGTTAGTCAAACAAAGTAAATGTTTACTTTGTTCATCATTTTTAACGAAATGAAAAGTCAAAGCAAACTAACTAGTTTGCTGTGAAGGAAGAAAGTTCGTTCTGACACAAAGCATGAGGAAAAACGGTTTTTCGCAGTCCACAAACCAAGAAACCAAGCTGGGGCGCAACGAAAATTGTATTTTCGGGAGTGGCGACCGTGAAATTTCTGGCGGCGGCGCCGCCGACAGTGTACTCACGTTGTACTCGGCGCGGAACTCAGCCTCCATCTTGGCGAGGCGGCGCAGCTCCCAGGACAGCTCGAAGGAGGTGAGCAGGGGGTCGCGCGAGGACAGGGCGATCAGCGACGGCGCGGACAGGGCGCGGTAGGCGTTGATGCGCGCCTGCGAGTGGCGCAGCGAGTCCAGCGAGCTGGACGAGATGCACTCGTCGCAGCCGCACCTGCACAAAACGTTCTCAAATTTCAAACATACAGCCCGTAATCGGCCCGCTCGTTCTCTCTCTCTCTCTCTCTCTCTCTCTCTCTCTCTCTCTCTCTCTCTCTCTCTCTCTCTCTCTCTCTCTCTCTCTCTCTCTCTCTGCCGTGTTTATCGCGTAGCTTGATCCGACTTGATCCGTTTTCCTGGTCTTGACATGCGAGCAGCCAGCAGCGCGGTGGTATTCAGGAAAATTGACACCCGGGCGCTACCGCTGTCTGGTTGCAGTCGGACTATCACAACCTGACCCTGACCCTGGCCTTGGCGCCTCGGGGGGAGACCGTGCAAACTCCACTCCACCGGGGAAGACTAGACAGTGAACGCGCAGCCGCCGGGGAAGACTGAGCTATCTCGCATTCTTTCCGGCAAGAGATAGCCTAGTCTCCCACGGGGATGTCAGCGAGTCGAACAATTTCAGAGCAGGGGGCGTTGTCAGCCGGGCGCCTCAACAAACCAAAGTCCCTGCTTTTTTCCCTTTTCGTGTCGCAATGACGCGATTCTGGGTACGAGTTCCTCTTATTTCAACAGGAAAACCAACCAGAACTCTGTGGCATTGCGGGGAAGCCGCGATCCTAATAGTGCGGCGGCTGTCTGTATAAAACGAAATGCCACGATTGCAAAAAGTCGATTTCAAGTGTGAAGCGGCTTGTCCTAACGAGGAATAGTCGTGTTGGCGGATCACAGTCCAGCACGTACCATGCGCGCCGCAGCGATCCACCCAGTTCAGACACGCCCCTACTAATTTTTTTTTGAAAGACTCTATAACTCCTCTCACATTCCGAGTGGATCTTTTCTTGTTTTTTTGCGTGTCTTCGGTGTCCTTTTTGGGTGCTCACCTCACGTCGTGGGGCATGGGCAGGGTGGCCCCTCGGTCCAGCAGGATCTTGAGGATCTCGTAGTTGTTCATGTGCGCGGCCAGGATGAGCGGCGTGATGTCCGGCGTGAAGGTGGACGAGGACCGGTCCACGGCCTCCCAGCTCTGCACACAGTAAAGACACAGCGACAGTGCGCGGTTCCACGTTGTCGCCGAAACGGAAGCCGCGAAGCCGGCGCGAAGACGGCGGAGTGGAGCCGCTTACGTAGGGCTGGCCCTGCACGTGGATCTTCTCCTCCCACTCGAGCAGCATCTCCACGGCCTCCACGTACTCCTCCTTGATGGCGTGCAGCAGCGCGTCCTGCGGCAAAGCAAGCCTTTGAAACGGCAGAGTGCAGCAGGGCGATTCCAAAGCAGTGCTCTCTCGCATCGCTGCGGACACTGTCCGGACAGCCCCACGAGTGCGAGAGAGACAGAGCGACGAGAGCGCTGTTCGGAGTCAGCCTGCAGGGCGCGGGATCGTTACCGTTTTTCTCCGGCCGCGACGAGGCAAACTCGCTCGGATCAGAGCGGGCGGGGCCGCGCCGCGGAACAAGGGCAAAGGGCGGGGCGGCGAGGCCGCGACGCGAGGCCCTGATTTGGGATGCAGGGACGGTGCGGTGCGCGACGCCGCGGCGCCTCAGCGAGTGTGGCGACGCCGGGGTGAGGACCCGGAAGGGGGCGCCTGCCGGCCGGCCAGCAGCGGCCTAGGTGTCTGCCCGGAAAGTAGCCGCACCCAACGCACCTTGACTTTGATGTTGAACTCGAGCAGCAGCCGCATCAGCTCCGCGTTCTCGTTCTCGATGGCGGCGATGAGCGCGGACCGGTCCAGCGGGTCCACGCAGTTGATGTTGAGCTGCTCCGGTTTGTCTTTGTACTCCTCGAGCAGTCTGCCGCACACAAAGCGAAGCCCACATCGGCGTATTTTAATTTGGGCGTGGGCGCAGGGACTCAGCGCAGGGAGTCGGCGCAGTTTGTCAACTTTGTGGGCGAGCTATGTGAGCCGTCTGATGTTGACTCGCTGACATACTTCCTGACAGTGGCGACGTCGCCCCGCTCGGCCAGCAGAAGGAAGCGCTTCTCGAGCGAGGAGAGCGAGAACTCGCTGCTCATGGGCTGCAGGGACTGCTGCGACGTGGAAGAGCCCACGTTGCTCTTGCTGCCCAGCAAGTCCTGCCGCGACTCCCCCGCCATCATGGTGAGGCCGGGGCTGGCCGCGCTAGGCGCGCCTCACGCCGCACTGTGAAGTGTAAGTGTGACGATGCAGTACCCGCGTTGCAATGCTTGGATTGGCCGCCCCAAGACCAGGGTCTCGGTCACGGGGTTCGCACTCACCGGAAAAGGAGAGCCAAAGGGACAGTCCCCTCGGCTACTGTAGTGAGGTGACGGCGGCGCCCCGTCGTCGCCCTGGTGCTGTTGGACCGGCGACGGCCGGCGCGCCGTGCAGCATGGCCAGCAGCTCGGCCTGCAGCGCGGCCTGCAGCGCGGCCTGCAGCTCGGCCTGCAGCTCGGCCTGCAGCTCGGCCTGCAGCTCGGCCTGCAGCTCGGCCTGCAGCGCAGCCTGTAGGTTGGCGGACAGGACTGCAGCAACCGCGTGCCAGCCTCGCTACACCGACCGCCGCGCGACCACCTCAAGCGGGACGAGCAGGGACAAGCCCAGGGCACCGAACTGTCCGCCGCGCCCCGCCCTGCCGCGTGCGCCCCGCCCCGCCCCACCCCACCGCCCCTTGCCAGGCCCCGCCGGGCCAAGAGGCCGGATCAGGGTGCGAGCTCCCGAGGGGGAGGCACCCACAAGCCATAGAACGACACGGTGCGGCTTCCTCGACGCCGTGGTCGAGGCGGCCGTGTTCAGCACCGCGCCGGCGCCCCTGCCCGCCCCAGCCCCAGGGCCCACCCCCGGGGCCACCCCCGGGGCGCAGCGCCGCACCGGGGCTCCCATCCACCGGCAGAAGTCAGCGCGTTTTGCAGCCGGAGGGAGGGTCAGCCGTCAGCCGCGGTCAGCTCACTGATTAGCAGTCTCGTGCCGCGTGCGTGCACGCAGCATGGCTGTGGCTAAGGCTGGGGGCGGCGCCGACCTTCGCGGCGGGGTGTGGGCGGCGGGCGGCGGGCGGCGGGCTTCGGCGGGTGCGGCGGGTGCGGCGGGCGGCGGGCGGCGGGCGGCGGGCGGCGGGCCGGCGGGACGGCGGGGACGGCCGGTGGCGGCGGGGACGGCGGGGGCCGGCGGGGACGGCGGGGACGGCGGGGGCCGGCGGGGACGGCGGGGCCGGCGGGGACGGCGGGGACGGCCGGTGGCGGCGGGGGCGGCAGGGGCAGCGGGGACCTAAGACCCAGGGCAACAATGGCAAGGCGGGTTCCGTGAACATGGGAGGTACTGTACAAGGAACTGGGCTTTTTCGGACAACTCCAGGCGCTGAGGTGCGGATTGCGCTATCACCTCTTGGCATTTTCTGATAGCACTGCGCCTGAACCGCCGCCATGCTTCGCAGCGCGGGCTGGGCGCCAAGACCGTCTGGCGGGGGTGCGGGCAGGGGCCGGTGGGGTTGTGACGGGTTGAGCGGGTCAGGACACTGGTTGTAGTGAGCGGCCGGGGGAAGGGGAGAAGGCGTGGGAATAATGTAGGACACAGCGCGCCTTGGCCGTCTAGGCGCCCTGTCCTTTTTCCCTCGCCATCCTCCGCAAGCATCTCCGGACAGAGGCGTACAGGTGCAATAAAAACTAAATAAAGGAAGTCAATTCATAAAGTTTTTTTTTTTTAATCACCGCCAATTATGGTAACGTAACAACAAAAACGCCAACGAAATAAACCAAAGAACGAAGTATTCAACAGATTATTTTGATTACGTGTTTTTTGTTCATCAATTTAAAGGCAAACATCCCCGTTGTCAAATTTTTAATCTGTTTTATGGTTTTTAAGCGTGAGTGATGCAGCTGAGGCATCTGTTTTGTAGACGTTGGCCAGGATTTTATTTCTTTTTCTGTAAGGTGTAGCGAAACGGAAAAAATAGCAATCGCCCAGGAGGGCCTTTGACGCTCAGCCCTGCAGGCCATAGCTGTTACAAGGTTGGAATTTTTTTTATGAAGCTGATAGGGCAGCGTGCTTACGGTACGACCAGGTTCATCCGTAGCTCACCGGTGCTGCTGGATCTGTCGTGTGCAGTGTCACACGGAAGCCATATTTCGAGCCATTCAACTCCGATGTGTGTCAGTCGGTAGTCGGGTGCGGTGGGGGCGAGCAGGGGGCGAGCAGGGGGCGAGCAGGGGGCGAGCAGGGGGCAAGTAGAGGCGGAGCGTGAAGAAATCACGGCCTCATCGACGACAGCGCACACTAGCGAGACAAAGGCATACGTAAACAAGCGGCGTGAATCGTTTCATGCTCTTGGGAGGTGCGTGAATTGGTAGGCAAAATTTTAATGCCCTTCCAAAGGCACTTAAAGGGCGCTCAAGGGGCGTGAAAGACTGGTTAGGCCCTTAGGAGCGTAGCTGTTTTATGCGTTTGTTTCACCAGAGCAATGCGATTCCACTTGGGCAACACAACTGTCATCAATTCAACATTTGAAATCCCCGACAGCGCTTCGTTTGTTTGATTCGCGGCGGGGCTAGCAGTGGAGCCAGCAGAATCCGGCCTCGAAGTGGCACCACAGTGGCGACGCAGACGATTGACGCGGTCTGCCCAGCGTGCGCAGCAACGTCCTGCTTGATTGGGGGTCGGCCGGGGTTGGCATGCCGACCGCGCGTACAGATCGTGGGTGCATGCGCGGAAAGAAACGACAATAACAAATGTTGCCATTTTAACGATGGCATGCCAGCGCCGACGAAAAAAAAAATAGGAAAAGAAAAGTGGAGATGTGCGGGGACAGCTGTGATCCATCGGTATCCGCGGTTCCCTTTTTATCCAGCCTCGCGTGAGGGATTTCCAGCAGCTGGTCTGAATAACGGTTCCGAGAATGACCTCGAGGAAAGAGGGAAACAGCGACGTGCCTGACACGCGCCCGCCCGCCTTACCGGACTACGTAGTGGGCCCACTACACCGGACCGCTGGGCTAGCGCTGGGCCTGAGCGTGAAGGTGAAGCTGGGCCGGCCACGCGCGCGCGGTGAGGCTGTGCAGGCTGCGTGGGCCTCGGCCCAGCCCTGGGCCCCGCCAGCCCCGCCAGCCCCTGCAGCGTGCACCCTGGCGTAGCCCCACCAGGCCGCCCCCGGGAAGGAAGGGGGGCCTCATGATGATTGAAAAGGGCAGAGGCAGAGAGCCACCACGCGCCACTTTATGAATGCAAAGCGTCAACGGACAGCGCCTCTATCTAGCGATGTACAAATACCGGTAAGATTCAAAGTTACGTAAATAACGGTAAAATACGGTATTTTACTGTATTATACGGTATATTTGGGTAAAGTAAAATTTTATCGTTTTCATCCACTTTGCTGCGATACAGCTCCCAAACTAAGGCGGCCAATCGCACTCCGTAACAAAGGTGTTCTAAAGGAAGGCCCAAAGACCAGCTACCCGTTGGGGGAGAACGACTAGCCACCTTAGATCAGACGCAGTGGCTGCCCTAAGTCAGCCCAAACGACGATTTCTACACATTTGATTCCGTTTCGACAAACTTTGCTGCAATACCGCTCCCAAACTAAGGCGGCCAATCGCACTCCGTAACAAAGGTGTTCTAAAGGAAGGCCCAAAGACCAGCTACCCGTTGGGGGAGAACGACTAGCCACCTTAGATCAGACGCAGTGGCTGCCCAAAGTCAGCTCAAACCACACATTTGACCGAGGGGGCCACCACTCTCATTTCAGGCGTACACAAGATTACGGGATTACGGGAAATTTACTAGGGATTACGCGTGAAATTTTCGAAAATTGGTTCGAAAACGTTGAAAAATAGCTCAAAAACGTTGAAAAATGACTAAAAACGTTGAAAAATGACAGAATTTTTTCAAGGATTACGTGATTACGCCATGGATTACCAGGGATTACCAGCCAATTTGTACACAGGATTACGGGGGTGGTGGCCCCCTCGCATTTGACGCTGTTTCGACAAACTTTGCGTACTGCTTATTTCAATATTAACAATAGTTTCAAAATTACCAAAAAATACTAATTTTACCGGGGACTGCGTTAAATACCGTATTTTACCGTAATTTACCAGTTTTCCCTTCTTTTTGTGTATTTTTGGGCCACAACCCTTAAAAAAATCTGACAGTTCACAGTCTGTTTTGAAAACTCTATACTCATTGGCCGGTGGAGTGTAAAGAAAAGGCAATTTAATTTTTCATCCAGTTTTCTTGAACATTTAATTTTGGTTGAGAATATGGCTAAAGCCACATTCCATTTCTGAAATCGGACATCAAGAAGCGACAGCCAGTTAAAATAAAATCTATGTGCCAAATTTTTTTAAATTTTATCTATTAAAATTAGGCTTTTAATTTTTTAACTGTGTTGTACGTTTACAAATTGTTCTACAAGTACGTATAGACAAAGATGCTCTGGTGGTTATTGCAATTGACCAAAAGTTACTGCTTGAATTCCAGTAGTGCACTGAGCGAGTGGGGTGGTGGGTGGTGTGGTGGTGGTAGTTTCAGGGTTAGTGAGTCAGTCGACACAGAGGACATATTGTACACCGCAGTTTATTGAAACACACATCGTGGATACAGAGTCACAAGGAATGACTACTTCAGCAGGTACAAGAGAGACAGGCGGCACTACGACGTTGCTACAGCCCGTCTCAGGAGAGGAAAGATTACTGCGGGTTCGTCCCCGCCGGCCCAGGCGGCCGGCAGTCGGCCGGCAAGCAGAGGCCATCCGTAAGGATTTTCTTTTCACGCCTGGGACGGCCGGGACGGGGTAACGGGAAGAAAACAAAGACCTAGCGGGCTGCACGTCCCATACGCCGGACGTGCGCACCGTGTCTAGGGGTACACCGTCCCTGACACCATTCGCTATCTCTCTCCGTCTCCTCCACCCACTCACGCTCACGGTGGTACTCACCCACAGACACGCACATTATGATTTACACAGCAGACTCTGATCACAGAGTCGCCTCCCGTCCAGCCACGTCAGGAAGGCATCCCGGAAGTTACATCATGGTTACATGTTGACATCGAAAGCATTATACTTGTATACAAACAAAAGAACTTTACTCTACGCACCCAGATCGAAATATTTTCACATCAATGTGGTCGGGAAACCATTTTCGGGTGCATACTACAAACTGGAAAAATAACGCGTTCGCTAATATCTGTTTGCGTATACGCAGTTTTTGCTACACTATACTGTTTCTATCCTGCTGTCTCCCACCCTCGCACGAAGCGCTACGTTCCCCAACTGTGCGGCCATGACCACGCTTCCTTCATTCTCTTCTCTCTCTCTCTCTCTACGACCTAGGTAACCTAACCTACAGTAAAACTAAAGGAGGGGGCAGCCTGTGGCCACCTATGGATTTAACGACTGTCTTTACTACGCAGTCGACCACTACGAACCCAAAACTAAATTAGTAACCTAGCCATACGACCTACGTGCATAAATGATGGCGAAGCGAGGGGATGTGAGGACCGAGGCTCAAGTCTGACCGCTCCCCGGAGACAGGGTATTCCGCTGTGCTACAGAGTTGCCACACCAAGATACTCGATTTCCCTCAAACCGTGGTGACACTACAAGTTATTTACAGGAAGCGGATCTCTATCTATTTTAAATTTTGTGAAAAATTTTATATTTAAAATTAAGATAATAGTCTTTTAAAGCCGAAAGAAACAGGGCACCAACAACGCGCCTGAAATAAGACTAAAGGTTCTAGACTAAATTATATACAATCTGCCTGCAATGTTGATGACTGTGTCCTCACTTTGTTTCCTATCATCCGCAGGTGTTTCCCCAAAAGAAGAGTGATTCGAACTAAAAGCACGAAAATCGATTTGTGGTGAGCCATTTGGATAAAAAAAATGTCACCTGGTTGCCTACATCCATGATTACGGCTGAAATAAACTCATTTCTGTTTGAAGTATTTTGAAATTATTTTGAAATTTTGCGTTCACGCTGGGTTAAACCTTGCTAAAACTTCTCCCCCCAAAATTGATTTTTCTTCAATAACTCGGGAAACAAATTCTGGTCCATATAATTCAGAACAAGATTGTCATAGAACGTAAATATTTGATCCTAACAGCTCACTAGAAAAAGTAGTTTGTGTTCCCTATACAAGGAGTCACCCGGGGGACACACGATCTGGCAACACTGTTACACTATTCAGACTGGAATCGCGGCCACAATTCTGATCTGGATAGGGCGGAGTACCCTGTTAGTGCAGAGAGGACTAAGGGGTGAAGCGGCGGCGCGCGCTGCCTAGGCGACTGGGGCGCGTTTGCTGCCAGTGTTGTCGTGGGCCTCCTGGTGAGAGCCCTCTCCCTCCGCGGAGTCATCGGAGGCCACGTACGCACGGTCGGTGCGAGCGAAGGCCCCGGAGGCCGCCGGGGTGGTGGCGCTACCCCCAGCGCTTCCCCCGGCGCTTCCGCCACCGGCCACCTCGGCCCTCTCCCTGGCCGCGCGCACGCAGCGCACGCGGCGGCCCAGCAGCCCGCCGTCCGGGCGCAGCACATTGGCCGCGTTCGCGCGCATGAAGTGCTCCAGGATGGAGCCGCCGGGCACCTCCCCGAGCCCAGCGCGGGCCCAGTCCCCGCGACCGAACCTCACGTAGTTGCTGTCCGGACCGAGCCCAGAACGCCCAAATCGCACGTAGTTACTAGTTTCCGGGCGACCAAATCGCACGAAGTTATTGTCAACTGAACGGCCGAGACGGATGAAATTGCTCTCTTCCGGGCGACCGAAGCGGACGAAATTACTTTCCACCTGAGCCCTGGCGATTCCATCGTTCCTCCCAAACCGCACGAAGTTATCCTGGTTCGTTCCACTGCGATCAACCATCTCCAAGTGATCGTCGAAGCCCATCCGCCCGAAGCGGATGAACCCGTTGGTGTTGTCATTCTCGCCGCGGGAGATCCGCTCCAGTTGCCCAAAGGCCGGGCTCCGACCAAGACGCATGTAGTTCTCAGCTCGGCGATTCATGGGGTCAGTCGTCCCGCTCCGGCCATATCGCATGAAGTTCCTCTCCAGGTCAGTCCGGCGGTTGAGCAGAGTGGCCAGGAAATCCTCGTACCTGGACAGAAGGCAGGCCGTGAGACCTGGGCTGCTATGCCGCCAGCCACACAACAACAACGACCCAAAGGACTACGTACTCGGAGTTGACAGAGTCGTCAGCATCGGCTTGGGCCAGGCAGGTCGGCGCGAAGCAGCAAGCGACCAGGAGCAGCATCAGCACGAAGAGCACCATCCTGGAAAAAATGAAGTTTTATTGGTTAGGCTTTCCTCCAGGACTGTTAATTTTCCCTCCACAATTCGTTTTGCTTTCATTTTAAATTTGGTTGGAGAATCTACAGCTGTCCTAACGGCAGAAGGGAAATGCCGAGGCAAACTGCTCGTGGGTTGCTGATGTTTCGTCTTTTACCAACACTGGTAAAACAAAGGCATAAAAATACGATTTCAAGAAATCCTAGGAGTCACGAAGTCAATTTGATTATTGTGTAAGAGTGTGGAGAAAGAAAAGAAGTGGTGTTGTGAAGTTGTGGCTCAGGGGACTACCAATGGCAGTGGTACCAATGTGGTCGATGTGCCACCCGTCGAAATTTAAACTTGACAATAAATAGAAATCAAAATGCTGGTAAATTCAAAATATTCCAATGCTAATGTATTCCGCAGTGTTCTGACAATGGAACATCTTTAAAGTCCATCATTATTAAAATGTTCTTAGCAGAAAGAAGGCAGTAAATTATTTTCACGGGTTGGCAACAATCTTCTCGGCGTCTGCGCCCTTGCGAAAATCGCGAAGCTGAAAGCACCAGCAGTCGCGCATTAAAAATGCCCCTCCATTGTTGCTGACGTTGAATTGTTTGGCTTGTTTCAAAAGGCTATGGTTCTCTAGTCATGTTTTCTTCAATTCTGTGTAATAGTTCTCACTCACAACGTATTAACACCACGACGGTTGGTTTGACAAACTTCATAAACTCGGGAGGGAAGGTTTCGAAACGCGGGTGAGTCTTGTTCGAGGAACATGAGCACTGCAAGTCGCGAGGTGGAGCGAAGTGGTCCTAGTGCTAACTGAATCACAACAACAACAAAATTGTTTTGTTGACAGAAAAAAAAGTGATATTTGAAAAACTTTATGTCAGAAAAAAAGAACTTTTGTATTGCTAATTTTTTGTGAACATTTTTTTAGAAAGTTATCACATTAAAATTGAAAATTTGTCTTATATGAATTTTCATTAGCAGGAAACAAAGAAAAAACAAAAAAGAGAGCAAAATTAATACAGATTTCAAATGCTACAGTTGGTTAAACTGTTAAACAGGTTGCAAACCTACTGCGCATGTCCAAAAACACTCCGATCAAGAAGTATTATTGGATAGTTCTACCCGAAAAACTGCGTTCGAACCGACACCAATTCTATTGTTGCATCTTGTCTACCTGCAGTCAAAGAAATTTTTCATTTCGAACGTGCCATTTCAGCTTTTGGAGTAAGCTGTACAGACCCAAAATGAAGCTCGGCTATTGGTCCTCCCCGGCTCGGCTCCCCCCAATCCCTTTGACGAGTCGAGTTTTGCCATGGAAACGGCGATTTTGACAGCAAATTTCTCAAAATTGGCCGTTAACTTTTTAACCAGATTTCAGCATAAGAATCAGCGTTCAAAGTTCTACAAGTCTGCAAAATCTCATTAAAATCGTATAGAAAATTTCCGAAATGCATAAAGGGCCACACAAATTGAATCTCGGGCCGGCTGAATCCTGGGTATACTATAAGGCTACTTCGTGCCTAAAAATTACGCCCTTTGGGGCATAAATACTCTTTTACGCCCTTGCAAGGGCACAAATCGTTTATGCCCTTGGAAAGGGCGTAAATAGTATAGGAATTTCAAGCAAAGTTTTAATGCCCTTCCCAAAGGCATAAACGATTTATGCCCTTTAAGGGCGTAAATCGTTAACGCCCTTAAAGGGCATAATTCTAATGCCTTTGTTTCACCAGTGAAGCCCTTCATGTTCGATGGGGAAGGAGGGGCTTCCCACCCAGCTTGCATCGAATGCGGAAAACATGAGTCGGTCCATACGCTAGGGCGCTACGCGTTCAGCCCGCATTATTGATTCATGGACACGAGGCAGAAAATTGCTGCTTATTTCGTCATTACTGACCCGTAATTCCCTGCCCTCGCAGGCAGCCGTCCCTGCACTTTCCCCTCGCACTTCATTTGCATGAAAAAATAAACGTGCCGCGAGGCCGCGGATGGGTAGGCGGCGCGGAGCTAGTTTACTCTGCATTCGAGGCGGCCAAAACAGGGACGCTGCGTGACTGCTACTTGCGATGGAGATTCGCTTCGATTGGACAAAAGGCGTGTCCGCGCGGTCTCTGCGTGACGCGTGCGGCCCTGCCCCTGGGCCTGGCCTGCCCTGGCCTGCCCTGGCCTGCCCTGGCCTGGCCTGCCCTGGCCTGCCCTGGCCTGCCCTGGCCTGCCCTGGCCTGCCCTGGCCTGCCCTGGCCTGCCCTGGCCTGCCCTGGCCTGCCCTGGCCTGCCCTGGCCTGCCCTGGCCTGCCCTGGCCTGCCCTGGCCTGCCCTGGCCTGCCCTGGCCTGCCCTGGCCTGCCCTGGCCTGCCCCTGGCCTGCCCTGGGTCCTGCCCTGGCTGCCCTGGCCTGCCCTGGCCTGCCTGGCTCTCCATTTCCCTTTGCCTGCTGAATCCTGGCCTGCCTGCAATCTCATGGCCTGCCTCTGCCTGCCCTGGCCTGCCTGGCTTTTCTGCTGCCCTGCCTGACCGGCCTGCCTGGCCTGCCCTGGCCTGACCTGGCTGCCGTGGCTCCCTGGCCTGCCCTGGCCTGCCCTGGCCTGCCCTGGCCTGCCCTGGCCTGCCCTGGCCTGCCCTGGCCTGCCCTGGCCTGCCCTGGCCTGCCCTGGCCTGCCCTGGCCTGCCCTGGCCTGCCCTGGCCTGCCCTGGCCTGCCCTGGCCTGCCCTGGCCTGCCCTGGCCTGCCCTGGCCTGCCCTGGCCTGCCCTGGCCTGCCCTGGCCTGCCCTGGCCTGCCCTGGCCTGCCCTCCGTCTGATCTGCCCTGAAAGGCTGGAAGGCGAGCCCCACAATGGGGACGGCGAGCACAACTCGCGCGGACTCGCATCGCCCCGCCGGACCGCCGGACCCACCGCCATGGACATTCCTGCCCCGCCCCGCCCCGCCCCGCCAAAGTTAAATCAGAACAGAGACGGGACTCGGAAGGGCTTTCTAACCAGGTTACCGTCCGCGTCCCCGTCTCAAGGCGGCCCTCGGGCGGCCCCGAGGGGTTACCCACTCGTTGTTTTAATGTACACACGATTCCGGATTCCCGCGATTCCCAGAACAACCTTACCTGAGAAAAGAGAGAACTTTCGAAAATTTGCTTTGTATTCGAATGTTTTTGGTGTATCACATGATTACCATGACTTTAAATTGAAACTATGAGGATTTTCCATCAATTTAAAAGATCTACGAATGATTCCCGGACTGAGCGTACACATGATTCCCGGAGTGGGTAACCCCTCGGGCGGCCCTCAGCGTCCTGCACCGAGGCGTACCGAGCAGACGGCCTGCACCTAGGAGGCAGCCTTTACCGAGAACACGGCCCGGCCCGCCGCCCGCTGCGCCGCCATGAGAGCTCGGCCGAACGTGAGCACAGCATTGTCCGCTGCCTCCGCCAATATGATTGCTGCGCCCACACTGCACGCGCGCCACGCGTCCCCCCCCCCCCCATCGACGCCGAAGTCAGCAGCAGGCCGGCCAGCATGCAACGCGGAAAACTAAAAATCATTAAGAAAAACGATGATCGGCCTACGCGGTAGCGCGGTCCACGCCGGCCCACGCCGCGGCGCTAAGTACACTATAAAAATTGCTCGCTTCGCGCTTTGCGCTTGGCTCCGCAGCGCCAAGATGGCGGACGGGCCTTTGCTGCCTTGCCTTGCGGCTGCGCGGCTGCAATCCAACGCCCTGGATAATGATGGCAATCCAGTCGGCTGTTAATTAGGGGGACGTAACACGATGTAGCGACATCCACATGGAGGGGGTGGGGTGATATAAGGGTGCGAGGGCCGCGGGGGCCGCGGGGGCCAGGCTGGCCGGATGGGGGCGTTTTTGGCGGAGTTCGCTTTGCCCCGCCCCGCCCCGCCCCGCCCCGCCCTTCCAGACCACTCTGAACCATGTCTCAACAGGGCCGGCTTCGCGTGCCTCGCGTCGCCCACTCGGTGAAGTTCGCGCTTTGCGTTTCCGCGCCACTCGAAGTGGGTATCTGCTTCCCGACGGTCTGCCTGTCAGCGTCCGTCTGTCCGCCTGTCAGCGTCCGTCTGTCCGCCTGTCAGCGTCCGTCTGTCCGCCTGTCAGCGTCCGTCTGTCTGCCTGTCAGCGTCCGTCTGTCTGCCTGTCTTTGCACCTGTCTTTCAGTCTGCCTGTCTGTCTGGTCTTCTTCGCGGGATAGCGACGTGGGCGTACCTGCGGGCCGCCTCCTGTTTACGTCTCCATCCCGGCCTCCTTGATCCAACCCCTCCTTTCCCCGCCTCGGGAATCAATGTGAACGTGGAGGCAGCCAGCCACGCAGGGGTGGGCCGGCGGGGCGGGGACGAACGTGTTGCGCGCGGTGGCGGAGTGGAGCCGCGAGAGCACTTTGACATACTTTAACAGGCCGCTGCTTCCGGGAAGGCGAACCAAACGAAGACATGTCCCTGGCAGTTCATCATTTGATTACTCGGCGTGTGTAGACAGTGACCGAGCAGCGCCATGGCTACGCCGCTACGCCAGTGCACTGCGGCCAAGCCGCGTGCCAGGCAGGCCGATGCAGGCCGAGCAGGCCGAGCGGGCAGTGCCGCCCCTCCTCCCACGCGCGCCCCCTCCCCTCTCCACTCCGCTGCCCCCGCAGGACAATGTCCCCTGGCTGCCGTGATGCCGTCAAAAGTAGCAGCGCAATTTCCTTTCCACTGAATGTAGAGATACTAACTAGGTAAAGTCTAAACTTAAGGCTGAGCCTAAGTTCCCACTTGCAAGTTGACATTTCATAAAGATAAAATAATTTGTTTTCTGTACTTTGATTATACTTATTAATTTTTCTAAGTTTGAATGTGGGATTAACAGTATTTCCACTTTGTTTTCCTAGTTTAGGACGGGGTTTTATAATTTTTGGTTTGTATTCACCAAAGAAGTCATTTGTTACAACTTTTTTTTTCTCACCGCCCCATGTAAGCAGGCCAAAGTTTGAGATGGAGTTTAAGTCCCCATGGAAAATTTTGAAATACAGTTCTTTGGCTTCACATCGTAACATCCCTCATGCACCGAAAACTCCATGACTCAAAGACCGCCTTTCACCCCACATAAAGCGCAATCAGCAGTAGCTTGAACTGAAGATTGAAATAGAGGTTGAGATCCCATGGGAGATATTTAACTAAAATTTAACAAAAATCTATAATATATTCAAGTTTTATATACATCACAGCTTGAAAAGCTTTGTTGAAGGTAACATCATGGACACAAAGAGTTGTGGTTTCCACAATCTTTTCAAAATGAATCGTAGAGGTAAAAATGTGAAGACCAACCTTTTACGTTAAAATAGTAAGCGTCAGAAGATTTTTAGAGATATAGTCAAAATGTGCACGATAAGGTTCTTAACTGGGTTGAATGGTTAGCATGTGCCTCCCAATGTCAATTAAGCAGTTAAAAATTATTACTTTTGTTGATAGACACACAATTTATTAAACTGTGGAACTTTAAAACTTGGAAGCGAATTCTTATTGTTCATGACTGAGCGCTGCCACAAGAAGAAATACTACCACTTACAGATTTAAACTTTATAAGATTTATAATAATGATCATAGTTTATTATTAGTTTTTAATCTTGTCAATATGAATGTTAACTTGTAATTTGCAACTTCATTTTTTAAGTTTTGACTTCATCTAGTGTGAACGCTAGTGCCGACTTCCGCCTCCGTGTGTGTTGTTCGTGTTGTTGTGGTCAGTTTACAAAACCCACCGGGGTTGCAATTCAACGACGCTTCTAAACTGCACCCGACTTTTATCGTTGCCAACCTGAAAACTTCACTTGAACAGTGAACGAAACTAAACGTTTTACCAGCTTGAATCGAATGTTTGTTCGTTCATTTTGAAAAATTGGGTTCTGATCATTATAAAAATTCATCAAAGGCACCTACTTAGTTAATTTCAACGCTTAACACTACCACTTTTGTTGCCACCGATACGTTCAAAGGTTGCCTACATTGCGAGGTGCCACTTTCGTCGTGGTTCACTCGGGAGGGTCTCTGGGCCGGACTAAAGGGCTTCGCTAGTTTAAGTTTTAGTTTCAGTGAAAGGAATAGGGGGCTCAGCCAAAAAGTTCTGAGAACGATAAGCGGAAAGAACAGAGCAACGCTACACGTGGCGAATCGTTGCGACGAAAGTCACAAAAACAGAAGCCGCAGTATAGTCAAAGAGAGAACCGGATAATTCGTGACGAGTTTTGTCCCTTTGACTTTATAACTTGGTATTTCTGAAAGGGTGAGAGAACGCTTTCAAACGCTCTTGAATGACCGGCCCTTTTTTTTATAAAAAAAAAAATCGCACAAAGTGCTGTGCGGGTATTCTCTCTCAAATGGGTGTTTTTATTGATTTTGCCTAGATTTTTTAAAAAATTTACTCACTCGAATTTGACGCGATAATCGCCGGCACGTGGCGTGGTTGCATATTCTGCACTTCAATAGAGCCAATAAAACTAAACATAGTTCAGCACGGCCCTTTCCCCCTCCCTCGAGAGCGCGCCCCCAGCAGTGGGCCCACCTAAGCATGCCTGAGACCCATCCCACCCCTCCTGTTTGTATCGCTCACAGCTAACAAGCAAGGCCAGATAAAGGGATTCAATCGGAGTCGCGGCGTCCCCGGCACGGCACGGCACGGCATGAAGGGGCGGTGCGCAGCACTGCGCGGGACACCGCGGGTTCGTTACACAAAAAGGACAAGAGGCGCATGCAGAGGCCGGGGGTTCGGCACACAGACAGAGAGGCGGACACAAACCGTGGGCGCGAGCTCACACACACACACACACACACACACACACGCGCGCGCGCCCTCACACATGCCCACGCTCGGCGCCACGCACGGGAACGAAAATCCACGAAGAGTCTCACTCGGCTCCTGCCCCACCAGAGTCGTCTGCCGAACGTCGGCTGGAGATAGAGCGGACCGATGCCACCAAAAGCGTACTTTGTTTTTACGGTTCTGCCTTTCGACCAGTGCGGTGAGTGCGGCGCGGTAAACAGTGACCCCGGTCACGTGCGGGGGACGCTGGGCGACACTGCGCTGCCCTGGAAGGCAGGCATCGACCGAAAATAGATTATAGGTATCGGTGCGCAGGCAAGAGGGCAGGTGAGCTCGCGTTCTTTCTTGACTGACGCACGGTCCACTGTGCAGTGGAAGAAGACTCCAGTCACACCTCAGGAAGCGAGGAAAGAACTCGAACGGCCGGGTGATTGTTCCGACACGCGCGTCGATTAGAAATGAATTCGGACGTTGTATTGTAATTTGTTCCGCCCGGATGCCACCCTCGCTGGCGTCGCTGTTCTTGGGAGTGGTGCCGACGTGCTTCGAGCAGGTGCCCCGGGTCCACCACTACACTCTGAATGTAGGGTGCCCAGAAACTGGGCGCGTTTGTCGCCCACCCCACTTTTTAGGGTGCCAAATGTCGCCCAGTTTCTGGGCACCTTTGTCGCCCAGTCTCGGGGTGGACAAACCATACAGTAACCGGCCCTCTCCCATGGTAGAGCATACACAGGTGTCTAGTTCCTGGGCGACCGAGGTGCCCAGATTCTGGGCACCTTTGGCACCTTGGAAGACATTTGGCACCCTAAAAAGTGGGGCGCCCAGTCCCAAAAAACCATGGAGCACATGGGGTCCCATGGATGACTTCCCACGAGACGATGATCTTTCACCATGGAAATTTAGGAAAACACCACGAGCACTCTTACACCACGGCATGGGGCGGCATGGGGCGACAAATAATTCCGTGGTGAAAGAACCACCATGGTGTCTATCGTCATGGTGAAGCATGGCTTCCCCATGGTGGCGCTCGCACCATGGTAACGTGCTCTTGCCCGTGCGTTGAAGTCTCCAGAGATTATTCAGAATCCCCTGCAACTTGAACTATAGAGATAGAGTGACGGCGACCGCTCCATCGTGTTCAGCATCGAATTTTTACGTGGGTGAAGAGAATATGAACGCCTCGTGTCTCTTCGCTTGACTTTGTGACAAGGCACTTGGCACGCCATGTGTACGAGGGATGTCATGGGACCAGTACACCATGCAAACCAGACACCATGGAATTTTCTCATGGTAAAGGGGCCAAAATGAGGGTGTTTTGGACACCATGGGATTTTGCTTCCCATGCAATCCCATGATGTCCCATGCACCATGGGACCCTCCATGGTTTTTTAGGACTGGGGGGCGACAAAGGCGCCCAGTTTCTGGGCACCCTACATTTAGAGTGCAGTTGCGGCAAGAGCCGTGCCATTCTACAGGCTTCGCGATGCCTCGTGCCCCTAAATGCTTCGCCCCGCGGAGGCCCCGCGGCCCCGCGCTGGTGGTGAGTGGCGGCCGGCGAGACGGCAGATCGGCGGGGCTGTCCGGACCTATTATTTCGCGTCGGAGTGCCACACGGAGAGGGGGGGGGGCAAGCTCTTTTACGGGCGAGAGTCTTATTTCCTCACGCCCCGCGACGTCGGCTGGAGGCGGCTGGAGGCGGCCGCGCCAGCTTCGGCGAGACGAAAACCTCAAAACGCACGGCGCATGCTTCGTTAACGATGGTGCACGGCCATCCTGTCCGGCAGGAGACCGGTGGACCAGGAAAACCGGCACTTCTTGGAAAGGCCTGCATCTCGATGCGAACGAAGCAGGAAGGAGATGGAAATCGAGGGAGCCTTCGCTCACCTAAGGAGGGCACTTAAAACGACGTGACTTTCTCTCCTGCGTGAAAAGTGGAAAGTCTCACCGAAGACGGTATGGCAGGAAATTTGGCGTGACTTCTCTGTCCCGCCAACTTATGGCATCTCTTTTCAAAATGCATCTTTAGCACTAACCCATTACGTAAGTGCGCGGAGTGTTTGGTCTTGGTCTACATAGTGCAGTAGTTTCACACACACACACACACACCTCCCCCATCCCCGCCCGTCCCCACAGAAACACACTCGAAGAGCCTCCTGCACCAACTTTTACCCGGCCTCCCTTTATGATGCGTCCTGTGGAAAGTTCGGTCTCATTATCCGTCGCCCGGCCGGGCTGGCGGCGCGCTCGTGCAGTGCTCGTGCAGCGCTCGTGCAGTGCTCTTGCTGTGCTCGTGCAGTGCTCGTGCAGTGCTCGTGCAGCGCTCGTGCAATGCTCGTGCAGTGCTCGTGCAGTGCTCGTGCAGCGCTCGTGCAGTGCTCGTGCAGTGCTCGTGCAGTGCTCGTGCAGCGCTCGTGCAGTGCTCGTGCAGTGCTCGTGCAGCGCTCGTGCAGTGCTCGTGCAGTGCTCGCGGCGAGGGCCGCCTATTAACCACGCCGACAGTAATGGCTGCAGTGATCTTGCGAGAAAAAAAGCTCCCCGCCTTTTTGTGTTTATTCGTTGTATTTCGAACTGGCAAACCAAAACCATCAAAACAGCCAGTTCAGATTGAAAATGGCATCGAGTTCTGGTGCAGTTCTGTGCCACCCACTTGCCCGCCTACACTCTCTCTCTCTCTCTCTCTCTCTCTCTCTCTCTCTCTCTCTCTCTCTCTCTCTCTCTCTCTCTCTCTCTCTCTCTCTCTCTCTCTCTCTCTCTCTCTCTCTCCCCCCCCCCGGCCAGACAGACCAACACACGTGCCGCTTCTCGTCGTCGCACTCGTCCACTTATTTTTTTTTCAATTTATTTATTTATGTTGCTTTTGTTCTCGTGTTTAAAGTTTCGGGTTACTCTAGTCTGTCAGATCGGCAGGAGCTAGGCACTGAACACCAGAAGTGGCGATGCATCATCAACTTTGGCCTGTCGTGGGTTTCTCTAAACTTCTGGTGGTGTCACTTGCGTAAAGGTAATTGCAGGGCGGTCCCTGGACTGCTCCCGTGCTCGACAGCCCTCGCCCGGTGGCCACGTGATTGGAAGCGGATCTGTTGGACGTGACGTCTTATGGCGCGCCCCGGCCTACCCCGGGCCCACCCCGGGCCCACCCCGCAGCCACAGCCAGCCACCGGGCCGGCCAAGACAACAAACGGACAACTCCACTCGGACATCACTCGGACGATTTCCCGGACGACTCCCCGGGCAGGCAACCCCCGGCCACGGAAGAACGGAAAAGTGGAGTGGGCGTAGGTAGGTGTAGCCCGGCCCTGGCCTTGGCCTTGGCTGGAGTCTCTGCTGCTCGCGCCGGGTCGCGTCGGGTCGCTCCACGTCGCGCCACGTCGCGCCACTGCCGCCGCAGCAGCAGAGTGCCGAAGGAGCCGAAGGAGCCGAACGCTGTCGGTGTCTGTCGGTGTCTGTCCGGGTGAGACAGGTGGGGCTGGCTCGGACGGCCGTAACAGCCTTACGCCGCATCGGAAGCAAACATCCGACGGGCGCGGAATGGAATGGGTTCTTTCGAGCAGTTTCAAGCAGGTCGGAGTGTTTTGTTTTGCCCCTTTTCTAGCGCTGCGGAAAAGGCGGGAAACGGGCTGGATGAAATGGCGGCATAACCCGCTCTTTTCGGGGCTTTAAAGTGCCAAATTGACAAAAGAGATATTGTTACCGGATAACAGAATACGGAATCGTTAAAATACATCTGCAGATAAGGGCTCGTTCGGAGGAACAATTAGACAACCTATTTTCCAATGAGTAAGGCCCAGCGCAATACACCAGAGCAGGAGTCGGCCCGGTGTTTGCCGACGGTTGGCCGGCGGGTCCGAATGAGATGGCCGTTTCAAAGGAACCACGCTGCGCGACGCATCCCCGGCCCGAGTAACGTCATTCCTCCACTGTTTGCATGCTCCAAGTTGTGCCGGACCGCGATCTCTTCATTGAGCTGGTGCGGTCCGCGGCCCCGTTGCGCAGCCCAAGGCCCGGGTGACACGGTCGCAGTCTCTGAATGTTTCCGGGGATTCGAGCGATGCAGGCTGGTCACTCCAGGAATCAAGCGCTCGACAGCAGCTGCCGCCAAAGCCACGGGGAGTGCTGTGGCCTGTGGCCGGGGCCGGGGCTCAGGCCCGACCGGGGCGACACAAAGCCGATTTGGGTATATCGCTTCGCAGCCATGTGCGGCCGGGCCGGGCCGGGCCGCACGCACTCCGATGCGGCATGCACTCCGATGCGGCGTCCACAGGCCTCTCTGCGCAAAACTCATCGTGGCCGCTCCCCGCCAGTGAGGTTCCATATCACACAGTAATCAAATTCTGTGGATTCTATGCACTCACAGGATTTCCCCGCCGACAAAGCAAGTGCATGGCAGGCGAGGCTCAGCCTAACAAATAGACTTTAAAAACTTTTTTTAATATCAATCAATTTGTAATATTGTTCAATTTTCAGACTGACTCTGGCAACATTCAACGAGACGTCAAGAAGCCAAGTTGATGGTTAAAGTCATTTTGAACATTTTGAGTCACGGGGAGGCACAGCCCTTCAACCGACCCGCTCACCCCGCTAGCAAGCACCCACCCGCAATCTCACCCCTCCCCTCCCCTCCCCCTCCCCTCCCTCTCCCCTCCCCCTCCCCCCCCCTCCCTCCCCTCCCTTCCCTCCCTTCCCCTCCCCGAGGAACTGGAAGCCGCCTGCACGCGCCGAGGGACGGCAGGTAGGCAAAATGGACCATAACTTGATTAAGAGTTAAACTCTGTCCATTTTGACGTCGGAATAATGCAGGTAATTTTTACGCCATTTTGACTACCCTATCCGTCTTCCCCGGGCGAATACGGCAACCGCGTCCTCGGCAGGATTCTACTTTCGCAGCCACGCCTTCGCCGCCCCATCGGAGCAGCGCGTCCCCGCGGGCCCGGGGCGCCGGGACGCCGAGGCCGGGGCGCCGAGGCCGGGACGCCGAGGCCGGGCGGCGCGGGGGTGTTCGGTGGCGGCGGGCGGCACACGGCGCACACGGTAACTGGAGCGGGCGGCCGGGCAGGCGCCACACGCCGCATTTCGGATTCGCGGTGCGGGAAGTCATGCGCGGCGTGGCCTGGCCGATGAGCCTGCCAGCCCTTCTTTGAGGCTTCGTGTTGCGCCCGCGCATCACCGCCCCGCGGCTTAGGCCGCCACGCGGCACGCGGCACGCGGTGTCCGACCGCGCGGCACGGAGGCGGAGCGCGGGGCGTGGGGTGCGTGGAGCCCCCGCCGTCGCCACCAACGTCATCAGCCAGCAGACGTACGCGACGTATACGCAAGCCGCGCTGTCGTCTGAGCCACGGAAAGAAACGCCTCAGATTTACACGGCGGCATACTTGCCCCAGGCGGCACTGCCCCGCACGTCGCCCGGCGGCGGAGTGCTTCTCGTCTCGGCGGTCACGGAGCGCCTGTCGGAGTCAGGGTAGGCCGGCCCGCCCCAATGCCAAGGCCGGCGGGGTGCCTACGCGCCACAAGCCAGGCGCTCCACTGGAATGCGGCCGCGTAACGCTGCGCCGCGCACGCAGCACGCAGCACGGGGACAGCGACGGGAACGGCAATGGGGAAGGCGACGGCCACGGCGACGGGCGTGGCGACGGGCACGGCGACGGCGATGGCAATGGGGAAGGCGACGGCGACAGGGGCGGCGACGGGGGCAGCGATAGGGACGGCAATGGGGAAGGCGACGGGCACGGCGACGGGCACGGCGACGGCGATGGCGATGGCAATGGGGAAGGCGACGGCGACGGGGGCGGCGACGGGGATGGGGGCGGCGACGGGGACAGCGACGGCGACGGCAACGCGGACGGGGACGGAGGCGCACGCAGCACGTGGACACACACGGCCACCACCTTCACGCGGCGTGCCCTCGGTGGGCGTGGGGGGCACCACTCGGCTACGTCGCGTCCCCGCTCAGCGCCTGGCATCGGGCGCGTAGGCAGCCCGCCGCGCGCGGCCGTGTGGCGGGAGGGCCTGCCTTACAGGCGCTTGGCAGAAAGGGATGGTCGCCACTTCGGGGGCCTAGCGGGGGCCTGGGGCTCGGAGGGGCCAGCACTCCTGTGAGCTTCTGAGGGCAACCCCGCCTCGCCTCGCGCGGACGGTGGGGCCGGGGCGGCACGGAGCGGCGTATTGTGTTGGGGAATCTCTTTCCGGCGGACAGCCGCTCAAAGCCAGGGACACAGAGCGCGAGCCAGGGGTCGCTGCACCCGGCACCCACACGAGACGCCCTCGGAGGCTCCCCGTGGGCCTGGCACGGCCTGGCACCACCTGGCAAGACACAGCGCCAGAGCGATGCGTGGATTCGCCCGGCAGCGGAAGGCGGGAACGCGTCGCCAGAAGACTGATTCCGGGAGTCATCTTCATCGCTCTGCCTCTCTCATAAGCGCCCCGTAGAGGTGCGAGAGAGACAGAGCGATGAAAACGAATCTCGGAATCAGTCTGCAGCGATGGCTGTCGAGGGAAGAGCACTGTCTGACCTGGCGTCGGCCGATCGGCGGCGAGCAACAACGCAGCGGCGAAGCGGGCCGGCGAGGCGCAGGCTGGAAGCTGAGGGCTACAGCGCTGCTGTGCAGCCGCAGTCCCGGAGCACTCTGGAGCACCACTACAAGGACCACTTGTTGATCAGGTGGAAGCGTAGCTGCGTCTGCCGGCTGCGCCGCTGCGGCCACACTTTTATAAGCGCTGCTCCGGGTGAGGGGCGAGGGCGGGGTGACGCGCGGGCGAGGGCCCGGGGAGGGGAGGGGCGTACAGGGGCGTGCTGGGGATGCTGGACCGCGTGGTGGGGGAAGGGGAGGCGCATCGGCCGCCGGGGGCGCTGCCGGGGGCGCTGCCGGGGGTGCTGTGTAGGCGGTGGGCGTGACAAGTTCGAGACGAGGCAAATCTCTGCCCACAGTTTGGCCGCGTGCATTTCATTTTCGCCTCATTGTCCGCCCGTTTTTTCCGGACCCAGCCCACGCGAGAGACAGAGAGAGGCCTGCTGCGCCAGCTTCGCCTGCACGGCCGGGCCTCAGTAGCGACGTAGCGGCCCGTCGTTTCATCCCCTTGTTCCGGACGTTTCCGCGGAAAAAGTTGGACAAAGCCGCGGCCGCACGGCGGAAGTCACCCCCTCCCCCTCCCCCTCCCCTGCATGCGAGTCTGACCTTTCAGGTATTGGCTCTCGCGCATGCTCGCTGCAGCGATTGCACCACCTTGCAAATCGCTCCGCACAGCGAGCCGTCCAGCGAGAACAGCGTCGTCGACGGCTGGCCTGGCTGGCCGAATCAACGGTGCCTGCTGATCCCGAGCGCCGCTCTCGTCACTGTCTCCCTCACTCTCGCAGGGCGCCCCGTGAGGGTGCGAGGACAGCCACGACAGCGGCGTTCGAAATCATCCTGCTGCTGCAACCCGTGTAACCGCAGGCCCGCCTCGGCGCAGCCTCGCTGCTGTCGGCGGGGTGATTTTGGGTGATCTCGCCCCTTTTAGCGAGAGCACGGCGTGCGCCTGTCGAGACTGCCCGGCCGGGAAGCCTCGAGTCCCGGCGGCTGGCCCAAGGGCTGGCCGGCTTCAGAGCGATTTCGGACATCACCTCGGACTCTCTGTCCCTCTCGCACTCGTCCGTCGCTCCGTAGGTGCGAGAGGGACAGAGTGACGAGACACGCTGCTTGGAGTGGAATCAGTCTGCTGGCCGGCTGGCCGCCCTTCCAATTAATCGTGTGTGGGTCGCGCCAGTCGCCCTGCCGTTATGAGCCGCCCGGAATTACGGGCCATTTGTTATGCCGCAAATTGAACGCGCCGGCCGACAGCCAACAGGCCAGCCAGCACCGATAGGCAGAGGCAGTGCGTGGGGGCGGAGGGGGAGGGGGAGGGGTGGGCGAGCGGGCCTAAACTCCCTGGCCGGCCGGACCGGGCCGGACTGCCCAGCCTAGCGTGGGGCATAGGCAGACTGAAGGCTGGTTCCAAGCAAGCTTGGAGTCGCTCTGTCTCTCTCGCGTGCATGGGGGCGTGTTGAGAGAGACAGAGCGACGGCGGCGGGCGTGGTCGGAGTCGCCGTGCTCGGAGAGGACCTCGGCAGAATCTCGTCCTTTCCTATTCCAGACCGGATTACAGTCATGACAAGACTGCAGTCAGGATGCGATTCCTTAAAATCACTTGTCTCGCGCCCAAACTGATACAAGTAGCAAGTCCGCCAGCTATATCGCTACCTCAAAATTTGGATTTTGGCCATTTAAATGGCTTTCGCACAGTTCTATTCGTCTCAGCAAGGCCTGCAACGCACGCATGACGAGCACTGAAAAGTTTCAAGGTTTCCGCGTGGCTTGACGGTTATGCGATGCCTTCGGCCTTGCCTTTGACACATCTTCATCCCCCTGTGCCTTGGACGGTGGTGGGTGAAACTGTACCTGTGCGCCCGCGTGTGCGCTGGTGTGCCCAGAAACTTGGCGGCAACGTCGCCCACCGCGTCCCATTTTAAGGACGAAACTTGAAGGGTGGTGGAGGCTTGCAAAGTCTGTCGACCAGTTTCCTGGTGTGCCGCTCTTTCGCAGCGTAGACGCGACACGCGATACGTACACGACACTGCTAGGTTGGGCAAAATCCGCACAATTGCCCTCCCTGTCCTGAACCCCTAAAACCGATTCGCGCCCCCCCCCCCCCCCAGTGCACCCTTCGGCCCCTACACTGCGACGTCATGGGTTGCGTGGAACGGAACGCCCGGTGGAGAAGTCTGCTTGGCGCTCGCGGTACATTTCGGGTCTTCATTCTCACCCGCCCCTACCAAATGACTCGGCACACCTTTGGCGCCGTTGTCTCGCTCGCGCTCATGGAGCATTTGGGGGGGGGCGTGGATCCAGCATTTATCTGAGGGGGGAGGCAAAGTGGTGCCTTTTTCCTGTTTGCCAGGCGGTCTATCCAGTGCCCAAGGACCCGGGTGGACACTCTCATTCCAGGAACGTGACATCACGTTAAAACGAACGTGACTAAATGTCACGTTCGTTTGAGCATTGTGTCACATTCCTTTGAATGTAAACAAGCTGGTTTTTGGCCAATTCACTCCCAAACGAATGTGACACAATGCTCAAACGAACGTGACATGTTGTCACGTTCGTTTCAACGTGATGTCACGTTCCTGGAATGAGAGTGGAGGTTAGTTGTGTCCCCAACCCCCCTGGATCCGGGCCTGAGGTTGCTAGAGCGACTGGGTGGCGTCGAGGGGGTAAACACTTCACGAAATCGTGTACAGACTACTCGGTATTACGCTGTATTACGGGTGTATTACACGTGTATTACGGCCCTAAAATGCCAAAATTTGGCACATTTGACCCAAAAATGGTATTACGATCACGTGTATTACGCGTAATACACGGTTTTTGTGTACAGGGTATTACGCGAGTGGTTACCCCCTCGGGTGGCGCAACACCGTGCGGAATCTTCCTGCCGGCATGCTCCCCTAGCTCCGTGTTGCATGGCTTGGCGTGGCTTGGCGTGGCTTGGCGGCCCGGAGGCCATTCTTTCCCCTCGCCGACTGGAGTTCTCCAGCTGGCTGGCGCAGGGGTGGCGGGTGGGGAGGGGGTGGGGTGACACTTTGAGCAGCTTTGCCATTGTGTGGCCGTGGCCGCGCAGGCCGGCGCGCCAGTCACTCATTTATCACACACTTAGCCTGCAGTCTCCCATCCTGCCTCCCACTGGCCTGCCTCTCCCTGCCTGCGTCCCTCGGCGGGGCGACGGGGTCCGTCTCTGTAGGGCACTCCACGCCCACTCACGCAACACCCCCGGGCGAGGCCAGCTTGGTTTAGGTCGAGGTAGGCTGGCTCTAGCTGGAGGTAGGTGGGTAGGGGGCGGATCCTTCGCGAGTGCGAGGCCTTGTTTCAAGGTCCTGATCAAGTCCTAATTTCCCGCTATTTAGCGAGTCTAGTTGGTAAATAATGGTGGATGTTGTTAAAAAAATAAGATTTTAAATATTTTTTTATTAAAACAAGGTTATATATATAAACTGGTGCCAGTAAAATCGCAACAAGCTGAAATATAATTTGTGTGTAGCCCCCCCCCCCCCCCTTCTGTCCCTCTCTCTTGCTTCTGAATATGTGCAATGCTTTTAAGATGCTAACTATAACTATCATTGGTTGCTGTAAATGCTAAGTAATACATAGAAAAGTCTTAATTCATATTTTTAGTTACATCAGCTAGCAAATTTGGTGATTCAGATATAGTAGCTTTAAGCACATAAATTACACCTAGGGTGGTGACATGGCTCGACATTCATATTTCCCCAATAAACAAAGAAGAAGTTTTTCAGTGTACCATTTTTGGAGTGAGATTAAGGAATGAAGGTGCAGGCAATTAATGAGTATCCATTGCCATGGAGTAAAGCTTACTTCTTGTAAGGCTCAAAACTGTGACATTTCATATCTTCATCCATGTGGCCTTCCTGGAAACAACTTTTACAGTACAGATCGCGGTCACACCCTAAACACCGAATTTTAGCATCTTCATTGCAAATTATGCACCATGGTAGCTCTTCCTTCTGTCAACAAGAAAAAATGATTTATAAAAATTGTATTTATCTACATACAATAGCACAAAGTAAAAACTAGAGGACATACATCATTCTCTGCATCCATTGCTTCTTCTTCATCAGATACTTCAATGCCACAGCTTTTCTCCAAGTCCACTTGGGCTTGTACCTATAAATTTAAATATTGTGAAAGTAACAGAGACTGGGAGACACAGAGTGACAGCTTATATAGTTAAACAAGACACATACTTTTGAAATGATTTTTGCAGCAGCTGCTTCCTCATCAGAATCAGATTCTTCTCCGATTTTATCAGTTTCTTTGACCACCTGAGCTCTGAGTGTTTCAAGACTTAACAAAAAAAGAGACAATTAATTAAAAAGTTCTGGAACAAAAAGTTGTGTTTGCCCAATCTTCATAAACTACATGAAACCACACCCACCTCACAATAGTAGCAAAGTCCGGTTGTGTGCCCTTTTCTGAAGCCTCCATTTTAACTTGTGAAAGTATTTGGGCGATTTCATCTAGAGTAACTACTTTTTCACTACCTTCAGTTGATGAAACCTGCAACACATCAATGAATGAAATAAGTGAACACAGTTGATACCAATTATAACAACAGAAAATATTACCTGAGCAGGAACATCAATCTGGCCTCGGAGCCTATTTAATCGCTCCCTAATTTCATCATCAGGGTTTGGTATCTTTGAATCAATTTCCACCTCCTCTTTGCATTGTGAGAACAGATCATTGCTCTGCTGCTCTGCTGATCGATTGTCAGGAGCTTGGTGAGTCTGAAAAAGAATGGACCATTAATGGTGCAGGCTGAAAAGAAACACATCACTCACATTTTATTTTCACTTGACTAACAGAGGTCTTTTTAGGAGTGTGGTCATCCAGGTCCACCCCTTTTAGCATGGCTAATCTACGAGCCAATTCATCATCGGAAGGAACATTTTCAGATGTTCGGCGGTCTTCACGTAATTTCTCCAAGCGTCTCACTATGTCTAAATCAATACTGTTCAAGCCTTTTAAAAGTTTTTGCATGCGAGGCTCAGCACGATACATGGTAACAGGTGGCTTGAATTGACCATCAAGGGCATCTAGTCTCCTGGAAAAAAAAATATATAAAGTACAAGTTTAAGATTTTTAAGTATCAGAGACAACTGAAATCATTCCAGATCAAACTTAAAGATGAAAATGAAACATGGACTATCGGATTTTCCCAAAAGCAGACCTACTTGAGAAATATGTCGGGTGGTCCTTCATGCTGAGACATTTTGGAGTCTGTAGAAGATTCGCTGCTTGATAAAGTACTGAAACACTGCTGGCACACTTTGGAAACTTTACCGTTTAATTTAGGAACAGCACATTTTTGTTTCAAACAGGAATTGCAGAAAGAGAAGCCACAAGAGACGCAACCAACCTGCATGAAATAAAACACAAAGAGAAAACCGTGTTAGATATTAAGCAAAAATGGAAATAGTATAAACATGTAATGATAAGTGTATAAACTATTTGATTTACTCACATCTTTAGTCCAGAGACCAAAGGAAGTTGCACATCCATGGCAGGGCATACTATGGAAAATTTCACAATTTGTTATTCACTATAATTGTGGTACTCTTTAGAGAGACAGTCACTCTCCTCGAAAGGTTTGAAACAGCAAACATTAATTAAAGAGAAAATCGAGTGATCTAGGTTGTTTCAATCACTTAATCAAGGAACGTCAGGAGCATCGACAACAACGACAACAATTCCCTCCTAACCTTTCTCTGCTGTGTTTTGACATTGGTATGGTGCGTCATGCGTCCCCCTCCCCCTCCCTCCCCCTTTTCTCTCCCAACCCTCTGTTTTCCCCCACCCCGCATCCGATTTCGGACCCCCCCAAAAAAAACTAATTGAATGTCAAATGCACGATCATATTCGAAATCGCCCTAAATAAGTTATTACTCACCATTAATGAGAAACCTTTAATTCGTGAGTCGATAAAGCCGAGCCGTAGTACTTCCCTGCTAGGGAGTGCACATAAGGTATGTAACCTGCGAATAACGTGTCGTCTGCTATTGTTTTGTTGTTGTGGCTCCAGTCAAGTGTGCTGGTGTGTGCTGACGGGATGAGAGAGTGATAGTGGAAGCAAGAGTGAGGTGTGATTCTCTCGTGCCATAAGTTGCGCTTTGTTCATAGTCCGTAGGAGATTTAGAAGTAGTCGAGTTGAAAATGGGAGACGATTTGAGAGATGAATTGCTGCGAAATGCCATACGCACGCAGCTGAGGGATCGCAATGTCAAACTGTGGATGCCTCCGTATGCAGAAGAGAGCGGCAAACCGAATGACAAGTCCTTACAGGTTCGTGTGCAACATTGATTTTGATTTTGATTGTCTGAGCGACATGTTGGGAATTCGAGTTTTCGAAGCCGTACGTTTCTTGAAAGTAAATTATTGCCGACCATTTTAAACATTGAAATTGTGCCGTGTGTTCTTTGAGTATAAGAAATGACATGATGCAGCATCCCTCTTTGTTCTCATGAGCAATACATGAAGAAATCTTTTCAGAAAAGTTTTGTAGTTTAGTGAAACAATGATCAATGATTGATGACTGAGACAACACTTCTCTGTGTTTATTGTTTTTACATTCTTACTTGAGCTGTTGGTATTTTTTCTTCACTTTCCTATAATGATGTATTTTTGTTTTCAGGCCTTGGCTGAAGAATTTTCTACTCAATTAAAGCTGGATAAGGAAGACTGTTTACAAATGCTTCTCAGCCTCCAAGAAAATGCCATTAAGCGAATGAAGGAACAAGAACAGTTTCGTTCTGGAGGTATTGCCACATTGCACATCCGATTTAGTGGGTTTTCTGCTGACGTGTTGCCATCAACTTCAAAAAGTAGTCAGGACGCAAACGCAAAGAATCAAACAGAAGTTCAAATATCTCTTAATGCACGTGGAAAAGACCTTGCAGATGCTGTGTCTCAAATATCAGGAAAACCTGTAGATCAGTAAGTATTTCAAAACTGATTTTTCTTCAATGGTAGCTGTAGAAACTTTGTTATCTTTTGTTGTTTTTCCTAATCCTCTATGTGGCATTGATTATTTTTCCATTTTCTTTCAGAATAAAGCTAATTTGTGGGGGTCGTCTTCTGAAGCAAGAACAAAATCTTAAAGACCAAGGAGTTAAAAGCTCATCTAAAATTATGGCAATTGCAATAAATGAAGATCCCAATGAAGTTGATGTGAGTTTTTCTTTCTTTTTCTTGGAGCTCTAAACAGAAGTGTGCTACGGCGCTTTTCTGTATTAAACTCAAACATTTATCTTTGTTTCTTCTTCTTCTTGTTTTTTTGGTTTTTTTTGCAGAAGGGCTTGTCATACAGTAAACTATGTGAGAAGACTCGCTCTGCTGCCTCAACACTTTCTAGAAAGAGAAACCAATATGCTTCTCTTGAGGTATGTTAAAGATTTTGGCAAATTACTTTATCTTTACACGACTGCTTAACTTAGGTGCAATACTTTACTTGTAAACAGCTTGAAAACCAAACTGGCAGCTCTTTAAAACTAGATCAGCGAGAGAAGCAAGCTCTTTGCCTTGCCCTTGCCTTGCATGAGAGAGGACGTTCTGCATTGAAACGAAATGAGAACTCTTTAGCGCTGTTGCTTTTCTTGGAAGCTGATCAAGAATTTCAGTAAGTACTGTTCTGGCTAAACAATCAGTATTATTCTGAGAACTTGACTCCCTTTGTATGTCATTTAAAAAATATAGGAAGTAAAAGATGCTATTGGTATTCTATTCAGGCAGTGCAACTCTGATCTCCTGAAGAGTGTGGACAATGTAGCTCTTCTGCAGCTGGACATTGTGTGGTGCTATTTGTGCTTGCGTAGCATGTCACACATTCCAGATGCTGACCGACGCTTAAATTTGTGTGAAGCAACATTGGAACGCACCTATGGCAAAAATCTAGAACGTGTAGAGGCCTTGAAAGGCACCGCTGGTTTGTTTGTTTATAGCTTTTATTTGTTATCTTATGCATGCACTTTTTTATAGTTTTATGAATGCATTGTTGGCTTTTCAGGGAATGAAGCGGCTTTACTGATGCGTCTTCATTTGCTTCAAGCTATTGTCGCTTTTCATCTAAATAAAGTTAGTCTGTCACAAGAGCTACTTAGGAAAGCAGAGTCAGAGCTTCAATCTCTCAAAGTCAACTCAGATGATATTGTACAGATTGTAGCTTTAGGCAAGTTCATATATAAAAATGATTATGTGGATTTGAAACTTACAAAGATTTTTCTAATGCCTGACAAAGGTTTTTTCTGTCTCTAGGGTACTCAACTTCTGAAGCTCTTTTGGGTCTAAGAGCCTGCCAAGGAGATCTAAATGCAGCAGTCATCAGAATTTCTGAGTGGCAGGAGGAACGAAAAAAAGCAAGAGAAGAAAGCAGGAAAGCAAGACATAGAGAAAGGTACGTTTTAAAGCTTTTCATTTTAGTTAGAAAACTCTTAAGTTATTCAACTTTTTTTCCAGAGAGAGGCGAAAACTGGGAAAAACTGCGGATGGATCACAATACATTGAGCCAGATTTTGTAGAGACCCTTTGCGGCATGGGTTATGATCGATATCTTGCCATTTCTGCTTTGAAACACTCAAATAATCACGTGACTCAGGCAGTGCATATGTTGCAAGAGCAGCCACATCTTCTTGATGCTAAAAGGAGGTGTGTGCGTGTATCTTCAGAAGACGTAGTTCAGGTTCGTGTTCAGACTAGCTTCAAAAAACCTATAAATTGTTAAATGTTATCTAAAGTGTGCTTTTTTTTCTTGGTTTTGTTTCTTTTTAACAGATTTCTGCTTTGGGATTTGACACTGATATAGCTCGCCTTGCCTTGCGCAAACATAATGGAAATATTGAAGCAGCAGTTGCTGATTTATTCAATAATCAAGGCATTATAACCGTTACTCCAGGTATGCATTTTTCTTTAAAAAAGAAAGAAAGTTTTATTCTTGTTAAGTTTTCTTTCTTTATATCTCCTTTTTTAAACTTTAGATCTTGCCGAAGCGGAGACAGATGAAACAGCTACTGCATCAACCAGTGCAGGTGAAGGTGTTTATGATGCAGAAACAGTGGCTGAGAATGACCAGAGGGATCAAGACGAACAAATGGAAGCTGCTTTGGAATTGGAAAATGACATAACAAATGTTGAAAATGATCATCTTTGTATTACCCTCGAAGAAGAAGAAAATTTTCTCCTTGAATATAAAACGCTCTT
Organism: Thrips palmi; assembly: GCF_012932325.1. Classification (NCBI taxonomy): domain Eukaryota; kingdom Metazoa; phylum Arthropoda; class Insecta; order Thysanoptera; family Thripidae; genus Thrips; species Thrips palmi. Next base: position 6,031,300 of record NW_023144632.1, on the reverse strand, counting down.
GAAGATGTAAACCCTCAAATTGATTCAAGCTGATCTACAAGGGTGTTTTGCTTTCCTTTGCATGCATGTGCATGTTCTTTTAAATGCTAAGTGTTTCTGTGTTATTATCTATAATGTTTCTGATGTCCAAAGCTGTCAAAAACCAAAGGTAATTTTTTCATTAGGAGAGCACCAATTTTATGGAGCTCTAACAATTGTGCAATTCTTGTTGAGGGTTCTCATAAACATTGTTCCATCCTCTTTATTAATAAAGTTTTTTTCTTTTTGAATGCTGTGTCAAATAATTTTTTTGTGACTGAAGAATTTTCTTTTAAGCAATTAATCAAAGTCTTGTCGTCCCCAGAGTTGAAAAACTTCCATCATGCTCTGTCAGTTCTTGTGCTGGTCCCTCTGACTTTCTCTTACTTTTCCTAGTCTTGTCCTATAACCATGTGTGTTGAAACAGATTTTCTTCATTTTGGAATATGTTGGTGGAGGCTGCCCTTGATAAATCACTTGCCAGTGACGTACATCTGTGGCTCAGCTCAAATTTTAACAAGTAATAAAATATGAGAAATGGAAGTGAAGGGTCAGTGCGGAGAAAAACTGGACAGGGGAAGAACCGAACACCCCATATTTTACTTAAAATGCCCTATGTGCAGGCTTAACAACTATCATGTAATGAACCACTGATGCCATGGAACAACTTCTGATGGTTGTTATGCCTGTGCATACGGTATTTTAAAATATGGGGTGTTAGTTCTTCCCCGCCACCAACCTGAGCTCTAAAGTAATGTTTCTCCAGCAAAGACTTTTTCCTGCAGCAAAATATTAAAAATAATAATGCCTAGATAGCGGACATAATGTGAATTCAATTGCTGTTTATTTAAGATCCGTATATTCACTTAATGTATATTTTCTAGATAAACACATTGGTCCAAAACACTAGTATCAAGCTTTGCAAACTCTTCGGCAGATACAAGCCTCTCCCTTAATCTGTTACGATCTTTCTTCCCTGAAGTTGTTTTGGGTATTTCATCTACGAAATAAATGCCACCCCTAAGTAGTTTGTGATCGGACAACCGTGCTGTGGAAAAAAAGCAATAAGTTTATAGTTTGAGTTATCACAACCATTCTCAGAAACTCTTTTGTATACAGTGCACTGGTTTGAGGGAGGCGTACCTCTAACAAGTTGATTTATGTCTTGACGAAGCTGCTGCTCGTCGAGGTGCGCGTCGCCCTCTGCGCCGCCCGACCGCACGACGAAGGCCGTGGGCAGGTCTCCGTGGATGGGGTGGGGGCGGCCCAGGACGCACACCTCGCGCACCAGGGAGTGGAACAGCAGCACCTCCTCCAACTCGCTGGCCGCGATCTGCAACTCGCCGCAGGGCCGCAGCCGCAGGCAATGCAAAGGTGCAGTCCAAGGAAGCATTTCGATCCCTCGCCTGACTGGCGAGCGATTCAGGAGAGTCGTTTCGTCGCTCTGTCTCTGTCGCACTCATGGGGCTCCCCATTGCCCATAGGGGTGCGAGAGAGACACAGCGACAAACCGATCTCCTGAATCGCTCCATAGGGCGATAGAAGGCTCTCTGCTGTTGTCTGACCCAGTGGTGCCAATGTTCCTCACCGGCCAGCTGTTGTACTTCATGAGCTCCTTGATGCGGTCCACGAAGTAGAAGTAGCCATCGCTATCCCTGCGCACCAGGTCACCGGTGCAGTAGAAGCCATGCTCGTCGAATCCCTGGGCGGAGGCCTTGGGGTCACCGACGTAACCCAGCATGAGGTAGGGGGTCTTGTAGCGCAGCTCGCCCTCACCCTCCTCCCCGGACACGTCCCTGCCGCTGACGGGGTCCACGAGCTGCGGGGAAAGCAAACGTCAACAGCGCCCCCAACCCCCAAAACGCGCAGCGCGTGTTTCGAGTGAAGGGGTGGTTTCACTGACCCGCAGGTGCACCCACGGCTGCAGACGGCCGAGAGAGCCTGGCCGCGGCGGCGGCTGCCCTGGGAGGCCCGCCGAGTCGGAGAAGGCGACCCCCGCCTCGGTGCAGCCGTAGCCCTGCGCCACGGGGCAGCCCAGCGCGGCCTGCAGAAGGGCGTGCATGTCTGCGCCCAGCGCCGCGCCCCCCGTCGTCACGGCCCGCAGGCTGCTGACGTCGTAGGGGGCCCGGGGGCCCACGGTGGCGGACAGCGCGCTCGGCACCAGGGACAGCAGCCAGGGCGGCGCGAACGTCAGGTTGATCTGCGGCAGAGGAGGCGTGGCGTGAGTCCGGTCGTAGGAGATTTCCGCCAGAGACGTCTCTGTTTGTGACCACAGAAGAATGCTGAACGCACCGGCGGTCATCTGACGCAGGTCGCGGACTGGAAGCCCCCGTAGCGCCTAGACCCGTCCCGCAACACACCAGTGCGCAGAGGGTGGCCTACCTTGCGCCTGTCGTCTTCACAGGGGCTACGTAGGCCACCGTCTCCGCACGGGTGTGTTGAGGGTTGGCTCTGTGGCCTACCTCACAGGCGCTACGGGCCGCCGGACGCAGCGCCACTACACCGTTTTGGGGCTTCTGATTGGTCGGTGGTCGGGCCGGCAAAATCACACATTCGTAGCGTACGTGTACGTATATATATCGACAAACAGGGACGTCAACCGTGTCCGCATTAGAGTGTACTCCACGCATCGCCGGCATGGCACCTTGTACTTGTGGACGGTCCCCAGCCAGGTGTGCTCGTCGGCGCATCCGTTGAGGAAGACCCGCGTGGCTCCGACGAAGGCGCAGTGGAACATCATGAGGGCCCCGGAGATCCAGGACAGGGGTGACGACACTAGGAAGCGCTCGCCCTCCAGCACTGCCCAGGACCTGCGGAACAGCAGTGCGTGAGACGCGGATGGGACGCCGACGTGGCCCGGCCCGGCCCGGCGTCAGCTTACCCGGGGTTGAGCGTGTGGATGAGCATGGAGTGGTCGCTGGTCATCACGGCCTTGGGCTTGCCCGTCGTGCCGGACGAGAACAAGATGTACGCCACGTGCTGCTTGGCGTCGGCGACGGCGGCCGGCGCGTACGTCTCGATAGCGACCCCGTGCCGCACGCCCGCCGCGAAGAGGTCCTCGGAGGACATGACGCCGCCGGGCACGACCTCGGCCAGGCGCGCGCCGCGGCCCTCGGCCACCGCGACGACGTGCTTGACTGGGCCGGCACCCAGGGCCTCGGCCAGCGCCCCGCTGGCGGCGGCCATCCTGGGTGCCGTGAGCTCGTCGGAGATGACGGCGCGTGGAGACACCAGGAGCAGCGAGTCTAGAAGCTCCGCTGAACAAGGACCATTAGCTCCATTAGCCAATCAAAAATGCAAAGCGGGCGGGTGGCAAAGAGCGTACCCGTGTTGCTGGACGGCACGATGCCCGCCACGGTGCAGCCGTTGAACATGGCGCCCAGCACGGTGGGGAAGAGCGCGTGGAGGTTGTTGCTGCAGACGGCCACCGTGTCCCCGACGCGCAGCCCCAGCGCGCTCCAGCCCTGGGCTGCGCGGACGCTGCGCTCGAGCAGCTCGCCGTAGCTCATCGCCTGCCCCGTCACGGCGTCCACCTGGGCCGGCGGGGCGCGCTCGCCCTGCGCCGCGAAGTGCCGCAGGTGCTGCAGGGTGAACTCGGACAGAGAGACGCCAGGGTGCTCCACGCCGGGGCCGCCGAAGTGCACGCGCGGCGGATCCATGGGGTCCGTGGGGTCCACTGCAACACACGGCAACACACGAGGCATGAGGCATGACGATGTGTGCCTGCAGCAGCAGCTCATGAGCTGTCGCCGTCGCCGTTCGCCTCCCTCACATGGGGCGCACCGTGGTGAGCAGTAGGAGTCCGATTGGCGAGACACCGAGTCCTCCAACGGCGACGCCAGGGCGACGCACGCGCTGCGCTGCTGGAGGCAGCAGCCGTGCGTGGCGGGATTGCCTGCGCTCCCAGGCAGGGCGCGTCGAAGGATTGGGACCAGGCAAAACCGGCAGTCGTGGTTGCGTAATGGTTTTGCGGACGCGGACATCCTCGTCACCTTGCCCGCTTGCCCGCGCCGGCCCCGCCCTCGGCCGCCCTCGGCCCCACCCGCTTCCTCTGCGTGGACGAGATCGGGTTGCACGGACATCGCTGGGATGGCGGCGCGGCGGCGCGGGCCGGACACCAACAGGCGCTCATGAGGCCTGCGGCAGGCCAGGCGGGCCGTGGCCGTGCCGTGCCGCTCCCTTGTTGTTGCCGCCCAATCGGGCGTGAACGAACGAGGTACCCTCGGTACTCACGGTACGCGGTCGCCAACGGCGTAACCCTTTGGGTCCGTTTAATCTGGACGCCCTGCCTGCACTGGCTGGTCGGCAATCGACTGGAAATTCGACCCGCACTTTAAACGCTGCTGCCTATGCCAGGCTTCCCGCGACAAACGACTACGATTTGGGTGCGGCGTTTCGTCAACTCCGCCGTTTTTGCAAATTTTCTGGAAAACGTTATGTATACTCGTCTGATCGTCCTCGAGCGGCAGCGGCAAGCGCAAGGCCTTCTCGAGTTTCCGCGTCTCACGCAGCACGCGGACTGCGTAGGTAGACTGCTCAGAGGACGGGCGTCGCGGTGAGCACTCCGACATGCCTGAACACGGTGCTCCGCGGGGTGGCCCTAGTGGCTCCGGGGTGGCCGATGACCGAGGGAGGAGAGGTCCGGGGCCGCGGCCTTCTGGGGGTTGTCGGGGAAGGCCCGCGCGGCCCGCACGCACCTAGTACAACTGGGACGCGAGATGACGCGTGACTCCCGACATAGATAACGCTCACCAACTGCGCTTAGGCGTTGGCAAACAGTACCAGAACTGCCGAGAGAAAAGTGGGGCAGCCCATAAGAAACAGGCAGAGAGGCCTAGTAAACTCACGGGAGGAGGGGTATACCTGATCCTTGCGAACTGTGAACATCGGCGGGAGGAGAATTGCGGAGATTTTGCCCGCCTGCCCGTGTTACAGTTTGTTTCAGAGATGCGGTTGGAACAGCGGACACAGGGGCTGAGGTGCAGGCAGATGCAGGACACTTACTTGCGAGTGAAGGGGGCGTGTGAAGGAGCCGAGATCCAGTGACGAGTGTCCCCGGAAAGCTATTTCGGAACCGATGCCACCATAGTCACTGCGACAGGTCCCGGAAAGACGCGGTGCTCGGCGTCGACGTCCACCTGCAGCTCCGCCAGGCAAGAGTCACCGCCGGAGTAGCTTTGGGTAGCGCCCGCCCTACTGCGCTGGCCGCGGCTGTGCCGCCGCGCGGACGGGCAGGACCAGGCAGGACGGGCCGGGCGGGCTCGCGCACCCGCAGGGAGGGGTGGGGGCGGAGGCCGTGCAGTGCGGGCAGTACGACGAGTAGCTCGACAGGTGATGCACCGGCTGTGCGCGTACAGCGCGCACATCCCCACCTGTCACCCTTAGGGTCACCCTCACACCACTCACACCCACCCTGCCCCCTGGAACGGGTTGGACTCGGTTGCTGCCTTTCCTCCACATTGGTGCGGCCCGTCGCAGTTACGTGGTTCAAATCCAAGTTCCAAACACTTCAACCAAACGACCACCTCACTGCGCCACCAGGTCGTTTCGCGTCGGTCGGGCGTGGGTGAGCGATAGATGGGTGGCCCATCTACTACGCGGTGCTCGGTCGTGAGGCAGGCATTCCCTTCTACACGGTGTATCGTCAGTTTGTCCACCTTCGGCACCCTCCCCGAACCACGGCCCGTCCCCGTCGTGGCGCGTCGTGGTCTCTGCACTGAGTTGGCCCCATCTACTCTCCCGGCACTTTTGTTGTTTGTTCGCGGAATTGGCGTGTGACTCGGCGTGGAGTGCCCCACGAGGGGAGGCCGGTGTCGCAGGGCTTCCGGGGCGTGTTTCCCTTCCCCTCCCCAAGTCCCACCGGCCCCCGGTCTGGCGCGGCGTCTCCCATCCGCCCATGTGCTGTGCTGTGCAGTGTCTGCGCTGGGCCCGCAACCCGCAACTGCCCTCCTTTCGGACCATCAAGGGCTTCATAAGCCCACTCCCCTCCCCCACCCCCTCCAGACTGGGGTCCTTGCACCGCGCTTCACAACAATGGCAGGTGTTCAGAAAAGTTGACACACATTTGTTAAAAACGCGTATATATTTTGTAGAAATGTGTATCATATCACAATTGTAGCAGGTACCAAGACTTATAGAAAAGGTCATGAGTGGGAGTAAAATATAGCAATTGCTGGGTCTTCTGTCTCACATGTAACCAACACATCACGGAACTTGTCAAGGAGCTGAAGTAGTTGGGATCTTCGTAAATTTTCCAGATACATAATTTCTTCTAAATGATGTTGGCCTCGCAGGTAGCCAGACCGGTAAAGTTTGGCAAGTAAAGCCAAGTCATCTGAGTTGGTGGCAGCTGGGATCTTCAAAATTGACACCCGCTCTGCTTCACTGAAATCAGCCAGGAGTTCTTCAGGGATGAGACCATTACCCTTGTCTCCATCAGTTGAACCGTCATCTACAAAAAATAGAAATTAAAAAAATTATTAGCATTATTTTTGAAGTGCTTAAATGAACATTAATTCAAACATACCAAGGTTGGGGCTCAAGCTATTAAGAACAGCAGACTGATGATGGTGTGATCCCCGATGTTGGAACTGTTTCTCTGCCCGAAGTACAGCAATGTCATCACTGATGGAGCTTGCATCACTGTCACTCCTAGCATGCCCTGCACTCCAAGTTCCTGTAGGACCAAGGCTCAACTGCTCCTCTGGTGTGCTATGAAAACTTCCTTCACCTCCTGCTGGTAGAGACCCCTCCTGAAAATACATGGGAGGCAAAGATTTGAGGAAATTGGGAAATAGTGGTTGAATTTTTATTTTCTAGTTGCTGCAGTGAGTCCCACCTGATGGGGCCAACGAGAGGTAGCCATGAAATACACATAGGTGTGAAGTTGAAGCAGAAGCCTGTGGCGTAGCATCCACACAACAGTGCGAATCAACTGGGTTAGGGCTTGTGATCCCAGTAAAGGACTCACTTTCTGACCGATTGAAGTGGGCTGGGAAAACTCGCTCATTGTCTAACAAAAAAAAAATTGATAGTCTTAAGGCAACAATCATAAATTTTAGTGATAAATGAAAATGAGTCATTAAATTAATATGCTGGCAAAGCACCTGAAAAAGGCATAACCCAGGAAATTGCTCCGAAAAACGTTCTACTAAAGGGGAACCAAGATCAGTTGGTGCATCAGGAGCAATGACATACACATTACTCTCACAGAGCGGGTAAATTATAGTAGCCTTAGCCCAGTACACTAAATGTCCTGTAAGTTGGAAAACCTGCAACAGATTACAATAATGGTTTTCAAAGATGTACAGTGAAAGATAACTTCAAATACTTTTGTAAGTGGAAAACATTACCTGAGCCAAGGTAAGATCAGCATCTGCTGACAGGGTCTGCAAACTTTTTAGAGGAGAGTGGATTTGAACAAGACGTACGAGAGCAGGTGACGCATCAGGTGGTAAACTTTCTAATAGCTCGGAGGGTTCCACTAGAAGAAGAAGTCCATGATATGGTCGAAGGCTCTGAAGACACCTACGGGAAAGGGCAACTTCAAATAAATTTGAACTGCAATGCACACAAAGAAAACCAGAAGCATCACAATGCAAACCTATCAATGGCTTCTGGCTCAATTATGAAGTTTTTAAGATGGAAATGAACTTGGTGAACTTTTTGTGGGAGACAAAAGCTGACTTGAAGCCAATTATTGATGCGCAGTTTTATCAGACCTGTTTGAATGAGATCTTGAAATACTCCCTTTAATTGTTTCGCAAGTGAACTCCGGTGGAGTATCAAATCAAAAGCTGACTCAGCACCATAAATGTTGCATTCACTTTGCCTGAAAAAATTTATCTTCAATGAAAAAGTATCAAGCACAAGCGTATTCAGGAATCATCAACTTTTACAAGAAACTCACCTTGTTGAGAACTCATCATGGGCTGTTATCATTATTTTTGTTTCTTGTGTTACATATGAGCATCTCTTTTCTTCATGTCGCAAAGCCACCCCGAGCCTCTTGCTTAAATCATAGTAGCACTTAACAATTGAGTGACTGGCAGTTGCATGTAGAGCGAAAACCATGTTAATTAATGTGGTGTGAGACGGTGTATCTGGTTTGCTTCCACTTGCACCTGAACATAACAGTCATTAGTCGAGCACCTTGTACAAATTCAAAAGGTATGTCAAAACTGAATGAGGACGTACCTCCGAGTGAGCTCCTGGATTGGCTGGTGGCAGGCAGCTGTATAGGATGACCGACAAATCGGACATCATTCACTTTTAACTCAAACTTACGTTCACAAAGTTCTGGTTTGACAGCGAAAAGAGTTGACAGTACCTGGTGGCAGTTCATGAATTAGATGAGTAAGAAAAGCCATAATAATTTTTGTGGTACGCTAACTGTCCAAAATGCTTGCCTCATCAGTAAAACCAGTTAATCGTCCTTGCTGAATGTTGGACGTTTGGGCAGGTTGGGTTTGCAACAGGTCTTCTGTGACAGTCACGGCATAGGGATTACGACGGCGAATTTGCTGACAATTTTCCCCAGTGTGCCTGGAGTCAGCAGCGTAAGGGAATCGGAACAAGAGCCGGTCCCCTTTGCTATCACTGTTTACTAAAATGACACTTATGGGGTTCGCCTCCATTCTTAGCAAGAAAGAATACAGATCAAAAACAAATAAGACATGGCGAAAGGTTCCGCTTGGTGACGAGGAGCGCCACAGTGCTTTGAAAGTCGGTCGGCAATAAGAGTTTCGTCACGTAATATCATTCAACCGAAGCTTTAGAACGAACGTGTAAGGTTTGGGTTGTAAACAGCAACTTGCCAAGCAGAACAAAATTTGTGACGTCACGGTAGTGCGGATAACGCAAGATATTCGCACACCCAAATTGTTGGTTGATGCTGTTGTTGTTGTTGCTGTATTCGAAGTTGGAGTTGGAGGTTACGTTTCTCCTAAACATGCCTCCAAGTTACGAAGTTCTGAAGTCTCATTTTAATTTACCTGAGTGTGAAAAGTTCATGAAAGCCTTGGCGACTTGCAATTCTGATGTGCGTACGTCAACAGTTTTTAGCCCTTGACATTCTATAATTAAACAAAGATTTCTTACTTTTTGGAGTACTGCTTTAAGGCTTCTGCAATGTTTCTTATAAGTTGTTTATTTTATAAATTTGCATTTCAGAATAAGTTTATGAGATTTCTTGGTACATGTGATAGCCATTCCATATCACTCAATAAGTGCATTATCGAACAAGTATGTACCTCCCCAATTGCACTATTTTCTGTCCATGTACGTGTGCATATTTTTATGTTACGTAAACCATTCTGTTATTTATTTTGCAGAAAGAGCTCCAAAGGCTTAGGTCCAAGGCAGTAACCATACCAAAGCACTATGACTAATACCGTTGAGCCGATTGGCTTTGATGTGCCTGCTTTAGATGTCTATCCATCATTCACAGATAGGTATTTTCAAGCTAAATACCTCGTAGATGCAGACACAAAAGTTCATGAAGATCATTGTGTACTTATTCATTCTAATAGAATATGTGTTGTCACATTAGCGCCTTCCCATCCTGTGGTTGCTTTTCAGAAAACTATTTCTTCCATCAACTTTCAAATTGGAGACAAAACCAATAGGTTGAATAATATTGTACAGGGAAAGCGTAAACATGGAGCACAGGGTTTGAAACCAGAAGCAATTTTGTGTGAAATTCAATGTGAAGATGGCCTCAAGTATTCAGTTCAAAGTTGTGTTCATGGGAAGCTCATAGAAATTAATGAGAACTTAGTGAAGAATCCACAACTTTTGGTAGAGAAACCTAAGTCAGATGGGTATATTGCCATAATTCTTCCACACTTAAGCAAAAATGATAAATTTCAGAGCAACTTGGTTCTCGAAGAGGAGTATATGAAAGTTGTTGCCGAGAGGAAAGTAAAGGTAGAAAATGTGCCTCATACGTAGCATTTAACAAATTACCAATTGAATTCATGTTTTTGTTTATTTTGAATTTGAAACGAATAAAACTGACAAACTACCCGATTTTACCAATCCATCATTTTAAAGTAACTAGATTTAAATGGTTCTTGTTAAAACAATCCCTGCCAATTGGCACAAAAATCTTAAAAGAGCAGGAATCTGTTCAAAACCAAGAACCAGCAAACAACAATTATAAATTACAATAAAACCTTTAACATTATACATTGGCCATTGCTTGGAAGAGCAAGAGAGGATCCTTATAACCATAGGTAGAAATTGAGAGCTCTTGGCCGACAGGAATAAAAATCACAGAGCCCCTCCGAATTTGGAGGTCTTGTTGGCTGCATCCTTGACCGGACACTGCCAGAATAATGCTTGCCGATGATCGGGGTCCAACAGTGTAGTTAGCCACTTCGCCTGGAATCTGCAAAGTTAAGATTTGCATTAGTATCATGAACAAACTTGTTAACAATACATGGAGGATATCAATGAGAACCAACCTCAATCTTGGCTACAGCAAAATCAGGCACAGGGGGAGAAAATAATTGAGAGTAAGAGTCTAGACGTGTGGGCAGAAACTTCTTGTTATCAGCCTCTTCACAATGGTAGGTCAACATTTGGCACAGTGTGTCTACATCCATATATTTTGGGGTGAGACCAGCTCGTACGACATTGTCCGAACATGCCATGCATTCAATGCAATCTAGAAGGAGAGAAATATCACTGACACGTTGCTTTATCTTGGTAGGGAAATATTTCAGATTCTCACCTCCAGACAAATACGCATGGGGTTCATTAGGCCCTAAGTACAGAGCTTCTCCAGGCTTCAGAGTCAGATAATTAAGAAAATAAACACAAAAGCACCCAACATCTCCGGGAAATTCCGAAGCTAGCCTTGATACCAGACCAGCCAGCTCTAACGACCTTGATGATTCATCTATAAAAAAAAAGCAACATTATAAAAATTTACTTTGGTAAGTATGTATGCAAAATAAGAGGAAGAAGTAAATAAAAAACGTACCAAGTGATGAATGTCTTTCGACAAGAGAAGACAGCTGAGCACGCACACTCTCAGCAGGGCAAGTCATTAGAGCCTTGAAACACTGTCTCAGAGCAGTCTGTATTCCTGCTTCATCACTAGTCTGCAAGTTGGACCCAGCTTCACCAATAATAGCACCAAGCTCCGGGATGTCTGCAATGGAATCATGAAAAAATTTAACTCTTCCTTCTAGACATTGTTCTGTATGAGAAATACATATTTTTCTTTACTGAAAAGCGACTTACTGCCAAGGAAATCTTTTATTTGCTGAATTGGACGAAAACCACACAGCGCTTCAAACGGTGTCAGCGCAATTGCCAGTTCTGGCTTGTGATTTGGATCTTTATACAAATCAGGTCGCTCGCAATGGAGTTTCTCGGCATGCTCCTTAAAAACAATCAAATAAAATAAAAAACAGCCCAGATAAAAATTTTACAAACCCTTTTGAGTATAGAAATTTACCTTATTTGGATGAGCTTGAATGGACAGAGCTTTGTTAACTGATAAAACCTTGAAGAGAAAAGGAAGCTCATCACCAAATTTTTCCCTGACATTTTCTCCGAGTACTTCAGGATTCCTAGAAATCCATTCATTCAGTTTTTCATTTGACCCCTGAAACAAAACGACCAGACTATCCCAATAATACTATCTTACACCACAGCTGCCTATATTTTCTTTTGAAGAGCATTCTTTAGAACAGAACCTTAATCAGAGATGGAGCACTTGTATGAGCTCCCATCCAAAGCTCAGCATAAGGTTTAGTTTCTTCTATGCAGAAATCAGGATGGGCACATTCCTGCAGCGAAGCCACTTCACTGTTGTGCCCCAGCTTTCCCCAGGCGTAAGGCTGCACAGCGCATCGAATCTCCATCTGGAACACAAAGATAGCATCAGCTTTATTCAATCGGTCGGTACAAAATTGGAGCAACAGGGGGAAAAGAAATGATTTCAACAGTCCAAGTTAGTTAGGCCAAAGTCCACAAGTCAAAATAATGATTACATTTGATTGGACGTGCACAGCTTCCAATACGTGGCACAATGGGTGACAAACGCCGCTAACAGCGCGTTAGGTTTCGACAGATACGGATTAGCTGACACGCATCTCCCATTCCGGCTTGTTTGACCAGAAACTGTTTTCGTCGGCGGAGTCAATATAACCCCACCCTCGAACCACCCACAACCACTGACAGCAGCGCCAGCTGACGACACCTGCCTTCTGCTAGCTGAACAGTAACTGACAACTGCACAAACCCTAAGTTGAGCTGGCAAATACTTTTAAATAAATTTAAACGTCACTTTAAAGGTTGAAATTGAACAATTTTCTACATTTTATATTTTTGGTTAATTCTATTTGAAATTTGGTTTTTGCCAAATAAATAATTTTTGTCTTTTTTTGTTGATTCAAGTTTCTCGTACTGATGTTTATGTTGTGGTTCACCAGCAGAAGCAAAACGAACAGCACCGGACAGGACAGCTCAACAAGCGAAATGACCGCTATTTCTATTCAAATTTCGGAACTTGAAATGTTACAGTCCATGTTCAGCCCCGGCGAGTTGCGCCTGGATCCGGCACTGTTGGACGGACTGAAATCAACGACTGATTTTGATTCAACTCAAGCGATTTCGCCTTTTGTGTCTTTTACAATTAACCTCGATGTGGAGGTAACATATGTCATGCGGCTAGTATAGTCCTAAAATTCTAGCTAATTAATGAAAAACTCGAACTGTTGCAGATAAAGATGGAAGTGAGTGTTACATTGCCCTCCGACTACCCAATGGTCGAGCCCGAAATTTTTGTGCGAAGTGAATCATTAGATAAACATCAACAAGCATTAATCAACAAAGAGCTACACATTTTTGTGACCCAGTTAGAGAGAGGTGAAATGTGCATTTATTCTGCTGTTTCATGGCTTCAAGAGAATGCTCATCGGTTTCACCTACTTGAAGATAAAGATAATCTCAAAGATCACAAAGCTGAAGCTGATAAGGTTGTACGCCTGTGGATATATTCTCACCACATTTATAGCAAAAACAAACGACGAGATATATTAGGCTTTGCGGCTCAACATTGTTGCACTGGTTTTATATTACCAGGGCGACCAGGGATAATTTGTGTAGAAGGGTTAAAAGAGGATTGTGATGAAGTTTGGAGAAAGGTAAACCTCCAAAACAGCTGTTACATCATCTGACACTTACTGCTATTTTTATAGTACCTAATGTTATATTCTATAAATTTCAGATACGAAGTATGAATTGGAAAAAAATTATGCTAAAGAAGGAAGAAGATTGCTTGGTACAATCTTTTTCTTCGTTTGAAGAACAATCCTTCAACAAGTGTAAAGATGAACGCCACATGGATATGGGGGAATTTTTCAAGTTTTTGGAAAATCACAACTGTGGATATATATTTAAAGAATATTTTGGAGTTGATGGTAAAATGCCTTCAGAAGCCTGAGCCATGGACTGGGAAATTATTTTGATTTTTGCATTCACCATATAATAAAAGAAAATGAATTCATGAACATTTAGATCTGATTTCGCTTTTTACTTTCCTCATCATCCCTCAAAAATGAGCTTTTACACAGTGGTGGAGTAGGGTTTGCCTCGCATTTTGCCTACCTACAGCTAATGGTAGTGCTAGTTGCCCACCTCTTTGGCGGGTCCAGAAACGGGGGAAAAGGGTGGTGGGGCAGTTGAAGCAGACGATAGGTACCATGTGCTATGCTTCCTTTTGCGTAGCTTCTGAGTGGCAGGTGGCAGCGACATTTCCGAAACCCAGTGTGCGCAGCGCATATACCGTGCCTGCCGGGGCCGGGTTCACGCTGTTCACGCTTCCCGCCTGGCCCTCGTCCAACACGCGCACCGCACGGGCCGCAGGCCCTTCCGCAGCCGTGAGGCGCATTTCTAGCGCTCGCTTTGTTGCTTTGCGACGCGAGGACGTGAGCAGAGGCCGTTCGCGTTCCGCGGACATGCAGCCCCGCGCGTCTCAGAACCGATTCCGAAGCGCGTGAGGGAAGTCCCGCAGCTCGCCGCCCGCGCCGATGCTCTCGAAACATCAAACCGACCGCGTGGGAAAGGCCGAAAGGGAAACAAAACAGGACGCGGCAGACGAGGCGGGGAGGAGAGGAGACTGTCGCCAAACGGGGTACTTGCCCCTCGCGGCGACGACACGGATCCAAAATCGCCAAACTCGAGAGGAGAAAGGTGCGCGTCGCAGCGAGATGGCGATGGCGGGCGACGAGACGACCTGGTTCCGCCAATCGGCGCGCGTCTTGTCGCTGTCCGCTCCTTTACGACGCGACCGCGCCATTAGTGCGCCAAAGAGATGCGCCGCCTTGCCGCCAGTGGAGTGGACGGAGTGGAGTGACCCACTTGGCCCACTTGCCGGACTACTCGGCCGCCTCGCCGGCGACTGCGGCGGACTGCGTGGACCGGTGCGCTGACAACGGTGACAACCCGACCGAGCCTCCCAGGGACCCACGCACACTCATTCCGCACAGCGTATCGTCATCGACTCTCTCGCACGTGTACGCAACGCCCCATGGGAGCGAGAGAGACAGAGCGTCGAAGGTGGTTTTCGGAATCAGCCCCGCAAGTCCCAGGGGCGTGGAGATAGAGGGCCCCGCGGTGCATCGCGGTTTCGCGGCGGACTTTTGGCAAGCGTGCTGGGCGCGGGGCGGCGCGGAGTGCGGGGTCCGGACATCGGAAGACGGGACGGCTCTCGTCGCATGTCCACGCCCCGCCACGGTGCTGGGCCAAAGAGAGAGGAGGGGAGGGACGAGTGTGTGCGCGGTGCCGCGGTGCCCCACAACGGCATGCACCGTTCCAGCAGAGCAATGCCCGATTCCCGGTGGGACTGGGCAGACTGGGTCCGCCTGGTCCGCCCTGCAGCGAGCCCTGCAGCGAGCCCTGCACCCAGCGCCTCTTCTGGACTTCCCCGCGGGTGTCCGAGTCGCCGCGGCCGAGAGGAGAGCCCTCCTGGTCGTGATAATCGGTGTCGTCGTCACGGCAGCCGCGGCGCGCGGCGCGCGCGCTGGCGCAGGCCACGGGTCATGACGATAAAGAGAAATTCCTGCCGAGCCTTGAGCGGGAAGCAGCAGCTGGAAGCCCGCTTTTCACCATCCGACCAGGACGACCCACCTTACAGAAGAATCAAGCGAAAAATACTCCGTGTGAGGGCGAAGGCGAAGGCGGAACTCCGGCAAGCCGATTTAATCGGATTTAATGCCTCCGGGCGCGGGCACCGGTGGCGAAAATAAATCCTAACGGTGCGCCAGGATGGCCGCCGGCTTGACCTGGCTTCGGCTTCACGGTTCGAACCTTCGCTGGCTTTATTTATACGTTTGCGAAAGAGAAGGAGAAAGAGAAAGAGGTCCCGGGAGGTTTTGGCAGAGCGGTATGGGGGATCTCCTTGTCAACGCCCCTGCCCCACCAGCGCGATTCCAGAGCTTCCCGCGCGGCGAGGGGCCGGGGGCACGTCAGGGGCACGGGAAGGGGGAGGGGGAGGGGGCGTCCCGGCGACGCTCTGCGCTGCTAACGGGGCTGGACTGCGGGGGTACCGGGTACCGGGTAGCAGCACCAGTGCCAGTCCAGTCCGCCTCCGGCCACGAGAGCGGCACCCTGCACTGCAAGCCTGCGCGAAGTGTCCCCACAAGAAGTCGGCAGGCACCCCCGTGCTCAACCCGCGAGGACAGACGCTGTCCAACATGGCCCGGCCGCTAGCGGCGCTGCTCCTAGCCGGCCTCGTGCCCGCCCTCTTCCTCTTGGCGGGTGAGTCCTCGTCGCGCAGTGCACGGCAGTGCTAGTCGGAGTGGTCATGACCGTCCTGGTCGTCCTGGTTGCAGGCCTGGCCGGCGCCGACAAGCCCGCCAGGGTGGTGTGCTACTTCAGCAACTGGGCCGTCTACCGGCCGGGCATCGGCTCCTACGGCATCGACGACATGCCCGCGGAGCTGTGCACGCACGTCATCTACTCCTTCATCGGCGTGTCCAACGTCACGTGGGAGGTGCTCGTCCTGGACCCCGAGGTACGTGCGGTGCGCCGCGTGCAACCAGCTCCTTTCCACCTTTGTGCCTTTGTCCGTCACTGCAGTCACTGCCATGCCCTTTCTCCGCGCCCTTCAGAATGACGTCGAGAACAGCGGCTTCCGCAACTTCACGAACCTCAAGAAGAAGTACCCGGGGCTGAAGACGCAGCTGGCCGTGGGAGGCTGGGGCGAAGGGGGCCGCAAGTACTCTGCGCTGGTGCACAGCAAGGACAGGAGGGACACCTTCATCAGCAGCGTCGTGGGTGAGTCACGGCCAGTCAAAGCAGCAAGCCGATTGATTCCCCTCGTCGCTGTCAACGCTGTCATCAGTCGGTCCCTCTCGCACTCATGGGGTGACCCGTAAAGGCACGCGAGAGAGACAGCGACGAGCGCGCGATGGACCGAATGAGCAGTTCGTAAAGGCCTGGATAACCACCGGCGCTTGTGTCGACAGACTTCATGCAGAAATACGACTTCGATGGCTTCGACCTGGACTGGGAGTACCCCGGGGCGGCAGACCGGGGCGGCTCCTACTCGGACAAGGACGTGTTCCTCTACTTCGTGCAGGAGCTTCGCCGCGCCTTCGGGAGACGCTGGGAGATCACAATGGCCGTACCCATCGCCAAGTTCCGTCTCAACGAGGGCTACCACGTGCCAGAGCTATGCGAGTGAGTTTGGTTCGAGTAGCACGCTCCCCGTGCCATGGCACCGCCCCTTCTCACGCCGTTACCCTTTAACGGCAAGCTGCAGCCATATGTGCGATGATAAGCGTCGCGAAGAACACGATGACGTGACGGAAGGGTTGCCTAGCCCGCAGGCGCTAGGGGCTCGAACAGCCGGTACTTCCCTCTCCCAGCCACCAGCTCACCCGTCCGCTTCCTTCCGCTTCCAGGGAGCTGGACGCGATCCACGTCATGTCCTACGACCTGCGAGGCAACTGGGCAGGATTCGCCGACGTGCACAGTGCGCTGTACAAGCGGCCGCACGACCAGTGGGCGTACGAGACGCTCAACGTGGTAAGCAGTGGGCATACGCCCCGGCATACGCCGGCCGGCCACGACCAAAATGCGTAAACGGAACGTGGCTGGACCTTTTCGGAGAGACTGACGAGAGGCGGTCCTTGTTCTTGTTGTCTCTGTCTGCAGAACGACGGAGTGCAGCTGTGGGTCGACTACGGCTGCCCGCCCGACAAGCTGGTCGTGGGCATCCCCTTCTACGGCCGCTCGTTCACGTTGTCGCAGGGCAACACGGACTACAAGCTGGGCACCTACATCAACAAGGAGGCGGGCGGTGGCGCGCCCGGCAAATACACCAACGCCAAGGGCTTCCTGGCCTACTACGAGGTAGTAACACGTAGTACTACGAGGTTGTGACCTTCTTCATGACTCTCAGCCTTCAAACGAATTGTTTCTGAAACATTGTAAATGCCCCCCCCCCCCTTTCCAGATTTGCTTGGAGTTGAAAGACAAAGAGGGTAACTGGACAGAGAAATGGGATGACATTGGAAAGTGTCCATATGCCTACAAGGGTGAGTAACTGATTTGAGGGTGAGAACCAGAGACCGCAAACAGTACAAAGCAAATTAATTATTCAAAATAAATCTTTTTAAAGGAACACAATGGGTTGGTTACGAAAACGAACGCAGCGTTCAGATAAAGATGGATTGGATCAAATCCAAGGGATATGCAGGGGCCATGAACTGGGCCATAGACATGGACGATTTCCGTGGCGTCTGTGGGGAAAAGAACCCACTGATTAAAATCTTACATCGTAACATGAAGGACTACATTGTTCCTACTCCAACTATATCAACTACCCCCCGAGTGAGTTAACATGGGTTAATAATACAAAAGTGATTTAAGCTACTATTGCAACACCAGTAATCATTTTTTTCTCATTGTGGCAGCCTGAATGGGCTCGGCCTCCAAGCACCCCATCTTCAGTGCCAACAAGCCCAAAACCAAAGCCTTCATCAACCTCAACAACGACCACCACTGCAGCTCCAACAACAGCTTCCACCACCACTTCATCCACAACCCAGTCCACTTCAACTCCACCCAGTACTGTCAGCCCAATGGATGATCCTTCAACGACTGAAAGTACTGTAGCATCAGCAACAACTACAACAGAGGCATCAAATGAGATTCCGTCAGAGAAATGCAAAGAAGGCGACTTTTTGCCTCACAAGAATTGCCACAAGGTAATTGCTTTAAACAGAATTATGTTGACAGAACAATTACTTATTTTGTTGGTTTTCTACTGTCAAAGCTGTGGAATTGGCGTTTAAAACATAATATGTAATTGTTTTACTTTTTCAGTACTATCGATGCCTTTATGGAGAACATGTGGAATTCACCTGCGAATCAGACTTGGTTTGGAATAATGACGGTCAGACTTGTGACTGGCCGCAAAGCTCAGACCGTGAAGAATGCAAAAATCCTGGGGCCTTTTTACAAAAGCAAATGGAGCACTCACAGCATGGACTACTGGGACCTCAGCGCAGACAATAAACAATAACATTAATTTAAACCATATTTATATGAATATATTTATTATTAATAAATTGTACTGACATCAAAACCTTTAATTGAGTTTCATTCTTACACTATCTTTACATAGCCTTCATAATTCTCTACTGCTTGAATCTCAAGTTTAACAGGACAATGTAGCCATATACTCAATAATCGTTCACAGAACCCAGTTATGAAATAAACTGACTGGGGAGGCAATTTCTTAGGCAAACAAAAGGCTATACGAATTATGTTGTGTTGGCGTTTAATAATGATCTGTTGGCCCTTAATATGGCAAAACCAAGCTCCATGTATAAAGCGTCGAATGAACATGTCCTCAATGGTGGTGAGCTGGGAACGTCTTCCTCCTTCAAGAGTACCTGAATGAAAAGAATACATACAGGAGTGAAATGAAGCATTCAAAACAAGAAAGAGTATTAGGCAATAGGGTACATACTTGTATTCCAAGTGTTCCAACTTTTCTTGTGAGCAAGTTCATGGGGTTTGATGGCTTGATCGTATGTGAGTAACTGCTTCCGTCCCTCCAAGGGTTTGTACCGTCCTACCGACACTCTATTACGCACCGGTGTAGTGGAAATGGTTCGATGTAATGCCCACGCACCATGGTTCGAACTTAAAAGAGCCTGTATAACACAAAAATCAAAGTAAACCGTGAGTGCTAACCTCACTTACAGCAGAAAGCCCCAAGCGTTCAAATGGAAGTCAGTAAAACTAGACAAAAATATACGGGTAACATACATTTTTCCAAATGTTCTGAGAGAAATTGTAGGCCATAGTTGCTACAGGAAAATGTAGCAACTTGCCAGCCTTAAGTTTAAGTGTAATCAAGCTGGAATCACAGAACAGCAAGCAGAAAACAGCAACAGCAAAACATATGACTTTGGATTTCTCATACTGCTGTGCTCACAACTATGAGAAATTAATATCGTGCAAGTAGTGGGCGGAAGTGCCCCATCCCTCCCTTCCCCATCCCCCCGTACCTCCTCCCGGTCATCTCCTCAACTCAGCACCACTTTTTTTCCGTTTTATTTTAAATGTTGAAATTTGACTGTACAGGATAAGCTTTGTGTCTGACGGTAAACTTTTTGAAGGTACTCTATCTTATAGCAGTTTGAACATTCAAATTGTTTTCTCCTTGTTTCTGGGCTTTCGGAGCATGATCTTGTATACACCAAAGGAGTGAAAGAGAAGTTGCTTGTTTGCTCTGCACACCGCTTTTGTCATTCATCCCTTGGAATGACAAAATTAAACATCTGGAATCCATTTTTAAAATTAAATTTGCTTCTCACATTTTTTTTATGGAAACATTTTTAATCTAAATCTGTTCTGAATCTTTTGGTTAGGCTCCTGTGACTCATCTTATTTATTTTCTTCCTTTCAGCGGTGTATGAACAATGTTGAACACCACTTTTTGGGGACAACCCTGTCCCCACAATCTTCAACTGGATCAAGCATGTCTTGAGGTGTATTCATCAATACCAAACAGAGTAGACTTATGGCACCAATATGTAGAGTGTTCTGGGGTGTGTATATAATTTTATTGCAGTTATCCCAGCCAGAATGAGATGTTCAAAACAATGTTGATTCGACGGCGAATCGATGAAAAATCCATCGATTCTATATCAAACCAATGTCGTTTCAAACACCTTATTCTGGCTGAGCATCTTGGAGTTTTGAATGTTTGTCTTATTAGTTTTATTATTTAGTGCGACGGTGAGCTCTGGGCCACCATTCCGGCCAATGGGACTGCCGCATTCCTTACCGACACTGCAATCCGTAGTTTCTTCTACTTCACTATAGGAAAAGACCAACACTACTGCAAGTAGGATTCAAATTCCCTTCATGGTACTCCTATCATAAATATTATTTATACTCAATAAATTATATTATATTTGGTTTAGCACAACTGAAAAATTTGATGAATATGGTATCTATGGCTGGAACATTACCAGCGGAAGCTGTACGAGTGTTTGGACAATAAAACCGCCTTCTACCCATTTCTACTTACGTAAGTTTATGTGATTACGGTGGTTAAATAGATTTAATGAAATACTCTGTTCTTTGAGGACTTTCCTACCGAGGATAAAATTCTGTTCCTTGTTCACAGCCATTACAGTAGCTTTTTTTGTGTATGTCATCGCTGCTATCTTAATGTGTGTAGCAAAATGTGTCTACCAGCATGAATGGTCTGCCAGAGCTTGGCTCTTAAATGTTGCATTTACTGAGCTTGAAAATGTGAGTATTTCTTGCTTAGTACTTTTGATGGGTATTGACACTGAATGTAGCACGGAGTACTGTAGGCTGATTGTGTCTGTAATAGATCAGCATTAAGATTTTAGGCAAGGTCTCTGAATGGAATTCAGATCTTGTTTCATTTGGGACTATTGTGAAACAGGTAATTTGCCAAGACTTTGCCTTCAGAAGTGGAAGGATTTATTTTTATGTATTTATTATTCACAGGATTTAGGCCCACCAGAGTCAAGAGAAAATTCTCCTAATACCGGCTCCCGTTTGGGAAACAATAGAAGACAGATAAACACACGCATACAGTCTTTGGATACCTTTCGGGGGTGAGTAGTTAAAACTAATTGTTATTTATGCTCAGCAGTTTGCAACAATTGTTATAATCATAATCATATTCTGTACTCTCAGGATTTGCATAGCTATGATGATCTTTGTTAATTATGGAGGAGGACAATACCGCATTTTTCGGCACACTCCTTGGAATGGCATGACGATTGCTGATGTTATATTTCCATGGTTAGTAAGAAAACAATTACCTTGAATCAGGTTGACTGTACTATCCAGAATAACTTTGTTTTTATTATTATTTTGTAGGTTCTTATGGGTAATGGGAATGTCCCTAGTCCTGTCATTGAGATCACAACTTAGAAGTGACCGCTCTCGATATTCAGTGTGGCTCACTGCACTACGCAGATCTCTGATGCTTATTGCCCTGGGCCTTCTGTTGAATTCCTTTGGACACCTCCACAATGATCTTTCTAATTTCCGGTATGGTGGAGTGCTCCAGAGGCTGGGGGTCAGCTACTTCATTATAGCTTCTGTCGAAACCATTTTTATGAATTTGCAAGGACCCTCAGAGGTAAAGTTTTTGTTTTACTTTTGAACACAAAACGAGATATTGGGATCGGAAGTTTTACCATGTATTTGAAGTCGCTCTAACTCTTCAAAGTTCATTTTCTTTTCTTCTTGTGAATTTCAGTATGGTTTGCTCTTGGACATCTTAGATGGTTGGGTTCAATGGATATTCGCACTGGGTTTTGCCGGTGCATGGATGATGATCACGTTTCTGGTTGATGTGCCTGACTGCGGCCCTGGATACTTGGGCCCGGGAGGAATGCATGATCATGGGAAGTACATGAATTGCACAGGTGGAGCAGCTGGCTATCTTGATCGATTGATCCTACAACCCAATCACATGTACAAACATCCGACTTGTAAAAAAATATATCAAACCATCCAGCCCTATGATCCTGAAGGTAGGTCTCATTCATTTTTTATTTTCATTGCAAGCTTTACTATTATTTTAGCACATTGTTTGCTTTTAGGTCTTCTGGGAACATTGACTGCTGCATTTCTAGTTCATCTTGGGGTTCATGCCAGCAGAGTATTGCTATGTTATGACTCCTCAAAGTCTCGTATTTCTCGATGGATTGCTTTTGGATTTGTGACTGTAAGTTATAATGATGAGGAATTTTCTCAGTAAACTAACTGTCTTACATTTTTGCTCAATTAATTGTTCTTTCATTATTAAAGGCCATGGTGGGTGGAATGCTTTGCGGCTTCTCCTTCAAGGACACTGGTCACATTCCCATTAACAAGAATCTATTTTCTCTGTCTTTTGTTTTGTTGACTGGAGGATTTGCAAATTTGGTTTTTGCCATCTTGTACTTTATGATAGACCACAAAAACTGGTGGTCAGGATTTCCATTTAATCATGCTGGTAGGTATTAATAAAGTTGAAAATAAAACAAGGTTCTGGTATGGAAGTATTACTTTTAGTACTTATACACAAATTTTTATTTCAGGTATGAACTCTATATTGCTGTATGTGGGTCATGAAATTACTCGGAATATGTTTCCTTGGAGCTGGAAGGCTATTTATGGTACTCATGGAGAATACCTTGCAATGAATTTATGTGGAACCACCATCTGGGTTGTTATTGCTGTTATCCTGTACCAAAAGAAAATATTTTTCAGTATCTAATGGCAAAAACCCAAAGTAGACCTTCTTTGTGTGATACAGTAGTTTCTAAAAATTTGTGTAGCTACTCCTAGTATCTTGACCAACCTGTTTGTTTTTATTGATAGACTTGCTGAACTGAAATAATTAGACTGTCCTACGTAAGCCTGTCTTAAAATTAATGTTACCATTTTAATTTCTATTTTGGGTTCAAATTGTAAATTTGGATTGTAAGTGTACCTTTAAGTGTTGGTAAAATTAACTTCCTTTATTTTGATATGTTAAGAATTATCTCTTTATTTTTTATTGTTTTTTTGTGATAAGAGGTTCTTACCTCTTGATGTTGTACAAATTCTGTAATTTGTTTTGACAGTTCATTGTTTCAGCTTTAACTAGAGGGCCCAATTAGTCATTGAACAACAAATAAGCTCAGTGTAGCTTTGGCTGGGATAAATTCATTTCTACTGTAGCTGCAAGGACAAAACTTTTGCTTTTCTTACTGATAAGTGTTCTGTTTCTGGTTTCATCTCTACTTACATTACTAAGCGTACTGACTTACTTAAATTATTGTAATAGTCTTAGTGCTATGTTAAGTTTTGAGGGAAGTACCCTGTGTAACACATGTGATATTGTTTTTTGTAAGCAGGATGTATGCCCTTTTTAGTATCTTAGTTTAATATCCTCCTTTTTATCTAATTACAATATTTTGTAATGTTTTGAGCAATTTTATACATTAAATAAATTGTACCACAGACAAACAGATCCAATTTTGTGTATTTTTCTTCTTACTGCTGCACCCTAAACATTTGTGACACTTTTGATGAAATTCCGGATATCATGGTTTGCAATATTTGCGTAGATTCCTGGGTGGCCTTTCCGTCCACAGCCCAACCCAAATGACACAATTCCTACTAATTTCCAAGAGCCAGATAAATTCTCGCTGAGTGGTCCTCCACTATCGCCCTGCAAGCAGTAAATTACAACACCATAAGAGGGGAAAAGAGAGACGGACGATACCCCGCGCGAGAGGGTTCCTTATTAACCTCACTCGGGGAAATCCAAGGAAATCGTGCGTGCGTGGGGTATTGACGGGTTGAGATCTTTCTCGACCAGCGTGAAAAATAAAGTAAAACACACTTCAGTCCTAGTGGGGATCAGACCCATCTCCCGACAAGATAGTAGGGAAGGTGAAACAGCAGGAAAAGTAAGGGTCTTTTCGCGTTTCCCAGTCACCCACTCTGAGTTCTCCCGTAAAAGCCTGTGAGGTCGAGAGATTCGTGTTGTTCGCAGTGGAGGGAGACAATGCCCCACACGCACGCAGTGCTCGCAGCTTGGCTGGGAAAGTCACTCTGGCGCGGGGTATCCCCGCTCAATTGCCTCCACTAGAGACCCTCCCGTCTCTAGCCTCCACTCTACGGACCTGGCACGCGTCTTGCCGGTTGCTGCTAGCACAGATCATGCGCACGGTGATGGGCACGCGCTGTAAAAAGAAAAGTCAATTGCCAATTCGACATCCCCTTTGTTGCATGTCCTGCTAAGGTCCTTCTACATTGGCAGCGATCCGGCACTGAACCAAGGCCCCCCCCCCCGCGACGGTGCTAAATTGCCCCCCTCCCCCTCTCCCATGGAATCAAAAACTCGAACCCTGTCAGACGATTGTTGTGTTTGCAGGGTGTTTACCTCCTTGAAGAAATCCCTGCAGTCCTTATGCTCGACAGTGGTGAGGTCCGCCTTTAGCAAGCGCGGCGACAGTCTGGAGTTCGGGGCCTCAGGGTCGGAACACAAAATGGAGTCCGTAAAGCAAGCCGGCAGTCACCCCGCCTCGGACCTACCGCCACCAGACGCGTACTCGGACACACGCACCTCGGCGATGGCGCCGTACCCAGTGACCTGCACCTTGCGCTTGGCCGGCGGCACGGCGTCGCTCGGCGCGGCGAGCTCGATGCTGCTCACAGTCTGGCCGTACGTGAAGGGGGCGGCCACGTGCAGCACGGCCACGTCGTAGTCCACGATGGCGTCCGAGGGGTACATCACGATGCGGTCCACGGGGTGCAGGCTGCCGCCGTACTGTCGCTGCGTGGACCCCACGCGCACGCGGTACGCGCTGGCGTCCGCGGCCCCGGGCGCGCTGTAGAGAGAACATGCAGGGCAAGGTGCATTAGCCGCGATCAAGCTTCAAGCCCCAGGCGTGCCCCAGGCGTGCCCCAGGCACGCCGCACATCGGACGTGGACTCACGAGAAGCAGTGCTTTGCCGACACGACCCAGTTCTTGGCGATGATGGCCGCGCCGCAGATGTGGTGGCCCCTCATCTCGATGGATGCCTGCGAGCAACAGGTTCAGTTCCTCGCGGCCCTCACGGCCCTCACCCACTGGCCGTCACCGTGCCGTGCCGCCCTGCGTGGCCGAGGGGTACTCACTTGAAACGGGTAGTCCACTATGTCCACGGAGTCGCCGTTGACAATCCTCATGCCAAGCGCTGCAACACCGTAACACACGCGCAATACACTGCCTGGGACTGCGGGTGATTGCGCTGTGCTTGCTCGGTACGCCTAGGGACCGCAGCGCGCCGCAGCGAGGCACCATGTCGGCACACGTACGTGGCAAGGCGGGGGAGGTGTTGACGGCGTGGTGGGCGTGGGTGGCCGCGGCGTGCGTCGCGGTGCGCGTCGCGGCGTGCGTCGGGCCGTTGTCCAAGACGTGCCCCACGACGAGGGCGCCCAGGAAGGGCAGCAGAAAGAGCACAGGCTTGGCCTCGGGGCCGGGCGCACACCATGCCCTGCCTGCACAGTGAATGGCGGTGACGGCTACCTTTGCACGGCCGAGCGATTCAGAGTCATTTTGTCGCTTTGTCTCTCTAGTACCCCTGAAGAACGCCCCATGAGTGCCACAGAGACAGAGCGACAAGGGATTCTTCGGAATCAGCCTGCAGGGCAGTGAGTGTTCTCGATTTACCCTCTCGGCGGCGCATGGTGCAGGCCGCGGCGTGCCTCGCAGCCTCGCACAGCGCACCTCGGCGGCCAAGGAACGCGCACTCCCCCCCCTCCCGCCCCTTCCCCTTTCCCTTCGCTCCCCATTCGGACATTCGGCCGCCTCGGTCATTCCCCATCCACGCCTGCGTCCGTGCGTCCTCGTCGGCTCGTTGCCTCAGGGGACGAGCGGGAGCTGTACGCCCCAGAAGTTGTTAGTTTCCATCGCGTTTTCTTTTTTGACAGTCCTTGATTGTCGGTTGGTGCGAAGCTCAACACAATGGTACTCAGCTCGCAAAGAAACCCGTACTGCTACAGAATTTTTCCGTCTCATCGATATTTTCTGGAGTGCAAATGGAATCGAACCTCTTTCTTTTGCCAGCATCATTAATTCGTAATTTAATCTGGACACCAAATGAATGTATTGTCCGGCCGCTGAATGAGGCGCTCTCGTCCTTTTCCCCGTCTCGTCTCGACACGATTCGATTCTCGCATCGAACTGTTTCATCTGCGGCGTCCTCCTCGCTCACTCAGCCCGTCTTTACACTTTCTACTGCTTTTTACTACGCACTGAAGTATTGGATGTTCGTGGTTCGCAGATCGCAGTTCGTGGTTCCGCGAGGACAGAAGGCAGGGGAGGAGGGAAAATGGAGGGGGGGGGGGCAGCGCGCTGTGGCTGCGCGTGCGCGGGCGCCTCTGCTCCCGACTGCCGAAGTTGCCGACTCGGTGCCGATGCCGCGCCGAAGCTGCCCGAAGCCGAGCGGCTCACGGCCACGGCCCTCCCACCATTGGATCGGTCCCCCACCGTCCGCCAGCCGCAAGACGAGGTGGCCGAGTGGTTAAGGCGTTGGACTGCTAATCCAATGGGCTCTGCCCGCGTGAGTTCGAATCTCATCCTCGTCGTCTCTTTTTCAATGTTTCTACTCCACTGCCGTACTTACAACGTCTGTAAAAAGCAGCGTGCACGGAAACACATGCGTATCAACGGTTCCATGGTGTAATGGTTAGCACTCAGGACTCTGAATCCTGCGATCCGAGTTCAAATCTCGGTGGAACCTGTCTTTTCGCCTCCGCAACGTCCACCTTATCACTCCCCAACTCTCTGAGTCTGATATGAAGTATTCCGCCCAAACCGCAGTGGGACAGGCGCCTCCATAGCTCAGTGGTTAGAGCACCAGTCTAGTAAACTGGGGGTCGAGAGTTCGATTCTCTCTGGAGGCATATTTTTGAATTAAGCGAAATGATAAGTAGAAATTACTACGGTTTGGAACTGAGATTCGAGGGTGCTAAACATGTGAGGAGCGTTCGTCAGGCAGGGCTCTGATTTTCCTGAATGGGGCGAGAGGTCCCGAGGAATCAAACCTGGGACAAACCCGTCGGGATCCCCCGTTACTGCTGGAACCGTTTCGCGTGAAAGAACGGCGGATAATTAAAATTCCAAGGGCCCGTGTGCATTGGAAAACCTATAAAGCTCAATTTATTTAACTTAATGTGATCTGTGTGTGTATGTGTAAGGCTTAGTTCCGCAAAAGTGACTTAGGAACCATTTGAAGAAATGAAACAAAGACATTTTTTAATAGAGGAATTTTTAATTTGGAGTCGGGAACTTAACATAACGATGGCTTGGTAGATTACATCCTACGCAGTGGACATTACATAATAAATTGCTGCCGTCAAGCGCTCGTTGGGGACGGAGTTACGGAAAGCAGATACAGAGTGATTACGCTCTACGCTGCGGGTCGCTAGCTTGGCGCCAGGGAATAGGCTGAGAAGTGAAACTACGGGTCAGAACCATAAAGAGAGGGCTCAGGATTAGCCGTGCTAGAGGCCGAGGGGAAAGGGGGAGGGGGCCTACATTTTACATTAAGAGCACTATGTTTCAATTTTTACAGTTTTGCAAAAACTGATGAGTAACATACACGACAGTAATTTTGAATTGCAATACGAGGTCTGGAATGAGACCATGAAGTATCTGCTTCTTGGCAGACACCAAAAGTGTCAGCCCCCTCGGCTGGATGAAATATGAATTTAAAGAACAGCTAAATTGCCCAGAAGAGAACGAAGATAGACGTATAGAAAAGACACACTAGATAGGAAGACATTTAATAAAACTAATAACTTGCGTGTGCGATGAGAGGTTTTTAAGATTTTCAAGATTCGACATCCCAAATGCTAAGAAAATGTGCGAAATACAAATCACATCAATTTTACGAGATTTCGCTCGTAGCCCCTCAGAACCTCAGAGCCTCAAGGCGTTTGAATGATACAAATTTGAAATTAATCCATCCAAAATATCGAAAAACACAATGGCACCTTACTCATCGAAAAATAAAAGGAGAGTATCATTAAATTATTTAAGACAATTAACAAACACGCCTACAACGCGTGCCCTCTGTTTGATATCCTATCAGTCTACATAACATTATGGTGTTCAAAACGGAGGAAACAAAATCAATTCAAGACAATGACACGAAAAAGATGTCAATCTACGGTGGAAAATTGAACACAGTACTGTAGAATAATCAATTGCAACTTTTATGAACCACCCAGTTTAATACCAAACAATTTGCGCTCTTCCAAAATGTAGCGAATTTTTCCTACGTCTACTTTCGAGGTGTTCGAAATGCGGGCTTTACTCCACAATCCAGCCTACTGAAACTCGGAAGGGGAATGGGCGCATGCTGGGGCAGGCCTCTTCAAATGTCGCTGGGGTGTTAGGGAACAAAAACAACACGGAAAGATGTCTGGTTGGAATGGGGCAGGGCTGCACCGACTGCACCGACTGCGCCGGGCTGCGCTGCGCGCTCAGTACACGGACCGCAGGAGCTCCTCGGCCGACAGTTCGCCGTCCTGGTTCTCGTCGATGAACTTGCGCACCACGCCCCTGGCCAGGTCGGGGTTGTTCTGGATCTCCTCGACGAACCACTGCACGGGGAAGCTGCGGACAGAGAAGGTCGTTGTAAAAACGGACGAAGGAGAAGCGGGGCGTGCGTACTTGGTGTGCACTGCGCGGGGCGGCGAGGCGCACTCAGAAGATGAGTTGCCGCCTCGCCTACACGGCCTGCTTGGCCTGCACCGCGAGCAGCACGTGCGTGAGCGGTGCGGCTCGTCACGGCACGTTACGGCACGTCACGCCGCGTCACGACAGCGTCTAAAGAGCTTGGATTACATTGCCTGACCCAATTATACACGCCGGACTGAGTTCGGCCCTCCCTCCGTGCTTGTGGCGTGGCCGTGCGTGGCCGTGCGTGCGCCGTGCGTGCGCCTCGCCTAAGTGCCCCACCTATGGCACCGCATCACGCACCTGGGGCGCCGCGTCGATTCCGACGGGGTGCATCGGCGGGCCAAGGCGGGGCGGGGCGGGGGGGCGGGGCGGGGCGGGGCGAGGACGCCGCCCTCGAGACGCCGCGCCATCCCCGCGGACCTGAGGCCAGACGCTGGCAGCACCGGCGGCGGGCACGGCAGGCACGGTGGAAGTGCGAGTAGGAGGCAAGGGGGGTGTCCCTCAGGAGGCCATCATCATTGACATGCAACGGGACTCGTGGGCCGTGCTCCCCGCGTCTCGCCCAGTCTCGCCACCCAGCCCGGCCCAGCCCGGCCCAGCCCGGCCTGTCCCTGTCCGACCCACTCAGCAGACCGAGACGTTTCGACGTTTCAACCCACTCGAAAGGCGGAGGCCGAACCGCGTCGTGTCGTCGCCAAAGGCCTTGACCGAGGCCACGCGCCGCTACGCGATGCAGCCTGCGTCGTCGACAGACTAAAAGATTAGATTGAAAGGACCTTAGTAACACCTCCTCTGGCGGCGCGGAGAGGGAACTCCATATTAATTACCCCTAGCAACGGCAATCGGCCTCGGTTCAACGGTGCGCCCGGGTGCACCCCCCCCCTTTCCCCCCGCACGCACGCACGCATCCACACACACACACATACATACGGATGCACGGACGGCGTCATGCCATATTGACGCAGCGAGATGGCGTGTGCTCGACCGTCTGGTTTGCGGGGCGCGGGGCTCGCCGTGGGAGTAGTGAAATCCTATTAACCCATTAGAAGCCTGCCGCCCCGCCCCGCCCCGCCCCGCCCCGCTATTCGCCAATGTCCGACAGTCGGCGCTCGGCTAATTTGCCGACGCACATAGTTTGGCCCGCTCCCCGCAACCCCCGCGTCCCCCGCTGACAGCGCGGTGGTAATGCGCGCGCGTACATGTGTGCAAGACTTGTCGCGATGTCGGGATTTACTGTCGCTGGGGCGGGGCGCGGTAGGGCGGGGCACACACCCCGCCCCCGGCCGCCCCCCGGCCCGCCTGCTGCTTGCTGTCTGCTGCAGTGCCGGCGGGCATTAAACAGCCCCAAAGAGCCATGACGCCTCGCTCTGCCTCGCTCTGGCCCGCTCGCCGACGGACAGGCCAGATTGGCTAACGTAAAGCTGGTGCGCCGGCAGGCGGTTGTCCCAGCTTTGACCTTCCTCCCTCCCACTCCAAAAAACAACCCGCAAAGCCCTCAAGCTTTGAGCTGAATTCCAACACGGTTCTTCGCTTTTCCATCAGACCCCTCTTAGTGTTATATCCACTGCTATATACTGTATTTTACTATAATGAATGTCTGACGACTGGAGGAGTCAGCCGCCTTGTCTGGTGCAGCATCCTTGCTTGGAACCATCTCGATAGATCTCAGCCACCACCACCACCAGTCATCAGCTGGCGGGGAAACGGAACGATGCTGAACTTGCCGACTTTCCCACGGGACATGAGCGCGAAACAGTGTGGCAGCGCACCCTCCCAGACCTGGCCTTGCCTGCCTTGCCCAGGCCTTGCCTTTTGTTGGCGGCTAGTCCACCGAGCGCATGCCGCGCGGTGCAGCCCGATTGCAGACCCGCGGCCCCACGCGGCCCCCACGCGGCCCCACGCGGCCCCACGCGGCCCTGCCACAGTGCGGGCGGACAAAGCCACGAGCCATCGGCCCTCGGCCATCGGCCAGGTAATTTCCGCGCAGCTGGCTCCCTATGTATGTAGGCACACAAACACACGTGCATATGCACACATACACCTACACGTTTTTTTTCTCGGGGAAGGGGGCTTTGTCCATGTTGTTGAAGCAAAGGGATGTTTTCTGCGGCTAGCTGTGCTAGCCGTGGTAGCGTAGGCGGGTGCGGTTTCTGCGCTAAGCGGGAGGGACGGCGCGTGGTAAAGAGACCCGACAGGGGCACGCCGAACGCGTTCCCTGCCCCAAGCCCTGCCCCAAGCCCTGCCCCAATCCCTGCCCCAAGCCCTGCCCCAAGCCCTGCCCCAAGCCCTGCCCCAAGCCCTGCCCCAAGCCCTGCCCCAAGCCCTGCCCCAAGCCCTGCCCCAAGCCCTGCCCCAAGCCCTGCCCCAAGCCCTGCCCCAAGCCCTGCCCCTTCGCGGTGCCTCGCGGGGGCTGAGCCCGGTGCCTTTTGCCCGTTGTACGAGTTTTATACCCTTCCTACTCACCTGCTCGGAGGACGCTGGTAGTCCTGGCCGTTGGCCTGCAGAGCCGCCTCGTCCACGTACTCGCCCTGGGCGTCTGAGCCCCCCCGCTTGCCGAAGTTCCTGGCCGTGGACAGGACGACATTCTTGAAGCCCCGGATGGCGCGGGGCTTGGTCTGGCCCTTGGAGTAGCTCGGGCCCGGGGCGGCGAACGCCTCGCCGCACAGGACCAGCACCACGACGGCCAGGCACAGGACGACCACGCACTCGCACCGCATGCTGAGGAGCGTTGGGCTGCGGAGGGACAAACAGAACAAAGCGGGCTCAATTTGTGGGCCGTGCCCAAGTTGCAGGGAGTCGAACCCCAGCCCCTGCGCGTGTTCATGATTTCCTCGGGATGCCACAGTGTGAAGCCAGCCCAGCCCAGCACGGCCCCCAGGCCAGCGTTCCCACCTTTTAACGGGTCGCGACCCCAATTTGTAGCCAACTTTCCGCGACCCCGGAAAAATTCGCGACCCCCGCGACCCCTCCTTTAGCATCTTTGTTACGGAGTGCGATTATCTGCCTTAGTTTGGGAGCAGTATTGCCGCCAAGTTGATCAACGGTCACAAATGTCTGAAAAATCGTGTTTGGGCCGACTTTAAGCATTTACTGCGTCTGATCCGAGGCGGTAAATCGTCCTCCGTCAACGGGCAATTGGTCTTTAGACCTTCCTTTAGCATGCTTTTGTTACGGAGTGCGATTATCTGCCTAGTTTGGGAGTTAGTTATGCCCAAAGTTGATCAAAACACGATTTTTCATACATTTGTGACCGTTTTGATCAACTTTGCGGCAAAACTGCTCCCAACTAGCATATCGCACTCCGTAACAAAGGCATGCTAAAGGAAGGTCTAAAGACCAATTACCCGTTGAGGGATGACGATTTACCGCCTCGGATCAGACGCAGTGGATGCTTAAAGTCGGCCCAAAACACGATTTTTGACAGACATTTGTGACTGTTTAGACCAACTTTGCGGCAGTACTGCTTCCAAACTGAGTCAGATAATTGCACTCCGTACAAAGGCATGCAAGGAAGGTCCAAAGACCAATTGCCCGTTGAGGGAGGCGATTTACCGCCTCGGATCAGAAGCACTGGATGCTTAAAGTCGACCCAAAACACGATCTTTTACACACATTTGTGACCGTTTTGATCCACTTTGCGGCATTTAAGCAGCCAGTGCTCGGCGTGTGGGCCAGCCGGAACCCACCGCGACCCCAGGCGACCCCAGCCACCTCGCCCGGCCCCTTGAAATTTTTTCGCGACCCCATTTGGGGTCGCGACCCCAAGGTTGGGAACCGCTGCCCCAGGCCGACGACGCGGCCCACGCGAGGTACGCGACGAGCCCTCCTCCACACCCCGACCGGCAAGGGAGTTCCCCCGGGACGGTCGAGAGGCGGGAAAAGAGAAGCTAACACCGCGATGCCGTGTTGAGGCGGAGGGCAGCGGGGCGAGGGTCGAGCGGGGGTGGGGTGGGGCTTGTTTCGGCAATTCTCCTCGGCGAGACAGTGAGACGAGACCCCTCTCGACAAGTCTCGCCGACCTCTCTCCTTCCCCTTTTGGCGAGCCGATTCGTGTGTATTTTTTCCGCTGCCTGCATCCCGCCGCCCTCTCACTGCACGGCTCAGGCGCGGCAGGCATGACGGCATCATCGTTTGCCTGGAATGAGCTGGTAATGACGTTAGCCTCGGCGGGCATCGGCGGGGCCGGGCGGACCGGGGGCACGATACAGGAGGGCGTCGGCGAGGGCCCTCTTGCGCTGCCCCATGATCAAAAGCATCCCGCCCACCAGGCCGCGCCGCCGCGCCGCCGCGCCCCGCCCGCCCTTTAGCCCCGTAGTTAGCCCCGTGGTTCCATATTCATCACTCTGGTCGCTCCCCGCGGTTCCTCGTCGCACTTTGGCGGGATTGGTTGACGCGGGCCGCGGCGCGCGGTGACGTGCGAGGGACCGCCATGTTTTTCTTTGGGGAGGCGACCCGCAGTGCGCCCGGCCCACCCGGCCCGCTCGCGGCGAAGCAGGCAAAGGCGCGGGTTGTCTCTTACAACAGCCGCCTTGTACCAGCACGCCGCCGCGCCGCCGGCGGAGTGATCGACTTCCTACTAGGCCGCCGCGAACGCTCGCAGCCGCACCCACCCTTCACCACGCCAAGGGCAGCCCGGCCCCCGGCCCGCGGCCCTACAGGGCCAGCAAATGAAAATATGAATGCGCGGGCGGAGCCCTTGGCGGAGCCGCGGCAAGAGGCGAAATGCGACTTACGGGCCGCTCGCTCCCAGCGCTTCCAGCCGCCAACACCGTGCACGCGAGGCGAGCGATTCCGAGGAGGCGGTCCGTCGCTCTGTCTCCCTCGCACCCGCGGAACGCCCGCAAGTACGACAGAGACCTCGACAGAGACCTCGACAGAGACCTCGACAGAGACCTCGACAGAGACCTCGACAGAGACCTCGACAGAGACCTCGACAGAGACCTCGACAGAGACCTCGACAGAGACCTCGACAGAGACCTCGACAGAGACCTCGACAGAGACCTCGACAGAGACCTCGACAGAGACCTCGACAGAGACCTCGACAGAGACCTCGACAGAGACCTCGACAGAGACCTCGACAGAGACCTCGACAGAGACCTCGACAGAGACCTCGACAGAGACCTCGACAGAGACCTCGACAGAGACCTCGACAGAGACCTCGACAGAGACCTCGACAGAGACCTCGACAGAGACCTCGACAGAGACCTCGACAGAGACCTCGACAGAGACCTCGACAGAGACCTCGACAGAGACCTCGACAGAGACCTCGACAGAGACCTCGACAGAGACCTCGACAGAGACTGCGACGAGCCTGCAGGCCTCGACGAGGCTCGCAGGACCGTGCGCGAGCCTCGCGAAGCGCTGCGGACACGACGGTGGCACACTCGACGAGCTGCGGCCTCGCGGACCTCGTATAACTGGCAATAAAGAGTTACGCCTCAATACCGAGTTTGACAATCAAGAGGGGCTTTAGTGCCTTTTTAACGCGCGGCACACCTTCCTCGCTCCCTGGTGGCGGCGGGGCGGGGCGGGGCCGGGCGCCGGCCGTTCAATCACCTCGCGACTCGACACCGCCGCGCCGCGGCCGCCCGGACCACGCCAGCGGGCCCCGCAGCAAGCACCACGTCAAAGACTGCGCCAAAGCTCAGGCCAGGCCCCGAGTGAGCCGCCGGGAGGCGCACGGCGACCCCGTGAACCCCGTCCTGCGAGTAGACTGATCCCGAGCAGTGGCTTCATTGGCCACAGTCTCTGTCGCACCGGTGAGGCGTCCTGTAGGGCCGCGACGGAGACGGCGTGACGAACTACTCTTTGGAATGAGCCTGGTGGCCCGGCCGGCCCGGACGAGTCACGGTTCAAGTGTCAAACGAGCTCCTCGAAAAGGGCCCGGCGACGACATCGGGGACCTTGAGGGCGCGGAGCTCGCTAACGACCTCGGGGCTGCCGTGGTCGCGGACGTAGAGAGGCCGGACTACGAGCGGCGGCTGGCCATGGCCAGGGAACGATTCCCCGCATGGGGTTTCTTCGTGGCGTTGGCGCAGCAGCCCATCGGGTGAGACAATTGTCTGCTGGAAAAGTGGACGGCCGCCCACAAAGGCTGCAAATCGTTTCATCAAGTGGCCGTCCCTGATGTACCTGCCTCAAGTTTCATTCGTCCTCGCGCGGGCGGTGGCGGCCCGGGGCTCTGGGCAGGTCTTCCCCTGCCGTCCCCGGAGAGGAGCCACTGTGAATATTTAGCAGCGCTGGATGGAAAGGAGCGCCGCTCTTTTCTTCCTGCCATTTATTTCGTAAACCGTGTTCGCCCCTCCGGACCTCCTGACTCCGGCGTCGCGGCGCCGCGGCGCCAATCCAGCCGCGCGTCAGCAGACCCCCTCCCCCTCCCCTCCCCTCTCCTCCCCCGCCGGCCCGCTCTTGCCCCCGTGTTGCGCACGGCCGTCTGCAGCCCTGGGCCGCGGGGCGGCGGGGCCGGCGTCGTCCTCCGAGCCGCATTAGCCAAGGCAGCGAGCAATCCGGTGCGGAATTAAAAAGTTTGCCCCGCTGCACTTGAAGCAGTGCATCCCCGCGGTGGCGAGCCGGGGCCGCGACGCCGCGCCGTGTCGGCTCACTTTCCAAGTCGCCCCCGCGCCCCGCGCCGCCGACGCAGGCAGAAGCCGATGCACCGGGGGGGGGGGGGGGGGGTCTGCCCTGCCGCTGACTGAAAATCATGTACGATTGGGTGAGAGTGTCGTGGGTTTCCCAGTGACTTCAGCCATGGCTGCAGAGCCATTTTCCATTCACAAAATTGGAGTAACAGAAATAAAACCGACAAACACGATAAAGACAATTTCTCAGAAATGGCTTGTCACCCAGACGATATTCACTCGAGAATCTGTAAACTGTTTGGGACGCGCTTCTCCTCGTCGCGCGACCGCAGGCTTTTGCCCAAAGAGGAAATTTGTTCCCTCACGGCCACTCGCCTTTCACGCGCCGGGCCCAGCAAGGGGCCCACCGACAGGGTATCCGAATTTCACAACCCACCCGCCCCGCAGCCCCGGCATGGCATCGAACCGGCAGCCAATCTGGGCGCAAATTACTCCATGCGCCCTGCTCTTGTTGTGCTTGTTCTTGACACGACTCCCACTTGGTCGTTTTAGGGCGCCAGTGACGCGCGTGCCTCGCAGTGCAGTGGGCAGCGATCGCGATGGATCGAGATTAGGCCGCAGGGCGCCCCGGCCCCAGCCCCGGCCCCAGCCTCGGTTTCGGCTTGGCAGCGAGAAATAATAGAAACACAAGAAATCGAGCCGACGCGCCGCGCGCCAGTGGGACTTCCGCGCGCTTTCTCTTCATACTTGCAGCCTTATCATACTTTCCTCGACTTTTCATTAAAATTTTTCTGCCCGGTCGGCTCAAAGAGATTCCCCTTCGCAAACCGATCCCGATGCTGTTTGCGGCATAGGGCGGGGCGGGTAGGGTGGGGTGAGGCGGGAGGGGCGGGGCGGGCGGGGTGCCGGTGATCCCGTGGGGCCGAGCGTGCCTGGCGTCCTGGCTTGCGTCCTGGCTGGGGTGGCAGCCTTTCGAGGCCTTTAATGCGCCGTCTTAACGGGTGCGGCTCATCGGGCTCATTTGAGGTTTAGCGCGCCACGGCAGCCAGGGCCCTGCAGGGTTAAGGCTTTAGGGGTCGCGGCTCGAAGAACTGGCGTGCGCACCGCGCCAAGCACCGCGCCCAACAAGACCAGGCTCCGCCAGGCTCGGCCGGGTTCCCAGCCCGATGCCAGGTATTGCTATGTCAGTCCTTCCCCGCGGACGCACGCGCGGCCCGGATGGCCGATGACCCCACAGTGCAGTCTTGACCGATCGCCGTGCCGCCTGGCGTCGAAAGGGCAGGCCGTCCGGAGCAACGGGGGCGGAGGGGGAGGGTGGGGCGTGGCGTCTTGACGCTGCCGTTGACGTTGTCGACGAGAGGCCGCGCGGCGTGGGCGTCGCGCATCGC
The DNA here is from genome assembly GCF_012932325.1 of Thrips palmi. Taxonomy (NCBI): domain Eukaryota; kingdom Metazoa; phylum Arthropoda; class Insecta; order Thysanoptera; family Thripidae; genus Thrips; species Thrips palmi. Next base: position 5,994,580 of record NW_023144632.1, on the reverse strand, counting down.
CGAGGCGACCGAGACCACCGCGATGGTCGAGCGGCATTTGAGCGCGAAACGAGGCTGGGACCGATCCGCCTCGTTCACTGCAAGTGCAGACCTTCCGGAAGGGGCGGCCGGGCAGTGCAGGGCAGTGCAGGGCAGTGCCGTGCAGCGGCGGCCCGACCGGATCGGTGTCGACGTGGTGCCGGGAAATGCCAACGGCCGGCCTCGACTCCCCATCGGCCGTCCCGTCGTTTCGTCCCCTCGGGGCGCGCAGCCCGCAGCCCGCAGAAGTGCACGGCCCCGTTGCCCCGTTCGCTTGCATCGCGGCATCGCCCTTCCGTGCAATGGCCGTCGCCGATCTCCACGGCACTGCCTAGTGATGCCTGGCGCTGCCCCTACAGACCGGAGTGAGAGTGCGCACACACTGCTAAACCGCCAACCGCGCGGCCGGGGGCAAACACGCCTGGCCGTGTGGGTCCAGCTACAACAGGGCCGTGCAAACCAAAACGGGGAATAAATACCCCCCAGCGGCCGGCCGTTTGTCTCGCCCATTACGCGCTCCGCGACACCTGTAGACCGATGCCGCGATGCCGTCTCTCTCGCGGCCTGGTCGCCCCGGGAGTGCGAGAGAGATGAGCGACGACAGCGTTGAGCGGAATCGTTCGGCTGGCGAGGCGCGGGGTGACGAGGCGGGGCGAGCAGGCTGATTCCGAACAGAGGTTCGTCGCTCTGTCTCCATCGCAGCCCGACGCGAGACGCTACGCGCGACGCGACGCCGAAAAAACAGAGCAGTCCGAGCTCTGTTTTTGTGGCGTTTTTTACACCACGCTAAAAAAATGCAACTCGCTAGCGTCCTCAGTAGCGCTGCACCTTAGTGAGGGCTGCCCGAGACCGGTTTACCGGAACCATATTTCTTGAGGATGCTACTTAGTTGCTGCAGTGCAATAGGCTGCAAAAATGGATTTACAAGGAAATGTTTAGGAGATAGGCAAGGCTAGGTTCTTCCGTGGGCCTTCGCTCGCCGGTGCATCGGAGTGGGTTAGTGGGGAACGGTGCTCCCCATGTTCTCACGCGTGCATCACCCTGGTCGAATTTTTAAAGCCCGGACACGTCTCCGGAGGGCCTTACGCCGGGCGACTGGCCGGTTACAGAAAATCCCCACCTCTTAATATCATAATCATGAAGAATTCTACACTGCTAATGCAGCCAGAGTTGTTTTCAATGCCACTAATCTCCGTTTTCTCCATAGCTAAATTTACCCAGCTAATAATTTTTAGCTGTGCAGCTAAAAATTTTGCTGGGCCTACAGAGCTAGATAAATTAGCACTGGTGCTAACTTTTTAGCTCTAAATCGATTTATTTTTTTGCGTGCGCGAGACGCGCCGTGTGTGCGGGCGAGACAGAGCGACGGAACCACTGTCCGGAATGAGCCCGCTGCCGCGGTTTGGCCGTCAAAGTCCACCCCTCTGACTGGCGCCGGCGCGGCCCCGACCGCCGGTGCGTGTAACGGCAACGGCCACCTTTGACTGATGGTGCGCGGGCGGTGCGGTGGGGAGGGGTCTGCGTGTCAAGTAAAACAGTGTGGTCCCGGTTAATTTCTGCCGCGGCGTTGTGTCCGCGCGGGTACCCTTCGCGCAGCCCCGCGTGTCTTTCCGAGAGTGCGTGCGTGTGTGGGTGTGTGTGGGTGTGTGTGGGTGTGTGTGGGTGTGTTTGCGCCCCGAATCGCCGCGCCAGGCCCCGGGCCGTCGGACCGGACAGTCTCTGTGTGCCGTGGCGCCGTGACGGTCTGAATAATAATACCAGGTTGGCGGCACTCGCGGACCTCACTGGCAAGCTGGAAAATCGCGGGGGGCCAACCGTGTGTTGCCTGTTGCCCTGCTTTACTCGTGCCGCAACGCTGGTGCCGCGCCCTCTTGTTCCACCTCTCTCTCTCTCTCTCTCTCTCTCTCTCTCTCTCTCTCTCTCTCTCCTTCTCTCTCTCTCCCTCCCCCCCCCCTCTCTCTCTCTCTCTCTCACCCACGCGGCCCGCGCTGCTTGCTCTCGCGAGGACGTCCGTTCCGTCGCCACTCTTCCCTGTTGGCTGTTGGCCCGGCCCGTATGGTATTTGCGGGTGTTTGCCTCCGCGGTGTCGGACTCTGCCGTCCAGCCCGCAGCAGCACGGCAGCAGCACGGTAGCAGCACGGCAGCGCGCAGATAAGTCGCCGTAGACCGCGAGCCGTGCAGCACGACCCCGCTGGTGTTACAGAGCGCGCGCTTGGCGGACGCAGCCGAGGCGACACGGCGACGGCGCGGCGATGGCGCCACCAAATCCCGGGAAAGCCGCGGCAGAGTGTCATCGCCTCGCTGCGAGCAGAGGCAACAAGGGCGCGAGCGAGAAAGAGCAAACGGCGCGCTGAGGCCGAGACCACGCCGCCGCCCGCCGCGCGAACCATGAGGCGTACTCATCCACACCGCTCCGTCCGCGCTCCCCAGGGTGGTTGTGCGCAGTGCGGCCGTCGGTCTATCCCTCTCGCGCTCATGGGACGTCCCGTCGAGGTGCGAGAGAGGCAGACCGACGGCCGCACCGCCGCACCGTGCTGAATCACCCTGCAGCCCCCGCAGTGCAACGCCACGCCGCACGGCCGGGCATCGCTGTTGCGTCCATTGCGCCCCGGCCAGCTGGCCAGTGGGTGTGCGCTGCGTTCACGCTGCGTTCGCGCCGCCAGTCTAAACAAAAGCAAGCCGGCGGAAACATGACCGACTGATTGGCCATCAATTCAGGACGACACCAGCGACCGCGGGGGCACTGTGTCAATGTCGACCGGCTGCAGGCCAACCCTGACCGCGAGGCGGTGGTCCGCGCGGCCAGCAGCCCGGCAAGGGCTTTTCATCGTGGGACCGCACAGCAAACTGCATTCCCCGTTTCGACCCCCCCCCCCCCTCACCCCGCCTCGCCCCGCCTCGCCCCGCCGTCGAGTTCACTTATCGTAAAACGTGGCGCGGGGTGCGTCGCGTGGGTGGCCTTGTCCGGCGTGCTCGCTCACTTCGACTAACAGTCTGTTGCGACGCATGGTACACGACACCCCGCCCCCTTTTTCCCGCACTGCACCTCAACTCCGAAGTCTTGGAGAATCTGCTTTGTGCACTCTGAACTCAAGCCCGCTGTCTAGAACAGCCCGGGAAGAAGTTTCTCGAAAGGCCCACCAGCCGCCGGGCGGTTTTGCTGGTTTTCGCCGGGCCTCGCCCGCGTCTCGATTATGCGTCTGTCGGATGGACTGTTCGCACTGATTATGCCCTGTCGATAACATGACGTCAGGGTGTCGGGTGCACATAGGTCTTCGACTTTGCTCTTCGCTTGAACTTTACTTGCGGGTAGCGAAGCTACCTCTTCGGCAAAATATGAAAGGCTGACCTTACAGGTTTGTTTGTTCGACGGGAAATGCAGGCAGGGGTAGGTTTGCCTCAGGCCCAGGGAGGCTGTCGTTGGCACTCTGCGCGTCTTATCACCCGGCCGACCCTCCGGCCCCTCCTGGACGCCGTGTCCTGGACACACCAAAGCAAACAGGACCACCCATCGCGGGCCTCTCTGGCCCCCCACCGCAGTGTCGACTTTCGCCAACGACTAATTGGAGTAATTCGCCCCTCCCCCTCCACGGCCTGCCGCCCCACTCCCTTGGGACTGCACATGCAGTGCACATGCAGTGCCAGCAGACGAGCAGGGCAGGGTCTCCTCCGAGAACGGGACCTTCCCGCCTACTCAGGCTCCAGACGGCCCGAAGGCAATGCAGTGAGTCGCATCCTCATCCCGTCTACCGACTACCGACGGCTCCCGTTTCGGTACACGGCTGGCGTGGCCGTTCTGAAAAAGCTCGAAGCGTTGCCATGGCGACGCCGCGGACGCCGCGGCCTTCACGCCGAGACGGATGTCACCCCGTCGGCCGCCGTCGGCGATCCGTCAAAACAGGACGCCGCCTGCCCGTCCCGCCGGCCCAGGAGACGAAGATTGGCTCTCAGTGCTGCTGGCCCACATTCGTCTCCCGGCCTCCCTGCCGGTCCCTGGCCCCCGGCCCCAGCGACCTTTGACATTGGCGCCGCCACGACCTCGACGGCCTCCACCTGGACAATATTCGACGGTTCAACAGGGACAATGCAGATAGGGTGCCGCTTCCGCGCGAAATTCAAGTGATCACCTTCAGCAATCACGGGCAGGGCAGCTCTCGGCCTCTAACGGTTTGGAGGAGCATGGGCGATCGGGATCTGAGTGGAACGGGAGCTTGTCACGAAAAAATCGGTTAAGATTTCATCAGTGATTTTTTGCTCATGCCTGTTTGCCCTTCTGGCGGGGTGGCGCGCCATCTAGGCAACCTGTTGGCCCTCCGCGCCCAGGACGCCCTGGACTCGCCGCGATACTCGCCCCCGCCGCTCGGTCTGGACGTCAGCGGCATTCGCAGGGCAGGACCTGCGCGTCGGCGAGGGCCTGGAGTCTCTCCAAGCTCGTCCTTACGGTCTTGCAGCTCCTGCAGTCTGGCGGCACTCCTACGCTGGGAGTCCTAGCCTCCTAGCGCTCGCTCACGACCGACTGCACCGCCAATGTTCACAGCCACCGTCTCTTTGCTCGCCGTGCTGCTGTTTGTGTGAGTGGTTTCAAAGGAAGGAAAGGGAGGGGGCTGGCGGTGCGCTCACCCAGAGAGCGAGCCACGGAAATCAGTCGTGCCAGTCGGTGAGATCGAGGGCGGACACGCTGTCTGTCCCGAAAATAAAAATAATCGTAATCCCGGCACATTATTTCCGACGGACTATTGTTCCCCCGGGGAATTCCCCTGGGAGTGGACCGAATGGACTGGCGGGGCCGAGAGCGGCAGAGAGCGGCGACGACCTGGCCGCGGACCCCCCCCCCCCTTTCCTAGGCGAGCAAGCAAGCACCCGCGTGGTTCCGTTTCCGGCGAGGGGTCGCCGTGGCGGTGCGGCCGGGCCAATGGACACCTTTCTTCTTCCGCGTTTCGCGGCGACAGGGGAAGGGGGAAGAGCTCACGGGAAGGATGGTTACTCACACACTTGAACAAACTACGAAAGAGAGTTGAAAGAAATTGAAATTGGATGTTTTAAAATTAGTTCTCTTGTTTCAAGTAAATAAACTTGGTTTAAGAAACCTTCTCCTGCTTTAAGTGGACTTTGGCTTCACACTCGGGTCATCTGCTTGCCCGCCAGCTTTGCGGTTGTTTTCATTTCGTTTCCTCTTTCTCTTTCCTCTTCCCTTTCAGAAATGCACACATTGCCGCAGCGGGTGTACTGCGTGTACCGCGCATACCGGTCTGCAGTCTGGGGCCCGGAGCACGGAGGGCGCGCAAAGTGTGCCGAACACACACGCCGCGCAGAAGACTCCCGCCGAGGCAAAAATGAAGAGAAAGGAGGCCGGCGGAAATATGCGCGGAAAATCCTCGCCGTTGGCAGCAAGGCACAGCCAGGCACAGCCGGGCACAGCCGGGCCGAGCGGCAGGGCAGGGCCGTCTGCGCGAGGCGCCGCCAAAGACCGCGAGCACACACTGCGCACCCCGAAAGCAACGCGTGGGCGCGCGGTGGCGGGGGCGGCGGCGCGGCGGACAAAGGTGAGCGGCGACGTTCTGTCTTTTTGGCGGCGCCTGGCGGGGGCCTGGTCCGCCTTTCGGGCCTTTCGGTAATGCACCGCACCGCCACGGCTCGGCCGCACGGCTCGGCCGCCGTGGAGTCCGGTCAGCACGGGTAATGGGCGAATTACGGGGGACGCGCAATTTCTGTCACTTATGATGGACGCTGGCCGGGTCATTACGCACCGCGCGGCACAGGGGCTGGCCGTGGCGGAGCAGTGCGGCACGCCGGACGGTGCAAGGGCGAGGCCGTGCCGCCGCCGTGCCGCCGCAGACCCGCCCCCGCCGCGCACCTGTGCCGCGGGGCGCGCGGGGCCGTCCGCCACCGACACGCCGTGCATGGCCAAGCATGGCCAAGCGGGCCGGCCGCAGCGGCGCCTCCTCGCGCGCATTAGGCGGCCAAGGTCGAGGAGGGGGAGGGGGAGGGGGAAGGGGGCGGCGACGCACGTTTTCGGGGTTGTGGACCGTTTTGGAAACGTTGAAGGCGTCCGCGCTCCGCGCGTCACGCTGCCGGTTCGTCAACCTCATCCCGCCGATGCTGGCAATGCCCGGCAATGCCGGCGAGGCGAGGCGAGGGCCGAAAAGCAGGCGGCAATGTCACGACCCTGTCGCCAACAAGGGCGACGGGAAAATGAGCAAGGTGATGGTGAGCGTCGACACCGCGCGGGCAGAGAGCGGCGCACCCCGTGGCCGTGGCACCGAACCGGGGGGCCAGGCCGACAGTCTCACAGCTTCGTTGGCCTTCGCTGCCCTCTGCACGACGGCCACCGCGAGCCCCACGGCCTCGAGGTGTCCGAGGGGCGGCCGAAGCTCGACCCGGGTTCGACGTCCGCGAACTCGCACCGAAAGGTACCCGCGCCGAGAGCCAAGCCGTCTCGTCTGGGCATGGGTTATTCGATGCCCTGCCTCGGCACGCCTCCCCCCCCCTCCGCAAGGCATGCCGGCTTGCCGCCACACTGCTGTTTTTGCGGCCAAAGCAAGCAGAGCAGCACCACTGCTGTGCCGAGTCTTCGTTTCTACATTTTCCACACTTTTATTTTTTGTAAAAGAAAGAAACCTGCCGGTAGAAATTTGATCCCGCTTTGCGCGGCCAGATGGCGCGTGCCGTCGTCGTCGTGTTGCCCTGCTTCGGACGTCTCCGCCCCACTGCCAAGGCGGGCAGCCGAATCACGCCGTACCTCTGGACTCTGGACCAGCATCTCGCCCGGACATGCATATGCAGCAGCGAGTTTCATCTGAGAACGGGGTGGAACGGGGCCAGGCAGGCCGCACGCGCCGCAGCGTGCTGCAGCACTCCAGAAACCACCTCGCCCCCGGCCCCCGTCCGACGCGCTTGCGCTGACCTTTTGCCTAGAACGCGCGTTAACGCTATTTGGCGCTTTCGAGGGGCTTCCATGCAGGCTCATTACAATCTCATCTTTCTTCTCTGTCTCTCTCGCACTCCTTGGCCCGGGGAAGAAAAAGAGGCAGGGGCGCGTGGCGTCGAGTCGCTGCAGATTGTTCATTAGCCCGCATCGGTGACGTGGATGCTGCGACCCCGTCGGGGCCCCCCGACCCATCAGCGCCGCTTTCGACGGAACACGTTCATTATTAAATGGAGAGCGTAATCTCTGGAGCACAACGTCAGCGCGCTGATGACATTACGGGGCCGGGCGATGGCGCATCATGGCCGGGCTTAGGGGTGCCCTTCGCCCGCCCCGCCCCGCCCCGCCCCGCCCCGCCCCTGGGCGAGGCGACTTACGTCCCGCATTCAGTTAGGCGCCCGTCAGCCGTGCCCATCTGGGGCCATCCGGTAGTTAGGCATTCCAAACAGCATTTGGCACGCTTGCGCGACTCCTTGCCTCCCCGCCGCGCGCCTCGCCACCTGCACCCCCCCCCCCCACCCCCCACCCTTTTCCCCGCAGCCGGATCGCGGCCCGCCAGCCGTCTCGCCGTCTGCGACGCCCCGCGCCGGCCGGCCCTCTCGGAGCCCTCGCGGCCCTGTGGCCTGCGGGGCCCAAAGTGGCCGCGTGCCCTGCTGCCTCGTCGCAAACTCTTGCAGCCCCCTCCCCTCCTCCTCCCCCTCCCCGCGAATCGCATTAGCTTCGGCCGCTCATCGGCCGCACTCGCTTCCCGCCGCGGTCGTCTCCCGCCGGTCTTGCTACGTCAGACGCTCGCCAGAACTGTAATCTTTCCACGCGCGTTTGAAGACGACTTCACATTCGTTTCAGCGGGACTCGCCTCTCAGTGGGTGAGAGTAAGTCTCATTCCGTTCGAACGTCGATCGACGTCCAAAGGAGTGTGACGGGTCTTGGAGCACCGGCAAGGCGTGTGTCGCGCGTGGGCTGGGGGCTGGGACCAAGGCTGGAGCGTGCAGCCTCCCGCCCCGCCCCGCCCCGCCCCGCAGCGCACCAGGAGGGGCATGGCGGGGCGGGGCGGGGCGGGCCGGGGCGGGGCAGAGCCATTTGCACGAACGCGATCACGATCCCCGACTGCGGACAATGTGGCGGATTAAGGAGTGATTGGGGCCGAGGCCGAGACCGAGGCCGAGATCGAGGCAGAGATCGAGGCTCCTCATCGAACTGCCCACTCACGCCAACGCCACCGCAGCGCTGACCGACCGCAGAGCGCAGCCCTCGGCGTGGCCAACTTGCACCCCACAGCCCCCACAGGCCCCACAGCCCCGACAGGCCCACAGGCCGCACAGGCCCCACAGACTGAAAGAAATTCAAGGGGAAGTTCCTCAAGTCAGGATCTTCAGCGCTTTTTTGAAGTGCCACTTTGCTTCGGTTCGCCTTGCGCTCGCCCACGCTCGCCACGGTGTGACGCAAGGGCATGATCCTCGCCCGCAGGTGGGGGTGACGCCGACCAGCCCCCGGGCCAGCTCAATCCTTGGCTCAATCGCCCTCACATTTTCACTGCACCATCAAGAAGTGGCAGAAAACGTATGGGAATACATTTTGGACATTACATTTTTAATCACCCAAATTCCCAACCAGAGGAAGGTGCTAGGAATTCATACCCATGTCAACCGTTAGATCTTACAGTCTTATAGCTAAACTGCAGTCAAATACTGCAGTGTGCTTGTTATTCCTCAGACAGAAAGAAAAGGAATTAAAATTAAATTGGGAAAGCACACAAAAAGTCTTATGATCGGAGCGGTATCCTCTGTCCGGGCCACTAAGCACGATTCTGGTCGTGAAGTTTCGAGAAGTTCGCGACGCGGATCTAGCGGAAGGACCAAAACACTTTCCCCGGAAACACACTAACTATCCGCCCGAGCACCCGGAGAACCGGTGTCGAGGACGCGAGGCTGGACATATGCCGTTGGGCCCAGCGTATCCCGGCCGCCGATGCCGCCGCCGTCCTGGAAGCGGATTTTTCTTTTGCACGGGGCAGCCTGTTGTTGTTTCATCTCGGCTAGCGGGCCAAGCCGGCCGGGCAGGTCACACGGCCCGGGGCGCGATGTCGCGGCGAGACACGTGGGTGGGTACCACAGCAGGCAAGCAGGGCGCGGCCGGCCGGCCAGCCAGCCAGACAGACAGACAGACAGACAGACAGACAGACAGACAGACAGACAGACAGACAGACAGACAGACAGACAGACAGACAGACAGACAGACAGACAGACAGCAGACAGACAGACAGACAGACAGAGACAGACAGACAGACAGACAGACAGACAGAGAAGACAGACAGACAGACAGACAGACAGACAGACAGACAGCTAAAGGACCTCGCCTCACCCTGCCGCCGGCCCCGCGGCGCTCGGCGGACCGCGGACTGCAACTGCAGAGCAACTGCAAAGCGCCTGTCGAGTCGGGGGTAGGCAAGCCCGCGGAGCACGGGGACGGAGCGGGGTGCCTACGCCGCGACCGGCAGGGGCTTTGCAGAAAGCGGACGCGCGCCAGAAACCTCACCTGCAGCTAGTCAACTATTTAGCTTTGTATTACGAAGCAATTGCTTACGAAGCAATTGCTTAAGAAGCAATTGCTTACGAAGCAATTGCTTAAGAAGCAATTGCTTAAGAAGCAATTGCTTACGAAGCAATTGCTTAAGAAGCAATTGCTTACGAAGCAATTGCTTAAGAAGCAATTGCTTACGAAGCAATTGCTTAAGAAGCAATTGCTTACGAAGCAATTGCTTCGTAATTACAACCATTTTATTTCTAAGATCAGCCTCAATATATAATTGAGAATACTTAGTAAAACATTTCTCAAAATAATTTGAAAGGGTGTGGCGGCTTCGGGCCGAGGGGGAAACGCAGCAGTACGGAGAAAGGTTATCGTGGGTGTGCGGCCCCTTTCTTCTAGAGGCGTAGCAAGGGGCTGACCCACAAGATGGGTAGGCAATTCGCAGCTCTCTCCGGCCTCCGCCCCGTAAGTTGGCGAAAAGTTAAACTCCCCTCTCCCTGGAGCAGTTTGGATACGCCTCGCACCCAGAGAAGTATGTTCTCGAAACAAGAACACTGGTAAAACAAAGGCATAAAAATTACGCCCTTTAGGGCATAAATACTCTTTTACGCCCTTCTCAAGGGCATAAATCGCATAGGAATTTCAAGCAAAATTTTAATGCCCTTTCCAAAGGCATTCACGATTTATGCCCTTTAAGGGCGTAAATCGTTTACGCCCTTAAAGGGCATAATTTTAATGCCTTTGTTTCACCCGTGAAACGTTTCGTTCCCAGAGCTTGGCACCGTCCGTTGAAAACGGGGCAAAATGCGCGGTTTCCAAGCAATACAGGGTGAGTTTCCTCAATCTGTCAATAATTTGCAGGCAGTTTGGGCATCCCTAGGGGACCATTTTTCACCCATGAACTAGCGGGCGCAAACGTCTAGGTACGGAGATAATTGGTGTTTTGTAATTGGATTTTGCGCCTACGAGGTAGGCACCCGGTGCCACTGAGGGCGGCAGGACCTGTCGAGGGGGTGTCGCGGGACTAGCAGTACTCGCGGGAGTGCCACTGACCTCGCGGAAGTATCCGTGGAATCCCGCCACCCTCGCAAAGACAGCCGTGAGATCCACTGTAACGGGGGCCACCATGACAGCCTCTTGAGACCCGCGGCAACCCCTCCCAAAAGACATTTGCAAGGTCCGCCGCACCCCTACGAGACTCGAAGATCCCCTCCTAGGCCCGCGACACCCCCACGTGAGGTCCTGCGACCATCAGTGGCAGCGGTGCCTACCTCGCAGGCGGAAAGCCAATTATAAAACACCAATTTCCCGTCAACGTTTCCCAGGTTGCACGTCGGAAAACGGGGCAAATGCGCTGTTTCAAAGCAATATTCTTCCTGCGGTGGCAGAGACGATGTGGTCATTTTTGAGGGTGCGCTGCGCCCTTGCCGGCCAGTCCGCCGCTCCGTGGCTGCACTAAAAAATCAAACGCGGTCTAGACCGCACCAATTGGTGTGGTCGAATGGAGCCATTTTGACCGCATCAGTTGGTGTGGTCTAGACCACCGTTTGGGGCGTTTGGGCGTCTAGACCACACCAACGGGTCAAACGTGGTCTAGACCGCACCAATCGTGGCCGAACCGTGGTCTATACCACACAACTGATGCGGTCAAAATGGCACCCATCTGACCACACCAGCGGTGCGGTCTGGACCACGTTTGGTTTTTCAGTGTGGGCAGGTGCCGTTATTGGCAGCCGAAGAGAATCCCCGTTAATCCCCGGCGAGGCGAGGCCGTCGGGGAGGCCCTGCCCCGCGTCCGCCACGCCGGCCGGGGGGACACCGCCTTCCAAGGCGAGGCCGCGGCGTGGCAGGACTACTGGGGCCGCCACCGCCACGAGGAAGTGGAGTTGCAGCGGAGACGGCGGCGCGGCCTCCGCACGTTTGTCTTGCTGCGGACTTCGGACCAACAAACTGGGCGCACAGCACACACGGCCGGGGAGGAGTCGGGCCATGGCCGGGCCACCGCGTTGCCGCGCAAGCAACGTCACATGCCGGGCGCGGCGTGCCGGCCGCGACGAGCTGCGGGCTGCCGCGCCCCGCGCCATGACTGACGGTTTCAAATACGGAATGTGAATATGGATATTTTGAGAGCCAGACTTGAATTTCAGAGGACTTCAAACTCGCGTCCTTCACTTTTATCGGACCGTCCGTCTAACGGTTCATTATGGGAGCGGACGTCTCGTCAGCGGACTTCCCTTTGTGAAACCCCACACACGGAAAGCCTCTCTCACGTCGGTTCGGTGAAGCAGTTTGTGATGCGCTAGTCGGGACGGTCGGATCGCCGAGCCGCCGACGGCGACCCGAAGGCCCGAAGGCACTCGTTGGGGTGGTGAGCGGGGCGTGCCGGACGACGACAAGGCGGCCTTCGCCGAGCACACCGTGTGGCGTGCGTGGGCCCTTGGCCCTTCCGCCAGCCAGCGCCAGTCAGCGCCAGCACGCGCATGCCGCGGCACGGCGCACACAGATTACCGTGCCGGCCGTCCTGTTCCGCGGGGCGGGGCGGGTCTGAGTCAAAGCCACTTGGCTAAATCAACTGTGTGCCTCTGCCGATGAGAAAAATGGCGCTGCACGGAGTGGGCCGGGCCGGGCCAGGCCGGGCCACCTGATTCCAAATTGATGGAATCTTGCCGTTTGCTTCGGAGAGCTGGCAGGGCAAGCCGAGCGGCAAGCAGCGGGGGTGGGGGGCGGACCAAAGAACGCCGAGGACTCGCTTCGAAATGTGTATCGCGTCGACACTGCCGGGTGAGCGCAGCCGCGCCTTCGAGGACCGAGACGCCCGGGACGCCGCCGCCGCCTCGGCGTTGAGGAAGTTGAGCGCCCGTCTGCCTGCCGCGGCGGGGTGCGGCCCAAACGAGAACGGAACGAAAGGGGCGGCGAAAATTAAGAGCCGCGACGCCTCGCCTCGCCTCGCCTCGCCTCCCACACCGCGTATCCAGTGACACAAAGAGGAGGCGGCGCGAGGCGCGCGCGTGCCACGGCGGGGCTGACGAGAGGCACTGGCCATGCACGAAGATAGAATGCGAGGAAGAAATACGTTGTGGCGACGGCGACGGCCGCCCCGCCGCGCTGGCGGCCTGACTCTCACCCCTTCCGACCCGCCGACTTGTTCGTTTGGATTCGGACTGCTTGATCTCGGCGGCGGCCCGCCCCCGCCGCCAGTCCGCCGCCGGTGGCGGTGACGAGTTCGCCTTAGAACTTATTGGAGCCAGAACGAGGCGGGCCGTCGCTGGCGAGCAAACCAGCAATTGAGTTCGGAAAGTGGCCGACACAGTTTGCACAGTGCGGTGCTCAGTGCACACCTGCCCTGCCACTCCCACAGAGTGCGGCCTCCGTCCATCTGCCATTGTCGCTGACACTGTGAAAATTTGTCATCACTTTATGACGAAAACGCGGATGACATTTTCGTCAATTTCGAATTATGACAATCTCGTCACAAATTGATGTCATTTTCATCAAAGCTCCTATACTTATTGCATGGGCGTGACAACAATGTCATCAATTTTTTTGATGACATTGTTGTAAGGAAAATTAGCCTTGAAATTGTCATCAAGTGATGACTCAAATTTTCACAGTGGAGGGAGGAGGAGTGGGGGGACTTTACATCAGCCGATCAAACGTACTCAGGAGTTGGTCTCCGTGTGCTAGTTAGCAAGGGCACTTACAGGTGCAAGCTGAGTGGCCTGCGTTCAGACGAGACAACAACGTGTCATGGCAAAACAGGAGCCTTGAAATTTCCCGCCATCCCAGGCGATTAAAGGGACAATGTCCACACCTTCATGCCGAAATACGCTCTTGGAAATCAATCCAGTGAGAGGAGGTTCTTCTTCCCAGTGGCGCGCCCGCAGAGGCTGCCGCCGTGGCAGCGCAATCGAGGCTCACCGCGCATCAAAACCAGTCCCACCGCACCAACCTCACGGCAGATTTTTCAGCTATGGTTAGCTTTTAACAGCCTCACGCCATCGGCGCGCAGTTGAAGTTTGCCGCTTACTTTGGTCACTTCGGTCGGAAGGCAAGGAGCTGCGGATCCTCGGCTGCGGACTGGCTTGTCACGCCGGGAGTCAGTGAGGTCAGGACTGCAGACAGAGCACCCTACGCGTTTCGCAGGGGTTATTATCCCGCCAGCGATTCGAGTGCGTTCTGGTTTTTGTAGGCGAGACTGCCCCCGCCGCGGATTGGTTGCGCCGGAGCAGGGTTGCAGGACGTGCAGACGAGCACACCTGAAGTCGTGCGGGAGAGTCCCGGTGACGAGTCTGGTTTGCAGGCGGCCCCCGCCGCGGAGTGGGGGGCGCTTAGGCCGGTGGCGGCCCCGTGCGCCCGGGCGACTGGAGGGCGGCCCTGCCGGATGGCGTTGTCCGCGTGGCGCTGGCGCGCGCTGGAGGGTGCTCGTGCGGGTGCGGCCGCGCGCCCCGGCCGCCAGACTGCAATCGTACTTAGCGACCCCCTCCACGGCCTCCAGGCCGCTTCCTCCGCGTTTGGTCGCCATTAGCTGCGGTTCGCGGATCAGCTCGATCCGCACTTTAGACGCATCGAAAACTTTACTCGCGAGAATCGACGTCACCCTTCCCCTCCCTCCGTCCACCTTGCGGTGTAGGGGTCGCCGACGCTTGCTGTCGGTGTGGGTGGGCGTGCCGCATGCGTGCCGCAGGCCGCAGGGACGGATGGAGGCGAACCAATCACCCAAGGCCTCTGCACGGCCGGCACGTCGCCGACGTGCCCTGATCGGCGTAATGCGCGTCCAGTGCCCGCGTCGCCGCGTCCCGGTGACGGCCTCGGTGACGGCCTCGGTGACGGCCTCGGTGACGGCCTCGGTGACGGCCTCGGTGACGGCCTCGGTGACGGCCTCGGTGACGGCCTCGGTGACGGCCTCGGTGACGGCCTCGGTGACGGCCTCGGTGACGGCCTCGGTGACGGCCTCGGTGACGGCCTCGGTGACGGCCTCGGTGACGGCCTCGGTGACGGCCTCGGTGACGGCCTCGGTGACCGGCCTCGGTGACGGCCTCGGTGACGGCCTCGGTGACGGCCTCGGTGACGGCCTCGGTGACGGTCTCGGCTCGGTGACGGCCTCGGTGACGGCCTCGGTGACGGCCTCGGTGACGGCCTCGGTGACGGCCTCGGTGGGCCGTCGGAGACGCCTTGCACCCTCTGACGCCTCTGTGACGGCGCTCGTGCCGGCCTCAATGCGGGGGACGGGCCTCGGTGGGCGTCCTGCGGTGACGGTCGTCCGGCTCGATCCCGGCCAGAGCGCACGCACCCCACGCACGCTCCCTTTGCAAGGGCTCGTTGCCGGCAGTGGGGCGCTCATGCGGGGGGGAGGTCTCGTCCGTCCGCACCACGGCGCCCTGTGAAGGGCTTTCCCGGTGGGAGCGCATCATGCAGGTTAGCCGTGACGACACCACTGCCCCTTGAGGCTTTCCCGGCTGGCGGGCATCATGCGGTTGCCGGCAGACACCACTGCCTACCCCCTACGCGCCTGTGAAGGGCTTTCCCAGTGGGAGCGCATCATGCAGGTTAGCCGTGACGACACCACTGCAACCTAATGCTCGCACGCGATTCTGCGACGGGAAAATTTTTGGGTTTGCTGGCAAACAAGTCAAGGCTAATTTTTCTCACGAGAATATTGCCGTCGCCAATATGCAATAAAGTATAGGAGCTTTGATAAAACCGTCATGAATTTGTGATAAATTGTCATCATTTCAAAGTGACGAGAATGCCATGCACCATTTGGTCGCCGTGACAAAAATTTTGCATCGTCCCACAGTAGCTGCTTACTCGAATGCTAGAGGTCTGCTGAGGCCTAACAGCGCTGATGATGATGATGATGATGATGATGATGATGATGACGACTGGCTGCTAGGCCTCTGGAGCGAGGTTCTTCCCTCCGTTTGAGGTGTCGCGATCCCGCGGCCCGTCCTTGCCCCGCATTCGCCGCGTTGTTCGCGCACTTCACCCCCTTCTTCGTCTTCCGCCGCGGGCTGCGAGCTGCGACACACCAAACACCGCCTCGCCATCAAAGACGCCTTGTAAGTGCGTAAGCGGGCCGTGCTCTGAAAGTGGAGCGCGGCCGGCTCAGCCTGGAGCTCGGCCCGGCCATGCCATGGGTGGCCAAGGATTGGAGGGGCGAGGCGCCCGCGAGGGCACGGCCCTGTCCGCCCTGCGCCCTGCGCCTCGAGGACCAGCCGAGGGGCTGCCACTCGTTATTTTGGTGGGCATGATGCCGGACTCCTGTCATTCCGTAAAACCACGAGAGAAGTGGCAGGCGCGGTTTAAGGAGTCCCCGACAAGAGGGGCGATTGTGTACATTTTGCCTACCTAGGAGCATATCATGCTGGTTGCCTTATATCGGACGTTAAGGGAATCTCACAAGGGGGCAATCGCCCCTTCGCCACCGCTCCCCGGCCTCGTCCCCGGCGGACACCCCGGTGGGGTACTACGCGAGCACCAGGCCCGTGACGAACACCAAAGTCCTTTTCTATCTCTCTCTGTCTCTCTATCTCTGTCACCCTACGATCGCCGGCTGCCCTCATAAGGCGGTCCTTCATGTGTGGAAGGCTATAGCGGTCCTCCAGAAGCTGAACTATGCGGTAGCAGTTTAAAGCCTGGATACACCGGTTCCCATCCGAACACCGAAGTTAAGCAGGCGGCTCGAACACCATTGCGGGGAGAAAGGGTCGTAGGGTTTGAATTTTTAATTTTATTTTAAACCAAATTTAAAAGAGAGTAGCGCATATGACTCCGTTGTGGATACCATATGTTGCGAGGGGTCGACAACTCATATTACCTCGTACGCGGTAGCTATGTTACCTGTGTATTACCTATATATTCATATATTACTTGTATATTACCACAATTTTGCCTTCCTATTACCCCTATGTTACCATATATTACTATATATTACCGTATATTACTTTACTGACGTATACTCCCTCGTACACGGCTAAGGGGAGTTGTCGACCCCTCGATATGTTGTTTTGCCGAGTGGTGAGGGGGCTGATATAAGCTAAGCAGTGCATACGCGACTTTACACCATGCGCACATTGCCAGGTCGGACGAAAAGGGGTCGTACAAACGATGTACTCCGATGAATGTCCGGCAAGGACCGGTAAGGACTTAAGCCGGGTCAGGGCCGTGGCGTCACTGGGACGCCCCAGCGGACGCCAATATCGTGGCCAGGGCGCAGTCTCGGTCGCAGAGTCACGGGGCATTGTGCAGGGAGCCTGGCTGAGCCACCTGGCCGCCCTGCCCAGGCCAGCGTCCTTCATTGTGCTGTCGCCCAAAATGGCTTCATCGTCGCCGCCCACGTCATGAACCAGCCGCCCTCGTTCGGTGCACTGTCTAAGTGTATGAGTACAAATACAAATTCGTCCCTTTTGGTGCAAATTTACAAATGGGGGACTATGGTGTCTCTGATTTTCTGAGTTCACACCATCTCGCCCAATCAATAGAGGGTGCAGAGCACGAGACGGGGTGTAGTTTGCTTTGCTCCGATCGACATCCGTGCCATACGTCACCGGGACTGTACAGAACAGTTCCGTGAAGAGCCCGAACGGAGGCGGCCTTAGCCGAGCGTGACGAGGAGAGATTATCGGGACCCTCCTGTCAGGGATGTGCGGTATGCGGACACCCCTTTTTTCCTGGCCGGGTCTCGGAATAATAGCAGGTACTGCTTTTCCCTTCCGTGAACCGCTCTCGGAGCGCTGCCTCTCGGAACAGCGCGGAGGCGCGCTGAAGGGCCGTGCGGCGGGATCAGGGCCCTATCACGCTATCGCCGCGTGGCCAGCCGCCGCGCCGGACCCCGACCCGACCGGACCCTGAATGGGCCTGCACCGCGACCTGACCCGCGCTACGCGCGCCTCGGCAGCCCTGGGCGAGCAGTGCCTCACTTGGGACACATGGGCCAGCAAATGCGTGCCAGGCTGGTTGGCCTGCCGAACGATTCCCAAGAGTCGTCGTGCGCTTGTGGTCGGACAGGAGTCATAGCCACATGGACAGTCTTGCGCTCCAAGATGTCCCACCACTGGCCTGATAGGCCGCCCTCTCCGCAGCGCGCCGGACGCAGGACCGCAGGAACACCCCAGCTAATCATTTTTAGGCGGCTGCCAGTCGGGCCCCGAGTTCACTAACTCAACGAGCCTTGTTTGACTTGCGTACGATTCCAAGTTGCCTGGCGGTCCGGGACGCCAAGATGCCAGCCAAGTGGCATTGCTGGGGCGGCACTGCCCGGCACGCCACGCCACGCCACGCTCGGCAACCGACAAGCAATCAGAAGAAAGTCAAGTTGCGGAGCGAGTGAGGAAGGAGGGGCTCGGCGCGGGCGGCGAGTGCGAGAGGCGCCGCGCTGGAATGACGTCTTCTTGACGCCCCGAGTCCAGGGCGTTGTGTCACCCTCTGGCACCGCAGCACGCATACGACGCGAACCGACCATACGTACGAAAGGGAACCTCCATACTTTGCATACGTCAGAATTTACTGGTGTCTTGCCCCCATTGGCCTAGTACGGTTGAGACAAAACTATATAATTTACACAGTTTGGCTAGGATACAGCCACTGCGTCATCAGGACTTGCCAGTTTTTTTTTTAAAGGACGTTGTAAAACAGAGGACCGGATTCAAACCACAGGTTTTGCCCGCCGCAACCCAGTGCGCGAGTGCCCACGACTACGAAAGCTTCTTGAACTGCGGACTAGCAGCAACGCTCATAAAATCTTGGCAGTGACTTCGTGCTTCGGAACAACAAGTGCCTTTGCTTGACGAGCCGCATTCCGCAATCGGACCTGTCTGCAGTGACACGCCCTCCCACTCCCACCTCCCACTCCCCTTTCCTGGAAATAGGTGGGACACGGTCGGAGAAAAAATGGAGATGCAAGAGAAGTCTAAGACTGACAAAAAGAGATCGTTGAAAAATTTAAGAGGGAAGAAGGTCAGGTCAGACAGAAAGAGGTCGTTCAAACGATGTACTCCGCATCGTAGACACTGAAAAACCAAACGTGGTCCAGACCGCACCACTGGTGTGGTCAGATGGGTGCCATTTTGACCACATCAGTTGGTGTGGTCTAGACCACGTTTGGCCACGTTTGGTGCGGTCTAGACCACGTTTGGCCACGTTTGGTGTGGTCACCACACCAAACGCACCAAACGTGGTCTAGACCGCACCAACTGATGTGGTCAAAATGGCACCCATTTGACCACACCAGTTGGTGCGGTCTATACCACGTTTGGTTTTTCAGTGGACCCTTAGTCTGGGACAGCGCTTGCGATACACTGCGAGGGCCGAGAGCGTGCGGAGTGGACCGGCCCGGTGGCGCCACCTAGCGGCCGCGCGAGCATCCTCGTCGCGAAGAGGCCGCCACTGCGTGGAGTATCGGCCGGGGTCGTCGCGCGAACCTTCCCCTCTCATAGCTGCCGATGGAATCAGTAACAATTATGCTACGCCCGAAGCGCAACTCACGTGAGTCATGAGTCTAACCTAACCGAACCTTGAAGTAATAAGCCTGGGTCACTGCGATTCGCAGAAATTTTCTTTATCGTGTTGATTCATTTTATTTCATATACTTTATTTTTGTGTTAGTATAATGTGTTTGGAAATTATTTTAAGGGGAACAAACATTATCAAAACAAATTGAGAGATTGAGATATTTTCGGAAATTCTGTTTCGGGAAATTTATTTTGCAGCCATGTCTTGATTGACAGAGAGTAGCCGCGGGTGTTTGGATCAATGAAACGCCACCGAGTCGCCGTCCAGCTGCAGCCTGGCCCCGTGGCGGTGTCAATGGAACGGACAAAACGGAGGCCGGGCAAGCGATCGCAAGCGATGGCAAGCGATCGCAAGCGATGGCAAGCGATCGCAAGCGATGGCAAGCGATCGCAAGCGATGGCAAGCGATGGCCACCGGCCCTGGGTGAGTCAGCCGGCCGTTTAGACAAGTTGGAGCACCGTCCACTTTGCGCTCGTTCTTTTTAGTTGAGAACGATTCCCGCTCACGTGAAACCTTTTTCGTGACAAGTGTTGACAGTGTGGTCGATTTCCATTGATTGGACCGTAGTCGACAAGGACAGCCACTCTCGGGAAGATGAGGGACTCACGGATTAGGGAAGCGTCAAAATATATTAGGTGGGAAGGTCGCTTTATTCGGACAGATCCTCCGTCACACACACACACACACACACAAAGATACACACACAAACACACACAAACACAACGTCACACACACAGCCTCGATTCACAGGGATACAGTGAGAGAGAAAAAAGCACGACACAGGCCTGGTTTTGCAAGAGATGCGCGGCTGAGCCGCTCTGTCACTATAGACTGGTCATCCTGGAAGGAATAGGTGCGGCCGGGCCCACGGAGGCGAAGAGAGAGGGGGGGGGGAGAGGCCGGGAACAGGTTTGTCTCTCAGGGCGCCTGGACAATGTGGGATACTGGACTAGAAACGTGCGGCTGCTGGTGCCGCATGGCAGACGCACTGGCGCCGGCGGGCAGCGCCGCGGCGCGCTCCGCACGTCCACCAACGAGAGCAGCCTGCAGCACGGCGGCTGACGGCGCCTCACTTCCTGAAGTTGCCGGAGGCCTCCTCGCGGGCGTTCTGCTCCAGGGAGCGCAGGATGGCCTCGGGGATGGGGGGAGGGGTGGGCAGGTGGGCGCCGGAGGCACGGAAGCCGTTCTCGTCGGCGACGTAGCTCAGGGAGATGGGGGTGCCGTCGGGGGCGGTGTAGGCGACGTTGCCCTGCTTGGCGGTGGACTCGGAGTTGGAGCCGGGGTTGGTGACGACGCCCTGCTCGGCCTGGCGGATGCCGTTCTCGGTCTCGAAGCTGCAAACGAACGAGGCGGTTGAGACGGGCAGCTCCGCGTGCAAACCGACAGCGCACCACTTCTTGATGGGAAACAAACTCACTTGAAACGGTAGTTGCCGATGTCGTCGGCCTCCTGGGTGTGCTGCAGGATGCGCCACAGGGGCTGCTGCTGGTAGGCCTGCTGCTGGAACTGGGGCTGGACCTGGAACACCTGCTGCTGGAACTGGGGCTGGACCTGGAAGGCGCGCTGCTGGAACTGGGGCTGGATGAGCACGGGCTGCGCCACGAGCTGCAGGGGCCTCTGGATCTGGACCGGGTTCACGATGATGGCCTGGCGGGAGTTGCGCAGCGCGTCGCGGACGTCGGCGGACACCGCCACGGCGAGGAACAGCACGGCCTGGAAGGAGGCGGGCATGGCGGTCATGGAGAGGCAACGGGTAGAGGTGGTTTGACTCTGAGAGCTCTAGCCGCAGCTTACCAGGAGCTTCATGTTGGCGGAGGAGAGGTGTTCTCGGCTAGAACTGGAGCGCAGATCTGTGCTCTACCGGCCGCGGCATTTGCCTTATATACGAGTCCAGTCCACATTTCGGCCGCGCGTCTTCGCCCGGAACACCGAAGCTCTAAAAAACTGAGCGACAGGCCCGCTTCGATAAAGTTCAGTGCCGACACATGTCACGAAGGAGAGGGTGGGGGGAGGGAATCTGCTTTCGTTTCACAAAAATCAGGAGCAGAATGGCGTTGCGAAACACGGCCGCCTCGTCCTCCCGCCGAGCTACATTTCGCACCTCTCGTCTTTTTTTGGAGGGGGGCTGGGATACACATCTCGGGAAGAAACTCTGAATGGAGTCTTTCGTTTCCACTAACAGCGAACCAAATTCAGCATTTGGCGAACAGAGAAATCGTTTTGTGTTCTCCAAAGGGGAACCTCAGTGAAGCCAGTCAAGCTTTTTGAGAAGTGCAAATTCCAGCTGCGGATTGTCCCGGAAAAAGGTTTGGAGTGGAGTGGACCTCCCGGATCAATCGGAGCTATAAAGTTGTCAGATGGATCAATAAAGGTGTGACCCGACCTGTCCATCCGCGCTCCGAGCGTGTTAGCGCGCTTCGCGTGTCGCGACCGCCGCGCGGTGAAAACCTTATTAAGTATTTTGTGCATATTTAGTTTCTTATACGAAGAATTAGTTCGTGAATCTCAGAGTGTATTTTCTTCGTAAGCAAGTGTATGCCGGTGCATGCTCAATGTACTTTGTCTTCAAGAACCTTTCTTTGAAAGGCCGTAGCGGGTAGAGCTTTGAGAGTGCGTGCAGCAAAATAGCGTTCCGTAGATACTGGCTTTCGCAGCGCCCACGTGTGAACCAAGCTATTTCACTGCCCAGGCTACGAGGCAAGGTGCCGCGGTGGCGGACCCACTGCCATCCTGAGGGTGGGGAGAGGAGCACTTGCATACAGGGGCAAAGTGTTGATGTGAAGACTCGGTTCCACGCGGGCCTGAGCCTTTAGGACCACCCATCCGTCATGGCCATCCGCCTTTAATTAGATTACCAGATATGCATCTGGACGGCCCGCGCGGCGCTGCGGCGCTGCGCTCCTGGGGACTCCGCGGGACGCCTCGCTCGGTCGGCGGCCGCGGCCACAGTGCCGAACTGGCCCGGTCGGTCTCCCTGACCGTATTCAGCCGCAGGGATCACGCTCATCCCAAGGAGCGAAGACACCAGCGTGTTACTTATAGGGCGACCATGGGCGACCGAAAGAATGAATATCCGAGGGGTCTGCCACCTTTCGCACTCACACGTCGAGCCTCTCTCACTCTCTTAGATTGCAGGTGAAAAACGCCGGTAGGCAATTTTGTGAGACGAGTGCCTGCAAGTAGGCAAAAAGCATGGCTAAATTGAGAACTCACCACACTCACACTCAATTGTACATGATTCTAGTCAGTGGCCCCTCCACGGTGTCTCAGGCGGCTGCTTGTGGGTGGTTTCAGGTACTGCACTGTGGCAGAAAGCTACGGAAAATTCTGTAAACAGCTTGTGGTAATTGTCCGTAGGCCCCTTATCAATATTCTCCGTAGGCTCTTACAGTATTTTCTGTAGGACCGCACAGTATTGTCCGTAGGACCGCACAGTGATCTCCGTAGGACTAAACAGTCTTCGAGGTCCTACGGAGAAGACTGTGCGGATTTACAGAGAATACTGTGCGGCCCTACGGAGAATACTGTAAGAGCCTACGGAGAATATTGATAAGAGGGCTACGGAGAATCCTGGCAAAAAAATTAACAGGATTTTCCGTACCTTTTTGCCACAGTGTGCATTAGCAGCTTTAGTTCGGTGCAGGTAATGCAGGCACCGCCAGTCCGAGACTTCCGACCGATTAACGTTTTCATCCCGCTGCCGCGCCCCTCACTTTACTGACAGCCAACTGAGGCCGCATCGCGCCCTCGCCGTGGCTGCGCCGAGGCCCACTCGGCGCCTCCTTTTATGGAAAAGTAAGGCAACCCGCATCGCCACCCGCGCCTGGAGTTCGGCGGCTGCGCGGCACAGCCGACCCAGGTGGCTACTGGTCGCTCCTGTCCTCTTCTATTTGGAGGCTCTCCTTGCCCCTCCGCGCGGCCCGGCCGGCGCGCTGACCCTGGGCCCTGGACCACGGCGGCCCCGCGGACTGCAGCCGTATAAAAGCCACTGCATCGGCGCGCAGATGTCACACACCGCCTCCTCTTCCAGCACAGCAGTCACCCGCAGCACCCGCAGCACCATGAAGCTCCTGGTAAGCACGCCGACATTCGCCCGCATTCGCCGGCAGCGTGACGCGGTGTGACGTGTAGCTAACGCCGAGCTAACGCCGAGCTGACGCCGAGCTAACGCCCTGCCCCGCCCCGCCCTGCTCAGATCGCCGCCGTGCTGCTCCTGGCCGTGGCCATCCAGGCCCAGCAGCCCAGTCCCATCGTCATCCGCATCCTCAGGCAGCAGCACCAGCAGGACCCGTCTGGCATCTACAGCTTCAGGTAGGACCGGGTAGGACTTGGTCTTCTCTGGCGCCGCCATGACGTTAGCACCGCCGGGCACCGCGTAGCAGCCGACACTGACGTCCGCGTTCTGCCCCGCAGCTTCGAGACGGAGAACGGCATCCAGGTGCAGGAGGAGGGCACCGTCATCCGTCCCGGCACCAACGACGAGTCCACGGCCAAGCAGGGCAGCTTCGCCTACACCGCCCCCGACGGCACCCCCATCGCCCTGAGCTACGTGGCCGACGACAACGGCTTCCGTGCCTCCGGCGCCCACCTGCCCACCCCTCCCCCCATCCCCGCCGAGATCCTCGCCTCCCTGCAGGAAGACGCACGCTCCGGCGCCCAGTACGACGAGCAGGGATTCCTGCTCAACAAGAAGTAGAGAGCCATCCGCAGCCATCCCTGCCAGTCCCCGCCTCCAAACTGTGATATACTTTAAGCCTTGCCCATCGTCTCGTTAGCTTATACAATAAATATTCAAATTCAACAAGTCTTAAAATTAATGTCGAGTCCTTAATCCTGAGGTGTACGATGAACTGGGAACCTATCAATGAACTGACTGAGACGGTATTTTAAAAATATACTTTATTTGAAAGTACTGAAACAATACGTCCAGGCAATCCTGGCTCAGAGCGTGCAGCCCCCTCAGAGGGCCGTGGCGCCACATGGTGTGCTTTGTACAAATCAGTTCGGCCTTAACAACTGTGCTGACGCAGCTGCTGCTCTACACAAAATGGATCCCTTAGAAATTGACAAATAACTCCGATAACAGCAATCATCAGCGCTCTCGCCAAGAACAATATTTACAGCGATCGTCAGACGAAAGTGATGCACAGTTCACAGTCGCTCAGTATACACACAAATTCCTACACAATAGACCACTCATCAACAGCACGGCGCGGGTAATAATTCAATGGGTGATTCCAAAATGAAGCAACATCAACAATATGACACACAAATAGCGTATTAACTTGTAATGCTATACAAGCCCAAGGCCCTGCCTGAGATAAAAATAATTAAAACATTAATTATGATAAACATTGTACTCAATCTCCGTTACGAAGCTGTGCCACGACCTTTGAGCTTCGCGGTGAAAGTATTGTCCGTGTGTCCAAACACATCTTTCTGATGGACCTCGTCTAGATAAAAACAACAGCAACGAGTCGTAAACGCTCGTGATTTAATTTGACTAGACCTAAATATTTACCAGGTGACGCCCAAACGCGCCAGTGGCATTGACAAGGTTTAGTTTTAATTACGATGAGTACAAAATAAATAAATAAATAAATAAATAAATAAACAAATAAATAGCACCTGAGCTGCACGCACTCGGATGAAAAAAATATTGGCATTACAATTAAAACTTTTGACTATTGACGCAGAACAAAATTCACGGAGAGACTAGCCTACCTATTGTTATTAAAAATGTCAACATTTCACAAAATAAATATAGATCTATAAAAGTCTATTAATTAGTTCTGAACTTATTGTTACAGCTACGTAGACAGCAGAGAATCTCTTTTTTAAGGACGAGAAAATGGCAATGAAGTGGGAAAGCACTTCTCAAACATGTATAGAACGGACGTGCGCTTCCCGTTGTCTTCTCCTGGCATGAATTTATGAGCTAAGTGTCCTGTTAGAACATGCTTGTAACAGAAACGAATTTTGGACAGCTAAGGTTTTGTCTATTGCCTATAGTTTGTGCATGAATCCGGCACTAACTGTTTTAAAAATTTTTGAAGCTGTATTTAATTGACCGTTTAAGCTTTGTGCAGATCAGAAAAACGCACAACCTGGTTTCCTCCTGAATAGAATTGACAAAAAGAGGTCATACTGGCTACAGGAGTACAATCGGTAAGTTAAATAAGGTGGACCATGTACAGACATGGGGACAAATGAATATTTTCGTGTGTCTTGTGCAGAACATACATGCACCTACCACTAACCACTAGATTTATGGTTAGTAAAGATTCAGCAGTGTAGTAGAGAAAAACAACTTAGGTTGAAATTGGAAATGCAAGTCGTTTGAGCGTTTAGGTACAGGGTTAACCCCATTTTCCGAACAATCTTGCCTCCATGATTCCTTAATCTCATTAAGGCATCACATTAGATTTCCCCAACTGTCCTAGACCGAAGAACTCATGGAAACGTTCAGATAAATTAGAAGGAGAACAATACAAGTCTATTCTACGTTTGAAAAATGTTACACTCTATGATGGCAATATTCTGATAAGTACCGGTGGTAGAAAAAAGGTCAGCTCCCAAAGGCTTCCTCTACTAACAGTCTTCTCGGCCCGTGGCGCACTTCACAGTATTGATAAGACGTCGCGTCGGTCGGACGTGGTACTTGTTTGACGCGGCCATAGGCATTTCACTCCGGGCAGTCCTGCTCACGCCTCTCAGGGAGGGCGGGAGGGGCTGCGTTGCCATGTCCGGGGCGGGCCCTCTCCAGAGGAAATTGATTTAAAAGTAGCGCTCCCTCCGCCAGCAAGCCCTGCGAGAGGCCGCGGCAGGCCCTGCCCTCCATCACATTGCGCTAAGCACATCAACAGTCTAAGTAACGAACGCAGCGGAAAGTCAAATAGCCAACACATCACAGCCAGATGTTCGCACTACATTGGCTGCGAATCATTGAAACAGTACTACAAAATATACTTGTCTAAGAGGCGGCAGCACGCCGCCCGGTATAGGCACATCCGTTTCACTAGCTTTGTACAATATTTGACTTGTGAGGACCTGCGCACACTGTGGACACAGCGCCCCCAAAACAGAGTGGCCATCTTCAGCAAACTTTCCTGCTAATCGATCAAGACTGAGATTTGTAAGCCGATTCCCGGGGACATGGGTTTGGCGCTGTCCCTTTAAGGGGGTTGAATTGCATTGCAGGAAGTTTAAACTTGCATGAAAAGGGCCACCATGGTGGAGCTTAAGGTGCGCCGTGCCCGTTGCGGCCGTGTCTGGTCCATGAGGGACAGTGAAGGGCGGACACGAACCCGCCCCCCATGGGCCAGGCCGGCGGCAGAGGCCCCCACCACGCACCACCAGACACGCTAACATTCACACAAATCAGTCTCTGCATGCCCTAGCTTTCTGTAAAACCCTGTTTCACTGCACATCCTAGTATACAAAGGAGGACACGCACAAAAATCACGCTAGAAATGTTTTATATGATATACACAGCACTATCCTTTCTTCCTGGTCACTTGGAGTCACTGACGGTCGTCCGGTCGTTCTTCGCATTATTCATTTTCTGCGCCCAGAAAGTGACAGAAGCCCCAAGCAGGAGTGTCCCACGCCGCGTCCAGCCAAAAAGGGGAATGACGAAACCGCGTTTTGGCCGACGGCTGGCTGCTGGCCGTGCCGCGCCACGCAAGCGGTTCGAAGCGAGGCGAACGGCATTTTTTGGCGGCGCGCTCTGCTTCGCTCTGCTTCGCTCTGCTTCGCTCTGCTTGTGACGTCGTGGAGCGGTGCAGGGGACGCGAGGAAGGAAGACGCACTTCGCTGATAAGCGAGCATTGCGAATCGGTTGGGAATCAGGGCCCCCATTAAAATTACCGATCCCTTCCTTCCTCGCCGTCGAAAAAGTCGACTCCGCCAACATCAGTCCTGTCTACTTTCTGGCCGTGCTGAGCCTCGTCTCCTCGCTGGCCGTCTCCAGGTCGTCCTCCGTGTCCAGGTCCTCCTCCATCTCAGCCAGCTGCACGTGCATGGGCAGGTCCTCGCCGAAGGACGACGCCGACGACCCCGAGGACAGCGTCTGCTGGCGCAGGCGGCCGCTGCTGGTGCTGGCGGCCGGGCCGCTCTGGCTCAGGCTGGAGCCGGGTCGGCGTCGCTGCGCCGCCGGCGTCGTCTCGGCGGGCGACCCCGCCGCCACCGTGGTCGCGGGGGACGGCGTCGGCCCGGGCGTCGAGGGCGTCGTCGCCTGCGTCGAGCCTGCGTGGACCAGAAATGGCGTTAGTCACAGCGAAGAAGGCAGACGAAGTCAGTGAGGGTTCGAACCGCTACCCTCCCCTACCCGAGTGCGCGTCTTCCTCCGGGATGGGGTCCACGGAGCTGCTGAGCGCGCTGAGCTCCAGCAGGCTGCCTCTTCTGCCGGCCAGGGGCCGGCGGCCCACGGACGTGGACACGCCCAGAGGGTCGCCCGAGACGCCCTCCTCGATGAGCAGGATGGACATGGGCCCGGACGGCGGCGACTCGGAGCCCTGGCTGCCCTGGCTGGCCTGGCTGGCCTGGCGCTGCAGGGACGTCTCCGACGGCGTCCGCGACCCCACGGAGCCGTCCCGCCGGAACAGCCCTATGACAGACGCCGTCTTGGGCTGCTCAATGCCGCCTGCAAGAGGGTGGCGTCGCGGCCAAGTCAAGTCAGCGTGCCGGCATGCAGGGCTAGGTGCAGGCTAGGCCAGTCCCTTGTCTCTACAGCTCAAGCAAAACAGAAACACGCACGAAGGAATGTTATTTCTAGATTGATAAATTTTGCAAGACGACGGCTAAACGCGAGAGAAAAGATGTATAAAGTCTATCCTACTAACTTTTTTCTTCTCAAATTGATCTTTATTAGTAAATTAACTTTATAAAAAACGACACAGTAAAGCTAGTTAAGGAAACGTGAACCAAAATGAGGTATAATTAAACCAAGCGCAATCATACCTTTTCAGTTTTGTAAAACATGCGAGAGGTTTTTGTTTATGTCTTTTTGGCTCGGGAGAAGGGGCAGCAAACGAGACCATGCCGAAGAAACTAGACACACGAATCACAAAAATGCCGGTTGGCGTCACACTGACCTAGGAAGGTGGCCGACGGCGAGTTGTACGCCAGGTACTCCTTGTTGGTGCACCACGGCGGGAACTCGCGCTGCTTCACGGGGCCGCTCAGCTCCCCGGAGTCGTCGTCGCGCTTCCAGGGCAGCACGCTCTCCGTGGCGGTGGGCGTCGACACGCGCCCGTTCTCGCTCACTGCAACAACGAGGCCGCCGTCGAGGTCACCACCGAGGTCACCACCGAGGTCACCACCGAAGTCACCGCCTATCGGCGTCATCCTCCGAACTCCATGGTCAACTCACCGTCATCTCGCGACAGTTGAGACGATTGTGAAATTTTCTTAATCGGCCCGCTTCCAGAATGGGGCTCCTCTGCAATAGAGAATAATTTGAGAGGATTTTTAATGAGTTATTTTTGTAACGCAAGGCCTAATTTTAATTGAAGATGTTTAAGTGCTTGGGACGTGTTTTAAAACGCCAGGTTGCGGGTTTGACCACCTGTGCCTTACCTCACGGGGGGATTCAGTTTACCGCACAGATGGGCTGCGCTTTGGTAAGGGGCTGACGTAGCCAAACCCGCAACTTGGGATTGCTTATCCTACGAATGTGTGATAGTGTATTTAGTTAGCAAAGTGCAAAAGGGTAGCCACTTTACCCATTTATAGGAGGGCAAACTAAAACAAAAATACCAAAGACTTACAGACCATTGAAAAGTTTGTCTACTAACGTTGGTAATGGGTCATGCATTAGTTACAGGGCAAGCACAAAAACGACACAAATGATCTGCAATCTATGCTGCAGAGCGAACGGTGAAAGTCACTGGGTTAGCTCTGCAGGCTGTGTAACGTTTACGCAATGAAAGCTGTGAGACAGAGTGCAACTCTTCTACAATGGGTTGGGCAAGAGAGAAAGAGTGAGACATGTTAACAACAGACAGACAGCAGGGGAAGAAGATAGACAGAGAGACAGACAGCAGAGGCAGACAGAAGATAGACAGACTACGCATCCCCCGTTTCGAGAGACCGGCGCGTTGCGGAGGGGCTGTCCTTTGAGTCAGGAACAAGAAACAAGATTTCGCGCGTCGACACACGTGTGGATCACTCCCATTGGAGATTGCCGCCGAGACCCCCACCCTGCCGCCCTGTATCGCTGATAGAGAGAAACACAGTTGAGCGCGTCAAGGCTTCTGGTGGTTGGCGGGGAGCTTGACTGCGGCCCGGCGCGTCCTCTGATGCGGCAAGCCACAGTGCAGCAAGACCGTCGCGGCGAGGCGAGGGGTGGGCGAGGGAGCAGGCGTCTCACCGCTTGTCGCGGGGAGGGGAAGGGGCGCGAGGGTCGCTTGCGGAGGGAGCAACGTCAGTGCTGTGCTGTCGGGGAGGATGCTCTATCCCTTTGCGCGCTCACCTAGCCGCACTATCACAGCTCTCTACTCTACCCAGGCCAGCGAGCAACTACCGAGAAAGGGGGAGGGGGAGGGCGCTTTAATACTGTTCAGGGCCAAAACTAAGTTTTTGGAAAGAGTTTGCTCTCAATGGAAACGCTCCGGGACCGCGACTCTGAGAGGCCCCCTTCACTGCAGGCAACCCAACCTACGCGTCTCACAAGACACCAAAGCGTTGCGAGGTGGGGGGAGCCTCTCTTTCCTCTGTTTTTATCGACCAAATGGCCAACGGGGGAATATGGCCGGTCGCGTCGCGATGCGCTTGCCAATCTATCTTCGTCGGGCCGTCAGTCAGTGGGGCGGCGCGGCCACGGTGTCGCCTCGCGCGCCTTGCGGGGCCCAAACGTCAGCGAGCTGCCCCCGGTCCCGGCCCCAGCCCCCTCTCTCGGCACTACGCAGCAATAAGCCACCCCTGGCTGCATGCAGCTGGGCTACACGTCAACGCGCACTATTTATTTATTTATTTATTTATTTATTTATTTATTTATTTATTTATTTATTTATTTATTTATTTATTTATTTATTTATCGTAGCAGCCGGCGCGAGCAGCTAGTCCTTGCATTGCAAGAATGACTCGGCCAGTACCATCCGACTCGAGGCTGCGTTTAGGAACCAGGGAGCTAGCGCCACCCGCAGCCCAAGCACTCCAGCACAAACTTTGAAGCGAGGGTACTTGGAAAACGGCCTTCGCAGCTTGGCCCGCTTTTCCACCCAGTAATGCCTAGCTCGCACATGCGTAGAGTGGCACGCGGCCTCTAAGCCAATGCGCGCACCGTTTTCTCCGTTCCCCCGCACCGCCCGCAACATGAACATAAACCTCTGGGAATGGTAGCTATTATTTCGCAACACGGCACAATAAAACAAGAAATTTGTTACTCATTCGGCGTTGATAAATTTCTACGAGAGCAAAACAAAGATGTTTACAATACGAGTTTAAGTTCTAAGTTAATTTTTTGATGAGCAGCACCTACGAATACATTTAATTTACAACAAAGTTTGACTTTTAATTGTGCCTCTGGAAAGGCGAGCTGTTCACAGCGGAAAATGATGAAAAAGAAAGAAGCCTCCGGTTGGCCTAGTGCCTAGCGCTGCGTGGCGGCGTGGCGGCGTGGGCGGCAGGAAGCCGAGGCAGGCGTCGAGGACCAGGACCTACCCTCTCTCTCCCGCCGCCAGGGCAACGACACCTCCGCCACGACCGGCGCGTCGTCATAGTCGTGCAAAAGGGGTTTCGAGTACTGCCGGACGAGGCGCGCTCTCCGGGGTTCCAACCCGGGGAGAGAGGCTACGTGAGTAAGCAAGGCACACTCGGTCGAGGTCGAGCCAGAGCCGGCCGCAGAGCCGCCCGGAGAGCCCACGGAGCCCGAAGCTATATGGACCGGCCGCATCAGAGAGACATACAGGTTAGGTGAGATTATGTCGCGGGCAGCACGGCTCCCAACGGGAGTTTCTTGCCCCTCTAAAGGGGCATAGCCTTGATCCTGACGGATAGATGGCTGGACAGAAGGACCGCGACTACGGCGGCTGGCATCTACAACTGTCCTAAGTGGGAACACTTCTAAGACATCAAACGCCAAGAGCCGTGCTGGATCATTTCATGCGTCAAAATAACGTTCTCTGAAGGGGTTGCCATGAAAAAAAAATACCTTCAGCTTCATTTGCACCAGATTGCTTGCTGAGCTGTGCAACTTTCCTTATTTTCCTGACAGTCAATGTTTAGATTATCAAATTATTCCTTTCGCAATGTGGCAACCCTTAAACTGTAACTCAAACGGCCGTTTTGGTTGAAGGATACAAAGTCTTTCAAAGGGCGACAAGACGAGAGAATCTCGTTCCTTGTTAAGAGCTCTGAATGTCAAGTCAAAATTTTGTAGCAAGTGTCGCTGTTTCATTTTCTTGCGCAGTCTTTAAGGACCAATTTTCACGTAGAAAAGCACCCAATTATAGATCCTCGAGAGTAAGCAAGAACGGAGAAGTGCATTAGAATCACTTGTTTGAAAGAGGAGTGATCTGATCAATCCTAAGGGAAATCACGAAACAGTTCTACAGAATAGGTTGTGCGAGTCAACAGAAGAAGAAAAACGAATACTGAAAATAAAACAAGGATTGTAATAGAAATATAGGCAGAGAAGGAAGAATGGTTCGGTAGGAACACAGAAAGAAGCCACAGGAAAGAAATATTTAGCAAGGTGGCTGAAAAACAGCTTTTTAACCATTTTTTTTTAAATCATGTCGTAGAGCATGAGACATGAGAGGCTTTGGAATAAGTTTTACAATAGTCACGCTAAACGCAATCTTATATGGCCTAACATTCTGGTCTTTAGTTTGAATTTTTTTAATTGTGACAGTATTTTGTTGAATCTGAAATGTACGTCGAATTGATATTCAAGTTACAAGATAAAGTTTTTTTTTTTGGAAAAAAAAAATTTTCTTATGGCAGTACCTATAAAATCACGTTTAGCGAACAATACGCACCAAACAGAGGGAGTAGATAAAGAAATCGTTTAAATAAAGCACCCAATGAAGTTTCCACATAAAGTAACAGTTTATCCGTAATAGTCAAATAGACGATCAGTTTCTGACGGCATTGATTGGTATTCCAAGAATACACTAACATTCCTAAGAAGGTGAACCGGGTGCATTCTTTAAAATAATCAATCGCATTCGTTTTAATTTCAATTGGCTATGAACGCGCCCGTTTGAAACTTGACTCAACGCAATTCCCTTTCTAAGGTATGTAACGTCACGTTCCTGGTATAGCATTTTTTTTCCTACGGACGAAATAGAAGTTTAAAAATACTCCGTCTGAAGGTGGTTAAGGGCCACAACGTTAAGGAAAGGTGCAACCAAAAATTGGGCGGGCAGCTAAAACGGTGAACTTGCTCTGGAATTAATGTAAAGACTAAACATACCCCATAGCGGTATTCCACAGCCTGAAACGGAAGCTGTCAGGAAGAAACAAGTCGTCAGTCTCGATGTGTACATACAAACAACCAGGACCAACATGCGATTAAAAGGTTTGCAATAAGCATGCATGATCCTAAGTTCTTTAAAAGTTTCATATTCGTTTTGAAAGCATTTAGGATAGACCAACGTATTAAATATTTCGTCCTGTTTCCACAAAAAGGAGAAGAGGTAAAATTAGTGTTTTGAGAGACAAAACAGACAGCTTGGTTGGGGGTTAAACGACACAGACAGGTGATGGACATGAAAGGCGAACGTTATTCGAGTGAGCGTTAACTTAAATGACTACGAAGGTGCGTATCAAACTCACGCGAGGGGTGCACGGTGAAGGTGATGCCGCCCTCCCACTCCTCCTTGCCGGCGGCCCCGCCCTCGCCGTCCTCGTTCTCCATGATCACCTCGTCGATGTAGTCTGCGGGCATGCGCGTCAAGTGAGTGCATCTGCCAATCTGATGATGGCCAGCCCGGCCAGGCCTCATCGAGAGCCAGCCTTACCGTGCGAGAACTGCTTGGCTGACCCATTCTGTTGGATGCCAGGGAAGCTGACGTGGTTTTGCTTCCCGTCCTGGAACCGGGAGAGGGTGGTTAGTCTAAGCGAAGGAAATAAAAGAAACAAAGAAAAGGAGGGGGAAAGGCAAAATCTCGTGCGAGGGTCTGTAAGTCTAGAATGCTGGTATTTGGTTGCTTAGAGTGATGTTTCCCTTCAGGCACCACATGCATAATGGCCACACCGTCGCAGAATGAGAAGAGACAGAAATGTACAGTAGAAGAAAAAAAGAGAAAGTTTTCTTGTCTCGTCTCACCTTTAGAACCAAGCGCTTGCTGCTCACCTTGCCCAGGCGCTTGGAGCGCTTGTGGTGGTGCTTGCGCTCGTCCCCCACCAGCCTCCTGATGTGGTTCATGTGCATGCGGTAGTTGACTTCTTGAGTGGACAGGTCCCGGTCGTTAACGGCGTGCCGACTGTAGCTCAGGCGGCGGTGCTGTGGACACGGAACACGGTCTTGTGAGGGTTGACGCCGGAACGGCTGCGAATATGGGGGGCCAGAGCAAAAAGGGCCAGAGCAAAAAGGGCCAGAGCAGCAAGGGCCAGAGAAAAAGGAGAGGAAAAGAGAGAAAGGAGGGAGGGAGGCGAGCCACACACCGCTGGGGCGTTTGCAACACCCTTCAACACCCTTCAACACCCCCGGCACTTAGGTGCACTTTGCGTATTTCTCTCTCTTTCTCACTAATTTAACAGGAACATGTGTAAAAAAAGTTCATCATAAACTTGACGACTTTTTGAAACATATGTTTTAAAATAACCTCTTTATGTACTTATCATCATTATTTAAAAAGTAGTCGTGCCAACTTTGTTTGCAGTGCAAATACGCACGACTGGTGCACGCCTACAGTGCTCACGTGCCGGACACGTACGGACCTTGGAGGAGTACAGTGCGCTCTACAGATGGGCGCACTCGCTGAACCCAAGAGTAGGAAGAAGAAAGAAGAAAGAAAAGGAAAATGCCGAATGCGTGACGAGGCGCACCCGCTACGCAGCCCAACTACATCAAACAGCACCGACTGGTGGACTACGGCAAAATTTGGCGCAAAAAGAAAGGAAGCTGGACGCCTGGCGGCGGGCCGGGCCCGGCTGCCTACCTCTCGTCCTGACGTGTGCAGCTCGTCCCTGAAGCCCCGCTACGCAGAACCAAAATTTCAGGAAGGGTTAGTGCGGGCGCGGAAACGGGGTCGCGGAGCGTGACCCGACAAAATTTGGAAGGGGGCTGTGGTTTTCCAGGAAGTGGCCGTGAATTGGATTCGCGCGGGGGCAATCTGAGCGGCGACGAGGGCGGGGTAGGCATCGGTGGGGAGGGGGCCCAACTGTGGCCTCCCAGTGCCAGGCAAATGAGGAGGCGCGGCCGCTCGTCTGAATCCAGATTGGGGGTGGCTGGGCCCGGAAACGAGACATTTGTGTATTTCCGCCCCCCGGGAAGGGTGTCCACCCGACATCGGGATAGGCCGCCCGGCCGGGCACTCGGACACCAAAACCGCGAGGGGACACATGCCACGGGGGTGCGCGGGGGCACAAAGGCCGTGCGGGCCGCAGGAGCGACGCACGGCAACGACATCGCACGGACAAGTTGCCTGCAGTGCACTCACCCGGCGGTACGGCTTGCACAACTCCTCGGCCAGCAAGTGGTGGATCTTGGCGTCGGTCAGGTCCTTCTTGGAGGGGTTGTACTCGAGCTCCTGCATGTCGATGTTCCACGTCGACGAGTCCGCCTGGTTGAAGGAGGCGCTAGACAGAGCAGAGGGGGCGGGACCAGGGCCAGACCCGTGGCCGTACCCATGACGGTTAGGCCTTGGCCTTTCGTACGGCTGCAGCAGCGGCGCCAGGAGCGCGGCGGGCACCTCCACCACGGAGGCGGTGTCGTCGTCCTCCTCCGTGATGGTGACATCAGGTACTCTATACCACGGGGTTGTTGGGGTGAGGAGAGAGGCGGGGAGAAAGGAGAAGGAGAGGAGAAGGAGAGAGAGAGAGAAAAGAGACAGAACATTAAGCGATAATATGTGAGGAGAAGCTGCACGTGGCCAGTAGCAATAACGTGGCTGCGCGTAGACGTACTAGCCGGCGCCCTAGAGGCTTGCAGGTCTGGGGCCTGTGAGTTAGCAGGACCTCCTGAGGAACCTGCTCGAGAAGGTGTTCTCTATACTCTAATGAAGTGCACGGCAACTTACTGCTGCTTTGGTACTGAAAAGCTGAGAAAGGAATTTTAAGGAGTGGCAAAGGATAAAGGAAAAATCAAAATCCTTTACGAAATCCAATGAGAGTATCTCGAGGGGAAAACAACTTGCTATAGCCTCATTTTGCACTCTCCTGATTTAATTTCTTTGGATTGTATAAAGGAGGTTTAAATTGATTTGTATTCATTTTTTCACCTTAATTTGGAGTTGTTTCCCACTCATCTAATGTTGCTTAAATAGCCTAGGTTTACAGATCAGCAAATGTGCGAAGTCAATGATAGATGATCGATTGATTACAAAACAGTTTTCGACTGTCACTTGCACACTGATACGAATATGTACATATGGTTTCACGTCCTCTTGCCATACGTTTTAAACTTCAAGCATGGGTGTAAGTGCATGCAAACGAACATTGTACTCTATTCAATACTAAGATATATTCACAGACGTGCGAGGGTTCGCAGAGGTGCCCATGAGTGACAATGTGTTTACAAAATAAATGGTTACAGAAAATAAAAAGAGGCATGCTCAGAGTGGAGACAGGATGGGATTGAAATGGTATAGGAGTACCTGGGGTCCAAACATAGACGTACCCATCTCTCACTGACGCCAGGGGAAAGTGCAAGATGGATATGGTCACATGCCGTGCCTCACAAATAGAATAGATTCAGGAAGTTAAGTTCGGAAAACCAAGAGGAAACTTTGCAAAGTGCAACCCAAAAGACAGATCGAGTAGAGAAAATCGTCTGAAGAAGAGTTGGATAAGGAAAGTATTTGAAAATGATTGAAACCACAAAGGAAAAACCAAGTAAATGCAATATAGCCTCGATTGGGCGGGTTTCATATAAGATAACACGAAACAAGTTCAAATAATTCCAGCACACTCATGAGAGTACGTACCTGCCATTCAGGTTCAAATTGTTTGACGTATAATTTCT
Source organism: Thrips palmi (assembly GCF_012932325.1). Classification (NCBI taxonomy): domain Eukaryota; kingdom Metazoa; phylum Arthropoda; class Insecta; order Thysanoptera; family Thripidae; genus Thrips; species Thrips palmi. Next base: position 5,958,464 of record NW_023144632.1, on the reverse strand, counting down.
AAATATCGCAGACATGCTTTCAGTCCCAGATATGTTGCCCACGTTGGAGGCGTTCCTCTTCATTAGCTCCATGGCGTCCTTCATGGTTAGCTTCGAGAACGTCTCGAGGATCTTGGGCTCCGCCCCCTTGTAGTCCCGCAGGAGGTAAGGCCTGATGAACTTGTTATCAAACCTCTTGAACCTGTTGGCAACAGCACCAGTGTTAGGATACAATGCTGTAGCCGCAAGTTTGGTGATTTGCAACGATGGCGCCGTACTTGTCCCGCACGTGGTGGTTGCCGTGGTGGCCCAGGATGTCCTCGATGCCCGCCATGGTGTGGTCCATAAACTGCAAAAGAAGGGTCGATAGTCTTTGCGGCCCGCGAGCAATCAGGCGAAAATGGGGGTGCACTCACCCTCTCGTGGATCCTCTCGTTCATGGTGGGCTTCCGCTTCTCCGCCCGCTTCACGTTCAGTATCTTCACTAAGGGCTTGATGGTGATGCCCTGCAACAGCGCGCGGCGTGTCAACAACAAAGCAATCGCAGCGGTGGCCGTCAGTGTCAGTGACAGCGCCTGTACTGACCTGGAAGAAGACGGTGAAGTAGATGACGGCGATGGTGGTCGTCACGAACATGGGCTGCAGCTTGACGTGCGTCGGGTTGATAAGGAGCACCAACGCAAAGGCCACGGCGCCACGGAGACCGCCGTACGACATGACGAACTTCTCGACGCGGTCCAGCTTGTACAGGCGGAACGGGTTCACCAAGGCCGTCAGCACGATCACACCTGTGCATTCACGCGGGTTAGGTTTCAGTCGGCCACGGTGCATGTCGTGCTGCAGAGGAACAATTTCGTACTCACCGATAGACCGGAACACGGAGCAGAAGAAGATGGTGAGGATGACGAACCATGTATTCCAGTCGTGGTTCTTGTTGACGGTCGCCACACCCAGGAACATGAAGATGACCGTCTCCGAGGAGGACGACAGCATCTTCATGGCGTACTTGACAGTGGTGTGCGACTTGTGCGATATGTTGGCCTCCACGTAGTTCTTCATGGTGATGCCGCAGAACGTAATGCTGCGGGCCAAGGTGAAACGACAGGGCTCAGAAAGACGCCGACAGCAGACGCCCCGGTAAGACTCTCATTTCCACTTACGCCATGATGCCGCTGAGGTGGAAGATCTCCGCGTTGAGGTAGCACAAGTAGGCCATGACGAAGATGAAGATGGGCTCGATGACGCGCACCTGGTGCGTGAAGCGCGTCACCAGCCCCGTGGCGAAGCCCCAGATGATGCCGATGACCGTGCCGCCCAGCGCCACCACGAAGAAGGACGCGAAGCCCGCCAGCAGGTCCGTCGCCAGGATGTTGCTGGGGCCCATCTCCGTGTACGACTCGAACATGTGGTACAGCACCTGCAGCAGGTTAAGTGTGAGAGCAGGACAAGCCGTGGAGGGCAGCCACTTCACGCTTCGCCATCAGCGCACTGAGCACGTAGAGCACACACAGTTTAAGGACCCTAGAAACACGGGGGCAGCGCCGTGTGCGTTGCCCGGCCGCCACGCACGTTCGTGTGACGGGCCCGACAGGCGCCGCGCTGAGCGGCCTGAGACTCGGCCCGAGACGCCGCGGCGATGGAAATTTTCCTCATCGACAATCGACGGCCGGCTCGGTCTCGGTAGTCAACACGCCAGCGCGCGCCAGCGTGACCTTTCGGCTCACCCCGTCCGCCAGCTCCGCCAGCCAAGACCCCGCCCTCGACAAAAGAGGCCATTTATTCGCACCCCTCGAAAGCCGGGCTAGGCCGGCCCGAGGCGGCCCTGGCAGGGCGTGGTTGGCGGCGAGGGTCATCACATCTCGGCCACCACGCAGGTGACCTGATACACGCCCCTCCTCCCCGCCATCGAAAATGAGATTTTAAAACATTGGCAGAGCCGAGCCCGATGGCGCTGACGGCACTGATGGCGCCGATGGCGCGGGGCGGAGAAGACGAGCCGCCGAAAACTGGCTAAGTGGATTCAGTCTTCATCTGCTGCGAGCGGACGACACGGACGGTCTCTCCCTCAGCGTTCTCTCGCTCTTTCCCGTTCGCTCCACCCCCTTCGCTGCCCCTCCTCGGGCGATGCCCCAAGTTTGACGTGAGGCGCCAAGCGACGTCCGCGTTTTCCCCCAGCAGCGGCGACGGAACTGTCCGTCTCTATCTCTGCCTCCGTCTCTGCCTCCGTCTCTGTCTCTGTCTCTGCCTCCGTCTCTGTCTTTGTCCTGAATCTGCCTCTGTCTGTGCCTCTGTCTCTGTCTCTGCCTCCGTCTCTGTCTTTGTCCTGTCTCTGTATCTGCCCCTGTCTCTCTCTCATCCTTCCGGTGACTCACCACAGTGACGGCGTCGTTGAGCAGGGACTCGCCGAACACGACGATGTAGAGGATCTCGTTGACGTGGATCTCCTCGAAGACGGCGAGCACGGCGACGGGGTCCACGGCCGAGATGAGCGCCGAGAAGAGGAACATGTCCAGCAGTGGCGTGTCGCAGCCGAAGAGCCCCGTCTGGCCCACGGCCCACAGCGAGGCACCTGCGGAGCAAAGGGTGAGTTAATCCGAGTGAGAGAGAGAGAGGAGAGAGGGGGGGGAGAGGAAGGACGGCGCGGACAGCGAACCCTGGCGACCCTGGGCCGCCCTGGGCGGGAAGCCTCTCGCCCTGCGAACCAAAGCGAAATAAAACCGGCGGGGCGAAATAATCAGAGATGGGGAAAGGGCGGCCCGGCCGATAAGCAAGCGGCATGCGCCGTTCGCTGCCGAGGCCCAGGGCTCTGGGTTCTGGGCGCAGTGCGCCCGGCGCACGTGGCCGGCGCGGCGGCGCGTTGCGCGGCTCTGCGCGTCACACATGCCGCGGAGGCGGAAAGACAACCCAGGGAACGATGCAAAGAGATTTCACCTGAGCAAACAAGCGTGGAGAGGCGGGAGAGCGGAGAGGGGCTGTGGGTGGACGATTCCAGTCTGTGATCCCGACCCCTCTCAGCGGGGCGCCCCAGGGCGAGGGCGCCGCCGGGCTGCGGCCGCCGACCCCCGCAGCCCGCATGGCCCGCAGCCCACACTCGCGCCCCGCCACCCCTCCTCCGCCCCGCCCCCAGGCCGTCGCACCGACACCCCCAGGGCCCCAGGCGACCGCTCACCCCGCCTGCGCCAAGCTGAGCCTGCAGGGTGGCCCTAGGGTGCGTGAGCCGGCCCAGCGCCTGCAACGCCCAGCCCAACAACCCCGTTTTCGTGACGTCATGCAGTCTCAGGCTGGCTTTGCTTTAGAATGCGAGAGCGGCACGCGTCCCCGCTGTCTCGTTCGGCAAGTCGCTGAGTCGTTGTACAGTGAACAGGGCGAGGGCAGGGCGTCCTGGTGAAACCCATTTCGCAGAGTGGCCGGCCCAGCCCCGTGCCGAAAGTGACGGAGTGCTTTACATCGACTCCAGCGTGCTTTCCTGATCATGCCCCTGCGCCCTCCAAACCTAACCTAACCTAACCTTACCTTACCTAACCTAACAGTATTACTCCAATGCCAAACCCGCCCCCACCGGTTGGCCCGGACGAGGATTCCCTCGAACCGCCCCTCCGCCGTCACGCTAGCCTTGACGATGACGCACCGTCGCGGGCACGCCGAGCGCCGCCGCAACCAGTTCGCGGCCGGTCCGCGCCACGCCGCGCCGCCGCACCCTGGCCGCGCGCCCGGTAGGACGCCAAGCAAGGCTGAAAGCAAGGCGTGGCGAGGCGGGCCTTCGCCTGCCACCACCATGACTCGTCACCATGCCGGCGGTGGCCTGGCGCCCCAGCAGGGTTCTCCGCACGGCATCACGTCACTCTGTCTCTCTACCACCTCCTGCGGGGCGGCCCTTGAAGGCGAGACAGAGGGAGAGACGACGTCGCCGTTCGGAATCAGTCTGCAGGCCGGACCTGCCGGCCGGTGGCGCGGCGGCGCGGCGGCGGTGTCGACAGGGTGCATTAGCGCGGCGGCGGGGGTCTCGGGTCTCGGCCTCCGGGCGGCGTCGTTTGCTTGGCGGCCGCGGGGCAGCGCCACGGCCAGCGCCACGACCAGCGGGGGCCAGACCCGCAATACTGCCGTGATAATCGATTGTACTGCCATTAATGGGTGCACTCGGCCCGACTCGGCGCGCACAGCAGCAGCCACTTGCACACTCTAAACGGGAGGGGGGTGTCCTCGGAGTCACGTGCTAATCGACTGTCACCGAACGGACGGGTATATAGACACAACGTTGTGTGCGTGCGTGCGTGCGTTTGTGTGTGAGTGTGTGCGAGTGTGTGTGAGTGTGTGTGAGTGTGGGTGTGTGTAGGTGTGTGTATGTGTGACCGGGTTTCTCGTCGATAATGCGGGAGCCAACAAAAGCCCGTCCCTAAATGACGGAGCCAACGTAAAGGTCAAACGGGGCTACGCCCCGAAAATTGGTTCCGTCGCGTACGTCGCTCTGGTTTCCACGCGGTGGCGGTGCCGGCCTCGGTGCCGGCGGTAACGGCGGTGACCGGAGGGACGGCGTCAGTGTGAGGGGCGGTGCCCGGAGGCGACCGGAGGCGACCGGAGGAAAAGGAGGCCGGTAAGGTCCAATCGGAGAGTCGGAGCGGCCTGGCGGGCCTGGCGGGCGGCGGGCCTGCCCTGCCAGGCCCTGCAGCACTGGGACCCCGACGCGGGCGAGTACTCACTCACCCCTTCGATCGGGCCGCAGTGGGGGCCGGGCGGGGCCGGGCGGGGCCGGGCGGGGCCGGGCGGGGCCGGGCGGGGCCGGGCGGGGCCGGGCGGGGCCGGGCTGGGCCTGGGGCGCTCGAGAGGCTCGCGACAAGCGGGACGAGTGGGGCGCGTAGCAGAGGGCGAGGCAGACGGGGGCTGCACCCGTCGTCAACAAGGGAAATGGGCCAGCGCGCCAGCGGCAAATGTCTTTGCGTTCGCGGAACTTCAATCAATTTAGTGGCCACAAATTGCTTGGTAAAGTCCCGGAAATTTGGGTCTGATGTTGCCGGAACCGCCGCTGCCAGACGCCAATCCCGGGCATCTTGCGCCTTGGCGCGCTCCAGCCAGGAAGCCAGGCACAGCCCAGGCAGCCGTGCATTCCAATCGAACGCCCACGGAGAACTCCGCCCGGCAGCCTCCCGTGCGCGCTCAGCTCGAGACTCGAGGAGCTCGGGAGGGTCTTCTGCCTCTCGCGGGCCTCTCGGCGCCTCTCGGGCTGCATCATTAACCGGATTACAGTTTGAAGGAACGTCACTGTGCGCTAGGCCAGGCTAGGCGGTCGGGTCCCCGAAAATCGAATTTCACCGTGAAAAGGAGACGGCGGCGCTGCATTACGCCCCACAAAGGCAAAAGCGCTTTTCTGCTGCTAACTAAGTCCCCTCGAGGTCCCCCTTCCCCAGGCAGTGGCTGAGTGGCTTCTCTGAATGCGCGTCCAGCTCGGCCTCGCCGATCACTTCGCCCATTCAGCTACCTCGGCCGACAAAGGCACGCCAACCACCCCGGCCACGCCGACCGCCCCGGTCGCCCCGGCCACCACGGGGATTTCCGCGGTCGCATGTTTCGACGGCGGGGTGCACGGCGCGGCCGCCACCGCGGTCAGCGTGGCGAGAGTCACCGCGTCCACCACGCCAGCACATCAAGTTGCATCGTTGGGCGCGGGGCGGCGCGGGGCGTGGTGGGGCCGTGCTGCGGTTGCGGCCACTCTACCCCAGCGCCCCGACGCGCGCCACCGCCGCCGCGCCTGCAAGGGTAACGCCGCGACGGAAGCTGCGGGGAAATTCATCTCCTCTCCTTCTCCCCCACCCCACCGTGTCCCGTTGTCGCCTGGACCGGCGGGGAGGACTCGCCGCCGCGCGGCGCCGCGCCCCAGTTTGCTTGCTTCCAACGAAGCAGCAGCAGCATCCCGCCCGCCAGCCCACAGCAGACGGATTCCGAGCGCGTCTCTCTCTCTCTCTCTCTCTCTCTCTCTCTCTCTCTCTCTCTCTCTCTCTCTCTCTCTCTCTGATACACACACAGAGCTTGCCGTATGGCCGAGTGAGAGAGAGAGAGAGCGACGCAATCGGCCTGCTGGTCTGCTGCGCCAGCGCCCCGATAACTCATCACACTCGGCCGTGCAAATAGCCCAGGGCTGCTGCTCTGCCGCTGCCGGTCCGGCACCTCCGTCCGACGAGAGCACGCCGGCGACCCTCGAATGGTCCAAAACTTCTGCCGCACAGCACAGACCAATTTCCGATAATAAGTTCTTCATCGCTCTATCTTTCTCGCACCCATGAGGGATGCCACCCATCTGTGTGAGAGGCAGACAGCCCTCGCTGTTCAAATCGGAATCCGTTTGTGACGCGCGCTTCGAAAGTTCAGATCCGTACATGTGTCGCGGAATGATTGTTTGTCCCCCGCCACCCGCACCCCATTGGTTTTAGTTGGAGAGAGAGAGAGAGAGAGAGAGAGAGAGGAGAGAGAGAGAGAGAGGGGGGGGGGGTCTGAAGGCTCCCAGAGAACGGCAAGGCGCCTTGGCGGAAATAGCGGCAGCGGCTGCAGCGGTGGTGGCGGTGGCACACCCTCCCCGATGACGTCACGCGCGTCGCCGCCACCGCCACGCGCGGCGCGAGGACGCGGACGCACACAGTGCGATATCGGAAGACTCCAGCAGGGACGAGGCGGCAAAGTTTTGCCCGTCGCTCCATGGCGGTTCGACGCCCCACACGAATGTGGCCCTGCCCCGCGCTCGACGCGGCAAGGGCGTGAGAAGTCGGCCCGGGGCCAAGAATGTGTTAGGGCCGGGAGCGTACAGTAGAGCCAGGCCATTACCTCGCGTCTGCATTTGACACGCGGCCGGTGGGTTGTGCTCTGCAGGGAGTGTCCCCCTTGCCGGACACAAAGAAACCCATTCCTAAGAAAGAAAAGACCGAAGTCTCAGGGGAGCGTCGGACCGAACCAGCAGGACTCGGTTTCAGGGCGCGAGATCCAGATGATTACCGACTCAGGAAATCAGCGAATTATCTTTTTCCCAAAAAACAGGCGCCGAGCAGTAAGCTGATTAAGGACCCGCGGGTTGTGAATCTGGGGCGCCGATCCACGCCGAGGACGGTCAACGGCGGGAATCGCTCTTATCTTCGGCGTTCCGGTCCGAACAAAACGTCAATTCCAGCACGGCGAGACGCTCCGGCCCCCGCCTCTTGCTCCGGGAGACGGAACGCGCAAAAACAAACAATCAAACGGGCAAACAAACACGCGCTCACACACAGGCACGGACACACGCAGACACACGTACCGATGGTGAGGGTGTTGAAGATGGTGCCCACGACGGCGTACCACAGGATGGTGCCGAGGTGGTCGAAGAAGAGCCGGTTGGGCATGAAGTAGCCCGCGTCCAGGATGATGGGCGGCAGCATGTAGAGGAAGAAGGTGTCGGGCGTGAGGGGCGACACGTGCAGCTTGTCGGTGAGGAAGAGCAGGATGCCGATGGCCACGCCCACGGCGATCAGCAGGCACGACTCCGGGAACATCTTGCTCAGCGACGGCGCCATGTGGAAGCCTGCGGAACGGAAAGAAAAGGATCATTTTATTTGCGTGGCAGGCGGCGATGTGGGGCACGACGGACGGCGCGACGGCGGCCCGGGGCGGACGGGGAGGGGCAGAGGTCGTCGGTGTGAGGGTGGGGCGGTGAGCGGCGGCCTCCGCGCGGGTTGGGAACGCCTCGGAACGAATCGGATGCCTCCCTGCCCGCATACCACCCGTCCGACGGGAAAGAGTTATTAAAAAAATTGTTTGCTCTGGAGAGGGCAATACGCGGTGGAATTATCCAGCATCCTGGCTTCATCCTCGCTTTCAAAATCACTCTCTCAGTCGATCGACGCTTTCATTTTGCCACCGAGTGAAGAACAAATGCAAGCAGAAACAACCATCGGTCGTCCGTTGCTGGGGACCAATCAGGGTTCCGCTTTTCACAGTTGATTACAGTCGGCCGCTAGGTGGCGCGCTGTTGGTTGCCGACTTTTTGATTCCTTTTGCTCATCACTCGGTGACGACTGAATGGGTCTGGTACGAATCACTGTGGAACATTATTGCACCGCCACCCCTCCTCGTGTCTTCGGGCTGTATTGCGAATCGCCAGGGACGTCGTCCAATCAAGCTGACCCACTCTGAGAGGCGCCACGGGGGGTGTGCCGTGCCGTGTCGTGTCGTGCCGCGCCGTGCCGTGTCGTGTCGTGCCGCGCCGCGCCATGCCGTGTCGTGCCGTGCGCCCGGGACGCGGCAGTGCCCGCGGCCAAGACTGTACACACCACCGTGCACCACCGACAACGCGGGCACTTCAATCATAATGTGCACAGCACAGCCAGGCATGGGCGAGGGTAGGGCTCTGGCTTTTGCCCGGGCACCTGGGTTACCCGGTTACCCGCCCGCCCGGGTTGGACCGGGTCCGCGGGTAGACCCGGTGACCCGGGCCGGGTCTGCGGGTTTGCGCGGAGCCTTGGATCCACCGCCCTGGCAGTAGGCAACACGGCTCACTGGAGCGCACTGCGTGTTGCCTACCGCCAGGGCGATTGCGATTGCGATTAATGCCTGGACCACAAGTGATCGTCTGGCTTTCGGGCCCGCCCGGTCATGTCGGTGATACACCAGCACGTGACGGGGCGTCCCTACTGAGAGGAGTGGTTTTCTCGGTAGACCGGGTACATACGCCCACGCATGGTGGACCCAAGGCTCCGGGTAAACCCGCAGACCTGGGACCCGGGTCCACGGGTTTACCCGCATACCCGGGTATTCGGGTCAACCCGCGAACCCGGGTCTTACCCGGGCGACCCGGGTACCCGCGCGGTCCGGGTTTTTAAGAGCTCTAAGCGAGGGACAAAACAACCTCTGCACGGCCGCTCCGAACATCCCCCCACCTTCCCCAACCGTTCCTTTCGCACACGTGCTGATACCGCCTTCTGGAAGTAACGGCCGTTCGATTCCCGCCACCGGAATGGCCTCTGCACTGCTGCACTTTGGGGGGGGGGGGGTCAGCTTGGCGGGGTGAGTGGAGGCGGGGCCCAAGCTTGCCGACTGCTGAGGGGCGCTGAGGCGTCGGCGGCGCGTGCCGGACCGACCACCACGGCTAAGATGGGGCCGGCCGGGAACAAGGCCGGGATGGATCCATATTCGGCGGGATTTGGGAGCGAGCAGGCGGAGCAAGGGCGTGTGGACCAGGCGCAACCAGGGGGCAGGCCGGCCAGGCGGTCGGGCGGGACGCGTGTGCGACCCCCCACCATCCCCTGAAAACGTTCGCCAGCGGGCTCCCTCCCCTCTTCCCATCCTAATCTCATCTGTTCGATAGTTGTTCCTGCCGCCCCTCGCCGGGCCGCCCTGCCACGCGCTGCCTGGCCCGGCCTGGCCCGGCCTGCAGCAATCTAAATGACTAATTCAGGACGTCGGACACGAAAAGCCGCTCATGGCACCACGTCTCTCTCTGTCTGCCTGTCTCTGCTGTCCGCCAGTGCGCTGCAGTGCTCGCTCACGGCCCGCCCGTCAAATGCCAGGCAATGCTAGGCCTCGGCCACTCTCCGGCCGGTCGGTCGGGTCTGTTGTTTGGAACGTGCCGGAGTGGCCGGAGACCCCCTCCCCTCCCCCTCCTCCATGCCGCGGTTGGTTATTTTTAATGGTGCGGGGCCGCGAGTTCGGCGGCGGGGCGGCGGATCAGCGCCGCATCCCGGCCAATCCCTGCCTGGCCCCGCCGCCAGCCCCGCTGCCGCTCGCTCCGCAGCAGACCGATTTCGAGAGTCTTTTTCGTCGCTGTTTCCCTCGACGAGATGGAGCGACGAAAACGACGCTCGAAATAAGCCTGCCGGTGGAGTGGCCGAGGCCGAAGGTATGGCCAAAGGAACTCTGGCGGGGCCCAGGAGGGCTGCAGGGTTGCATAGGGCCGCAGGGCTGCAGGGCGGCAGGTGGAAGGGGCGGGGAGCCGACGCCGCAGCCGCCCTTGCGACCCAGGCCTGCCCAGGCCAGGCCTCCCCCAGCCAGCCGACCGGCCCGGGAATCTGGAGCATCACGAGGGGCATGACTTGACTGCCCTCGTCGCTCTGCCTCTCTCGCACCTATACGGGACGCTCCATGAGTGCGAGGGAGACAGGGCGACGGAAACGACGCTCAGAATCAGTCTTCTGAAGGCTCATTCCAAAAAGAGCTCCGTCACTCTCTTCCTCCCTCACGCCGGTACGGAAGGAGAGGCAACAGGACTATGCAGCGTGCCTCACGCGCTTCGGCTGCTGTCGCCGTGCGGCAGTGTATGGCGACTGGCGACGCGCGTGGACACTACAGTAGCGCAGGTGGGCTGCCTCAGGGCAGAGAGACACAGACAGACAGACAGACAGACAGACAGACAGACAGACAGACAGACAGACAGACAGACAGACAGACAGACAGTGAAAGGAGTGGGACGCGCGTCGGCGCTCTCTTTTGTGCGCAGTCCTGCCTAGCTGGCACATCCATGAACCAACCGCGCGCGAATTCATGCGATGCAAACAAAAGGTGAACAGAAAATGGTACGCTGTCCCTCATGGACATTCAATATCTCCCTCGTTTTCCGCGCTGCCTTTTCCTGCTCGCCGAATTCGGGCGTGGCACAAACGGGAACAAAGCAGAGTGCAGAAAAAAGACACGTACGCGGAACGCTGCAGACCAGAGCGGTCAGTTTGATGGTGGTGCTGTTCCACTCTCCGTCTCTCGTTTTGCCAAATCCTGCATCGCGCGACGAGAACTTTTAATGAAATCGGCTTTCCAAGCAGCATTATTCCGTTTGCTCTCAGCTCTCAGAGCTGTGATTGAAACACTGCATACGTGAGTCCGTCGTTCTTTGCAAGTCGTTTTTCGCTAAGAGGGAACGAAACGCAAGAAAATGGGGCGCTCTGTTCACCGCTTCGACGCTCGCTTCGACGCCACTCTTTGAGCGGCGGTGAGGTGAGGTCAGGTAGGTTAGGTTAGGTTGCTTCAGGGACGTGCGTTGGCCGACTGGTTGGGTCCCGTCCACCAGCCTTGCCTTGGCTCCTCGCCATCGAGTATACACACCGCTGTTTGCACGGGGTTGTTCAGTTTGGTCGCCTCGTTTCGTGGCGTGCTGGGGGTGGGGCGGAGTGGGGGTGAGGCGATAGTGGGCTTGATAAGGAGGTCTGCAAATGACGGGGGAAAGGGGGCGAGGCAGGCGAGGCAGGCCCGGCAGGCGAGGCGGCCAGGTGGAGTGTTGTCTGTAGAAAAGGCGCCACTGGAGAGGCTGGGGCTGGAGTGGAGAGGCACGGAGACTGCGGACGAGCGCGCTCCGAGCTGCGTTACGTCGTGATCCGCGTTCTTCGCGCGCGCCTTGCGCCACCTGCTGCCGGTGGGCAGCACGCGGCCGGCCGGCACGCGGCACGGGCACCCCGCTGCGCCCCGAGGCGTCGACGGCCATGGTCATTGTCACGCCGCAATCAAACCGGCCAAGGCCACGCAAGGCCAGGCAAGGCCAGGCAAGGCCGCCCCTCCGGCGCTTACCGCTCTGCCGCTCCCGGCGGCGTGTTAGCATTAACGCGCCTTTGTGCCGCGTCGCCGCGTCGCCGCGTCGCCGCGTCGCCGCGTAGCCGCGTAGCCCGACCCGCGAGGCCAGGCGAGGCCCGCAGCCTGCTTGGCGTGGCTGGCGCCTCGGGCACTCAGGCTTTCAGTTGGCAGCGCCTTAGAGTGGGACGAGGGCTGTACCAGCCTCGGTACGAGCAGTCTCGGCAGAGTCCCGGCAGCCAGCCGGCCCACAACACGGCGCGGCATGGCAAGGCGCACCTTGGCCTCCGCTCCGCAGGCCCAGACCCAGTCAGCACGGTGCCAGTTCGGAAAATAGCCCAGCCGCCGTGGTCTCGGTGGTCCCGACGGTCTCGGCCAGCCGGCCGCCTCCGCGTCACTCCGCACGGGTACACACGTACACACGCCCGAATCCGGCGGCCACCAGTTTGCAACACCTTCCCCGTCGCCGCGCCGCCGCGAGCAGGGTCGCGAGGCCGCGCGGCGGGGCGGGCGCGCCGACCACAAGGAGGCCGTCGGCATGCCGTCGCCGCGGTGGCCATCTCGCGAGAAAATTACCGTGCCACCATGGAGCCTTGTGTTGACCATGCGACTACGAATCGATATCCTTCGGGGCCGCCACACCCCTCCCGCGCCCACCCCCGCCCCCAGCCCGCGCTCTTCCCCAGCCCGGCCCGGCGGCGGGTTGAAACGCTTGAAACCCAGACGCCGCCGTCCTCGCCGCCCTCGCCGGCGCCCAGGGACTCGCGGGTGCAGCGGGCAGGGCGCGGCAGGGCACGCCCCATGAATACGCAAAGCGGCGCCAAGCGGCGCCAAGCGGCGCCAAGCGACGCCAAGCGGCCCCGGGTGCACTGCATCGGCAGCAGCCGGCTGGGCAGAGCGGCAAAGCGCAAACAGTCCAATAGGGATTTGCTAATTGGCGCGCAATCAATTCTGCGGGTGCGGGACACGCCGCCGCGTCCCGCCCCGTCCCGCCGCCGCGACCACGGGCTGGAGGCGGTGTTGATGGCGGTGGAAGAAGAGGAGGCCGGGAAGGCGGGGCGCCGGGCGGCGGGCAAGGCGGGGCAAGGCGCACGCAGAGAGGCGGTTTGCAGTGGTATCGACCTTCGCGCCTTCGCCTTGCTTCGCCTTCGCTTCCCTTCGGCTGATGGACGCAGGCCGGTCCATTCCCACGACGCCGTCGTTGCGTGTTGCCGGGGAAGACGAGACGGAGGCGTCCGTCCCTTGCGAGAATCGAACCCGAGACCTTGCGCTTCCCAGACGAGCTCGGAGACTTCGCACGTGCTGACCGCCCCCCGGTTCGGCCCGGTCGTCGACCCCGCCCCCGCCGCACCGCGGCATCCTCTATGCATGAGCTGTGCACACTTCGTCCGCCGCTGTCGGCTTGACGCGGCGGCTTGACGCGGAGGAGGGCACTCGGACTCGAACCGCCAGGCCACCCCGCCTCCCTCCACCCGCCCCGCCCCGCCCCGCCCAAGCCAGGACTGAGTCCAGGACCGAAATAGGGGCCATTGTGTCACCGGCACGTCATGGCGGCTCCACCCGGCTCTGCCTGCCGTCGCGCAGCCCTTGGGTGAGTTCCTGTTGATGACGTGCTGCTCTAACGCCTCGGAGCGAGTGTTCTGACACCCCTCCACGCGCCACCAGTGACAGATTTGGGCACATCCATGCCATCGCTGTCTCTCGCGATAAGGGAAGTTGCCAAAATTGTGGGTCCTTTTGTGTCTTTGGGCTACAGTTTCCTTATTTTTCGACGTATCGACCTGCGGTTTGATTCCTATGACTGGGCTTCATCTCCCCTGCTATCCCACACACTAACCGAGCATGCAGTTCACGCATTTCCCTGTCAAAACAGGCTAAAACTGGGCAAAATGTAACTTCCGTGCTGTCCATTGTCCAAAAAGTCCGTGTTGCAAGGTGAAAATCTCCTGAACTATTTGTCGGAGAGCAAATCCGCGAACAGCCTTTTGTTCCGTTGGCAACCCTTTATGACACCCTTGGATAGCAATTTCTTCCTGTGACTCTCACCTCCTGCTTTATTGGATGAAAAAATGTCCACCGTGTACTGGTTTTCAAACATCGTCAGCTTTAGTTTCGCGCCTCAGCGCCGAACCTGTAGCGGGAAAAGTTCGGCTCAACGTTCAGAATCAGCAGCACGGTTTCCTCTTTCCAGCGCGGTAGGTGGATTTTCGCTGGAGGGCTCCATTCCGGCTGGCTAGACCATCGAAGGTAAAAATCCGGCATGTGTCAGGTTTGTGTGTAACATTCCGTGTCATCAATAGCGAGCTTGCTACTCGACCTATCGACTTCGGTCCACCTGGCCATTTTGCGCTTTCACGTCTTTTAAACCTTAGGCAAGACACCTGTTCGATTTGGTGAACGGGTTGGTTCGTTTTCGCGGTTTGTTTGATGATGTAACTTCCGTGCCATGTACATTTTCGGTAACTTCCGTGCCATTCCCCCATGTAAAGTATAGGGGAAAAATCGAAGTGCGAGAAAATCCTGGTCTCCTTCGGAAATGCGTTTAGAATGACCCCTAGAATACAGGAAAAATATTTAAAAAAATCTAGAACGAGATATTATTTTCATTTTTTTAGGAGCCAAAAGGACCCACAATTTTGGCAACTTCCCATAACGAGGCGTCCCGCGGCGGAGCGAGAGAGCGAGACAGAGCGACGAAACGCTGTGCGACATTATCTCCTGCCGCCAGGCGGCCGGCCGCCATTCACAGTCGCGAGTTGCGTGTTCGCGTGCGCCGTACGCGCCGTGTTGTGTCTGCGTGCGTGGCGCGTGGCGTGGTGTGTGTGTGCATGCACGTGCTGGCGGTGCCATTGAGAGAGGCCGCCGGCTATTTCCACCGCGCCGCGCGCACTTTCTTGGCTCCGATTTAGACCGGCGGAAAGGGAGGGGGGGGGGCAACAACGCCACGCGGCCCGCCACCGCCGGGGCGCCCTGGCGTGTGGAGACACGTGGGGCGTGGGTCCCTCGGGGGGCCCGGTTGGGACAGGGGGCGCAGCGGGGGTGGCATGTAGCATAGTCTCTGTGGTGAAAGTGGGACACCGGAAAGCGCGCTAGACGGGGTGGGGTGTGGGTCTGGGATGCACCCGGCAGCCAAACTCCCGCCAGGGCCAAGCCTTGGGCGATCCTCGTGGTGCTCCGCGCTCCGCCGGCCCGTCGCTCCGCCCCGCCGGCTTGGTACTTATCGACGTAACTGCGAAAGTCTTTGACTGCGCTGCATGCCGCCCGAGGGGGCTGGCCTGGCGAGGCCTGGCGAGGCCTGACCCCCTGGCCTGGCGTGCCTGCTCCCCTGTGCCGACTGCCGGCACGCACCAGCGCCCAAGCCCAGGGCTTGTCTGGGGTGGGCCGGGCCGAGGCCGGGCCTCGCGCACCCTTGGCATCCCAGACGCCGATCGCCCCACGTCATGCCTCAGTCATGGCCGGCAAGGGCAACCGCAACGGGAAATCGTTGGCGGCAGATCGATCGATGGCCGATGACCGGGCCTGGATGGGCCTGGATGGGCCTGGACGGGCCTGGATGAGCCTGGATGGGCCTGGACGGGCCTGGATGGGCCTGGATGGGCCTGGACGACCTGGACGGGCCTGGACGGGCCTGGATGGGCCTGGATGGGCCTGGACGGGCCTGGATGGGCCTGGATGGGCCTGGATGGGCCTGGACGACCTGGACGGGCCTGGACGGGCCTGGACGGGCCTGGATGGGCCTGGATGGGCCTGGACGACCTGGACGGGCCTGGATGGGCCTGGATGAGTCTGCAGGTGGATTCAGCACAGTGCATCGAACTGGCTACTGTCTCTCTCGCACTCTTGCGGCAAACCCCATAAGTGCGAGAGAGAGAGACCTTCCACTCGGAATCCGCCAGCTGGATGGGCCTCGATCGCACTGCAGTCTCTCGAGTCTCTGCACACTCTCAGGAAAACGTCCGTGATCTCTTACGGAACGAACAGTAAAAGCATTACAGAGGGTCCGTTCCCCAAAATAACCGAAATGATCCGTAAAAATAACTGAAAAAACGGTCCCAGGCGGGTCCCAACCCAACACGGTCCCTTCGGGTCCCACAGCGTCCCGGCTCGGTCTTGACCCTGTTCCTCTCGTATTCGTGGGGCGTCCTCTGCCTGTAGGTCGGGTGAGGGTGCGAGAGAGTCAGAGCGACGAGGCGCTGAGCCGCGCTGAGCGGAGTAAGCAGTTTCGGGCCTGCAGTGCCGTCTCTATGGGCGGCAAGACGGTAGTGCGCCCCAGCTGGAGCCCCGCAGCGGGATGGCGCGCCGTGGCGCCCACGCGGCCTTATCAAATCTGCAGCGCGGAGCCACGTGGAGCAAACAAGAAGCGACACCCGAAGCGACACCCCAAGGCGGCAGCGCGGCAGGGTGCCACGCGACGGTCGGGTCAGGCCAGTGAGGCGCCGTGCCGGCCGTGCCGGCCGTGCCCCGACAGTGTCGAACCACGCCCACGTGCCAGCGTGTCAGCGGGCCAGCGCCGCGGCAACGCTGCCCAACCGAACTAAAATATTTAAATTCCTGTCTGTGCTGGCGTTCCTTCCACCCCACACTGGGAGGGGACCCCCGACCAGCCCCCCGGCAGGGCCAACCATTGGCCCCATGATGAGGAGACAGGGCAGGGCTGAAGCCCGGAATCAGGGCAGGCCCAGGGCAGACCGGGGGCCGAGGCTGGCCTTGACGTCGGCGCACGCAGGCACGTGACACGCCGAGTCGGCCATCCGGGCAAGGCGGGCAAGGCGGGCAAGGCGGGCGGGGCAGGCGGGGCGGGCGGGGCGGGCGGGGCGGGCGGGGCGGGCGGGGCGGGTGAGGCGGGCGAGGTGGTCTGGGGCGGAGAGCCGCCCCTCTGGAGGACCCCTGTGTTATGCCGCACGGACACAAGTGGCTTTGTTTCGGATTCCCGGCCAGAAGCGGCCGGAGGCAGAGAAGCGGGGACTGAGGAGGAGGGGGAGCGAATGGCAGAAGCCAACAGCAGGCCATGACCAGCCCGGCCAGGCCCGGCCCGCTGTGCCGGCTGAACGAATAAAACAAAAAGCCATCAGTTTTACTCCAGCAGGGCTGAAGCCCCGCCCGCCCCTGCAAGCCCCCTCCCCTCTCCTCTCCGTCTGCCACAAGCCTGCCGGAGGGAGGTCGATCATAAGGCCCGCCCCACCTACTGCCCTTTTCAGCCGGAGGAGCGAAATAGGTGACAAGACGCCGGGCGGCGCGTCACCGTGCCTGATTGGCTGCCTCTTGTCTCGGACGCGACGGTGGCTGCGTGGCGCTGCGTGGCAGCCGAGCCCGGCCCGACACGGCGAGGCGAGGCCGAGAGTTTGCCTTCCCTTATTCTCTTCCCCCAATAATTTGATTACGGGCCGTCGCCGGCGGAAGCGCATCGGCCCGCTCCGTGATAGCAAGGGGACTCGAAGATGGCAGGGAGCCGCATCAGGCTGTATCGGGCGGGAGGAGAGGAGAGGGGAGGAGAGGGAGGGAGGGAGGGAGGGAGGGAGGGAGGGAACGCGTTCGTCCTCCCAGTTTCCCGATGCACACGAACGTCCAAATTTAGATGCGATGGCCGGTGTCCCGAAACCAAACCCCAACCAGCCCCTTCTCCACTTGCACGGCGCATGGTTGAGAGCTTTCGTCACTCCTGCGTTTTAATCCGAACCACTGGGCGAAGCGCGCGATCGGCCTGGGGCCTGCACTGGAGTGCTACTCACCTATCTTGGCGAGGCTGGCGCAGAAGATCCACAGCCCGATGAGGAAGGGGGTCTCGACGCGTTCAAACTCGACGGAGGCGATGGTGTAGCGTCGGATGGGTGGTCTGGTGGTGGTGCCGGTGGCCGGGGCCTCCGTCGTGGCCGCCGCTGGGTCGCCGGGCTTGGCAGGCACCGGCGCGCCGCCCGGGTTCGGGCCGCTGTCCAGGTCCGGGCCGGCGGCGGCGGCGCCGCGGTTGCCGCCGTGCTGGGTGTTGACCACCACCTGGGGGTGCATCACCTCGGGCTGGAGCTGCAGCGCCTCGGGGCGCGCCAGCCCGCACGGCAGCAGCGCCAGCAGCAGCAGCAGCGGCAGGCAGCGGGCCGCGCCGCCGCATCGCAGCCATGGCGAGCGGCCCCGCCGCCGCGGTGGTGGGTGTTGACTCAGCCCAAGGCGCCCTTGGCCCCGGCCAAGACGTCCATGGCGGCCTCGCCCTTGCCGGCCTTCCTCCGGCTCGGGGGGCTCCGGCTCGTCCAGCTCCATTAAGAGCTCAAGGTCTCTCAGGCCCTCCGTGGCCTCCGCCCTTGCCGCGCTACATCCGCGAGCACAGCGATCACAGCGACGCCTGCAACAAGGCCAACAAGGCCAAACAAGGCCATCTTGGATGAAGACTGGCACATGCCTCTCCACGTCCATGCGCCGCAGCGGCCGGCGTCGCGCGGCGTCCGGCCGGCGACACAAAACCTCCTGAAGTGGGCCATGAATAACACAAGCCGCGCTGCGGCGAGCAAACTTCCTCACGTCTTCCTCGCGCTCTCCTTGCCCTTCTCGCGGACACAGAAAGAAGGCGGGGGAGATGTAATCTGATATGTCGTAAAAAAGACAGGAATGCCGGGAATGTGTAGTTGCTAGGTCAGTTGCCTGTCAATTCATTAGTTCGGGAAGCAAATTACATTTCCTGTGCCGGTGGCAACCCCAACGCACCCGTGCTTGGCTTTGCCTATCCTCCGGCTCGCTCCGGCTGCAAGGCGTTTCGGCAGCTCCGAGCGCCTTGCGAGTAGGCAACCCCAACACACCCGTGCATGGCGTTGCCTATCCTCCGGCTGCAAGGCGTTTCGGCAGCTCCGAGCGCCTTGCGAGTAGGCAACCCCAACACACCCGTGCATGGCGTTGCCTATCCTCCGGCTGCAAGGCGTTTCGGCAGCTCCGAGCGCCTTGCGAGTAGGCAACCCCAACGCACCCGTGCATGGCGTTGCCTATCCTCCGAATGCAAGGCGTTTCGGCAGCTCCGAGCGCCTTGCGAGTAGGCAACCCCAACACACCCGTGCATAGTGTTGCCTATCCTCCGAATGCAAGGCGTTTCGGCAGCTCCGAGCAGGCAACCCCAACACACCCGTGCATAGTGTTGCCTATCCTCCGAATGCAAGGCGTTTCGGCAGCTCCGAGCAGGCAACCCCAACACACCCGTGCATAGTGTTGCCTATCCTTCGAATGCAAGGCGTTTCGGCAGCTCCGAGCAGGCAACCCCAACACACCCGTGCATGGCGTTGCCTATCCTCCGAATGCAAGGCGTTCCGGCAGCTCCGAGCAGGCAACCCCAACACACCCGTGCATGGCGTTGCCTATCCTCCGAATGCAAGGCGTTTCGGCAGCTCCGAGCAGGCAACCCCAACACACCCGTGCAATGCTTTTCCTATCCTCCGGCTGCAAGGCGCCGGGCCAACTCGCCGGCCCACATTGGGGTCGGGAGCCGGTCTGATGTGAGCGTGGGGACGGCCGCAGCTCTGCCGCGTTATTTCAGGTTATTTACGGCTAGCGGCGAGCCAGCGACGCGACCCGCTGAAAACAAAGTAAACGTCTCGGTTGGCGTCCCGGTGCGTCCTAGCTGCGAGCTGCGTCCTGGCCACGTCCTGGCGAGGGGGTAACCACTCGCGTAATACCCTGTACACAAAAACCGTGTATTACGCGTAATACACGTGGTCGTAATACCATTTCTGGGTCAAATGTGCCAAATTTTGGCATTTTAAGGCCGTAATACACGAGTAATACCCCCGTAATACAGCGTAATACCGAGTAGTCTGTACACGATTTCTTGAAGTGTTTACCCCCTCGCGTCCTGGCCACGTCGTGGCGCGTCGTGGCAGCGCCGCGCGGGGCTGGAGGGAGCTCTGGCCTGCAAAGTTTTTGTGAGTCCAGGCATGGCGTGGCGTTGCCCGGGAAAAGGGGCCGCATTTCAACCACCGAAATGGTTATTTATTTCCACGAAAATGAAGGAAATCCATTTTAAAAAAGAGCAAAAAAATCATTTTTTTTTAAAGAATATGTACTTGTTGCGATGTCTTTTTAGCCAAAAGGGGAAGGTCCGGAAAACAAAAGGCCGTCTGGCTGTGGTTCCGTCTCTGCATGCCATTGCGTCGGGAAAACTTGTCAAGCCTTCCTAATTGCAGCGCGTGGAAGCAGTTGGAAAGAGAGTGCTCTAACTTTGAAGAGTCGGTCCACAAACTTATGGCGGTGGAGTCGGCGGCGAGTTGCGCCCCTTGATGTGCTACGCAGTGCTACGTTTCCACCCCACAGCGTGCCACAGCGGCGGGTCTCGTGAGGGTCACTGCCGAGTCGCGCAGCACTGCGCAGCACTGCGCAGCACTGCGCAGCACGTGGGCCGAGGAGGAGGGGAGGGGTATCTATTCATCAGTGCACGTGCACTGATTGCCGTGACGTCAAACTCCAGGTGGAGATGACGCGGGTCCGAACTGTGCGCTTCCATTGAAATCGCACGACTGTTCACCAGGCTTTGAGTGCAGGCCACCTGCCACCCCTTTTCCCTAAACCAGTTTGGCCGGTCTACCAACTTCGCTTCCGCTAATGTGTGCGTGTTGTCGGTAGAGAGGTGGAACCAAAATTTGGTGGGTGGTGTAAAACAAAAATCTCATTCAACGAACGTCTGTCCCGCCCCGGCAGCCAGCCCCTATTTCATTGTTAGGATACGCGCTTGGTTTCTGAACTTGAGAGCAAAAGCTAGCTGACACCTTAGAGTGTCTTGTTCTGGTCTATGTGTGTTTGAATTTCTAAAGGCATCATTTGCTAAAAACAAAACAGCCTCCTCCAAGCTACTACGACAAACTCAATCTCTGTTTGCGAGCAGGTGCCAACCGAGGTGCCAACGCAGAGAAATTCTGGAAGGCCCAAGCCATACCTTTCTCCACTCTTGGACTTGGAAGTATTTATGAATTGTTTTCCCCTCATTGGGTTCCTCGCCATGGCGACCCCTATTCTCCTTGTGGGTGCGTGGGTGCGTGCGTGTGTGCGTGTGTGCGTGTGTGCGTGTGTGCGTGTGTGCGTGTGTGCGTGTGTGCGTGTGTGCGTGTGTGCGTGGGGGGCTGGGCACCGCATTGTCCGATCAGCTGTCCTTAGGACTGGCCGTGCCTGCTGTGCCTCCTGCCGTGCCTGCGGTGCCGAGGCCGGCAGGACGGCGCCGGGAGGCAGGCGGCCCAGGCGGGGGCGGCGCCTCCTGCGCATCAGGGGTGGCTGTGTCGGTCGTGCGAGGCGGCGAGGCGGCGCGGGGTGGCCGGGAGGACGGGGGCGGCGCGGGGGGCGGGGTGAATGCTTCCAAAACAGCCCCGCGGCCCGGCCCTCCCCGCCCCTTCGCGCAGCCGTGTCACTCCTAGTAGGCTCCTACCCCTCCCGTCCACATCCTCCGTATCGCAGCAATCGCAATGGGTGCCGCGCCACAGCGCTCCACCCCGCCCCGCCCCGCCCTGCCGCCACGCGCCACGCCACGCCACGCCGTGACAAGATGACAGCCACCGGACAGCGCGAGGGCGAGATGGCCCTGGCCGGCCCTGGCGCCATCGACACTCGGGCCCCTCGCTCCGGACAGGTGCTCGCGGTTGTCGCGGCGGCCGACGTTGTCTTCCTTGTCTCATTGCCTCACCTCAAGTCAGGTGCACCCGCCGCACATGCTGCCAGTGAGGTCGCCCCGAAGGGGTATCTTCCGAGAAGGTCCTCCGGACGGGGAGAGGTTCCGTGAAGTCCGCTGTCCGTCGCTGGACGCTGTCCGCCACTGCACTGGGAGCGGTGGGGCGGTCGTGCGCAGGGGAGGTGCCGAGGGGGTGCGCGCGGGTGCGGACGTACTCGTCGAACACTTGGCACTAGCACGGGCGGCGCGCTCCGCCTGCGGTGCCTGCGGTGCCGGGGGTGAGCATGACCGGGCGCCACTCGCGCGGGGAAGGGACTGCCTCTGGGGCTGGCGGGCTGGCGGGGCGGCCTGGCAATGTAGGGACTCGGTTGGACTCGGTGGGGATGGGCTGGCTGGTAGGAGGGAAGAGGAAGGCAGGAAGGCTGCCCACATCGGCGGGGACTCGGCCCGCGCTCGGGTCCTGCCGTTCGGCGGCGTTCGGATCGGGGCCGACTGCGGCGTCGCGGCGCTCGGCGTCGTGCTCGGCTCGAGCAGCCCGTCGGTCGGGCCGTCGCCGTCGGCCCCGCGGCCTTGCGCTGGGAAACGGTGAAACGCAGCAGGGCGAAGTACAGGCCCAGCCCAGCGCGGCCCAGCGCCACATCGAACGCCTGCCCTGCCGCCCTGCCTGCCGCCCTGCCTGCCGCCCTGCCTGCCCTACGGCGTGGCTCGGGGAGGGGTGGAGCCGGGTGGAGCCACAGTGGAGCGTACGGAGGGGTTGGGGCGGTGCGCGGTGCGGCCGGCTTGCCTCCCCCGCACGCCGTCCTCGCCGGCTCCACTTCCACTCCTCCCTTCCTGCCCCGCATGCCCCGCACGCCCCACACCGACACGAGCTGCCCTGCTCCAGGAGCAGCGTCGTGAGGGCGTCCAGGACGCCGCACCCCTTCCAGCACCCCTACCAGTACCCCTACCAGTACCCAGCGTCGCCGCGACGCCGTGGCACGACGTGCGGCTCGAACCGCGGGGGCTGTCTGGCTGTCCCGGGCTGTGCCCCACTGTGCGCGTTGTCCTTCGCCAGGCCCAGGACGGCCTGACCGCGGTGGGGTGGAGCGGCGTCCTGGACCGTCCCCGTCCACTGTACGAGGCGAGGGGGTGTCTCCACTCGGCGCGCCGTTCACCCAGCCACCCCAACCCTCTCCGAAGGGCTGGGCGCCGGGCGGAGAAGGGCGACTGGGTGTGGGTGGCTGGGTGTGGGCGGCCGGGTGGGATCACGGGCCGATTAAAGAGCGACCGCTTGGGCAATCTGGGGATTCGAACCCATCCCTCGCCGATGAGTCGCTTCGTTAGAATTTCTGCATTTCGCCGGTTTGAATGCGGTCCCTGTAACGGCGACCCAGCCCTTCCACAAGCACGTGTCGCAGAAAACAAGGGAGCGACTGTCCGGCTGGCTGCGTGCGGCACGCACATCGCCGCTCCCCACCCACACTTGCCGTACCGTGCTTCAGCTGATGCACCGAAAGGCGCCGCAAGGTCAACGACCCTGCCGAGCCGAGTCCCATGCAACCCCTTACCACTTCCCCCCTCCGGCCTCCACTCGCTTCACGTTTAGGAAGGTCGACCAACGGGCTGCCGTCGGCGTGTCGCTGCATGTCGCATGCACGTGCATCATCAGTCGCTCAGGGGTGCCCCGTCACTCGTAGCGAACGTTGACCTAAAATGTAATAAAGCTTTCTGCAAATGCATGGATTTTTCCATTTTCTTTTTTACAACTTTTTGCATGATTTGTGACATGCTGTATTGCTACTGTCATAGTAATTATTTATTGCCTTCACTGTGTTATGTTAACATAAAATAAGAACAAAATTATAGTAGAGTATCTTATTTATTAAACCTATGTAAGTTGTTATCAGGTCTATTCTTTTGCTTTCTCATCTGTGTTTTGGTTTAATTTATTTTTCTGACCCTGATTTTCCTCCACATTCTCATGCTCCAATTCCTCTTCCTCTGATGATGTCTCTTCTGAACTGCTGGACGGAAAGTCTGGAAAGACAGATATTTATGAATTAAGTAGATGTAAAGGAACAGTTATGTTACATTTCAAATGCAAAGCCCACCTCTTCGGTCATTTCTCTCCTGTTGAACTTTCTCTAAATAAGAATTTTGAGCAGCTACAACTTCAGAACTACTTTTACATGCTGCATAAATATCAAGAAGTTCCTGGTTTAAGGAGATGAAAGACTTTCCCCATTTGAATTTACTTAAATATAACATTGCTTCACTTTTATATCCTTTCAAAGAAATAAAAAAATATGAGAAAACATTGCAGAGACACATAACATAGAGGACTCTAATAACATAAGAAACTATATGAAAAGAATGTTACCTGTTAGATAAAAAGTGGCTGCCAATGCTTCCACACATGACAGTTTGCATGGTTTTCCATAGTTGATGGGATTGGCCGCCACAAGAAATGGCAGTAGACGTGGATATGAAGTGCGCATTTTAGAAAATGGAGTGTCCTCCAGCCTTGCCCATGAACAGTCAACTACAGCAGCGCCATGCTGTGCAACTATATCGTGATCTTCCATGGAGACACACTAAAAATATTATAGCTCATTAATTTTTTTTAAATGGTATCTCAAAACCCCTTTAACTAAATCATGAGCAGCGCTTACTTTTGATCCAACTGGTGTCAAGGTTATTCCCCCAAATCTCTGTGTTAATTTTAATGTACGAACCAATCCAAAACGAGCAAGTTTTCGGCCCGAACATTTGCGTGGATCACAGTGGTCCATATCCCACATGGCCACAGGAAAGTTGGCTTTGTCAATGACCTCGGCTCCAGTTATGAAAATGTTTTCATGTGATTCTTGTTCATCTGAGGAACCTGAAAGAATTGTCTTAGTAAAATAGGATATGGTGAACCGAATGAGGAGCAGGTTTAAACAAGCATTACTCTGGTCAGTTTCTTCACTTGATTCAATCTGAAGCTGAGACATTTGCACAACATCACTCGAATCATCTTGCGACAAGTCACAAGACTTCAGTTTACTGTCATGTCGAGAAGAGTGGCCCCTCTTCTTATTGGTGCCTCGAGTGCGGCCCTTGCCTCTGTCAGTTCGTTTCATCCTGCTGGACAATGCCTGGAAACAAAACAGACAGTAATCATCCAAGAGTCACTGATCATATTTAAATGTTGTTGTGCATGTGAAGGTCAGGTTATAGTGAGTGCCAAAAGTGTACAGGTAAAGGATGTCTTGAGAATTGTTTTTCAAAACTATGAACCGGATTGCGTAAACAATCTTACTTCGTATTGCAATAACAATTTCCAGAAGATACCAGGCAAAATAGCCAAACGAAAGAGAAAGCGGCAAGTGGCAGTGGGGCCCACGAGTCTGTCGTCTGCTATCCAACGTAAACAACCCCTTAGGCGGTCTTTAAAAGGCTGTATTTTCGTGACGTCACGGATCTATCCAGCTGGGCCGTTGCCATTTGCAAGATGGCAGCTCGAATCATCAAGTGGCTCAACATCCCAATTTCTGAATATTAAAGAAGTAACTGCCTCTCGAAAGTGCGGTGGACGTTATTTTTTGAAGTTATTCAAAACAGTAAATGATCGAATCCGTGCTGTGAGGTATGAATCCACGAGAATGTCAACCCGTTGTGGTTCTCTAACGCCAATACGAAATATTGTATATTTTAACAGTCCAGTTCAAACCAGATGTTACGCCTTATTTTTTCTCAAACCGCAGATAAGTATCTGTGGAGGTATCTGTCTTTTGATTATCCTAAGTTGCGTCTGGACTGTTGCACTGATTTTCCCTATTTGCTATAGTGTAAGCAGCCCGTGTGGTTTCAAGGATATCTGATCGTTCGTTGTCCCTAACTTGTTTACGTCGCGGCAGTGGCAATATCTGGTGGGATTTATCTTGTTCCGAGTATTCGCCGCTAATTTGTAGGCACAGATGACTGTATTGTTGCTTTAAGAACACTAGCCAAAGAAATCTAATCGTATGGACAAGAGGCCTTAACATTGCTTCTCACCATTAATTGCCTGTCATGTTGTCTACGGGTTTTACAATTTGCCCTGTCTTGGTGAATATTGATCGCAAACTTAATCTTTCTACTCAAAATTCAGGCACAAGGCATGAAACAAAATGCATGCTGTCTTAATTAACTTTCATTTAACCATTACTGCGTACGACCACTACGTTCGTCTTCAGTTTGGTATGACATGACTTACTTTCCATTCTTGCCCCTATCTTCTTACGATTGCAACTGCAGAATGTGACTTTCAAGTTGCTTTTATCAGATGAAACATGTTGGTTTTGTGATATGAAAGGTACTGCAAACAGTAGTTAAGGTTGGGACCTGATAAGAGAAATGATAAGTTAGTTTAGAATTCATGAGGTGAACTTAAATGTTGAGATGTGTTCAGCATTTGAAAGTGTTTGCATCATACATAAATCTATCTTCAATTCACAATGAATTTTCGTAAGAAACAATCCAAGAAACAAGGCAAGTTATAACAACTCGTGGGTCTCAGATTTTTCCCGTTTGATTTGAAAATGTCCAAACTTCAACTACAAGAGTTACCCCATTTAAATGATTTTAGTTTCTGTGACTCTATATCGCATTAATTCTGCTGTTACCAGACTTCTGAATCTGAAATAGTTATGGAGCAGCAAAATGGTATATATATGCCAGTTTAACATCTGCATAATGGAGGCAGCAGCAGGTATGATCCATGAGGCATCAAAATTGCTTTTTAGGATCACCCTCTGTCACATCAGTTAGTTGTAGATTAGAAATAAGTGTCTAGTTCCGTTTGTATTTTTTTTTAAATCTTTTTGTGTTGTTTTTATTTTGCCATTTTTCCTGTAAATACCAAAGAAGCTTCTTTAACGTTTGAAAAAGCGCATGAAATAGAGCATGTTTCAAAATGCTTGTCATATGGCTTACCATTGGTTTTAAAAAATTGTTTGGATTCAATTAAATATCAGAAATTATTCCTTATATGCTTTCTTATTCTATGTAAATAATGTCTTTATTCTACACTGGCTGTTTTCTTTGCCTCAAAGTACCAATTTGTGAAACCAACTGCATTGTATTCACCAGCTTTCTGAGCCATGCAATTCTAATGAGAAAGCTTTATTAGCCATAAAATAGAGCACCTGACTGCTATTAGCATGCCAGTCCCCTAGTTATCATAAACAAGTACTCCCTACATTACTGGGGGTCCTGAGAATTTTTCAGTTTTCTGGTGGATGCCATCAAAAGTCCTTTCCACTGGGAGCTCTGGAATTGAGTTCCACCTTATCCATTCTAATGGTTTTGAAGACTGCTTTACATGTTCTTGATTTTTTGTCTTCTTGTGGATCGCAGTGTTGTGATTCAAAAAATAGGAGTGTGTACTCAATGACCTACTCGTTCTTTTGCCTTTTCCCAACATCAGTAATTAATTATAATTCTTTCTATTTGTCTATTCAGGCTCTAAAAGCGAGGGTCCAACTCAAACCCTACAGAATCGCGTTAGAGACGCGTTTCGAAGAGGCTTGCAATGGAAGTGGGAACGGGATGCAGGACCAACATTTAGTGGGCACAAGGAGTCAGAGCGGCATGGTGAATTACCTCAAGGGCATGAGCTTACTGACTCTTCTACACAGAGGCATTGGCCAACTTTTGCTCCGATTGCCATTCAGAAGTTTCGGCGTCTCTTCTCTACAGACAGTGCAAATAATGCATCATGTGAGCAAGGCTTGGACAATGATTCAGAGGGTAAAAGTCATAGTGTAGCACCATGCTCTAAAAATATTAGAAAAGAAAATACCAGGGAAGGCAAGATGGTGCGGATGAAAGCTAAAGACATTAAAAGTGGAGAGAAAGTGACCTCCCCGGAGTTCAGTGAGGAGAACCAATTTGCGGACCACATTTCATCTGTACCTGCTGCTTCAGTCCAGTTTGATTCTCTCAACCAATCATCAAAGGAAGAAAGTCAAGATTGTATTTCTTTGTGTCCATCAAAAATGGAAGAAAACCCAGTAGAAGTTAGCGGTACTGTGAAGTCCCATTCTCTCAACTTGAAAAGCATAGTGGGTGAAATAAAGGCTAGTGATGATGAAAACATATCAGTAAATAAGGATTGCGTAAGCACTAATCAATCCATTGTCTGTGATGTAGTTAAAGGTAAATCACCAATTGCAATTGCTCATGGTGAAAAGGAGAGTGATGCTTTAGATTCATTCAGCAATGATGTGAAAAAGCCAGAGAGAGTCTCAGGGTCATTATGTGCACCAAGTGACATGGTGACCATTTGTGAAACTGATGTAAAAAATCTTGACTTAATGAGCAACAACTTAAAAGATAATTCTGCCAATCAATATCTTGATGACGATTCCCCTGGTCCGTCTTTAGCTCTGGCATCAAGTAACAGTGTTATTTCTAGCAAAAATGAATCCATTAGCACATCAATGGCAATGAATACCAAAGATGCCAGAAAGGCATCGATTCAAAAACATAAAAAGTTACTGGAACCATTGTACCTCAACATAAACTCTGCAAGTAGTGCAGGACCTCATGCAAGGAAGTCTCCTGTTACTGTACAGGAATGGGTCGACTCTATTCCAATTTCTTCACATTTGTAAGTATTTCCCAAAAGCATTCCATTGTTTGACACCAACATTTTTTCATTTGTGTGAATATTTTTTGTCTTGTAGAGACGATGACCCTGAAGATGCCAATACTGATGGCGATTTGTCATTAACAGCACCAGAAACACAAATTGGTGAGGATTTTGCAGCAGTATATGAAATTGTTTCTTTCCGAATGTTCCCTTTTACTTGAATTTTGTTTCAACAGGAAATGTGTGCCCATCAGTTACACTAAGGTAAAAAGAAGAAAGAACAACCATATTTTTATCACATCATTTTATTTTTGTGTCTTTATCTGATTTATGTTTTTTTGATCTTTTCAGGCCAGCACCTGGTTCGGGTGCAACAGTTGCTGATCAGCGGCGTGAGGCTTTTTCACGTGATGCATCTCCATCCCTTCAATCTGATACGGGAAGCCATGCATCCAGTGTGGATTCCTACCTAGAAGCCCGCCGCCCAGATCCTGAGGAAGTCTTATTAGGATTAGGCTTCGGAGGTTCATTACATGCTAAAGAAGCTGAAGTTTCAAGAATTCCTGCACGCTTTCTTCAACCATCTCAAGTTAGTCCATTGTTAAAATGATATAAAAAAGACATCCTGAAAAAAATTGCAATTTGAGTTATAGGTCAGTAACAATGCTATATGAAATTGTCTACAGGTGAAAGGTGTGGCAATAGATGATTTCTTGCGTTACCAACAGGATTTAATTGAAACTTTTGAATCGGGGTACAGTGGTTATAGAGGCTTAACTGGTGAGTGTTTGATGAATTGCTATTTTTAATTTTAGTGGGTAATGTGGAAGGAATCTAGTTTATCAAACTGGAAGTTCAGTGGATCTTTTGTCTCCTTGCCCTCTTATTTGAAAAAATGCACAGTGCCAAAATGTTTGTCTACAGGTGGTGGTGGTGGTGGTGGTGGTGGTGCAGGGGATTCTGATGTACTTGCCGCGAATGCTTTATCATTTATTCCTGAACGCTTTCGTTTATCTTCATCTGCATCTTCTCCCATTCATCGAAATTTCACCACAACACCTTCTTTTTTCTCAGAATCATTCTCTAATATTCCCCAGCGATTCAAGCCCCAAAACTGCTCCTCGTCCTCCACAGGACGGAGACCATCTCACCTCCTTACTGTTCCTCCTACTGAAACTATTAGTAGGCGTAGAGCATCTACACCAGGACAGCCATAGTAATGAATTCAGGAAAACCTTTCCATAATTCATCTTAATTAATAATAATGTCTTATTTAACTCATAAATACTTAATAGCAGTTGAAATTATTGCACCAACTCTGAATTGTGGAAGTTAAAAGCTAAAATCTCTTCAAGATGTTATCTTTCTGTTTCACGACTTCCGCAATGTCATCACATTCCTCTTATTTGCATTAAAGTTAGATTTCTTTCTGAGTGAAGAAAAAAAAGTTATGCAATTTCAATACTTAGTTATAGTTTTTACCAGTGTGTTTGAACTCTCAGTTTTAAAAATGACCTCATACTTTCTCCAACTCTTCTGTGTGATACTGTGGTGCATCATCCATTCGTAAACCACATCTTGAGGAAATCTTATCCGTGAGTGGCAAAAGTATAAAACAGTCAAGATTTTTTTGTAGTTTGTGTGGTAGCTAATTTTACGTTTCTTCTTAGCTAAAATAAGCGTTTATATCTTATGCAGTTGTGGAGATTTTTGAGTGTAAATTCATGCAAATCAGTTTTTGTGCTGCTTAATTTCAGTGAAACATAGTTATGAGTTTTTTTAAATGGTTTTTCTTCTTTTTATTTTCTGTTATGTCACTGAACCCTTGCATGGTATGGCTTCCATTTTCTGGTCAATGTTAGCATGTGTATGTATGTGTAGCGTGTCAGCTATGTAGTGTTATCTCATTAATATTAATTTTGGTTTCCTTTCCCTCTTTCCTAAATGCTGTGGATCCTGTTTAAAATGTTAGCCTTATTTTAATTGTTATTATTGTTTTTGTTTGGTTTGCATTTCCCTGTACTGTCTCATAGTTTTTTTCATGCCTTTTTAAATACCCACCTTGTGTCTTCCTGGCCCTTCCCTTAATGCTTTGTTGTTTTTCAGGTGGTGCACAGGTTCCATCCGTGATCGTTGCTAAAATAATGGAAAAGCTTCGAGAACATGAGAGAGAGAGCAGTACCAAAAGCTCTGCGGGCTCATCTCCAGGTCATCATGCCGATATTTCAAGACGCAGGTTTTCTCGAGCAGCTCACCGAGTTACCATTTTGGCCAAAATGAAATCACGAGACAGCTTAACTTCTAGTGCACCAGCCCACTCTGTACTAAACCCTGACAACAGAAAATTCCTGGACAATCAAGGCAGTAAATCTCCAGAGGTAATATTTTTCTACTTCAGGCTAGCACCAACATTTCAGAGGCCTTTTCTTCACAGTACTTTCTGACTTCGATACAATAATCAACCTGTTCTTCTTTTCTCCTCTCAAGATATCTCGGAAACGAATGATTATTGGACATAGATCATTTACTTTTGATGGCGATGGCCAGTTAATCGAGGCAGAAGCAAATCCCCTCGAAGTGGCTCATGCAGAACCCATAGTACCTTCAAAACCACCATTACCTCGTCCCCTCGTTCATAAAGATTCTGTGCTTTCATCTGCAACAAGCTTAAGTCTGACCAGTTATGACAGTGATAGTGATACGGACGAAGCTGGTGGTGCCGACAGAATCACTAATGAAGCTGTAGGTGATAAGAATAATTGTGAACCTCAGCTGTCACAAAATACTTCCATTTCTGATACTAATGAAAATTTATCATTGTCTCCTGTCATGGCAAATGTTGCCAATAATGGTGTTCAGAATGCATTTGATAAGAAGAAAACTCCTTTACCAGTCATTCCTGACCTTGTTTTAAGTTTGAATGAAAATGTAAGCGTGGGGCTTAAAACATCAACCCCCATTAGGTGTATCAGCTGGAAAGATTTGCATCAGGTTAATTCAGCCCCTTCCACACCTCTAGTTGACGCACCAACTCCTATCCCTGCTCTGTGGACCCATGCAGAAGAAAGTTCATCAGGTTCTGAACCATATAATCATAAGAATGGAAAGCTTCAGGAATACTTGAAGCAAAGAAATCAATCTGCTTTACAAAATAATCCTGAACTACTTGCATCCCTCAAGGCATATTCTAAAATTGAACCTGAGCAGACTCCATCTCCAAATGCAAGGCAATCCTCCTTTTATAAAATATCTGATTTTGTACTGCCTGATGATTGTACTTCATCCCTTGACTCTCCAGAGTCTCAAAGTTCTTTACCAGCTGATGCTCAACAATTACAGAGAATGTGTTCCATGCCTAAATCATCATCAATGTTCCTTGATAAAGAATTGCGCCGCAAACTGTCTCTGAACTCGAGTGTTGATTCCTACATTGCCAGAAGTGTAGCACACTCCCCAGATTTAAAGAACTGGTCAACAAGCAGTGTGAGTAGTTGGGAATCGGAAAAGGATTTCTCACCTAAACTTTTGGTTGATAAAATTTTGAATGAAGAAGAGAACCCTGTATTTGATGAGCAGACTGTTGCTATAACGCATGAACCTGAAGTGGATGCTACAGTCAATCGAAGAAGGGGTAGCTTAAAGCGACAGAAAAAAGTTGATGAGGAAGACTTATTGCGAGGCACTTCAAGCTCTTCTAATCTCAATGTGAATCGTCCAAATATTGCAACGGACCAAGGCGATTCTTTTGAAATGGAAGAGGTAAGCATCTTCATACCCGATACTCATTTTTTTTTTTTATGTGCAAATATGCCTCTTGCCGCACATTGATTGGTTTCTTATCCTAACAGTTATCAGTGGAGGAGGAAATACGGGGTGCAAGGACAGGAAGTGCTCACTCCGACAGTAGTGGTTTTCAAGAAGAACCAAATCAAAACAAGCCCTCTCTCAAGGCAGCTCTTGGGAAACAGCTCTCTCAAAGTGAACCAATGCTGTGTACTAAATTCTTTCCTGAGGAACTTGCCCAAATTCAAGTTGACCCCCTTAAAAGGCTTAGTCTCCCAGTGATACGGATTCAAGATGAATCGGGCCTCACACAATGGCATGCTACTAGCATTTGCCAAAGTGATGAGCCTGTTACCAGCTCTCTTAGACGGGTACAGTCTCTGCCATGTCAACTTTCCCGTCTTGGTCTAAGAAGGCTCAGTGAGTGTTTTTCTCCAGGATCAATGACAGACTCAATTGGAAACATGTTTAGTTCCTGCAGTGATGAAAGCGTGATACATGTACCCCGTACTAGCATAGATGTAACAGCAGAGGAACAGCCAGAAGTTTCTCCCCTTCCTGCTGCAATATTGGTGAGTGTTCTTGAGTTATAGGAAATGTTTGCATCCTTTTTTGTAGCTGTTGTTTGAGCATTTCTCCCTCTTCCAAAGACCATTTTCACAAAGTGGGAAAACAATTCTATGCCTGCATAGAAATGGTGTCGAAGGTTTTGTGCATGTCTTGGCTTCCTTTTAAACACACCTGTGTAGAAATGTAGTTGGCAAACATGCAATAGCAGTAGCATGTGTCTTTGTGTTTCCTTTGATCTTTTCTGAATGTTCGTCACCATAAATAGCTATAGATATCCTCATGCATAACATATTCTCACTGCAGTAGTTGTGCTAAACCAAAATATTAAGGGTTTTTTTTTTTGGGGGGGGTGTCTTTTTTTAACACCTTTGTAGACTCTTTCATTAAATTTACCATAAACCCTTTCAAAACATTGCATGTGTCTTGTGTCTTCAGGACTACGAGGGTGAAGTGGAAGCTCTCCGCGCACCCAGGGTGAGTTGTGTCCTGGCATCTCTGGTTTCTCAGTGTCCTTTTCCTTTATACCCACCATCAACCCACTATAGTTTGGCTTCTATTTATCCCATCCTCCCTTCATAACTTTAGTTTCTAGAATAGTTCATTCTGCATGGTTATTTAGGACACTTCTCTTGCATGTTAATAAGGAATTTTTAAAAAATCAGTGAATTTTCCTTGCCTTTAAGAAAAAATGAACTGTGTATATTATATTACTTGTCCTATCTTACCTTTTTTTAAAGGTACCTATTAATCCTGCTTGCTTACAGGAATGCTGCAAGTGCCATTGCTCTTTGAAGAATTCCTTATCTAAGTGCCATAGTGATTTATTACTTTCTCAAGAAAATGATCAATCATTTTCCAATATCAGCTCAAGTTTGAAGACCTTGAAAGAGGCTCAAAATGAAATAAATAATGTAGTGCAACAAATGCAAAATCATTCCTGCCTCTCATTTGGTTGCAAGATGAAGGATACTTTGGAACAGGTAAGAGGCTAAAATTTAGTTTTGCTTCAGTTTAAGTTGTCGCTTTTTTTCCAAATATTGCTTTATGTTAAATTTTAGGTTGCATCTGTGGTTTATCAACAAAATAGCTTATGCCTTCTTTTGGAGGGGTTCAGTTCGGACTTACTGTCTACAATCAAAAACTTATCTGCTCAAAGTATGTCTGAGGATCTTCACTCAACTCACAATACCCTCAATACTCCAAACATCCCTAAAAAAACTCTGAAAGAAGTTTCCTCCTCACCTCTGCATTCGTCTGAAAACTGTGTGACACTTTGTCGGATAGTTGAGAAAGAAAATCGTAGACTGCAAGAATTGGTCCAAATGAATGTGGATGAACTTGCACGCATACGGCTTCTTCTTGAAACACTCCTTCAGAATAGTAAAGTGTGATTATTCTATGTCAGACTTCTCTCCTGGTTCAGTCATTGCTGTCTCTGTATTAGAACTGGTATCTTCTCATAAGATTAAATTGTGATAACAATTGTTAGCTGGGGCTGTTGTAGGTATTATAAAAATCTATAAAAGCGTCTTTTTTTGTCTGTTTGTGGTTGTTTTGAAAGTTTTTTTATTTGTTCACTTCTTAACAACTTTTCTTCAGGGGTGTTTTTTATTTCAAATGACTGAATTGTACAGCTTGTACAGCTTTTCTGTAATTTCATCTACCAATCACAAACATTCTATCTTGAACTGTTTAGTGGTCATTGTGATTTGTACTTTTCTTTCTTGTTGTTACTTCTTATTGGGATTATTGAGCTACTTTCGGTACTCATAGTGCATTCCTTGAGTTGTTACACTCTTTGGTTTATTTTATACTTATGCATGTAATTTGAAAAGTCTATTAGGTATAGGTAGGTTTTGGTTGTGCTCTTTCAGGACTTTCTTTACATTATATGAGGCTTATATAGACTAGGGCTTTCCAATAGTTCTAACTGTGGTTTATCATGGCTGATGGATCAATTAATTTAACTCTCCCCTTTTTAATAATGTCTTTTTAATGCTCAAGTCAAGGCAGCATTCATTGTTCCATGTTTTCATCAAGGCACCATCTTAGGCTGTTGTGGTTTCCCTCTTTAATTAGAACCATACATTGAAGAGTGGTGTTACCTTGGATTTTGGTTTTAAACTTGGCATGGGTATCAATTATTAGAAATATGACACCTTTCTGGTTCATTGAAAAGTTGAATATAGGTAACAACATTTTATTATACAGAATTGCAAATGTATCAGTGATTTTTGGATAATAACACTTTAGGGAACCTTCGTGCCATGTTTCCTTTAAATTATCATATTTTTGTAAATTATAAATCTACTATGGAACTACTAAGCAGATTTATTCTCATTATGGAGGTAATTTGTCTCTTAAAACTGTTCATGTTGACTTAGTTTGCTATGGTCTTAGTTCTGAGTTGCCTTGTCTCACTAAGACGATTGAACAAATAAATATTTATGAGGCAACAAAGCTAAGACATCCTTGTGTGGTCCAATTTTACAGAGTTTTATTTCAAAGGCATCCATTAAGTTACTTTATTTTGAGATTATTGTGTCTTTCACACAAGTACTAGCCCAACAATGTCAACAGTGAGAATGTGATTTGTGGTTTTGCTTGCCAAATAAGTTACTTGTGAAACTGTGATATTTGTTCTTGTCAAGTTGAATACTCGTCTTCAGACATGATTGAATATGTGACAATCAAGCTTCTCTGAAATCCTTTGCTGCTCTTTTTGTTTTTCTTAACAATCTTGCCGTTTTTTGTTTTTTTAAGTTTGTTTTGCTCTATTTCTAAATTAGTTAATGTGTTACCTAGGCAATGCGCATAGGTACCATTGTTCTGAAAGCCCATTGGCTAGCCCTTTCATTTCTCAACTTTAAATAGCTGCTTTTAATGTATTTTTGTATTGTTTCATGTGTGCAATAAGTTTGACTGCTCACTCTGTAACCCTGGGTTGTTGATTTGGAACGATGGTAGTTAAGTAGTACTCATTCAGGTTTTAATGTTAAGTTGTCATTGTTATCTTATTTTGTTGATTTTTTAGGGTTATTAAGTGTTATCCTAATTAGTTTGAATTGCCACAATTGCCTTAATATTTTGAATTAAAGGAATGAAGTATAAATTTGCTCAATCTTCATATTTAGTAATGAATTTTATTTAACAGGTGCAAGATCTTACACTTTTGGCTCAACATCCTTGTCACTGAAACCATCAGCTGCCAGACCTTCCTTATTACTGGTGCTTGTGAATGTGGTAGCATCTTCATCCTCCATCCAGACATCTTCATCCACATTTGAAGAAAATTTGTATCTGACAAAGACAGTTACACAAATGAGTATGGATTTTAAATATATCCTCAGTACTTAAGGCACATTCCATGACACATGAGTACTAAAAGGTCCTTGAAAACTCACTTGAATAGCTTAGGTTGATCACTACATAAATGCTCATAAGCCATCACCAAACGTTGAAACTCATCCATAGTCAACTGGAAGGCTCTTGTTTCTGGATTGACCTCTGCTATATCCAACATTTTGTGGCTCAGTTGCTTACGAAGGTGTTCAGGAAAAAGAGTCCTAAATGAGACATGATAGGCTAGTTGTGTAAAATTTATGTAAAAATACTGAAAAATTACAGCAAGCTGAAAATTAGTTCGTACTTACCCAGCACAGGTTATGCAGTATTTTTGACGAAAACATGTCATTTGTCTGACTACTTTTTCTATAAGATGAAAGTCTCCTTTAATTGTCGGTTCAATTTTTGGCCGAAATGTGACAACACCAACATCAACCTCAGGAGGTGGAACAAACGCAGACCCTACATTTAATAGATAATAGGTCAGAGTTACATAATTTGAACTTGGTTAAAAAGTTGTCAACTGAGGTTCTTAGCTTTACCAGGTATATTGTATAAATGTTTGACATCGCACCAGTTCTGACACATGACTGATAATCTACAACGCTGTCTACCATTAGCTTCAGCTACTGTTCTTTCAGCAACTTCCTTTTGAAATGTGAGTGTCATTCTTACTCGTCCATATGACCAAGCATTTTGCCTAGAAATAGAATAAATGAAAATTAATCAAAGACATTTGTAAAACCTCTCGTTAATGTATCAGCTCTCACAAATAACTTACTTTAAAGAAATATCTCTTAGCCATCGAATAATCAAAGGTGTTGACACACTGAAGGGAAGATTTCCTATAAGATGAATATCTGGACAAGTGTCTTCCCATGATAAGCGTAAGGATTCTCTGAACATTTTACTCATGTCTAAGGACAACACATCTCCTACAACCACATTCATTCTACTTTGAGAGGCTTCTTCCAGCATCTGGAACAAAGAACATCTCATAATCCTACCTTACACAAGTGATTAAAGATTCTCTTTCACAAAAATATAAACGCTGACTGTACCTGTAAAAATGGGAGAAACCTTGGATCTTTTTCAATAACAATCAGTCGCCCAGGATGACGTTTCAGAATAGATCTTGTAATGCTACCAGGGCCAGGACCAACCTCACAAACATCAGCTCCTTCAATTTTCCCTGCAGACTTGGCAAATTTATCAGTGATTCTAGTATCCAAGAGGAAATTCTGAGAGAGTTGTTTCCTTGCACGAAGCTTGTAGAGCTTGATGAGATCTCTTGGACTTGGGAGAGGTGGGAGCCGGAGAGCTGATCCAGTTAGTGCGGTTTGCTTCATAGACAAGAGACCGGAACGTGCCATACTTCCAACCATTAAAAGACTATATAATTACTCAAATAAAAGTTGTGAAAACCACAACAAAATTTGACTTGAGAAATATGTGTCTTAATTAAACTCTCTTTTCAATAAATTTTGGTTCTTCAAAGTCGTCCAAAAATTTCTCTTGCTTCACAGCACTAATTGTATACGCGTAGATGCCAACTACAACACCAAATAAACCTAACCCAGTCAGATTAGTGCGTTTACGATGCTTAAGCAGCTCTGCCACTCGGTGTTGGTTTTGTTTCTCAATCAAATTTATATAATGGCGAGTTGCTGAGTGCACTCCAGAACGGCCTTCAAGAGGGTCAACTTTAGATGGTTTACTTTCATCTGCCATCGCTCAATACTTCACCAATTCTGAAAAAGAAAAAAAAAGTTGTAACACAGTGATGGAAAATTACAGATCAAACCACTCAATGCTTGCTCTCATGATTAGGAGCCCTACGAAACCATGATGGAGGAGACCCAACTTGACAACCAGTTCATTAAAATGAAATAAAAGTTTTTTGTTTTTATTCGAGGATCTTTTCCTAACTCTGACCTCTGAGATGTTCAGTTTGTTTCTGTGGTATGGTTTCTATGAATATTTTTACTATTAATTAATTCCCCATACTCCACTCCAACTGCTTCAACTGAACTGAACAGTAGATGAGCCTTTCTCGCTACGGCAATGCGCTTTTCAAGAAACGCTTAATGGAACACATTACCTAGGACGACCTAACGCCCCAGAGATGCAGAATAAGACAGAACACAGCAGCTACAACATGAAAACACCAAAACACATCGGCGAGCAACGAGGTTATGATATGGCGCAAGAGCCCCAAGCAAGCAGCCGACAGCGACAGAAACTTCTTTCGAGAGCTCGACGAGGTTCGAGAGCGAGAGCGATCTAGAGGCTCTCTAGATTTGCCCCTCCCGCTCCCCTCCCTCCCCCTACCTTCTCTACCCTCCCTCCCCTCCCTCCCCCTCCCTCCCTCCCCCTCCCCTGCACCCCCCCCCCCTTGGGGGGGGGGAGGGTAGGGTGGCGGGTGGTGGTAGTTTCTGTTTCTGTCAGTGTCAAAATCAAAATATCTGTGGATCTTCACTGTTCACTCATACATTGTTATGCTGGCTAACTATGAAACTTATTCCAAAATCAACTTTGCATTACGTGGCTTACTTAACTTTCTGTCACACGTTGTCAATTCATGTAAATAAGGTACTGTAGTAAAATGGTATTTCTGTATCAATTTTGTAATAATTTGAAAAATTAATGTTTTGTCATACAATTCTCTTTTTCAGTTCATTCTTTCCGTTCTACGATTTACTTATCCAACTGTGTTCCAAGGATGGCAAACATTTGTGGCTGTTATTATAATGAGAATCCTTATGTTTGAAAATTTGTCTGCAGTTGTGTGCTTGAAGTCTTTTTGTTCTCATCTACCTCTCTTCTTGTCATTTGTTGGAGCAATTGTAGCAGGATCAAAGGCTCTCTCATACTTGGTAAAATTTGAAACTTATAAAAGATCAGATAAAGGGGTAGCAAATCTCTGAACAGCAAACCAATTGGCCGTGCAAAATAACTTGAGAATTCTATAGGTAACAGGAGTGCCTACAGTGTGTTAGAGGAGAAACAATAGTCTTTTGCTTTACCTTGAACAGATTGCATGTTTTTCCATGGTCAATGGATGGTTACAGCGGTTTCAGATTTTGCTACCACATTATCCCATGACAACGGAAATTTTCAATGTTTGATTTATCCTTAAAGAATGCTATTTGTTTGGATTGTCAACAGCCTATTCCTATCATTGTGGCAGTTTCCAATTTGTTGCCAGCCCTAAACCATATTCTTACTACCTGCCGGTCTGATGCTACAAATTATTTTCTTTTTAGCAACAGTATATTATGTGTAGTGAGTGTTCTGGCAATTTTCTTCTCGGACCACAATTTATCGGTATGATTTTCTTTGGCATTAAGCTGACAAATTTTTACTTTAACTCTTTACCTACTTTTTCTCAGTAGTTTAATAAAATTATTGCACTACAGGACAGAAGGACAAGGTATTAGTAATTTCAAAATTGTTTTCAGAGCTTCAGTGTGGCGGCTTTATGGCTATACACCCATTTATTATTTGGTGCTT
This sequence comes from Thrips palmi, assembly GCF_012932325.1. Taxonomy (NCBI): domain Eukaryota; kingdom Metazoa; phylum Arthropoda; class Insecta; order Thysanoptera; family Thripidae; genus Thrips; species Thrips palmi. The sequence goes on along the minus strand of NW_023144632.1, from coordinate 5,919,549 downwards.
CTCAGGACATCTTCAATAACGAAGATACATCAACAAGATTTAGTTCCTTTGATAAGTTATTTTATTGTAATTTATTCAGGTTGGTAGTTTTTCAGAGATATTTGTGTTCACCAAAAGTAATCAGTTTATTTTGAATGTGTGACCAAGATATTTTTCTGTTCAGTGTTGTAGTTCTAGCCCCCAGCAGCTTATATTTGGAGGAAGCATTTGAAGCACTACATTTTCAAGAGAGAAGCCAGTTGAGTTTTTTGTTTGGTTGTGTTTTGAGTGGAGTTTCTGGAACTCTAGGATCTGTCCTGTCCCTTCATTCAGCTTCAGAGTCCCTTAATGTTAATGCAATTTCTAAGGTCCTTCTGTGCTTGTTTTCCCCAATGATTTTGCCGTGCTCATTAAGCTATTTCACTTGGTTATTGATTTACATAATCTTAATTACATCCTGTTTCATACCTCATAGTGCCACAGAAGTGATGGATTGTTCCAGGCCCAAGCAATTGGAACATGTGTGATTCAGCATGATTTCATAATGTGCTCCACTTGCTTTCCTGCTCCCGTTTCTGAGAAAGAACTTACCTGTATTGGGCTCTGGAGTGAAGATAAGATAGTGCATGAAAATTGAGTGCATTAATTTTGTAAATAAATGAAATTTAAGGAAGTTTCATGTTTTATTGCCTGTTTAGTCAAAAATCACACAAGTTGAAATTTTCTGCACCTGTTCTCAATGAATAGTGTGTCAAAGTTAGTAGGTCCTACTTCAGTGTATCTATTTTTGTACTCCTATGCACTAAGCCTCAAATTGGAACCATTATTTGACACCAAATGATTTAATTTGCTGAGAATATGCTCTGCCCTCAATGAAGCTACCGAAGTGTTGCTGCGATAGACCTACCAGTCTGGACAGGCCCCCTTGTAGCAAATGTGATTTAAGGAACAGTACTTCGAGTGGAAACAGGTTAGCCTTGATAGAAACATTATTAAGATCTAGAGGTTTATTTTGTAAAAATGAGGTTGTACACAGTCTGACACATGGTCAGAGGACAGACATTGCATTAAAAACTTAAATAATATATACATATATATATAGAATGTACTGTAAAGAAAAATGTGTCTCAGAGAAACAATCTTCTTTAAAGCACGTCCCACATAAGGCACACAACCAAAATATATCAAAATAGCTTAAAGCTTTCAATACATAAATGATCAAGAATCAAAACTACAGTAGCAAAAAGAAAGGAGTACTTAAAACACCGGCAAAAATCTATTTTTAATAAATAAACTTAGAGCATTTGATGAACTCAGGACAAGCCTCTTTGGATCAAAACTGATTTAGGGAAGAAAAAAGTCTCAGAAATTCCTACAATACTCTATGTTGAATATTTTTGAAGATAAAGAAATTTTACAGGACAGAACCAAAGTTTTAGGGGGACATTACTTAAATAATATACGTAGAGTTAAAATCACTGGCTTGAAAACATAGATCAATAAATAATTGGGGTTGAAGAATTCTCGTACTGGTTGGCCACTTGCATTACAAGATATACATCGTTTTAAGTAAAAAGTGGCACTCACCAAGAATTCAAAACCTGTTTTAAATTAGCAACCATTAGGTGTGATAAAGGTACACCAATCAGGAGTAGAATTGTTATTCACTGTCACTTCCACTTCCAAAGTTATATGAAACTGGTTTCCGAGCGCGACCTGTTGTTGCTTTAGATGATACCTTAACTTCAAATGAATCTGACATATTGTCTTCACTGTCAGAATTATACTTCTTTTTAGTCTTCTGCAAAATATTTAAGGAGATTAAGCATCTGTTTTATTAACTAATTTAATTGATATATGTAACATGAGGTGTGATTAAAGATAGTATTACCTTTCCTGCTGCTTTAGAAGATCCAAAAATTTCCTCATCAGAATCAGACCCTTTCTTGGCACGCTTCTTGGGAGGTGCTTTCTTCTTTTCAGGCTGTTCTTTGGCAAGAAGCTGGCGCTTTTTAGCTGGAGCTGTAAAACAACAACAATCAACAAAAATTTTAAAAATCTCAAATGTATACCTCTATTGTCAAACCAAATGTAGAAACAAACATGGCACTTGGGGACATGACATTACTAACACCGTCCAGTGGAAGCAGTAAGTAAGCACAAGCATTTCTACAGTCTTAAATTTATTTTTGAATTGACAAAAACCACAGAGGACACCAGATAAACAATTTATTATTACTGAAGAAGATTTGGTTACCTTTCTTTTTTGGATCATCAGCTGGTTTGCTAGGAGGGGCATCATCATCTTGTGAATCACCAGCAGAGAAGAGTGAATCAAACATTTGGTCAGAAGATTCTAATAATGGAAAAGAGAAACAAAATTGACGAACATGTCATTATTTTTACTAAAATTCAAAAGCAAAATCTATCCTAAAACAAACACCTTTTTTTTCTCCTAAAAAACAAAAAACAAAACAGAGATGCTCTTTACTATCAAAAGAAAAAGTTGTATGGTGTCTTACGTTTCGCTGGTGCAGATTTTGCAGGCTTAGGCACATCCTCAAAGATATCTTCTTCGTCAGATTCATTGTCCTTCTTGGCCTTCTTCGAGTTGGACTTGGATTCAAATTCATCATCAGTATCGCTCACAATAATGTGTCCTCTAAAAAAGGAAAAAAAAAGAACATTATGTTAAAAATTAAGGAGGAGAGTTGATATAGTACGGCATTCAAAGACTTTTCAGAACTCACTCATTTTCTGGTGCGGAAGGACTTGTGCCATTGTTAGTATCTCTAAATACTAAATCTTCATCGTCAGTTCCAGCACTGTCGCTATCACCAAGCATTTGCTTGTAATTGGCCTTGGATGCAGCTGAGGGGAGGGAAGTAAGAAGGTTTACATTCAACAGGCTAATACAAACTTCCATAGCACAGTTAAGTGGTTAATTACCCGTTCGTCTGGGACCTCTTTCTCTAACTGGTGAATCAAAATCAACATCAGAAAGATCTCCATCAATATCAGATTCATCAGAATTCCAGGTGGTTTTCTTCTTAGGAGAATCTTTTTTCTTGAAGTTAAGTTTAGTCTGCTTTAAGGCGCCTATAAGAAAACAATGTCATGTAACTGACTGAAAGAAGTCACTTCTTCCCATATGGGTCGTTATTGACACCACCTAAAAATAATTCTTCAGCTACAATGAGCTTTACTACAAAACGTAACTCACCCTTGGCTTTCTTTTCAATGGCTTCAGGAGATGTGCCAACACGGTCTTTCAGTGACTTTGAGGATGCTTCAATCAAGAGATCCAAATCGTCCTTTACTTCTGCTCCATCACTCTTTCGCTTCTTAGCGCGGCCTGTTGCTCCTGGTGGCCTGGCCTTGGCAGCGTCCAGTTTTTCCGCCTTTTTGCGCAACTCCTCATCCATAGACGGGGGGATGCGCCGCCCGTTTGGATCTGGCAGTGTGTCTCCATGCACAGTGGTGTTCTTCTTGGCTCTACCAGCCCCCTTCTTCCCGCCGGCACTCGCGACAACAGGCATCTTCTTGGATTCATGCTTCTCTTTTTCTTCCCACTTGTCCAGCTGTCAGGTGAAAAGCAAACAGTTAATGTAGCTAAAAAGCTAGCATTGATCAAACAAAGCACTAAAATGGTAGGGTTTGTACCTCCTGAAGGAAGATGTCAAGGTCTTTAATCCAAAGTTTTTCAGGTGACATGGATTGAAGATCACTGAGCTCCTTCATTCTTTCATCTTTCAACTTCAGGAGTTCCTCTTTCTTTTCATGAGTCAAAGACCACAATGACATGCCAAGTAGGTAATTGAAATCATGACCATCTTCTTGTTCAGCCACATCAGATTCATCATCATTCTGTAAGTTTAAGAGAATTAATTGAGTTTGTTGAGGAACGTCAAAGTGCTTTGGCATCATTAATGTAAAGAAAACCATACTGAATCTCTGCCTTGTTTGGCCGCCCAGGCTTTCTCAGGGTCTGAATCATATCCACGAGCTTGGAGCTCCCTGATCATTTCCGCTTTCTTTTTGTTCTCAATGACCAACTTGTTACTGCATTTCTCCAAAATAAACCTATAAAAATAAAAACAGACAGTAGGTTCTGGACAGAGATGTCACAGCACAAGTATTAAACAAATACTGCATGATCACTCACCTTACTTGGTTTTGCAGCTTTCGTGACTGTCCATCCAAATAACCTTCCATATATGACTTGCGTTTTTTGTAAAGGTCCAAACGAACTCTAAAGAAGTCTTTCAATATTTCAGCAATTGTTTCATACTTGCGAAGGACCCCCATCTCATCAAACAAGCACATACAAGATATATGGATATACTGGTAAAGCTTGAATACTTTATGTAAGCCTTCTTCCTCAAACTTGGCTAAGTTATCCTTTGAAAGAGACACTACAAAGCGAACTGTTGTGTCAGTGCTGTATTCCCTATAATCTCTGCAGATAAAAAACTCAGAGTCAACAGGCATACTATTTTAAAGGTAAACACTATTAAACATTTATCATATTGCAACTTACGTTATTTTTGGTTGAGTATTGCCAGTAGGATTCAACATCGGTTCTAAAACAGACTCTTTGTAATCAGTAGTCCATTTACCAACAGGAAGTTCAGTTATTTCTATCTGTTCTTCTCTCAAGACAGACACTTCTCCATAAGTAACGAATCTGCTTTCACCCACAACATCCATGACACCAGTATGTTTTCTGTACCAAGGGAACTGAAGACACAACAAATAATATTAAATGAACAGATCTCACCATTGTGAACAATAAAGAGTAAAATAAGAAAGTCAATCAATCAATCAATCAATCAATCAATCAATCACGCAACCCCTCTCTTTGCATCTTGCGGAACTAAAAAAGAAAATTGATACTCACCATAGCAACTGGCTCATCACCATGAATCATACGTTTTATGTTTTCAACAATTTCACGGGGGTTAAAATTTGGAACTTTGGTACTCCAACCCGTACCAATACCCTCGCAACCATTTACAAGAACCATGGGAATAATTGGGCAGTACCACTGTGGTTCAATTTTTTGGTTATCATCATAAAGGTTTTTCAACAGAGGTGTGTCGGATGGATGGAAGAGAAGTTTTGTCAAAGGGCTGAAAGAAGTTTTAAAAGTCATTACTTAAGGCGCACTGCGATATGAATTTTTCTGAGAATTGCTGGGAAGTAGTAAAGGAACTTACTGCAACATAGTAAAGATATAACGGGGGCTGGCAGCATCTTTGCCTCCTGAAATCCTGGTACCAAATTGACCGTTGGGAAGCAGAAGATTAATATTGTTAGTACCAACAAAATCTTGAGCCAAGCCAATAATGGTTCCCATCAAAGACACTTCACCGTGATGGTAGCTTGACAACTCTGCGACAGAACCAGCTAGCTGTGCCACTTTCACTTCTTTCTTGTCATTCCTCTTCAAACATGTGTAAATAATCTGAAAATTTAATGAGTAGGAAACTTGGCATGATATAATGAATCAAATTTGTAAATGGCACAAAAATTACGAAGAGCACAGCATAGCAAGACAAAAGATTATTATATATTGATAATTTAATATTTCCGAACACAAACCTTTCTCTGTCCAGGCTTAAAACCATCAACCATTGATGGAATAGAGCGTTCATTGTCCATGTTCGAGAAGAGGATTAACTCTTTGTTGACAAATTCAGAATAGTTAACAGATTTCGTTGTCTTGTTATACAGGTACTCCTCAGGAAGCCCAAGCTCTGTGCGTCTCTTACAAGATTCCATCCAGTTAGTGAGCCACTCCTTTCTTTTCTCAACTTCTTTCTTGGAGAAAGCCTGAAAGTTAATGAATGAAAATAAAATGACATTTAAATAAGGCAGCAGCACACTTCCAGGTAGCCTCTGTGTCTACTTTGAAAACATGACTATACTGGCATACCATTATAATGTTGTGATCATCTTCAGCACCTTGATAATTGAACTTGATTCTGTGACGTCCCATGTCTGAGAAATATTCCTTTGCTTCCTGGGCACTAGATGTTCCCAAACCTGAAATTTTAATTAGAATTAGTCAAAGTTAAACTAGTTAATCAATTTGAAGCATTGTATCAAAGCAAAGCACCTTTGTAGTACTTTATGGTGAAGGTATGCCAATTGTTGGTTTCCTTTTTCCATTCTTCAAATTCTGGCAGGGAGAAGAAAGATAGCTCTTGTTCTTTCTTCCGGGCCTTCACAAGTGGAGTGATGAATTCTTCCAAGAAAGGCAATCGAAGCAATGAGGGCCAAAAGTGGTGAATGAAGTTGATAAGTAAACCCTTAATGTGGGAGCCGTCTTGATCCTGATCTGTCATGATCATGAGCTTGCCATATCTTAATGATTTCAAGTCATCCTGAGTTTCATACTTCTTTTTGTGCTGCAGCCCAAGGATCTTGATAATTGAATTAATTTCTGCATTTTCCAAGATTTGTTTGTGTGTAGCTTCTCTGACATTGAGGAGTTTACCACGAAGTGGGAAAATACCATATTTATCTCTGCCAACCACACTAAGCCCCGATACTGCTAAAGTTTTGGCCGAATCTCCCTCTGTAAGGATTAACGTACAATCAATGGAATTCTTCGTGCCAGCATCATTAGCATCTTCCAGCTTCGCAACTCCCCTCAGTTTAGAGGACTTCTTCCCACTCTGCTTTTTCAGGTCAGTTGATTCTTTGAACTTAGCCCATGCCTGAATAGACTCAACAATACCCATTTTGTCCACCTGTTTAAAGAATTTTTCTGTAAGATTAGGCTTGGAACCAAAGCTTTTGACTTGAAGTGTCATGTTTTCCTTGGTTTGGGAATCAAATGTGGGGTTTTCTATGAGACAGTTGACAAATATGAACATGTGAGATTTGATTTGGAATGGCTTGACAGCTACTCCTCCCTTATTCTTCTTTTTAAAAGCTTCAATTAAGTGCTTCACTATTTGATCTACAATGCAGTCAACATGGCGACCACCCTATAAGTACAAGAAATAAACTTTAGAAAGAAAGAAAGATAAAGGATCAAACAATAACAAACCAAAGATCTGCAGAATATTTTAACTTGCCTTGTATGTTGCAATACTGTTCACAAATGAGACTTGTTGAAATCCCTTTTCAGAGAGAGAAATGGCAACCTCCCAACGTTCATGCACTTTCTCGTAAATAAGAGTGGATTTATCAGCTTCATCTATGCCTCTCAAATAAAAATCAGCATACTCTTTGAAGTTTTTAACCTTACAGAATGAAAAACATGAGGGATTCAGCTTCAAGTCATTGAAGAAAAAGAAAACCTGTGAAATATACACCATTTAAAAGAGTGGTTACCTTCACTTTTTCACCATTGAGGTAGACTTTCACTCCAACACATGCCGCAGCAATGTCAAATGCTCGTCTTTCCATGAGTTTGATGATATCATCTTCTAATTCTGTCATTTTAAATTTAGTAAGATCGGGGTGGAATGTGATTTTTGTAAAATCATCGCCAGTGCACTTGGAGACTCTAGGATCAGTTGCTTTGCTCATGTTGTTGGCCCAAGTCTACAAAGTAAAATAAGATAAAAAAAAGGCATGACCCTTTGAAGTTAGGGAAAATTAAAATAACAGCGCAAAGAAACGAAACTCTTTGCTTTAAACTCAGACTGCTTACTTGTTTCAGTTGCATTCCAAACTCCTTGGATGATGTTTCCACAGTGAACTTGGTGCTAAAAATGTTACAAAGCTTGGCACCATAACCATTACGACCACCAGTGACCTTCTTCTCATCGTCGTCATAATTGGAAGAAGTGAGAAGATGTCCAAATATCATGGTCGGAACATACATTTTCTCATCTTTGTGCTCAACAACTGGGATTCCTTTTCCATTATTCCACACAGATATAAGATTCTGCTCCCTGTCACAGAATCAAATTCATATCAGTAAAAAACCAGAAAAAACATGACGAAAAGAACAAACACAGATGAACTTATGTGAAATTTGGAACAGATAAATAGTGCAAAAGTAATTGAAACTATTTACTTGTTTATCACAATTTTGATGCAGTCCATTTTGGGGTCTCTTTGTTTGTTGTCAGCAGCATTCACTAGGATTTCATCAAATATTTTGTACAGGCCAGGAACATACTTGAGCTCTTGTTGGACCATCATGTCTTTCTCTTTATCATAAACCCACATTTGCTCAGTGACAGGTTCCACAGAACCTAAAAGCAAACCAAAATTTTTTAATTCAGTAGAACAGCTCATTAATATGGTAAACAGAATCAGTAAGAAATGTGATATTTTTATACCAATGTAAGTGTCAGGACGAAGAAGAACATGCTCCAACTGAGACTTCTTTTGATAAATCTTCTCAACAGTAAGTTTCTTTTGAGGCTTTGCTGGAATAGCTTTCTGCCCCCCACCACCATTGGCAGTGGGGTTGTATTCATCATCACTCATCTTGGTAAAGTAAGGTGCTTTCTGAAAAGAGAAGAGCAGACCATAAAGAAGGATCAGTGAAGTTAGATTGCACAGGACTGTCCTTGGTTAATGATGAGAGCCATACAAGTTCCTTATGCTTTGCCACACACTTCAACTAACAAGAAAATTTTATCATTAACAAGACTTTATGAGCTACGTCTAATGAAGCGACTGGTTCGAGACTCAAATCGTAAATTCAGCAATAGATAAATTTGATTCCCACTGATGGCTGTGAATTAAAGAAGAAAAGAACAAGGCCAAAATGCATTCCAGATTACAATAAAAACAATGAAGTGAATGAACTGCTGAGATGAAATGTCACATAATATTGGGTGAAATGACAATGTATGCTCATACTTCACACAAGAGACTGTTTCAGCTTGTGACTTACAGAAAACCAACCGAAAAGACGGGCTCGAATAAACAATGATAAGGGGCCGCTGTTTTTCAGCCGGCTTGCATTCATAACCAATGGACCAAGAGGATTCGGAAGATTCTCCCAAAACCAGTAAAGGACGTTACCAAGCCCGGCTCGATGTCGGCACTGAACCAGTTCAAGGTACTACTCATGCCTCCTGCGACAAACTCAACCAAGACAAAGGGACACTTTACAAGAGCAGCACTTACATTTAACCGGCACTGAAATGGATTGGAGGTTTTACTTTCGTCTCTGAACCGAAGCCTATTCGCCGGTTACCTGCGAAAGGAAAGCGGACACTTTAACCAAATACCAACATGAGGAAGCCCGAAGAATTTCGGATTCTAAAACTGACAGCCGCATGAGTTAAGTTCAGTTAACAGAACAATGCATTCAGAAACAAACAAAACCCTTTAGAAATGTATTTAAAACTCACTGCAAAAGCGTCTTGAAGGCGTCAGGCATCCACCATTTTGCGCGTGTTGAGATGGTTGAGATGCAACGGCAGTCGCAGCAGCAGCGGTGGCGGAACGACACGGCCGGGTGTTTACCCCTTTCGCGTTCGCGCGTAATCGTTTCTTGGTACAGTCGCCCAAAATGGTGACAAATACTGATTGACACATCGATGCCCCCAGACTCTAAAGTAAAAAAAAAATTGAATTCAATTAAGTGAGCTTTTACGTTTTAATTTTCTTCGACTTAATCTTTATTAAAGAAAAATTTTCCTACCACCGCCTTGACACAAATTTTCAAGGACGTTCTGGAACGTAGAACTGCAGTAAGTCACAAGGCACCATCAAGTGAGTTTAGGCGCGAAGCCTCTGTCTAAAGTTCTTTTTCCCGCTCAAAAAACATCATTGTTCACTCGTCAGTTGGCTTATCGTCATCGTCTGGTCTTGGTCCGCGACTGACGCTGTATTTTCTTTCCTCTACTTCCTTTGTGGTTTCGGAAGATAATTTTCGAGTGCCCTCACTCTGCCGTATTGTGCAACAGTCGAAACCAAAGAAAGCAGCCAAGATGTTTGAAGCACGTTTGGTTCAGAGTATGATCCTGAAGAAGGTCCTCGATGCCATCAAAGACCTTCTCAATGAGGCCACGTTCGACTGCTCTGACTCGGGCATCAAACTGCAGGCCATGGATAACTCTCACGTGAGCTTGGTGTCGTTGAGCTTGCGGTCCGACGGCTTCGACAAGTACAGATGCGACCGCAACCTCTCCATGGGCATGAACCTGGCCAGGTGAGTTAACCATTCATTTTGTCGGGTGGCCGGGGACCGGTACAGAGGGTGTCCCAACTCGGTTTGGGGTTTAGTAGTTGTCCTCATTGCTCACCAGTCAAATCAATGTTGTGCATTCTGACCCATCGTTGCGTTCATGATTATACGCTGAACTGAGGTATTTGTTGGTCAGTCGTAATTCCTTTCCCTGGAGTAACTCTTCATCTCTCAGTTTTCTGCTATCCTTTCTCTTAGTAACTTGTATTCTAACTTCTTGAAAATTTGCTTGTCTTTTTCTAGCATGACCAAAATCATGAAGTGTGCGGGTGGAGACGACGTGCTGACCATGAAGGCCCAAGACAATGCCGACACAGTTACGTTCATGTTCGAGTCACCGAACCAGGAGAAGGTTTCTGACTATGAGATGAAGCTAATGAACTTGGACCAGGAACACTTGGGCATTCCTGTAAGTTCAACAATTTAATTGCAATAATTCATATCCTGGCCACTTTAATTCTAAAGCTGTCAATTTTTTTACAGGACACAGACTATTCCTGTGTTGTCAAAATGCCATCAGGAGAGTTTGCTCGCATCTGCAGGGACCTTAGCCAGTTTGGAGAGTCTGTTGTGATTGCCTGCACCAAGGAGGGTGTTAAATTTTCAGCTGCAGGTGATATTGGCTCAGGTAAGAACTCATGTGATTGTTTCCAAACTATTATCTTAATTTTTTTAAAGACATTGTGTGTTATTGATTACCTACCTGATTTGCAGCCAACATTAAACTAGCTCAGACTGCCAATGTTGACAAGGAAGAGGAAGCTGTTACAATTGAAATGCAGGAGCCAGTAACTTTAACCTTCGCCTGCCGATACTTGAACTCCTTCACAAAAGCTACACCTCTCTCTAACCAGGTTTGTGGATGGAATTTAATGGTTGCCTTGTTTCTCTGTTCAAAAATTAATTCAAGTTTGTTTTGTTTCACAGGTGTGTTTGTCCATGTCTGCTGATGTTCCTCTTGTGGTAGAATACAAAATTGGAGAGGTTGGACACATCAGGTATTACCTTGCTCCCAAGATTGAAGAAGAGGAAAGCCATTAAGTGTACTGTACATTATTTATTTTTAATTTTTCTGTTTGCACCTCATGTGTTTGTCAATGTCATTCCTCAAAAGCATGTTTGATAAGGTATTCGAAATGATCAGCTCCATAGTCTTATTTTAATAAACTCTTATTTTTTACTATGTGTGATTTTTTATTAATCCAATGTGTGGGACATAAAGGATTTGATTAGAGAACTAGCAGCCTTTCTTTGTATTGCAACTAATTTCTTTTGTACTCTTCAGTTTTACATGCAATCAAGAGACTAGATAACAAACAAAAGTGCGATAATTGACTGTGATTCAACATGAACTCAAAAATCTATTATGGTACCATTCTTACTGTTCATTTGAAAGGATTTGATTTTCAATCACCAACGAGTTTCAAAAATTAATTTATGAAAATAGCGGTAAGCCTTAATTCTCTCAATGAATGAAGATAACAAAGCTGAGCAGAATACCCATGTACAGATAATTGAGAACTAACTTAATTGTTAACGATCTTCAACCTCAATAATTTTAACTAGGATGTCTACACCAACATCACCCTCATGCTCTGCAATCTGGGGCTGAAGTCTCCTTAGGGTGTTCTTCACAATCTGCAGAAAACATTAGAAAGTTACTTTGTTGAAACTGGTGACTTTCTGTTAATGTTCCTTAGCAGTGTTCATGTTACCTTTTGGATGAGAGCAGGACTTGGCTCGCCTCCATGACTGCCAGCCGGTACCTTCTTCACAGCTGTCCGCACGAGCGTCGGCTCGGTTTTGATGTCCTGTGCTGTGCCATCGTGCTCAACCTTGAGGGAAAGAGGGATTGAGGGGATCACATCATTGTTCATTTAAAAAGAAACAAAAATCAACAAATTTCTATGAAAGAAGTAGAAAAACTTGATAATACTTCAAAAAATACCAAATTAGCTATTAGCGTTTAAGAAAATCAACATTGCTAAGATTCTTAAATTATTACAATTCACCACGGCTGGCTTAAAGGGGATCTCAAATAAAGCAACAAAGTAAGATTATACTTTACCTCAACCTGGGGCAGGTTTTGAGTGGGGGGTGCTGGCGACAACCGTCTGCCGTGTCCTCGTGGCCGCTGTTGGTCCGGACTGCTCTGCACCGAGAGGGACTCTTCGGACACGGTTCTGGCTGGAGCCTGCGGCCGCCTCCTCCGCTGAGGTGGTGGCGTTCGCCTCGGCACCTCGCTGACATCCTGCGCGTCCTCCACGGGCACAGGCCTGGGCCGTAGACGCCTGCGGAGGGGCCGCCGCTGTGGCTGGACGGGCTGGAGGGCCTCGAGGTCCTGCGCTTCCTGAGGCGCAGTGGCGGGGGTGGAAGGGACCGCGTCGTCCGGGATGAGGTTGTCGTCAGGCGCGTCTGTCACGGGCCTGGGACGAAGCCGTCGACGTAAAGGCCGCTGTTCGGACACGGAGACATGCTCCTCTTCCTGCTGGGGCTGGCGGCTCGGGACCGCGCCTGCGACGTCCTCGCTGGCTCCAGCACCAGTGCTAGCTCGCACGGGGTCCGGGCGGCGCCGGGCCGGCTGGCTGCGCTGCGGCTGGACAAGAGGAGCATGTTTCGGTCACACCACTGCATTTGATCAGGGTGGCACGTCTGCAGGCCGAGTTCGAGAGTTCGAACAGTGCTCTCGCTGTCATGAGTGAGGCGAGGCTCCATTGGAATGCAAGAGAGACAGCGAAGAAGCTCTGTTCGAGATGAGCCGGCTCGGCTGGGCGCTATGGGTAATTGTCAAAGGAGCCGTCGCGTTACTTGTCGCGTGCCGCCTGAGGTAGGCAGGTGCAAGCTTTGCAAGGCAGTGGCTGCGGTCTGGGGTCCAACGAGGCGTCCCGCGCCGGGCTCGTGGTGCGGCACGTGGTGCGGCCGAGACGCGACTGCAGTTGCACTGGCGCGGCGTTTCGTCCTGGGTAATGACTGTCGTGCGGGTGTAATGCCGAGCCGACCCCGTGTTCCGTGTCGTCGTGTCGAGTCGCGCCACGTCGGGATGAGTCCCGTGTCCCAATACCACTGCACCACATTCGAGGTGGTCATTCCCTACCTGGTCGCTGCCCTGCCGGACGCGGTGGCTGGCCCTGTAGCGCTGAGGGCCCCTGGTCGCCGGGATGGGCTCGAAGGGGGCCTCAGGGGCGTCCTCGTGGGCCTCTTCACTGCGTGCGGTGGGTCGAGATCGCGAGGCGGGTTGCCGTCGCTGCGGAGGGGGTGTGGCGGGGGCCTCATCGTGGACGTCACCTTGCTCGTTGCGCTGCGGGGGCGGCTGGTACTGGTTGGCGTGCTTGCGGGGCTTCACCCGGAGCACGTCGCCCGAGCCACCCGCGTCCGACGCGAACGTGCGCTTGGGGAACTTGCTGCGGTAGCCCGGCGGCAGGTCGGCGTCGGCCTCGACGCGCTGCTCCGTGGACGCGGTGGGCACGTCCTCCTGGGCCACCTGGTCGTGGAGGGGCGTCGGCGCTCCGGCAATGTCGTTGCTTTCCAGGTTGCCGTCGTCGTCGAGGTCGTCCTCGGTGGGCAGGTGCGTGGGGTAGCGCCGCACCGCCTCGTACGAATCCACCACGGCGTCGCTCTTGGCGTCGTGCTCCGCCTCGGGGACGTTCAGCTCGGCCACCTTCTTGGGGCGGACCGGGCGTCGGACGGGGCGCCGCTGCAACAAGAAGCGCAGGGTGGAGGCGACCGTGACATGCATGCACGCGGACACACTTGCAACACACCCGCCTCAAACGCACACGGCCGCCTATTAAACTTTTTTGTGGAATTTCGACGGTGTCCGTAAACGGCAAAATAAAATCTGATAACGGGGCCTTGCCGCCCTGCCGCCATGCCCATAACGACCTTGTTCCACGACGCTCTTTCGCCACTTGGCGGCTGCCCCTGTGCCCTGCCCGCCCTGCCATGTGTGGCCGAGCGGAGTCAAGCGGAGTGTGTTGGTCCGGTTTTGTCCTCTCTATGGCTGCGCGCAGAAACCTGCCGCCGCTGCGGACTGATTCTCAGAGCGTTTTTGTCGCCCTGTCTCTCTCGCACCTATACTGGACGCTCCATGAGTGCGAGAGGAACAGGGCGTCGAAGCCCGGCAGTCCGTAGACAGTCCGCAGGCAGAGCGAGAGGCAGTGCTCCCATTGTAATGACAGGGACGGGACGGGGCAGGCCGGTCGGCTCCATCGGCCACTCATGACGGCATGCCGCTGCCCATGGCAATCGAGTCCCCGAAGCGCAGCGCGGCGCGGCGCGCAGCCACAATCCCAAAGACTGCCCGTAGAGAGCCATCGCTACTCCCCGCGCAAGAGGCTCGGCGGCGGCCAATCTACTACACGCGGGGGGTCGGCAGGGAATAATTTAGCATTGAGTGCGTCGAGGAGAGGGGCAGCGACGGCACTTTGGTTGTCATTTCATGATCTTCCGACTCGTCGCGAAGGCCTGCGTCGTCGCGGCGCCCACACTGCCCGGCTGCAGCGCCATGCGCTTGTCCAATACGCGACCAAGGTCGCCGACCTGTCATTGGCCGAGGCGGAGCGGAGGCCCACGGCGTGGCGAAGAAGAGCGTCTTGTGACGCTGCAGCGCTGCAGCAGACTGACCTGCAGCGCGGGGCTGGCGGCCACCTCGTTGGCGTCGTCCTCGCTGAGTCGGCGCTGGCCGCGGTGGCGAGCTCCGCGCGCCGTAGTGCTGGCCGCCACATCGTGGCCCTGCTCGTCGGGGAGCACCGCGTCGAAGCGCCGCTGTCCCGGCGGCAGCTGCGGGGTGTCATCCGTCACCGAGGAGCCCGCGGACGGGTCGCGGTGCCCCGTGCGGGACCGCTTGCGCACCTGGACGGAGAAATGGAGCCATCAGAACATGTACAAGACGCCAAGCAGGCAAGCAGGGCAGTGTGCTGGGCAGTGCGACGCAGTGCTGCGTCGCGGCACTCACCGAGTAGGGTCGACGGTGTCCCTCGGGGAGGTCCGGGATGTGCGCCACGCCGTCATCGTTGCAGGGCACGGCGAACTCGGCGCCGCCCTCGGCCGCGGTGGCGGCAGCGAACGCCGCGCACGCAAGCAGCGCCAACGGCTGCAGCGGACAAAGCTGAGATTAATACTTAAATGAGGGACTTGGATGACACCGCCACGCCACACGCCCGCGCCCACGCCGCCGTGCCGCGAAACCAGGCGCGGCGCGTCACGGCGCGGCGGCGCGCGTGTGTGAATCATAGCGTTCAAAAGGATCCGAGGACTCCACCGCCTCGCCTCGCCTCGCCACTACTCGCTACCCGCTGGCTGCGTGTCAGGACTAGCCAACTAGTCGGTGCCGACTTGGAGGCCAGGCCGCGGGCCCAAGGGGCCGCGGGCCGCAGCAGTGACCCAGTGGCATACAGGGACGGTGCCGCGGTCGCTCGGCACGCCTAAATGACGCATAAGTGAGACGTCAGGTGGGACGGTCTGGGCCTGGACGGTCCTGGAGTCCTGGACACATCTCGCTCCAGCGCCGTGCAGCGCCGTGGGACTGCATGTCGCAAGGAGGGCGCGCGCCGCGCGAAGTGGTGTCGGTGGGTTGCGGGCGAGGACGTGCCAACGTGCCCATCGAGGGAGGCCGTTGAAAGCAATCGAAAGGGAGAGGGGCGAGGTGGAGATAGCAGTGAGATAAGTAGTGCAACCCGAAAGCCGTGCCCGCGCCTCTCCGATAAGTCGGAAGAGATCCCACTTCCTCATCAGTCAGGATGGCCGAGCGGTCTAAGGCGCCAGACTCAAGGCTGATCCCTTGCTCCGAGTCGGAGCCGAGTGTTCTGGTCCTCGTCTGAGGGCGTGGGTTCAAATCCCACTTCTGACATAACTTTTTATTGACATGAAGTGGCCGAGTCAATGCGCTCCTCCGTCGTTGGATTCTATTTTTCGACACCCCGCCTTGTTTGCTGCCTTCCCTCGTCCGGGACGCCCCCGCCCCGGTGGCACACAAGGTGGCACATGGTAGCACACGGAGGCCGGCAAGGCCAAGACCAGCCGGCACCAGCCGAGGCTAGGCTCCCGCCGCGACACGCAGTGGGTGTCACCGCGTTGGAGTTCCCCGCCGCCGAGGCAGGGCGAGGCAGAAGCACACACAATACAATCGAAACCAAACCGTAAACACTAACCACACGTGCCGCGTGTCGCGGGCTGCGGGCCGCGTGCGATCCACGCCGCGTTTCGGAAATGACCGCACAGGTGATCCAAACGACCCGGCCGAACCGAGAGACCAAAAGGCGGGTTTCGCGTCGCAGGGGCACGCCTTGCGAAAGGCCCACCGCGCCCCGCCCCGCCCCGCCCCGCGAGCAGAAGCGCCCACCGGACCGGCTGGAGGGGCGTGTGGACTGCGACACGCGTGTTGCCATGGTCTCGACGGCGGCAGCGCGCGCGAAACAGAATCACAGGCTCAAACAATTTGACAGAATAAAAAAGAGACCTGCGCAAAAAGGCTCTGGCGACCTTGCGCCGTTTATAATTGACGTACATCATGTTGGTGGATCCTGAAAAAATCGGGGGGAAACTGGTTTGTCGCTTTGAGTAAGCCGAGGGCGAAATTAGGCAACCCGCGTCGTATGGCATCGCGACGTGATAATTACGTGTCCAGGTGGCGCGCGGGGCGTGGCGGGGCGTGGCGGGGTGGGGCGTGGCGGGCAGTCTTCCCGGGAGCCGGCAAGCGGGATGGCACCTGGGACCGGCGTCCTTGACCCAATTCGGATTAGTATTTCGGACCACGCGAGAGTCTCCGCCGCCCATGCTGGTTCGGCCGCGCCCGGCCGCGCCCGGCCGCGCCTGGCCACGCCCGGCGCGCTGCGTTCGAGTTTTCATGCCGCCTGCTGCCACTGCCATTGCCGTTGCCGCCGCACTGAATGGATGTGTGGATGTCTTCTCGCGGTCCAGCCGAACGCGGAGTGATACGCCTGCGCCCGCCTTGCCGCCTTGCCTTGCCACACCACGCAGCCACTTCGGGCCACTTCGGGCGCGGGCGCCGGACCGCGGGCTGGTTTCGAACACGCACTCTGCGCCCCGTCGCTCTGCCTCCCTCCCACCCCGAAGGGCCGAAGGGCCGAAGGGACGCTCCATGAGTGCGAGAGAGACAGTGGGACGAAAGGGCGGTTCGGAATCATCCTGCTGCCCAACTCGATCATGTGCCAACGCCCCCACGCCCCGCGCCTCCAACCACGTCACGTAGGCTGTACGCTTGGCGGCACGTCCGAGCCGGTCCCACCGCCCCCTCGCGTGCTGGACTCGAAGAAGACCGGGCCAAGTCCGAGCCTCGTTACCGATCATCTCGATGATGCGAGGCTCGTTAGGGAAAGGAGTAGTACCGGCAAATGGGTCGTGGCTCGTGCCCGGCCCCGCCCCGCCCCGGACACCACGCTGAACGTACTCACGAGCTGCCTCATAGTTCACTGTCCTCTGCGCCGCCTAGAAGACACGCAGCCTCTCGCAAGGTCGGCAAGGCCCTCGCCGTCGTCGTCCGGCGACTCTCTGGCCGCGTCTCTGCTGCAACCTGGAGGAAGAAGCAGAGGCAAGAATGACTAGCAAATGGCGACGCGGCAGGTTCGGGCAGCGGTCACGCACATGGCCCAAGTTTTTGTTTGTTTTTGCATCCCGAAGGACGCGGACGAGGAAAAGAGCGCGGCCGAGCTAGAAGCTAGAAGGGCACTTTGCTCCCTGGCCGCCAGCACTGCGCCAGCACTGCGCCAGCATGCGCCAGCAGTGATGAATGCTGGGTCGCGCGGCCCGCGGCCTGGGGGCACCTGTCCTGGCCTGGCCGGGCCAGTCCGCCGGCCCCCCGGACGGGATGCATGTGGTGCAAGTCGGGATCATGAACCTGTTCAAGGTCGGCCCCGCCCCGCCCCGCCCCGCCCCGCCCCGCCTTGTCCGGTGCCTGCATCGCCTTACGTCACGCAATCAGGCCGACCAACAATGCGGCAGGCCGGCAGGCGAAGGGGCGCGAAATGGGAATGAGGTGGGGGGCGGGAGGAACAGAGACGGGGCGACGGGCCGACGGGCCGACGGGCCGACGGGGCTCCGGTCTCCGAAACTCGACTCGGCGTCATTGGCACGGCCGGGCGTCCATCATGTCCAAGGAAGCAGCTGCGCCTCCCGGACCGCCTCGTCGCTCCACGCTGCAGGATGGACAGTCGTTTCGTCGCCCCGTCTCTCTCGCACCATGGGACTACCCGTGCGGGTGCGAGAGAGACACAGCGACAGAGCACTGTTCGGAATCGCGCGGCTGTCGCGTTGTTGGGCAATCCGGCATCGCGTGATACGGCACGATCTGCCGCAGCATCGCCAACAACCAACAATCCGTCTGAGCGCCGCGTAGCGCCGCGTGAAGAGGGATTTGAATATACAGTGATACAGACCCAAGACGGCGCCACTGACCGCGCATTCGGCGAGTCCATTACTTGCCGTTCGATCCGCCAGTCTGCCGTGAGAGGCTGCGCATTTTTTTATCGTCCCATGATGGGGCTGCGATACGTACGCCTCAGAGGCTGGCGATGATGAGTACCAACGGGGAGGTTTCGGCTTCGCGACCAACTCACCTGCGTCGCTGCGTCGCTGCGTCGGGGGAGTCCGTGGGGCACCTGCTGCACGCCGCGCTGTTGTGTTGACTGACTAACGCGGTGGAGGGACCGCCGGGACCGCCGCTGCCTCCTCCAGGCTCCTCCAGACCGCCCGGCCCGGCCCGGCCCGGCTCGGCTCGGCGCGGTCCGGCCCCACTCCGGATCCTGTGGCGCGGCTGGACTCCGCTCGGAGCGACATTAATAAAGACTGGACCCTTTACAGGCTTCAGGACTCTCCGATCGAAACAGCCATGTATGTTTTGAACGCATCTCGCCGGGGGTTCAAGTAAAGCATCGTGGCACGTTCCCGTTGATGTGACATCATGACAATGCAACATGCATCCGGCGTTCGAGACGTCCTTAGACCCCTGCAGAAACGGATCCAGAATTTCCGTTCTTTTGGTGACGGGTGTGTCGCATGGCGTGCTTCTCGCCTCTGGCGACTCCCTCTCCCCCTCTCTGAACGCTCTCGATCCGCGCCTGCCAGTACACTGGCAAACACACCGGGAGGTCTCGACCTTCCAGAAAGGACGAAGCCCTACCCTTTCCGTGGATGTAATTGTTTCCTCCCTAGGACGTCTGGGACCGAAATAAAGCCTTTCCTCGCTCGTCGGTGGGTCACCCTATAGAAGTGTGCCACACATGCGCTTGAGACGGAGCAACAGTATAGCAGCGCCGCCTGCCGCGCTGAGTCCGCCATTTTGGTGGGTCCCATGGATCCTCCAGCGACACGGGCCGTTGCACATCGGTACCTGTGATGAGGATCAGACGCTAGTCCCTAGCGGCCAGGGGTCCTGAAAATAACGAGACTGCCCAGCAGAGGCACCGTGCGCTTTCAGTTGAAATCGGGATGAAGACGAACGGTCTCTTTTTTTCGCGCGCTCCTCCCCGTGCACCATGCACGTTCGCAAATAAATGGTTCTGCGTGGGCGGTGATTTCCTCTTCTTTTTCTCTGAGAACTTCCTGCTATGCACTTCGGAGCCAGGCAGCCGAGCAGCGAGCGAGCTGCAAGCGTCGCGGCCGGTCGCGGCAGGCAAGGCGAAGAAGATGAGTTAGCCTGACATTGAGCGGCCCAACCTGTTCCCAAAGCGCGGGTGACGCACTCCTTGGCCACGGCGAGGCACGCGGGCACGCAGGCTCGCCGCGAGGGCGAGGGCGGGTGGCGGGTTTCTGTCCACGGCCCCTGCGGAGTAACTCGCCGCGTCGCCCGCACGCCCGCTCGCGAGGTGCAGCGCGGCCAGCGCGGCCACCGCTTGCTGGCGCGGACTGTGTCCAGCCGCTCCAGCCGCCCAGCGGCTCAAGGACGTGAAGACGTGAACTCCGGGAGGCGAACCGGCCCGGCCGGGCCAGCCGGGCCACGGAGGGAGCCGTCAACTTGTTTTCATTTTCACGCCCGAACTGCCTCCCCCTCCCCTCCCCCTTCCCCCGGCCGGCACTGCGAGGGGCGCATCATTCCCTGTTCGCGGACACGCCGGCACTGCGGCACTGGGCGATGCGTGCTCGACGCGTGTCGTTTTTCCAAAGCGGAAACGCCAGACCGCCGAATGAGGCCCGCGACGCACCTGCAGACTCATTCCGAGAGTCGCACTCATGGGGCGTGTGTGACGCAGACACAGACACAGAGCGAAGCAGACGGCTCTCGGAGCCAGCCCGCTGGCCCGCAGAAGGGCCCTCGCCAGACTATTCCTGTCGCGGCGTATTTAGGAATGCGCCGTCCGGAGGAGACCGGGAATTTCAGAAAATCACCGTTTTTGCTGACTTTGAGCTGTCACTGCATCCAATTTAGTTGCGGTCAAAGGCCTCCCTCGACGCCTTACTATTCTGAAGACCCTACTCTTTCATGCCCCGCCTCGGGAAGGCTTTGACCACTGATAGTTTGGGAGCAGTGGTCTCGCAAAAATGGTCAAAAAGTAAATGAATTTCAGGAAATCACCGTTTTTGCTGACTTTGAGCTATCACTGCATCCAATTTAGTTGCGGTCAAAGGCCTCCCTCGACGCCTTACTATTCTGAAGACCCTACTCTTTCATGCCCCGCCTCGGGAAGGCTTTGACCACTGATAGTTTGGGAGCAGTGGTCTCGCAAAAATGGTCAAAAAGTGAATGAATTTCAGAAAATCACCGTTTTTGCTGACTTTGAGCGGTCACTGAATCCAATTTAGTTGCGGTCAAAGGCCTCCCTCGACGCCTTACTATTCTGAAGACCCTACTCTTTCATGTGCCGCCTCGGGAAGGCTTTGACCGCTGATAATTTAGGAGCAGTGGTCTCGCAAAAATGGTCAAAAGTGATTGAATCCCCGAAAGTATGATTGTCATTTCATTGGATGATGTT
Organism: Thrips palmi; assembly: GCF_012932325.1. NCBI lineage: Eukaryota > Metazoa > Arthropoda > Insecta > Thysanoptera > Thripidae > Thrips > Thrips palmi. Next base: position 5,898,474 of record NW_023144632.1, on the reverse strand, counting down.
GATTACGCGCAATGATTATCTTGAGTCGGGTACCCCTTGAAATAAGCTGTTCCATTTTTACCCTGTGTCCCATAATTGCCCCAACTGACCCTAATACTAATACAAATTATTCAATTCAAGGGGAAGGGGGAAGAGGCCGCCGCGCCGCGTCTCTCCGCTCGCTGCGGAGATACTTTGCGCGACCGGTGCCCGCCCGCCTGGCTCGATTTTCGCAGCTTTCCGCCAAATTCCAAATTTCCAAATTCCAAATTTCCAAATTTTAGGGGGGGGGGGGCAGCCGGCCCACCCTGCACCCCACTTCCGGCGCCCCTGCCACGACGTGGAGTGCTGGGTCCAGCCCTCGGTCCAGCCGGGCCGGGCCGGGCGTGCTGCGGTCCGCGCCCGCGCGCTCCTTGTACATCCTTGCGGCACCGGTACACAGTGCAGCAGCTTTCGTCTTTCGTCGCGCTGTCTCTCTCTCCGAGGCGTCCCGTAGGAGGAGTGCGAGCGAGACAGCGACGGAGCACTGTTCGGCGTCAGACTGCAGTCCGTACAGTCCGTGCAGTGCGACACGTTGCATGACAATGGGCGGTGGTGGCGGCGGCAGCGCCTTTGCAGTCTTGCAGCGCCGGTCGCCGAGCCAGTCGCCCACCATTCATTGGGGAAACGAGACGAGAGTGTCCCGAGCCATCCACGAGCATGACACATCGGAGCGGCCGGCCGAGCCCACTGTTGACCAACCTGGAGCCACAGGTCCACTCCATTTCTTATGCGCGGCAGCCCCGCGGCAGCCGACGAGTCCCATTCCTTTTTCCTAATATGGGTCACTGACTGGCGCGAACCGACACACAATTGCTTGTATTTTCCAGCTTGGCAGATTCACATTTCAGTCGAAATTTGAGCGATGGGTATCGGAATAAGGTGCAAATTAGAAGTTAAATAAATCGTCCTTTATTTTCAGTTTTGCGTTTTCGGTACTGTGACTTGGTGGTGGGCAGCCGTGCTCACGCCTGGGGCAGGTGGGCACCGGACGCGCGGAAGCCGAGCTCGTCGGCCACCCAGTTGACGGAGTAGAGCACGCCGTCGGGGCCGGTGTAGGAGTAGGTGCCCTGCTTGGCCACGGCGGGGCCCTCGGGGCCGCCGCCCACCAGGGAACCCTCCTCGGAGGCGGTGATGCCGTTCTCGGTGGCGTAGCTGTTGCAAGAAACAAACAAGTGGAAGCTGCTTTGTGACACACCAAAAATCGCCTGTGCCTGCGGCATTGGAACTCACTGGGCGCGGTAGGGGCCGCTGGGGTCGACCTCCTGCACCTGCTTGAGGATGCGGTACTTGTAGGCGGGGGCGTAGCTGCCGCTGCCGCTGCCGGCGTACAGACCGCCCAGGGAGTAGTGGCTGGAGCTGGCCAGCTGCGGACAATGGTCGTGTCAGACATGGCAGCACGACGCGAGCTCCGGGCTGTTAGGCACCTTTCTCGACGAAGCCGCCGGACTGGTTGACCACCTCTCAGGCGCCGCGTGGCGAGAGCGGCCGAGCGGCCTAGCGCCGTGCGGGTAGGCCGCCCAATCAGCCGGGCGGCACGCGTGTGCAGCGCGCGGCCTACCCGCACGGCGATTGCGATTGCGATTAATGCCTGGACCACAAATGATCGTCTGGCTTTCGGGCCCGCCCGGCGCTCGCCGACCTCTTGGCGTCCCGCTACAGTTAGGACTTACCGGGCTGCTGTAGGTGACGGCGGGCGCAGAGATGCGAACCGCGGGCTTGCTGACGTAGTCTACGGCCACTGCGGGGCTCTGGACGTACTGGAAGGGGGCCTGGTAGTACGCGGCGTTGGAGGTGACGACGGCCGGGGTGTACTCGCTACGGTACGCACCGATTGCGGGCGTGTACTGGGTGTACACGTTGTTCGTGGTGACGGCGGGGTTATACTGGGAGTAGTACGCATTGCTGGACGAGACTGCGGGGGTGTACTGGGAGTAGTACGCCTTGCTGGAGGAAACTGCGGGGGTGTACTGGGAGTAGTATGCATTGCTGGAGGCGACGGCGGCGGGGCTGTACTGGGTGTAGTACGCGCTGGGCTCCGAAATGTATTGGTTCTGGTAGTTGTTGTAGCCGAACGCAGAGCGTGGGTAGGCGGGCTGGCGCCCGGACAGCGTCACGGGGCTCCTCAGGGTGCTGAAGTGGAACACGTCATCGTGGTAGTCGGCGCGGGTGGCGGCCACGACGGCCAGCACTGCGAGAACCTGCAGCACGGGGTCAAAACACTTAAACACAGTCCACAGCAGCGCGCCGCGCTTTGGAGGGGCGCCGAACGGGGCTGCAGGGGCTGCAGGGGCGCACTCACGATGAGCTTCATGTCGGCCAGGGTGAACTCTGAAGCACGCACGAACCACACTTAGACACGCGATTCGATTCGCACACGTTGAACCGGCGAAGTGTTCGAGACGACTGTGACCGAGAAGGCGCTGCGCTCCTTTTTATGTGGAAATCTCAGCGAGGAGTGGAAAACAAAGCAAGATGACTGCTTTCTGCTATCGCGAGTGGCGCCCGGTAAGCGGCGGCAAGCCCGCATAATAGACAAGGCGGCCGAACTCCCGAATTCCCGCACGCCACGGCGCGGCATGGCGCCTCGGAGTGCCGGGGAGCCCGACCGACATCGGAGGCACTCGGAGGCAGCCCGCATTTGCATTACACATTGGGCGTCGTCACGGCCGCGGCGTCTTGGTCCTCTTCATCCGCGTCTCCCACGCGACGAGGTGCCGACAGTTGCCCGCTTTCGCCGCACGCGGCGCACGCCGGCGCACGCCAAGGAGGTCTTGAACGAGTGGACTGCGCGGCCTCATGGCTGTCTTTCAATCCATGCCTGAATCAATTTTTTTCAAAACAAATTTCTGCATGTTAAATTTTGATTAAATTCTAAAAACCCAAATTTTGACTTTGACCTTGCACTTTTAATGAGGCGCTCTTTTTACCCGCGCCCCTCGCTTGCAGTGTCGTAGACAAGCCGTGTTTGCCGTCAAAAAATTGAACTCGGCCAGGAGTTCTTTTCGGTTGGTAAACGTGGAGCGAACTAGGCATGAAAATGTGCGGATGTTGACATGTACGTGGCGACGGCACACTCACCACTCGACGCATGGTGTGCGTGTGCGGCTCTGAAAAGTAGATCGGGCCTGGGGATGAACCTAGAGTAACTGGGCCTCCCTGCAGTGCCGCTCCGCTTTATACGTCGCCAGAGCACTGTGTGAACGTGTCGCGCGAATCGTAAGCTCATCCTTTTTACGGCGCTTGTTCTGTTCTGCGTGGCCTCGTCGAGGTACGAGCGCGGAAGAAGTGTTCCTTTTTCTTTTGGCGCGCATTCGACCTGCCCGGACCTGCCAGTTTGGGAGTGCGACGGAGACAAAGTGACCGGGCGGGGCGGCCGGGCGACCCGACCCGCGGCCATGCCGTCGCGGCCATGCCGTCGTGTCGAGATAAAATCTTGATTAGCGCCGCCCAAGTTGTCGCACCTGGAGCCGTCGTCTGCTTGGGCCTGCTTCTCCGCCTTGCCATCTTCCCTCGGCCTTGCTGGGTCGAGGCCCGGCCGTGCCGTATGAGGTTTATATTTCCATGATATTTCCAAAGTCGCGTTAAATGAGAATGTGGTTTTTCAACAACGTAACGCTACCTTTTCAGTTAGCAGCAACTAATGTGTGCTTAAGCTGCTGATTCGTGTCAAAAGAAATGACGACTGTGTGCAAAGAGACAATAAAGTTGAATGTTTTGACATTTGGGATTCAATTAAGCAGGGATAAAAACATGGTGGGTTTAGAAGATTGCTAGTTGTTTATTTTTTTTTTGAGTTTGGTACATGAGACCGGGTCGAGAATTCTTTTCAGTGCGGGTTGGAGACAGCAGTTTAGTGCTTGTAGACCAGACGACCCTCGTCGTCGTACTGCTCGCCGGAGGCGGCATTCTCCTCCAGGGACTTGAGGATCTCAGCGGGGATTGGGGGAGGGGTGGGGAGGTGGTCGCCGGAGGCGCGGAAACCGTTCTCGTCGGCGATGTAGTTGACGGTGTAGACCTGGCCGTCAGCGCCGGTGTAGGAGTAGGAGCCCTGGGCGGCGACAACAGCGCCCTCAGCGCCAGCGACGAGGGAACCCTGCTCGGTGGCCTGGATGCCGTTCTCGGTGGAGTAGCTCAGCTTGTAGGGGCCAGAGGGGTCAGCCTCCTGGACCTGGGACAGGATGCGGAACTGGGGTCCGTTGTAGGCGTTGGCGTAGGTGGCGACGGAGTCGGACTGCTGGGAGTACAGGTTGTTGGCGGAGTACTGGGAGACGGCGACGATGGGCTTGGCGATCTCCTTGATGGCGGAGTACTGGGAGTAGGCGGGCTGAGCGACCTGCTTGACGGCGGCGTACTGGGTGTAGGCGGGCTGGGCAACCTGCTTGACGGAGTACTGCTGGGTGTAGGCGGGCTGGGCAACAGCGGAGTACTGGGTGTACACGGGCTGGGCGATCTTCTTCACGGCGGAGTACTGGGAGTACACGGGCTTAGCGACCTCCTTGACGGCGGCGTACTGGGTGAAGGCGGGCTGGGCAACAGCGGAGTACTGCTGGGTGTACACGGGCTGGGCAACCTTCTTCACGGCGGCGTACTGGGTGTAGGCGGGCTGGGCGACGGTGTACTGCTGGGAGAAGATAGCGGGCTGGGCGATCTCCTTGACGGCGGAGTACTGGGAGTACACGGGCTGGGCGACCTGCTTGACGGCGTACTGCTGGGAGTACACGGGGATCTCCTCCTCGACGCTCTTGACGAGCAGGGGGGCGGCGACCTGCTGGGCAGAGTACTGCTGGGTGTAAGCGGGCTGGGCGACCTGCTTCACAGAGTACTGCTGGGTGTAGGCGGGCTGGGCCACGAAGGAGTACTGCTTGGCGACGGCGGGGGCGGCGTAGGTGGTGTACTTGTTGGTGATGACGGGGCTGGAGGCCTGGACGAAGGCGCTCTTCTGGAGACCGCTCACGCTTCCCACGGTGGAGAAGTGGAAGGTGTCATCGTGGTAGTCGGCGGCGGCCACGGCCAGGAGGGCGGCGAGGATCTGTAAAGAGAGGCACCGCGTCAGTCAGGACGCCAGGACCGCCAGGACGCTGAAGAATGGAGATGGTCTTGCCCTGCCGCCGGAGGGGGCGAGCGCCTTGAGGGCGACTTCCACTCACCAGGACTTTCATGGTGCTGCTGGGTCAGAGGAGATCGCCGGCTGACTTGAGAGTGCCAGCTCTGTCGCCAATGCGCCCATTTATACGGCCTCGCGTGGGCCGTGCTGGCACGGCCCGGAGTCCTTGGCAAAAAGAAGGAATGGGTGCTTCGGTATCATTTTCGGTATCGGTCTGGGCCGAGGCGCCGAGGCTGGGCCGCATTGGCATTCGGATTCAGCGGATTCAGCCGGACACACCGCGGGGATGGGCTGAGGTGGACCGAGGCATCTCGCGGAAAAAAAATGATTAGCGAAACTAGTGTGCGGACAAAAGGAGGAGCACGGAACCATCAAGCGGTCAGCGGGCGATGCCCCGGCCGGTCCGCGCTCCGCACACGTAAGCCTACTCTGGAAACCAACCGGGGGAGCCACGAACGCGGAGAAAATGCAGCGAGGAAGTGAAACATTTAGTGTAGGATACATGGTGTTTCCAACTTCTCAATAAACAAATTATATAAGAACTAAAAACAAAGACTTACGCTTGGTTTTGAAAATTTTGCACAACGCAGGAGACATTGTCGTTTAGCCTTTTCTGCGTTTTCGGACACACTAAATTCTTATGGACTTTTTTATGCATAGTTTTGCATGCACAGATACGTCCATATGTTATGTATAATATTATACATCACTGTGTACATTTTATGCAGGAAGATGCATAAAATGTACACAGTGATGCATAATTTTATACATACCTTATGGACGTTTCTGCGCATGCATAACTATGCATAAAAAATGCATATACGTATTTAAAAAGTCCATAAGAATTTAGTGTAGAGAAAAATATTCTTTTAAATGTATTGGCGAGTATTATTATGAAAGCAAAAGGGTGTATGTTGCGAGTCATACTGGGGGTAGGAGTTATTTCATTACAGAACATAATAATGAGATTATCATGGAGTACTGTAAAATTTTATTTCATTGAGAGACTGCCCTGGAGATGCAGAAACCGAGTGTGGATATCGGCCTCAACCGTCTGCTAGTTGAACAGAGCAAATGCAAGTCAGCCCTAGAAAGAGCCAGTCAAGGCGGGGGCGGTGTAGGTGGTGAAGGCAGGCTTCGTCTCGGTGATCTTGGTGATCTGGGTGGCTCCAGTCAGGCCGGTGCCGGTGAAACCAGTGGCGGTGGCGTCAGAAGCCCAGGCAGAACGCGCGGCGGGGGCCAGGCCAGAGGCGGTGTAGGTGGTGAAGGCAGGCTTCGTCTCGGTGATCTTGGTGATCTGGGTAGCTCCAGTTCCGGTGAAGCCGGTGCCGGTGAAACCATGGGCAGCGGAGTCAGACGCCCAGGCAGAGCGCGCGGCGGGGGCCAGACCGGAGGCGGTGTAGGTGGTGAAGGCAGGCTTGGTCTCGGTGATCTTGGTGATCTGGGTGGCTCCAGTCAGACCGGTGCCGGTGAAACCAGTGGTGGTGGCGTCAGACGCCCAGGCAGAACGCGCGGCGGGGGCCAGACCGGAGGCGGTGTAGGTGGTGAAGGCAGGCTTGGTCTCGGTGATCTTGGTGATCTGGGTAGCTCCAGTTCCGGTGAAGCCGGTGCCGGTGAAACCATGGGCAGCGGAGTCAGACGCCCAGGCAGAGCGCGCGGCGGGGGCCAGACCGGAGGCGGTGTAGGTGGTGAAGGCAGGCTTGGTCTCGGTGATCTTGGTGATCTGGGTAGCTCCAGTTCCGGTGAAGCCGGTGCCGGTGAAACCATGGGAAGCGGAGTCAGACGCCCAGGCAGAGCGCGCGGCGGGGGCCAGACCGGAGGCGGTGTAAGTGGCGACGGCAGGGTTCACCAGCGTCCTGGTCTCGGTGTACTTGGTGGTCTTGGAGGCGGCATTGCCGGCGAAGCCGCTGGCGGCATCCGCGTTCCAAGCAGAGCGTCCGGAGGCAAAGCCGTTCCTGGCGGACTCAATTTTGGCGGCGGACTCCCATGCGGGGACGTTGGCGCTGTGCTTGGACACCCAGGCGGCGCGGCCGGCGGAGGCGCGCTCGGCTCCCTCCCACATGCCGGCGGTGCTGTCCTCCTCGGGGTGGGCGGCGTTCCACTCCAGGGAGCGGGCGATGGCGACGGGGATCTCGGGGATGTGGGCGCCCTTGGCGTGGTAGCCGGTCTCGTCGGCGACGTACTCCACGGAGAACTTCTCGCCGCTGGGAGCCACCCACGAGTACGTTCCCTCGACCTGCTCGGCATCCTCGGCCTTGAGAGCGGCGCGCTCCACGGCCTCGATGCCGTTGGAGGTCTTGTAGCTGCAGGCGACGATACGTTAGTAAGCGTTGTAAAAGAAAACGAAGCAACGAAAACTTGACTCCACTACCTCACCTGTACTGGTAGCCGCCGGGCTGCTGCATCTCGTACTGCTGCTCCAGGATCTGGTCCGCGCGCAGAGCGTCAGCGTTGAGGTGGGCGTCGTGGCTCCAGGCGGCGCGGGCGGCGGGTGCCAGCTTGGCCTCCATGGCGAGGCCGCTGAGGCCGGCGGCACCGGCGCTGGCGGTCCACGCCGAGCGACCGGCGGGCTGCAGGCGGGCGTCGGTCCAGGAGGTGGACACTACTCCCTCCGTGGCCTCCTTCGGGGCGTGGAGCCCGGCCGACAGTCCCAGGGCGGCGTGGTGCCCCTGGAGCTGGGCATGGTGCTGGGCGAGCGCCACGGCCGCCAAGGAGAGGACGAGCTGGAAGCGAACGACATGGGCGATCAAGCCGACGAGTCCTTCAAGACCGTCCTCGTGGTGAACGTTGGCGGCGACGTTGGGATACTCACGACGATCCTGTTCATGTTGCTCGTCTGAGGGACCGCGATTGAGTGACGCCTTACCTCCGCCATGCCGGCGTTTTTATACGCCAATCCGATGATTGTTTGCAAGCACACTGTACACACGGTTCATAAATTAATTGTCTGTGTTTCCTTCAAAGCGGCGCGGTGGGACAGCACAGACGCGCCGACCTTTGCCTGGGCCTGACCCAGTGGGTCACCGCCATGTGGGCATTGGGGAGGTGACCCCGGCCCGGCGCGTCGGGTCCTGGGACTGGGCATTTGGCCATTATGTTTGCTCTGTGAATTAGTTTCCTGCCAGGCGAGAGGTTCCATCAGCGAAAGCCGTCGATGAAAGTGAACCGAAAAGATTGACTCGTAGAACTCGCACGCAGCCTCCACGCCGCCTTTACAGAGTAGGCAAAATGTCGAAAAATCCATTCCTGCTGCCTTTGGGTGGCCATTACGTCCAATCTAGCTGTGGCAGAAACCATCCCTCAACGTCCTTAATACTCTTTGGACCCTACCCTCTCTACCTCGCCTCTGGAACGCACTCAGTTTGGGAGCAACGCCGAAAGTTGTCAAAATGTCGGAAAATCCAATACTGCTGCTTTTGGACGGCCATTTCCTCCGATCTAGCTGTGGTCAGAGCCTTCCCACCACGTCCCGATACTCCAGGGACCCAACTCTTTCCTTCCGCTCCACGGGAGCGCCCTGACCACTGTTGTGGAGCACCGGCCTCGCAAAGTTGTAAAAATATCGACAAATCCTATTTTTTTTCTGCTCGTGGTTGGCTGATTGGCTGGACCAGAAACGATCTTACGCCGATTTAGGACCGTCCAGTTTTCCTACAGCTGGCTACGGTGAAAACTTCTAACGTAAGTGGCTTCAAATCTTACAGTCTTGGCCATCAAAGTTTTTCACAGTGTGTACTGGACTGCCGGTTCTTCCCGCTCTTATGCCATTGGGCAAAGCCTAGCGCGCGGCGCCCTGGCGCTGTCATGTAAATGCATTTCCTTCATCAGGCAGCTATTGTATTTGATTATCACTGATTTTCGAACACATGCTCTGATTACCAGTGATTATTGCAACAATTTTTTTAAAATGTTTTCAGTACTTAGGAATATTGTGATCTTTTCAATATTTAAACACTATTTTGAATATTGTGACTATGTTCATTATTTCTCTGATAGTTGACTGGAAATACCCTGAGATGGTTACCCCTCGACTAAGTCAGCTGGTTTGAAAACACCCTCAGCTTCAGTCCTCTACTGATAGAAACCCGTAAAAACCAGATTTCGCTTTTCTTTAGAAAAAAAAAAAGGTTTATGATGCATGGATCCGAAGACTCGGGGTCATGACAAAGAAAAAAAAAGTAGGAACGTTAATTTTTTTGTTTATAATTTATTTCTTCATCACTATCAGGTATAGGTAACAATAATGTAACAAGGTAACTTCGTAGTCATTGGGAAAACGGTTGCTCCGGCGACGCGCTGTTGTCGATCTGCGCTCGCTGCATCAGGACGGCTCGAGGGACGACGCCTTACTCCTGGTCGCCGTGGGCGGCGTTGTACTCCAGGGAGCGGAGGATGGCCTCGGGGATGGCGGGGGCGACGGGCAGGTGGGCGCCCTGGGGGTGGAAGCCGTTCTCGTCGGCGGTGTAGGTGACGGCGTACTGCTGGCCGTCGGTGCCGACGTACTGGAAGGAGCCGCGGACGACCTCGGCCTCCTCGTTGCCCACCCTCTTGACGTCGCCTTCCTCCTCGGCCTTGATACCGTTCTCGGTCTCGTACCTGCAACGCGCAGGGGGACGTTAGCGACAACACCATCGCGGACGCTCACCAACGAAAACCATCAAGATGAAAACTGTGAAGAATTGGCTCGCCCTGAGGGGCCCGAGATACGCACTGGTAGAAGTAGCGGCCGGAGGGGTCGATGCTGCGGGAGTCGCTCAGGATGCGGAAGACGGGCCTGGCCTGGAAGTCCTGCAGGACGGGGACGCGGTTAAAACCAGACCAACAACACTCAGGACTCAACTTCTGTCTTTTTTTCAATGCCGAATTACCTGCTGCAGGAACTGCGGGGCAGCGGCCGCGACGGCGAACAGGGCAGCGAAGATCTGCAAACAAGGCAAACGGCGTCTCGTGTTACACAGTACAGTCCGCGGAGTGCCGGCGGCCAATTCACCGGTCTACACACCACGCCTCTGGCTCTACAGTGAAAGTGAAACCACCCTCGTGCCGGCGGCGAAAACCCTGTATCGCGTACACCGTAATTGAAACGAACACAAAGGTGCCTCATTCGTTAAATATGACGTCACGCCACATTCGGTGATTTGGAACGTGAAGTCATACAAGAAAGCGACAATAATATTGAAGCAACTAGCTCAAACTCATCGAGACCATGGACTCACCAGGACGCGCATGGTGAGGCTGTGTCGGAGTCTTCTACGCGAGTAGTGGCGATGTCGGCTAGAGGATCCAATTTATAGTGGGCAAACCTAGGCGGCATCGCGGCCCGGGGCATGGGGCCGCGGGCAGCCGTGGGCCATGGAGCCAGGGCGGGGGGCAACTGGACCAATGGCCATGCCGATGGCCACGCCGATGGCTGTCCCCTGTCCTCGTCTGGCCGCAGTAAAGCGAGGCCGCCCGACCGACGTTCGGCCGATGTCACCGGCAGAGGCGTAAAAATGCTAATCGAGCGCCGTCAATAGAAATAAACAGACTTTTTCTATTTTTTTCAAGGGCTGGGTACGCTTGTGCGATTGTGTCCACAAGGAGAGTCGAAGAGTGCACGGTGCTGCAAAGTTCGGCGGATTCTTACCTGCATCGTCGAAGTTTGCCGTCATTACAAACCATTGTGGTTGTTCGATCAATAATGTCCCCTCTGGAGGAATTTTCCGGGCGCGCCATACCGCTCGGGCGGGACACTGCCAAATGATACATTCCGCGAGGAAGAAGGCCGTTTCCAGATTACGGGAGGAGGCCCGGCCGCTCTGCCGCTCCGCCGCTCTGCCTCGCGACAACGACAACGCCACCGACGCGACCTTGGCGGCGGCATATTTTTACTGGTCCGGGATGGGGGCTCGTCTCGCCGGACTCCTCGCCGCAGTCCCGCCGGCCAAGGGGAAGGTTCAAGGCTGCAGGGAGCCCGCCGGGCAGTCAGCTCGGCTTGCGATGCGCTAAGAAACTAAACCATTAAAAATGTCAATCAATTAGTCTTTTTGGCGCGACCGCGATCGACGAGTGACGGCTGCCGATTACTATTGATTTGTTTTGCAAGTGAAGTTTGGTTTGTTAGAGCGAGAGGCATGAAGCCCTCTTGAAGAAAGTGAACGCGGAGAGTGAGGCGGTCGGCCGGCGTCCAGCCGGAGATCACCGCGCTGGGCCGGGGCGGGGCGGCGCGGGGCGGCGCGGGGCGGGTGCCGGGGTGCTGGCCTTGACCTTTGCTTCGTCCGCTGCCGTGCGCTGCCGTCCGCGTGGGTCGGCCGGATGACATGACAGGGAACAGGGCCTCCGAGCGCGCTGGGCCCGGCCTGGGCCCGGCCGCCCAGTTCATCCACAAATCCACAGCCACTTCATTTCACAGGTGTCGGATGGCGATGCGAACGCCGAGTTGACGCTCGTCCTCAACGCCGTGCACGCGTCTACGCGTCAGCAAGTCCCGAGAAATAGGAAGGGGCGGGTACAAGGCGAGAAAAAAAGCTGCACGTTCTATAGGCTCTTTTCACAATTTCGAGACGCTCCCCAGCCCAGAGTCCGCTGCCTTCTTTCCCCCACGAACATTTTAATAATGATTGACTTCAAAAATGTTCCACTGTGGAATACATTAGCATTGGAATTTTTCGAATTTTCCGTCATTTTGATTGGGTGACGGGTGGCACATCGACTACATTGGTACCACTCCCATTCGTACCCGAACCACCCCCTATCCCTTTTACACAACTTTTTTTTCCTTTCTTCACACTCCAACACAATAAACCATATTGACTTCGTGACTCCTAGGATTTCTTGAAATCGATTTTGTTTTAATTTGTTAGCACCCATTGTCTGACTGCTGACAGGTGGCGCATCACTGCGTATTGTAGCTAGTGGCTCGCCCAGTGGGAAGGGAACCGATACAGCTTGGGAAACGTGGCAATCTGGCGCGCAATCTGGCCTGATGATCTGGGAGGATAGCCCGGTGGGGCACTACGGGAGTACCAGGCCCGTGACAGACAGGTGTAGGGTTCAATTTTTCATTGTATTTGCTGACCAAATTTTTAAGAGGGTTGTGTTTGTGACTCCGTTGTTCGTACCAACCAATGAAGGCGAAGGTTTGCTCGCCTCTTCTAGGGCTTTCAGTAGTGGCGGTGGCGAACCGGCCCCCTCGCCTCTCCGACCGAGTCCGACAGCGGCGCGCCGGCGCCGGGATGTTCGGCCGCCCCCTTGTTTACGGCCAAGACGCCTCAAGTTTCCGCCTTTCTGTCTTTTTGCCCGATCGGCTGACGACAATACTTGGCAGCCGGCCGGCGAGTGGTGTGGTCCCTGTGGTCCGGACTCATCCATTCGACCGCCGAGCCGAACTGAGAACGAACGTCACCGCCTCTGCCTCTATTCGGAAGACGACACCTTTTAGGAGGCGACCATTTATCTTTCCTCCTCAGACTAGGAAGAATATTTGCAGCCGATGAGCAAGTATCTCCGAGCTGCGGACGAAGCCAGACGAGCTCCTCGGACTGTGCGTGACGCCGTGACGCCGTGACACCGTGACGCCGTGACGCCGTGACGCCGTGACGCCGTGACGCGCGGCAAGGGTCCGAGAGCGCCCAATACACGCGCGCCGAGCAAGTCAAGCTCGGCAAGTCAAGCTAGAGCGACTCCAAGCCTCTGTAAGTCAAGCCTAGCGCCTGCAGTCGGGAGAGTAGGCATGCCGGCGGCCAGGCACGGCGAGCGGCTGCCTACCTCCGCGGCGCCCCGTCGAGGAGCGAGTCGAGGAGGGCCCCGATTCCAGCAGCCCAGCAGGCCACTGCGGCCGGCGCCGCGGCAGTGGGCCACCCGGGCAGCCGCGCCGCCGGTTGGGCTGCCTGCTCCCGGCGCTGCCGCCTCGCCTTCGGACCGTCGTCGACTCCGGTCTTCTCGGCCAGTGGCGCCACCTGCAGCCCACCACGGGCACCAACGCGGCAGCGGGGGTCTTTGCGCCTCCACCCTAGTGATGTTAGGCCCAGATTTCGTCATTGTTCCGATATTTCACCCACTTCGCATGTCAACAACGCCACCCTGATGGTGTGCTCCTCGGGTTCCGACCAAGCTTCCCGCTTCCCACCGCCCCCTACATCGCCTCCCCACTTCCCCCATAACTGGTCATCTTTTCCGGTCCACCGTTACAGATTCCAGTGCCGGTCCGCTGTCCTCTGACGCAGACACGCTCGCACGCTCGTTCCAGGAGATTCCATCATGGAGGCGACCCCTCTTCCGGCGGCGTCCATTTTTTCGGACGAGAAACCCTCCGCTTTTGCTCCGCGTGGTCCCCGACCCACCGGGGCGTGCTGGGGCAGGGCAGCCGGGGCAGCCGGGGTAGCCGGGGTAGCAACCGGGGTAGCCGGGGTAGCCGGGGTAGCCGGGGTAGCAGCCCGGGCAGCCGGGGCAGGGGGTGAGTCGATTCAAATAGGAAGCGGAACGGGTTCGATGCGTCGCCGCGCATCAGCGTCACCGGAAACGCAGCCGCCACGCCTTGCAGGGCCTTGCAGGGCCTTGCAGGGCCTTTCCGAGACGACGACCGCTGCTCGCGTCGCATCTTCTTCCGGTGCGAGCGTGGCGTGCGTGGCGTGGCGTGGCGTGCGTGGCGTGCGTGGCGTGGCGTGCGTGGCGTGCGTGGCGTGGCGTGGCGTGGCGTGCGTGGCGTGGCGTGCGTGGCGTGCGTGGCGTGGCGTGCCCTGGCCCAGATCGGGACTCTGGCCGCGCCGAGTGCGCCTAAGCACTCCATCATCGGGGCCCGGGACCGGCCGATCCGGAGGCACGGTGAAATGAAGCACTTACCCGCTTCCGAAAGAGTTCGCGACCTCGTGTGTCATCGCCCCGCCCCGCCCCGCCCCGCCCCGCCCCGCCGCGCCGTTACTCGCGCCGCGTGCGCGTGGAGCGAGCGCTGTGTGCCGCGCGCTCCGCGCCTCCCCGCCGCGGCCAACCAGGCCGTCTCGCAGCCCAGCCCGTTTCGCCGTTCGCACTGTCTCAGAAACGAAAATAAAGAGGCCCCACTGACTGAGTGATGGGTACTCCAGCCGGTTCAGATGGAATAGGCGATGACTTCATCGGCCGGGGTCCAGCAGATTCCACGGCCCCGACGAGCTGTCGCCGCGACGCACCGCGACCTCCATGCCGCTCTAGACCTGGACGCTCGGGATGTCGGTCGCACCGCGGCACCGCGCGGCGCGGCACTATAAACGCGATCGTAAAGTGATCGAAAAAAAGGGGGCCGAATAGGGAAGCTGCGAGTGAGCGCGCAAGCGTGGGGACGGTGGCGAGGACGGTTCGGCTGGCCCACTTTGGATACCTTTATGGCGGCTTTTGACTGCCTCTTGGCTGCCTCTTGGCTGCCTCTTGGCTGGTTCTCGGCTGGCTCTTGGCTGGCTCTCGGCTGGCTCTTGGCTGGCTCTCGGCTGGCTCTTGGCTGGCTCTTGGCTAACTCTTGGCTGGTTCTTGGCTGGTTCTTGGCTGGTTCTTGGCTGGTTCTTGGCTGGTTCTTGGCTGGATCCTGGCTGCCTCTTGGCTGCCTCTTGGCTGCCTCTGCCGGGGCCTCCAGCCTTCCTCCGCAGCCTCTCTCTCCTCAATCCGCGTCCTGTCCCATCCCGGCCCGATCCTGTATCGGTCCTTTGCTACCTGTCGAGCGAGTCAGGGTCAACATTCAACATTCCTTCCGCCGATCGGCGAGCAGCAAGCGCGGGGAGGGGGCGGATGGGCATTGAGGGAAAGGCGGGGAGGGGAGGGGAGAGGCGCCCTGCGACTTGCGACCCGGCGCGCGCGACGCTGCGGCCCCGACGTACTCCACGCGCAACGCGACGCGCAATGCAGGGCGGCCTGATCCTGCCCAATGACATGCCGGGCGCGTAGGCGGTGGCGCGGTGGCTTGGATGTCGCGGTTTGGGGCCGCCACCACCGCCGAGCGACGCCCGGCGCATTGCTGATCCCGCGGGAAAACGCGGAAAACGGAAAGGAAGCGGGAAAGTAAAAGCCCTGCGGCTCGGTGTGGTCGGCCTGGGTCGGCCCTAGGAAGTGCGTCAGTCTGCTGGCTGCTTCCGAAGACTGCTCTCTTCACTCGGTTGCTGGTCGCACCATGGTTGCGAGAGAGACAGAGCGACGGAAGCAGTCTGTGAATGCATCCACCCTGTGGCGTCAGCGTGCGCCCTTCCCGCGACGCGCGGCCAGGACTTTCTCTGGTTCGAATCCCCCTGGCCGCTGGCCGAGCCGCCCCTGGGCCGCCCCTGCCCCTTCACTCCGGTATGCGGACGATGCGGACCGCCTGGCTCGGCCTGGCCCGGCCTGGCCCCTTCCGTCTCTCTCTCTCTGGCTCACTCTGGGAGCGGCGGCCAGCGACACCCTCGCAGCCCTGCCGGAGTTTTCGGAACGAGGTCCAGGAGCCCTTGACACCGGAAAAAAGAAGAAGGGGGGGGGGGGGGGCACGAGCCGGGCATACCGGGGCACCGCTCCAGTCGCCGCGCCGTTTTGAGTTGAGCGACTTGTTTCGGCTTTCCTCTCACGGCCTCGAAGGCCTCGCCGCGGATCTAAAATTAAACCCGACGGCGCCCCGGCTGCTCGAAGCGGGGCGAAGCCACCAAGCCGGGCCGGGCCGGGCCGGCGTGCGCGCACCTGGCGGTACCTGTCGCGTTCCTCTCGGCCGCTTCCGAGTGCTTCTGCGTCATTCTCGCACCCTCAGGGAATGCCCCACGAGTGCGAGAGAGACAGAGCGGCGAAAGCACCGCTCGGCCTGCGGGCGGCCGGGCCTTGGCCGGGCCTTGGCCGGGCTGCGTCGCTGCGTTGCGGATGAAAGGGAGTCGCCTTGCAGGGAGACGGCGCCGCCAGGGCCGCCAGGGCGGCGCGTGCCGCGACTCGGTTCAAGACTCGCCGGATATTACGCCGCTCGGGTCGGGGCGCTTTCCGCGGCCACCGCTTGCGGGCGCCGCCGCCGGCCTGCCGCCCCTGCCGCGCGATGCGTGAAATCGGTGAAATCCGAAAGGAACTGACAAAACTCGGATGGATACGTATTCATCGGTTTACACTTAATGTGTGAGGAAAAAGAAATACACTCCTGTGTGCTGATCTCGGTGCGACCGATCGAATATGCAAGCCGAAACTGCCTCCGGGTTCTTTGGAGATTTTGCTGGGGTGCGCGATTTCCCAACATTGTTTACAGTGACAAATGACCACAAAAGAATCGTGATTTCGGCTGTCTTTGGGCGGCCACCGCGTCTAATCCAAGCCAAGAAATCCGCTTCTGCCAGTGCCGATCTGCCATCGGCTATCCAGATGTTGTTATTTACTCCTTTTGGACCCGGTAGGAACAGAGACGTGTGTAACGAGCAATGCAGACCGCAGCAGCACCGAGGCTCCTCCGCGCCAGAGAAAACTACACAGTGTTTGCCTACCCAAGTGCTGGCGAATTAGGCAGACAAGGCAACCGCAGTTCCGCGCCGCGCTCGAGTCGGCTCCATGGCAGTCGTTTCCGAGGGAGAGCAGATTCCTGAATGGAACGAGCCGCGGCGGCGCGCACACTGATTCCGAGTTCCGAACAGCGTTTCATCGCTCTGTCTCTCTCGCTCTGATGGGCGACGCCGCATGGGTGCGAGAGAGACAGAGCAACAGGTGTCGCGGCTCGAGGCGCGCCCGTTCGCGGCCGTTTCAGATTAATTCGTCCGAACGGCCGAACGCTAGTCAAGCGGCGCGCCCCGGTCCCGGAGCCACGGGGCCACGGCGGGGCAGCCCAGCGCTCTGGATCCATTTCACCCGAAATATAAAGAGCAGCCCAGGGCGGGGCCGCGGCCGGCACGCCGAGGGGCCGAGGGGCCGACGGCACGCCGAACCATGTGAACTCGGAGGCCGACAAGTGGGACGACGGACGGCGCAACCAGCAGGCCGGCTGGACGGCACCGCCAGGCCGCACCGCCAGGCCCCATCGAGTCCCCATCCGGCATCCTGCCGGAAAATAAATTCAGCCGCCGACGAGGACAACATCGTCCTGCACGGTCCTGCAACAAGGGGAGGCTGCCGGGCGGGCGGCAGTGACGCCGGCCTTGGGGCGAGGGGGCCACCACTCTCATTTCAGGCGTACACAAGATTACGGGATTACGGGATATTTACCAGGGATTACGCGTGAAATTTTCGAAAATTGGTTCGAAACCGTTGAAAAATAGCTCAGAAACGTTGAAAAATGACTAAAAACGTTGAAAAATGACAGAATTTTGTCAAGGATTACGTGATTACGCCATGGATTACCAGAGATTACCAGCCAATTTGTACACAGGATTACGGGGGTGGTGGCCCCCTCGCCTTGGGGTGCGCCCGGGGTGCGCTGGGTGCCGCGGGGAGCCTGGCCGTCGGCGCCATGCGGTCCTCGACCGACGCCACCTGACGACGGTCAAAGTGAGAGAGCACTCCGACGTCGCGTCCCGCCGGGTCCGGCGCCCTGGCCTCCCTGGCCTGCCCGCCCTAGCCCACACGGGCAGGTGGAATTCGTTCTTGCCCCGATTCGGCTCGATTCCGTATCAGATTAGATCGCCACACTCCAGCCTCGCGGCCTACAACAAGGCGGTCTCGGAGCGCGCGCCCGCGGGGCCCGCCGGCCCCCCGGGAAGATCGGAGGAAGGGGGGGGGGGCCTTGGCGGCGCGCGAGATTCGTTCCGCGGCTACCTCTGCGCAGTCACACACACGCGCGAGCGCTTACGCTCTTTTCAGTCGATGCTTCCGGCAGTTTCTCCGCGAGACTCTGGTCACTGCCAGTGCTGCCCTCTCCTCCCCCTCCCCTCCCCCTTCCCCTCCCCCTTCCCCTCGCTCGGCCATCCCCCGGCCGGTAGCCTGCGGGACTCGATCGCATTCCAGCCCCGCCTCCCCTGGCCTGGTATGTTACTGGAGCTGCGCCGAGCACTGGAGCTGGAGAGCTGGAGCTGGCGGCGGCTGCAGCCACTGCTATTGGCCCACTTCTGCCGACGTACTGCCCCTCCGGTCCTCTCCGGTCCTCTCCGGTCCTCTCCGGTCCCGTCCGGTCCCCGCCACGCCCCGCAGCACCACCTGACCACTTCGGGACGGCCGCGGCAAAGGGGGCGAGATAACTAAAATGCCAAAAATCTCTTTTCTGGAAAAAAAATTTGAAAGGGTCCACTAGTCTAACCCTTCATGGCGTCTCGCTGTCGCTGCCCCCCTCGCGTGCGGATCTAGCGCGCAAGCCGAGAGCTGGCGTAGCAAAGTTCAGTTTCAAAATATGTCCCTGCAGCCATCCGTCCAGTTTGGAGCCCTCTCTTTGGCGGGGTCATCACTGGTACCCACCAGCCAACCGCTCCTCTCCTCCCGCGGCCCGGCTGGCTGGCTGGCTGGGCGGGGCCGCGCCGCCGTGCCGCCGCGTCCCCTGTCCGGTTTCGAACGGTTTGACTGACAACGACAACCGCCAATCATGGCGACCGATGGCGACGCGGCGGGGCATCGTGCGCGCCGACGGCGTCCCGGCCGCGTCCCGGCCGCGCCGAAACTGGCGGACAACCGTTTGATGCCGCCAACAAACTGATTAGTAAATAAGTGGGCGGTCCGAGTCCGGCGGGAAATTCCAGTGCCGCGGCGCGAGGCGCGAAACGGCCGTTCGACCCAGAGGGGCCCGTCAAACTCATTCCCGTCATCGGCCTGCCCAGAATGAGAGGGCCGCGAAGGGAAAGACTGAGGGCGGAGACGAGGACAGGGTTGTCGACATCGGAGATGAGCGCGAGCGGCGTGGCGCGCCTGGGAGGTAGGCATTTGCCCGCGCGTGTAGCGTGTAGTGTCTCGTTACTCTGCACGGCCCCAGGGAGCGCCCCATGAGCGCGAGAGAGACAGAGCGATGAAACCACTGTTCGGAACAGCCCTCAGGCCGGACTGCTCGTGTTTCAAAGAGAGCAGCGCTGCCGCCGTGAGGCCATTGCCATGAAGGGTATTGCTGTCGGAGAGGCGTCCGAAATTCGCGTCGGCGGGGGCGGGGCTGTGAGGGAGGGTGAGGGCCTCGGCCGCGCCCCGCCCCCGCCGTGCGCGCTGCCCGCAGTGCACCACTCCGCGCCGCTGCACCCGGCCCTCCGGTCCGGTGCGTGGCGCTCTTGGCCCACGTGGCCCTCGCGGCCCTCATTCGGTGGGCCTGCTGCAGCCTGCTGCGAGGCTCCGAGCGTCTTCTAATTTTCGCGCCGGTAACCTCCATTCCGCTCACCACTAAATTCGCCCGGCGGCGCGCCGGCCTGCGTATGCGTCCGTGTGTGTGTGTGTGTGTGCATGTGTGTGAGCGCGTGCATTCTCCGGGCGTTGCCGTGCGTGCATTCTCCTTTCCCGTGGGCGCGGCGGCGCGGCGGGGCGGCAGGGCCCTGCTCGTCCTTCAGCGGGGAAACTGGACCGAGTGATGTAAAAGCACGAGCACGCCGCCAGAGCCCTCGCCACAGCCAGCCGGGCCGGCGACGCCCGACTGCCAAATTTCGCGAGTGGCGGCGCGGCGGCGCGAGCCCAGCATCACCATTATCCCCTGGGAGTTATGAGGACTAGTTTTAGCGGGACAATCTCACATTAATCAGGTATGCGTCGGGCCGGGGGTCTGGGAAAGGGAAAAAGGGGAGGGGGGTGAGGAGGCATTTCCCCGCATTCTTTGCAACGGCCGTCGTCGCCACCCTTCGGAGCAAAAAACAAAAAAAAAAAAGAACAAGACGTCCCCCACCCTGCGGGGCCCCTTTGAGAAATTAATCGTCGATCGCATCGGTCCCGCGCCGCCATGCGAAAAACTGTGGTCAGCGCGACGAATGGTTGCCTGTGGCCTGTGGTACGGTGTATTGGTCCTGTACCTAGGTGCGGCTCGCTGTGCCGCTGGGGCCACTCCCCTCACTCAGACCCCGAGAGGCTCTGGGTCAAGGGCGCCGCCGGCATCGCGCACCGCATCGCGCACCGCATCGCGCACCGCGTGCCCGTGACGACGGTCGCGCACGCCGCCTCTCGGCCCTCCCGCGCGGACGCGCCCGTCCAAGGGGTACCCAACTCAAGATAATCATTGCACGTCTAGTTGGTAATCAGTGAAGTAATCAACATCATCCAATGAAATGACAATCATACTTTCGGGGATTCAATCACTTTTGACCATTTTTGCGAGACCACTGCTCCCAAACGATCAGCGGTCAAAGCCTTCCCGAGGCGGGGCATGAAAGAGTACACTCTCATTCAGGGGTGTTCTAAAACTTGACGCCTTTAGTCGCTTGCCTTAGGTTTTGTACCACCTTGAGTCGCCTCACCACGTAACGCCAAAAGGCGCCTCAAAACAAAGCGCCTAAGGCGCTCTCTTTTGAAACACCTTGGGCTCAAACCACTGCATGAGATAGCAATGCATGGCTGCTTAGGCTCACTTGCAAAGGTGCGTCCCATGTAAACACCTTTCACTTTGATTTTACTAGTGGGGGTGCGCCCAGGCCAAACACCCCTGCTGCACTATGGATGCAGCGCAAGGTGTATGCTGGCCATACACCTTGCGCTTTCTTTGCATGGCAGTGGACAAGGTGCGTGGAGTCTAAACACCTTCAGCCTAGGCTGAAGTAGGCGCAAAGGTGTGTGGTCTGCAAACACCTTTATGACCTACCGCATTTGTGCTGACTGGGGTGCGCTCTGGGCAAACACCTTTTGTCATCATTGGGAGAAATACCTGTGTACTTTGGTAGATGTTGAAGTTTCGACTGCTTCCGCTGCATTCTTGGTAGTGACTGTTAGTACTTCAAACCAAACCCGACTAAATACCCTTACAGTCATGTTTACCTACTACATGTACTTCAGAAGTTGACCTGAAGAAATTAATCACAAGGATGTTGTTAGGTGTTGATATCCAATAATAAATAGAGTATTCCATTATGTTGCTTGCTTTCTGTACATCATGGTGAGGTTCAACTGTTGATGTAAACTTGCATTGTAGTCACTGTTTTCAATTTCACACGAGGACAGAATGATGTTTGAATAAAAACATAACATAAACAACGATAAATGATCCGGTTGGGGAATGTCCATGTCACACGATTAATGTAAAGCCATAAATTTGATAAAGTAATTACTGCAACACCAACCGTAACGACGGCCATTTCCAAAAACTCGCCTCTCCAAAACGCTGTGAGTGCAGATTCAGATTCGAGTCAGGTATGAAAAACTCGGACTAGCCTCGCACACTCCAGAGACGGCCAACAATCAAAACCAAGGCCAGTCTTGTATGAAAAATTTAGACAAGCCTATAGTTTGTTTGTTGGCCGTCTCTGCAGTGCGCACATTTTCATCATCGAGGCTAGTCTGAGTTTTTCATGACTCGAATCTGAATCTGCACTCACAGCGTTTCGGAGAGGAGAGTTTTTGGAAATGGCCGTCTTTACGTTTGGTGTTGCAGTAATTACTTTATCAAATTTATGGCTTTACATGAATCGTGTGACAAGGACATTCCCCAACCAGATCATTTATCGTTGTTTATGTTATAGTTTTATTCAAACATCATTCAGTCCTCGTGTGAAAGTGAAAACAGTGACTACAATGCAAGTTTACATTAACATTTGAACCTCACCATGATGTACAGAAAGCAAGCAACATAATGGAATACTCTATTTATTATTGGATATCAACACCTAACAACATCCTTGTGATTAATTTCTTCAGGTCAACTTCTGAAGTACATGTAGTAGGTAAACATGACTGTAAGGGTATTTAGTCGGGTTTGGTTTGAAGTACTAACAGTCACTACCAAGAATGCAGCGGAAGCAGTCGAAACTTCAACATCTACCAAAGTACACAGGTATTTCTCCCAATGATGACAAAAGGTGTTTGCCCAGAGCGCACCCCAGTCAGCACAAATGCGGTAGGTCATAAAGGTGTTTGCAGACCACACACCTTTGCGCCTACTTCAGCCTAGGCTGAAGGTGTTTAGACTCCACGCACCTTGTCCACTGCCATGCAAAGAAAGCGCAAGGTGTATGGCCAGCATACACCTTGCGCTGCATCCATAGTGCAGCAGGGGTGTTTGGCCTGGGCGCACCCCCACTAGTAAAATCAAAGTGAAAGGTGTTTACATGGGACGCACCTTTGCAAGTGAGCCTAAGCAGCCATGCATTGCTATCTCAGGCAGTGGTTTGGGCCCAAGGTGTTTCAAAAGAAAGCGCCTAAGGCGCTTTGTTTTGAGGCGCCTTTTGGCGTTATGTGGTGAGGCGACTCAAGGTGGTACAAAACCTAAGGCAAGCGACTAAAGGCGTCAAGTTTTAGAACACCCCTGAATGAGAGTGTAGGGTCTTCAGAATAGTAAGGCGTCGAGGAAGGTCTTTGACCGCGACTAAATTGGATGCAGTGACCGCTCAAAGTCAGCAAAAACGGTAGCTTTCTGAAATTCATTCACTGTTTGACTATTTTTGCGAGGCCACTGCTCCCAAATTATCAGCGGTCAAAGCCTTCCCGAGGCGGGGCATGAAAAAGTAGGGTCTTCAGAATAGCAAGGCGTCGAGGAAGGCCTATGACCGCAACTTAATTTGACGCAGTGGCTGCCCAAAGTCACCAATATTGAATTTCCGACACACTTAAACAGCTTTCCGAGGTCGGCGCTCAAATAATCCCCAATATTTCCCAATAATCAACATAATAACCTCCCATAATCAAATAATAAAATAATCAAAAGAAATCACATGTAATCGTACTCTAAATATAATCAGTGTACATGAAAATCTTGAGTTGGTTACGACCCCTGGCGCCCGTCCCCCTGTCTCTCCCGGAGCCCTCCGAGGAGATGCCCCACGGGGTGCCCTACGAGAGAGACGGAGCGCGACGACCGTCCCGCTCGGCCCGGCCGATCGGTGGTGGTTTTCGGCCCGTAATTAAAGCAAGCCGCTATACGCGCCGCGCCGCGCCGCGCCCCGCCGCGCCCCGCCACACCACGCCGCAGCGACCGGGACTGGCTGGAAGGCGAGAGGGAGAGTTTAGTATTGTTTGCATGAGGGGGAATTTCAGGCTATTAAATTAAGGGGGACGGCCGCACCTTCAGATCCCCCCTGCCCCCTGCCCCTCCCCCTTTCCCTTCGGCCGTCGGCCGTCTGGCCGCGCGGACCCTAACCTGGATTTGGAGTGCCAAGAGCGGCCCAGAGTAACGCGTCCGCCCGGCCGGCGGGGCGGCGGGGGTTGGCGGGCCGCGGGGCAACCCTCGTTGGCGGCATCCCGGACACCGGCCCCGAGTCCCTCAGCCCTTCCCTTCGCGTGGCCACCCGGCCGGCGTTGGTGCGGCTTGTTGTCACCCACAGTGCACGTCCTCGTCCTCGGGGCCCACCCTGGCCCACCCCGCCACGGGGGCCGGCAGGCCGTTTGTCTTTTGTCTTCGTTTTTCCAGCCCTCGGCCACGGCCTCCACGGCCTCCACGGCCTCCACGGCCGCCACGGCTGAGTAACGGCGGGATCCCTTTTTACCGGAAAACCTGTCAGGCTTTTGCGCGGCCGAGCCTCTAAGAGAAAGCCTACCGCGCGCTGCAGTTTGTTGTGCACACTGTGCGCGCGTGTGTGTGTGTGTGTGTGTGTGTGAGCCTGTGTGTGCGCCGAGTATATTGTCATCCCGTGCAGTACACCATGCTGGTGCCCCGCGTTTGTGTGTGCGTGCGTGTGTGTGTGTGTGCATTTGTGTGTGAGGTGCGAGCGTGGCGAGGTGGTTGCCCCGAGCACGACCAACAACAAGCGTGGGGCGCCGCTTGTCACCGCGCTTCATGCAACACGCTCAGTCCGTCCGCGGCGTTCCCGCGGCGCACCGACCGCCACACCCAAGGCCCCCCCCCCCCCACGACGCGGAGAGTGAAGGGAGAAAGGGATCCGGAAGAGAAGAAAGTCCGAGCCCCCCTCCCCCCGCCGGCCGCACCTCGCTGATAGCGCCTCCACACAAACTCTATGATTGAGCAGCCCCCTCCATCGACTGGACTCCCCCCCTCTCTTGTTCTGCACACGCACGAATAACAGTATCTGTACCACGGGGGCCGACGGGCCCCTCGGGCCTGGCTGGGAGCGGCAGCAGGAGCGGCCGTGCTGCGGGGGGCACTGCGGGGCCTTGTGGGCCAGTGGTGCGCCGCCTGCGCCGGCCAGACAGGTTGGCTGCGGAGTCTGGGTCACAGGCGTTCCGGAGGCGTTCCCCAGTCTGTGAGTGGAGCGGGGCGGGGAGGGGAACGGTAAGGGGGGGGGGGGAGTGGCGGCCGGTCCTGCCTTACCAGGACTTAGCAGGCCTGTCCCTCCAGCCTCCTCGGCCCGTTGTGGCTCGGCTCGGCTCGACTCGACTCAACAGGTGGTGGGGGTCTTTGCGGCCTCTGCGGCCCTACCCTCTGCCGGGCCGTGGCCGGGCCGTGCCTTCCCCGGTCCTTCCCCGCCGGTGGCTGGCTCACCCCGCCCCAACCCGCTCCACCCCGCCGAGCTTCGGCCTGGCGTCCTGGCCGGCCCAGCCCCTCGCGGAGATCATCACTTCACTTCCAAGCCGTCAACGGCAAGGTGCAGTTCGTGCAGTTTCGGCCGTCCGCCCGGCGAGCCCGCGTCGCGTGCCTGTGTGTGACAGTGTGTGTGTGCCAGTGCCGCGACAGTGCCGCAAGAGAGCCGCTGCCCCCGCAGCCCTTGGACTAACCGACAGACAGGTGCGTGCCTTTCCCTCCGCCCTTTCCCCCTTATCCTGACAGTGTGGCCGCGCTTCGGAGCACGCCGACGGCGGCGTGTGCCGGCCCGGAAGTTCGGCACATCGGCCGGGCTGCGAGATGGGCTTAACGTGAACCCGACCGCGCAGCGTCTTCTCCAAGTGCGTGGACTCGGCGGCCGGGCCGCGCCGTCGTCCCGGTCGCGGCTCGTCCCGGACCGTCCCGGACCGTCCCGGACCGTCCCGGACCGTCCCGGACCCCTCGCGGCGGCGTGGCGGCGCATTAGTCAGTGACCCAGTGCCGGCGAGGCGCGTGCGCTGTGTTAACGGTACTGCATGACACCTGTGGCGCCGGTGCGGCCGGTGCGGCCGGTACCACGTGGGAACCGGCAGGGCGCGGCAGGCCGGCCGGTGGCGGTGCGGCCGGGCGCGTCCAAGGCGCTGGCCAAGGCCGAGTGGAGCTGGATGGGTTTACTGCACCAGGGCACTCACGACTCACGGCGAGGCGTCGAGGCGGCGCGGCCGTCGTACAGTGGACTCGCAAACACCGCGGGCCGGGCCGCCATTCATTGGAAAAGTGTTCGCGGGACACCCTGCCCCCCCCCCCCCCCCCGCCTCGCCCCGCCACGCCACGCCCGGCCCCCTAGGAGGAGTACAGTGTGTGTTTTTGACCGCAGAGGGGCCCGCTGGCGGCGGGGCCGTCGCCGCGGAGTAGGTCATCCTCGTCGACTATGGGACGCGCTGTGGTTTTTTTTCTATCTTCTTTTCCTGGGGCCGAATAATTATCACTTGAGGTCAGGCAGGACCTCGGGCACGGGGCGGGCCACGGGGCGGGCCACGCGGTGGTCCCTAGTCGCGGCGTCGCGGCCAGGACGAGGGACTCTGGCTTGCGGTACCGGGGTTCCTGGTGACGTCGACTCACTCCCGCGTCCAAGTCTCCAGCCGCCAGACCGCCGGGCCGCCGGGACTCGCGACGCGACGCGACTCCGCGACCGGCGGCCGTGTCATGTCAATCCAGGGGACGACGCCCCGATCCAGACGTCGAGGCGACCAACACCAAGTTTCTCCTGTTGCATTTGTTGCACTTGTTGCACTTGCGCTTCTTGCGCTTCTCGCACTCTCCGGCCGCGCCGTCATGGCGGTGTGAGAAATTGATGCGCACGTCTGCTCGGCCCCGCGATGCGCGATGCGCGGCCCGCGGACTAATACTGGGTCATTACGCCGCCGAGCGCACAGCCCAGCGCACCGCACCGTGCACGCCGTGCGCGGCGCCATCGGCCGCGGAAACCGAAAGGGAACCCAGAGGCGCCGCGGAGGGAAGGCAGTGGAAGGCAGTGGAAGGCAGTGGAAGGCAGTGGAAGGCAATGGAATGCGATGGTAGACAGTGGACGGCAGTGGAAGGCAGGCAGTGGAAGGCAGTGGAAGGCAGTGGAAGGCAGTGGAAGGCAGGCAGTGGAAGGCAGTGGAAGGCAGGCAGTGGAAGGCAGTGGAAGGCAGGCAGTGGAAGGCAGTGGAAGGCAGTGGAAGGCAGTGGAAGGCAGGCAGTGGAAGGCAGTGGAAGGCAATGGAATGCGATGGTAGACAGTGGAAGGCAGTGGAAGGCAATGGAAGGCAGTGGAAGGCAGTGGAAGGCAGTGGATGGCAGTGGAAGGCGCAGTGGAAGGCAATGGAATGCAATGCGGAGCCAGGCGGCGATTGATCCAATTAGCAGTGTGCGCGCCGCGCCGAGGGTGGCCCGCAGTGGCCCGTCGCTCCGTCTTACTCGCACTCCGCATGGGGCGTCCCGTGAGTGTGCAAGGGAGACGGAGCGACGGAGCCCCGTTCGGAAGCGACTGCTGCAGTCTACTTGGCGCGCCACCGCCCGCCAGGCCACCGCCCAGCTTGTTGCACTACTTGCTGCACTTGGCGCGCAGGCACGCTGGGCAGCGCGGCCACACGCTTTTCCTGCATTCTGTTTCTTCCTTGATGCTTACAGCAGACTGATACTCCGCTCGGTGCCGCACCTTCAGGGTTAGAATCGGTTAAAACTGTCATTTGTAGTCTTCAGTGTTGGATCCGTAGCCAAAGAGAAGTGTGCTAATACAAGCACAAGTTGTAGGCATTAATTTTAATTAACTCAATTTTCGGTTATGGGAATCATGTGAATTGTGAACATCTGGACCAAAGTCCTTTATACATACGAAGGTAGCACTAGCTTTGGATTCGATTAAGGGCCTTCTTCCTTTTTTCGGAGTGGTAATTAGCAACAGCCGAAGTGCAGTAATTGGCAGTTCTAACGATGGCCTTCTGATCGGCTAGCTTTTCGGACAACAACTCTGTTGGTGCGAGAGGGACAGAGCGGCAACAGGGATGTGCGGAATCAGTCGGCCGCCTCAGTCCGCCTGGCTCACGCACTGCTTCGCGCTTCGCGATGAATGGCGCATGGCGACACTACACTGCCGGTCATTATCGGGACACTCTCCGATCCGGTTCTCAGCCTGCCTCTCTCTCTCTCTCTCTCTCTCTCTCTCTCTCTCTCTCTCTCTCTCTCTCTCTCTCTCTCTCTCTCTCTCTCTCTTACTCCTCTCTCCCTTACTCCTCTCTCCCTCTCTCTCTTTCGCCAGCAAGTGGGTCAGCGGCGGCGCCCGCATCCTATCATATACCGACCTGTTCGCTCGCCGGGAATCACACTGTGAAAAGTTTCGTGTTCCTCCGGGCCAGGCCCGGCCAGCCCGGCGAGCCCGACCCAGCCCAGCCCAGCCCAGCCCGGCCCGGTGTGGAAAGTCGATCCCCAAAACAAATGAAGCGTCGTTCCGCCAATCTCTGCAGCCCGGCCCGCCCGCCCGGCCAGGCAGCCCAGCCCGAGTCCCCGGCGATAATAACACACACGCGCGAAGCTCGAAGCGCGGGGCTGCGCGAAACGGCAATTTTTCATAATTGTCGGTGGATCCCCGGACTCGCAATTAATCACGCCGCACCCCAAAGCAAAGCAAGGTGAAGCAACGCGAAGCAAGGCGAGGTAAGGCGAGGCAAGGCGAACCAAAGCGAAGTGAGGCGTAGCAAGGCGAAGCGAGGCCGGCGGCGCACAGTGGGCCAGAAGACCGGTGCAGGCGGCCAAAACTCTAGACGCGTTTTGAGCTCCAGAGTGGCTAAACAGGCCTCGAACCGAACGTGTGACCCACCAATGGATTCCTCGTTCGGAGAGCAATCCATTGGTGGGGTCACACGTTCGGTTCGAGGCCTGTTTAGCCACTCTGGAGCTCAAAACGCGTCTAAAGTTTTGGCCGCCTCCACCGGTCTTCTGGCCCAATGTGCGGCGGGGTGAAGTAAGGCGAACCAAGGCGAAGTGAGGCGAAGCAACGCGGGGCAAGGCGGGGCAAGGCGAAGTGAGGCGAGGCAAGGCGAGGCAAGGCGAGGCAAGGCGAGGCAAGGCAAAGCAGCGCGATGCGAAGCAAAGAGGGCTAATTACATGGATCGGCGAGGGATGGCCGGGATGGCGGGGCCGCGCTGCGTGCGGCGTGCTGCGTGCCGTGTTCTGTTCCAATTAGCCGACCGCTCGGTTGCCACTCAATTTCGAGTGGGGAACGGGACCGACTGGACGTGGCCGACGCGGCCGACGCACGGGGCAAGCGGCAGGGAAAGGAGGGGGCCCGGAGCGTCCTGCCATGCCGCCTCGGCCCCCCCCGCCCCGTCCCCGGCATCGCCGACGACAACAAGAACAACGCACCGCCACAGCGACATCGACCGCGTGGCGGGCGGCGGCGGGGCGGGGCGGGGCGGCCTTCCCGGATCGCGCGTCGCGCACCGCGCTCCAGTTCAAGTTGAAGGTCGCGGCCCCGGCGTGCGGCCGAGCGACTCCGAAGAGCGGTCTGGTCGCTCTGTCTCTCTCGCACTCCTGCGGCGCGTCCCATGAGCGTGACAGAGACCGAGCGACGGAACGAGTCTTCGCTCGGCGGGCACTACTGCCACTGCCCTGGCACTGCCGTCGCAGCCACGTGGGTCTTGGAGGAGTCCGGGAACGCCATCGGCGTGGTGCGACGGAAGTTTGAACGACTTTGTTCCGAGAAAATGCTTTGGCTATATTAACTGTAGGCAATAATCTTTTTACGTCTGAGCGCGTGAGAAACATTCGCAGTCATTTTGTCGTACTGTCGGAACGTGGATCGTTCGAATCTACAAGTGGACTGCCGTGACGTGAATAGGGCGCCGCGGAGTGTCTCAATCCAGTGCGAGTGTGGGAGCGAGTCAGTGTGTGTGCGAGAGAGAGAGAGAGAGAGAGAGAGAGAGAGAGAGAGAGAGAGAGATCGTGCACATGACCATACGGCAAACCGCAAATGCCCCCTGCCGCGACGAACCACTCCCGCACCGCTCCACCAATCCTAGAGACAATAATAATATGAGTGAGTGAGTGTCTGCGCCGCGCTGCGCTCGGGTTGCTGAGCTCCCTCGCCTCAAAGTGATTTATACTTGAATGAACAGGGCCTCTGCGGTGGCTTAGCCTTGTCGTCTCTATCTGGCCCCGCAGCCCCGCAGACCGGCTGGCCGACGCGGATGACGCGGCAGTCCTTGATTGAGGCGACTGCGTCCGACTGCGTCCGACTGCGTCCACGTGCCCCGGGAAAAGACTTATGAATTTTTGATCGCCCTGGAGTGAGCCTGGAGCGGGCCCGGAGTCTACCTCCGCACTTTTTCTCGCGTCGGACGCGTCCGTCCTGCGCTGTCACTGCCGAGCCGAGCCGAGCCGGTCGGGCCGAGCGAGCGCGAGCGACTTTTTCTTTTATTCAGTCATGAAATTTCATTGTGGCTGCCCTGCCGCGGAGGGAGATACCGCGAGTGACAGGCCTGCTGGCCCCTTTAAACTAAGTAGCACTCGCTGCTGCCTAGGGAGAAGGGGGGGGTCTAGGAGGGGGGGGGAGGTCTAATAAAACGCGAATTGAAATGTGTCTTTTTTTGGGCTGTTAACGGGGTGAAAAACGTGAGTGTAGCAAACAGAAATCTCTTGAAATGTGGAAAGTAGAAACCATAAGTGAGTACAGACAGCTGGCAGGTCATCGAATTGGGGAAAGTGCGAACGAGCGAAGTGAGCCAAACATCAGCAAGTTTATGTGAAGATAACGCACTGAGAAAACCTTACAAACTATTTTGGGCCTTGCAAAGAAAAGTAGTTTGTATAACAAAGTATTTTGAGCATACATAAGCTTACAAAGAAAATACTTCGTAATTTTCGAACTATTTCTTCGCATAACAAAGTATTTTAGTTTGTTATACGTATGCTCAAAATACTTCGTAAGATTTTAAGAGTGCGCGTGTTTCGGTGCTGATTTGGACACGACACCGATTTGTGGCGTCCTTCTGGTGGAAACCAGGGGGAGTAACCCTGCCCCCCCCCCCCTTTTCCGCTGCTTCCGCTGCCTCCGCGCTCCCTGCCTGCCGCCTGCACTGCAGCGTGCGGCCACGACGCCACGCAGCCACATTTTTGTTTTTTACAAAAGCGCATCGCCAAGAAGAGCGAGGTGGCGGACGGCTGGACGGCAGCGTGACGCACCGCCCGGGGCCCAGAAGGGAAGGGGAACCAGGCCGGGGCAATCAGGCCTAGGATATGTAAAGTGGGCTAAATAAATATCGGAATCAAATACGCCGTGACCCAGTGTGGGCCCGGTGGGCCCGGTGGGCAGGTCCGAAGACGGGCCGTGGCGAGCCGGCCTGCGTGCGTGCCCCCGAGGCCTCTGGACCCCGTGGGCCGGGGGCCCGGGCCGTGGGCCTCCCGGACGAGTATCCCCGGCACGGCCTAACATCCCAAAGAGTGGATTCGTCGCTCTGTCTCTGTCGCACTCCTCGGCCACTCCGCAGACGTGCGAGTGAGACAAAGCGGCGAAAAAAAGGGCTCCTGGCTGGGCATGCCTCGGCCAGGACACTGGCGGCATTCCTTGCGGTTCGGCGGGGCGTTCGGAGATTCATAGGACTGGACCGTCCGGGCCGAGGCTCGGCCAAGGCTGGGCCAAGGCTCGGCCAAGGCTGGGCCAAGGTTGGGCCCAAAGGTTCGGCCATGGTTCGGCCAAGGCTCGGCCAAGGCTCGGCCAAGGGGGGGCCGCGGGAGGCACTTGTCACATGCTCGCCGCCGTGCTGGACCTGAACCTACCGCCCACCGCCGGCCGACGGAGCCATTCGAGTGCAGCCGAGCGATTCAGAAGAGTCGCTTCATCGCTCCGTCTCTCTCGCACTCATGGGGCTCTGCGAAAGGGGTGCGGGGGAGACGGAGCGATCTTCTGAATCAGCCGGCAGCCCAGGGCTCCGCACCTGACACGGGCATCGCCGCGGGCAGGGCGGCGCTCGGGGCGGCGAACACTCGCACGATTTTTTTAAAATTATCATTATTCCGACCGCAGCGCCCCTCTCTGCCCCTCGCCTCTCATTACGAGTCGTTTAGCGGGAGGGGGGGAGACAGAAGCTCGGATCGCGCGGCCTGGCCAAGCTCTGGCCCTTGTCCGATCTGCCGATGCTGCGCGCGCCGCCGCGGCCGCTCGGCGTTTTCGTTTCACCAAATCAGGACGAGTCGTTACGGTCCTCTGGCCGTCTGGCGTGCGCGGCCTGGAGCCCTGCCCTTGGCCTGCCATTGGCCTGCCATTGGCTGCCCGCAGCTCCATAACACCGGTACATCACTTTGACACACATCGCGGCGAGCATCGCGGCGAGCATCGCGGCCTCCCCGGGCACTCCGCACTCCACTCGGCACGCACGCGACGCCGACCGGACCGGACCAAACCCGGGCCTTCTTCGCGGAAGGCAACGCGGAGCGGACTGTCTGCAGCACACAGCAGCGCCTGGAGGCTAGGCAGCCCCATGTGTCTCGCTCCCCTGTACGAGACGCCCCGTCGGCAGAGTCAGTCTCTTAGTTAGTAGGCTTCCCAATCCGGGGGACACGCGAGTATCCGAATCAACTTGATACTCGCGTGTCCCCCGGATCGGGAAGCCAACTAACTGCGCGGCAAGGCGTGAGGGTGGCTGCCGTCGCCGCCCCGAGTACTTGCAACTTGCTGCTTGCTGCTGGCTGGGCTGCTGATTCGGCTCGGCGAGGCCCCGACCCGGAGGCGTGGTTTCCTTATCACGCTGGACTTCCTTCGGCGCGCGTTCAGGTCCGTTCGGGTCCGTTCCGGTCGGGCCGGCGGTTGGGTTTATTCGCCTCGGCCGTTCGGCCTTTGGGCCACTTTCTCCTTCCAGGCCTTCCAGGCCTTCCAGGCCGCCCGGTCATTATTCGCTTTGATATTATTATGGCGCAGGTGCCGGGCCCGCGCGGCCCGGCCCGCGCTATCCATTTGGGGAAAGAAAAGGGAAAAATGGCTCGGCTCGGTGCGGCTCGGATGATGGTCGGTTGAAAGCGAGTCGGCCGCCCCCTGCAGTCGCGTGCCCGGGCCCGGGCTGGACGTGCGAACTCGGCGTGTACAGAGCAGCGGCGGTCCGGGCGCCTCCGCGCGTCCCGTCCGAAGGAATGTGTGGAGACAGCCCGGGGACGCCGGGAACGGGCGCGGAGGGGCGCGGCCCAGCAGCAGGGGCCCAGTGCCCAGCGGCCGGCCCAGCCTGGCCCAGGCCAGCAGCCCGGCGAGCCGGTCATGTTTACTTGAGATCCGTGTCACTAGGGCGACTCGCCTCGCCCGGAGAATGGGCTGGGATGGCTCATGGGGTGCACGGGCAGGCCGGGCATGCCGGCCGTGCACCGCGGTGCTGTACTGCTGCCAGTGCATACGGCCGCGCCTCTCGGGCCCGGGCCCCGGGCCGTTTAGTCAGGTCATCCTAGGCCTCACAATGCGGCGCCGGGGGGCGTGGCGCGCGCGCCCCGCCCCGCCCCGCCCCGCGGGGCCCCGGGGCAAAGGAAAGCAGGAGTGAGGCTATCAGAAAGCAATTTGGCCGAACATCTAGATCGAATGAGCGGCATGAGCGGCTCCTCCGCGGGCCTGCGTCCGCGTTGGCGCGGCCCGCTCGCTGCCCGCTCGCTGCTTGCCGCCCGCCGGGCCATAGTAGTCCCGGCCACCAATAGCGCGGGGCTGGGGCTGTCCTGGCTGGCCCGACCGGCCGGCCGTCCGGACGGGTTTGAATTGGGTCAGTCTGTTTTGGCAGCGCCAGGGGGCATCGGCCAACCGCCGGCGGCCAGCCGTCCACTAGCCGTGCAGGACCCGGGGCCGGGACTCCCGGACCGCCGGATTCCCGGACACCGAGCTCTCATTAGGCGGCGCGCTTGACGGGGCCCTGCCAGCCGGGGGGACGGTCGGGGACGGCCAGACCAAGGGACGGCGACGGCGGCCTTATCGACGTGCGCCGCCTCGCATCGCCGGCGTGCGCTGTGCTGCCTCGCGCTGCCCAACCGGCAAACCGGCCAACCGGCCGCATAGTTTTTAAAAATTAAATTGACACGCGCGCAGAGTTATGGGCGGCGCAGCGCTGCCGTGCTGTGTCTGGCTGTGTTCCCAATTACCGGATTCGGGGAACTTTGAGGCGATATTGAGCACTGAGCGGCGAGGGCGGCAATGCCCGGCGAGGGCCCCGCCCGGCCCCGCCCCGGCCTTGGCGGCCACTTTCTCGACCACCATTCCCTTTTCCCTTTCGCGATCCGGTGGGCCGGGCCGGGCCGCTGCAGCAGGCCCTGCAGGCCGAGAGGCAGGCCGAGGCGGGCGCGTGCGTGCGTGGAGGTGCCAGAGCGTGGCGACCGCGGCGCTGGCGTGGCGTGGGGGGGCCTGGCGCGGCGCGGGGGGGCGCGCGGCCCCAGAAGCTGTCACGGTCACGGCCAGCGTGTGCGTGTCGCTGGTGGCGGTGCTCGGCGGGGCCGCCGTTCACGAGTCAACCCCCCGGCGCGCCGGCGGCGGCAGAGACGCGACGCGCTCTTCTCTCGAGACGCGGACGCGGGCTTGGAGGTCCTCGTTGACAATAAAAGGCAGCCATTCGCACACCCAGCCGAGCCGCGACGCCTTGCCGACGCCGCCGGACACCCGGGGCGATGCATCTCTGTTTCGCCGGAATTTGATCCGTTTGGAAAGCGAGCGGGCGGCGCGCACGTTCAGTGTACCTACTGTGTACGTACACGACCCCCCACACCTGCCCCGCGTAATTAGGGCGACAGGTGTACTGGTGCCGACTGGTGCACTGTGTGCTGCAGGCCGCTGCAGGCGGAGGGTCTGCAGGGCCATGCCGGGCGGCGCGGCAGTCGGCCACCGGCACGTCGTCGTGGGGCCCGAAAGTAAGTGGCCAAATTCAGATCGCGGCGTTATCAGCCATCTCAGGCGTGGCGGGGCGTGGCGGGACGGGGCGGGGCGGGGCGCGGCGGGAGAGTGGTCCTGGCCCGCCGCTGCGGAATCCGGTTGGCGAGGACCTGTGTGGGAAAGCGGGGAGGCCCGGCCCAGCCCTGCCCACCCCGGGCCCCGAATGAGTATCACTCCTGCAGCCGAATTCCTGGCCGTCACTCCGGGATCGTTTTTCCCGGGCCTCTGCGGGTGGGGACCTGGGAGGGACGCCTCGCACGCCACGGACGCGCGCGTGCGGCAGCAGCCCCGCCCGCCCCGCCCCCCCCGCCCCGCCCCGCCCCGCCCCGCCATGCCCTCCAGCCCGCCCTTAATGAGGCGGCGCATGAAAATGGCACGCCACGCCACGCCACGCCCTGCGTCCCGGCGCGCCGGCTGGCGGTGGTGCCGGCTGGCGGTGCAGCCCGTCTGCAATGCCACATTGCAATCAAAATTCGCATGCCCGTTCGCAGTCGCACGCTCGGATTCGCAGTTCGCAGTCGCATCGGCTTTCCCTCTCACCCTCTCATTTGGGCCGGGCAGCCCGCAGCCCCGCAGCCCGCAGCCTGGGCAACATAATGATACGCCAGTGCGCGATGCAAGGGGCGCGGCACGGCGGCGCAGCGGCGAGGCGCGGCCGCCTCGATCGTTTTCACGTGTGCACCACTTTGCTTTCCGAGGGTTTCGCGACCGTTTTTTCCCCGGGGGGAATCGTCGTGGCGCGCGGGGCGCGCGCGTGTCCGCGTGCCAAAAAGAAGCGTGGAGAGGTTTGCGGGGTTTCTGACTCCGAACAGCATGCCTCGTTGGCCCGTCTTTCTCCACTCCCATTGGCCACTTTGCGAGTGCGAGAGAGAGAGAGAGAGAGAGAGAGAGAGAGAAGAGAGAGAAGAGAGAGAGAGAGAGAGAGAGAGAGAGAGAAAAGGGGAGAGGAAGTCCTTTTCCGGTCGGCCGGTGCTCGGTTCGGTTGGGCCGGCATTACCCCGGACCCCGAGGACGCCGAGGACGCTGAGGACGCCGAGGAGGGACGCCGCAACCCCCGAGTCCCCCCGGCCCTTGGCCCGGCCCGCCACTTTCCCTGGCCAGCCGAGCGATTCCAAAGAGTCGTTTCTTTCGTCGCTGTTCTCTCCTCTCTCTTCTCTCTCTCTCTCTCTCTCTCTCCTCTCTCTCTCTCCCCTCTCTCTCTCTCCTCTCTCTCTCTCTCTCTCTCTCTCTCTCTCGCACCCCTATGGGACGCTGCATGAGAGCGAGAGAGGCGGAGCGACGGAACGGGTCCCCGGAATCAGTCTGCAGGACCGGCCGGTGACAGAGATGAAGTGCGCAGGGCGCCTCGCCCTTGGAGGTGCCGCGATCCGGAGCACGCCGCGACGCCGCCCCAAACGAGCCAGGACCGGCCAGGACCGGCACCCGGGAAAACCGTGAGCCAGCCAGCATGCAGCCCGCGCGTCGCAAAAACTTTGTCGCGTCGTTTGAGGGCTGGCTGAGGGGCAGGGCAGGGCAGGGCAGGGCTGGCACGTACTGACACTGTGTCCTGCCTAGACATGTGCGCCGACCGCATTTTCATCGGCGGCGGCGTTTGGCCAAAATTTTACCCGGCGGCGGCGGCGACGCCGGCGTCTGCGCCGATGTCTTGATCGGCGGCGGCGGGGGCGGGCGGGCGGCGTGGTTGACTTAAATTTGGTCTATTTTCTCAATTTAAAAAATCCCCTGAAAAAAAACACAATTTGATGGACTAGTTCTTTAGGGTGGACTAGTTTCGTTTAAAAGGAAAAAATTAAGCAATTTAAACACTCCCAAAAAGAAATTTTTTCTGGCGGCGGAGAACTGCTCGTCGGGTTGCCTATCCCTGGGCGCTCGCTGCTGATGGAAATGCAAATATTTTGGGCATTTAAGGGCGCGACGCCGACGCCGCCGCCGGAAAATCATCGGCGGCGGCGCGGCGGCGCGCCGCAAATTTTTTTGGGCAGCGGCGGCGGCGTGGTAAAATTCGTCGGCGGCGGCGCAGCGGCGGCGCGGCGCACATGCACTGTTAAAAAAAATTTTTAAATTTAATACATAATGACATCTTAATTTTAACCTTTTTAAAGGATATGAAAAATCATAAAGGTTTGTGAAGTTTTAAAAAACTTTCTTTCATTTCCCAAAAAATTTCTGACAAGTAATGAAAATATTGGTAAGTTTCAGAAACTTTATTAAAATAAAAAAAGGTTATTAAATTTTAGACTGTTTACCCAAAAGCAATAATTTGTTTTTTAAAATTCAAAATTACCATGACTTTTCATATTTTTTCTCATCCTGCCAGTTAAAATTGTGATCATTTGGGCGCTTCACTACCAGTGTACGTAAAGAACAAATTTGGATGATCTTGGTCATGTGAAATCGTGTTTGGAGGCCCTGGGATGAGCGCTTCCACTGCCTAGCGGAGTCTCCGCCGAGAGGCTTGGAGTCATCCACATCCTAGAGCCCGCCTCGCAGAGCTCACTCGTGGCGCAGTTGGTAGCGTCGCGGTGCGGTAATCCGGGAAATTTCCCGGGGTTTGAGACCGAGTTTGAACCACGCTTCCAAGCGATTTCGGCAGTGAAATCGACTACTACCATACAATGAATAACTCATTACGTACATAAGGCGTTCAATTTTTACCTGCTCTATATTAAAATTTTTCTTAAATGCAAAAACAACTTTTTAAAAAACAGATTATTACTTTTCAAAATTTTAAATTTTTACTTTTAAGAAGAAAAAGTTTATTACTTTTACTAGCAAAAAATCTTTGTAAACTGCTTCATAAAAAAGTTTCTTTAAAAATTAAATGGATTTTTTTAACAGTGTGTCTAGTCCTGCCGGGTCCTGCGGTGGTCCGGACTGAAACCGAAGAAAGCTCCCCGTCGGGCGTCCAGCGGGCCTCGCTTGCAGTGCCTGGCAGTGCCTGGCAGTGTCGGCTCGGCTGCCGGCTCCGAAACCGCGACGGCCGGCGACGGCGTGACACCCCACTTTGCCTGCAGCGTGCACATGGCGTGTGGGGTCATTCCCGTGAGAAGACGCTCCCCCCCGGGAAGATGATCGCCGCCGGGACGCGGTGCACTCGAAATGCAGGGAACCCGCCCGCAGCCCCGCAGCCCGACCGGGCGTTGCTTTCCAGCGGGCTGGCCGAGAGCCCGCTTGCTTGACTAGGGACCCTCACTCGCAGACCGACTGACTGGCGCTTCCTTGGAAAGCTCGACGGGCGGTTATCATCGCGCAGGGCGAAGTCCGGGCAGCAGCGGGGCAGCCTTGGAGAAGGGTCCGGCGGGGGCCCCCGCGTTGGCCGGAAAAGTAGCGAGCAGACGTGGCAGCGCGCCAGGACGGCCGGCATGTTGCACTAATTGAGTCTGCAGCCAAGTTCCAGTAACGGTGTCGGATGACAATAGCAAGTCGACATGTTTGCACGATGTGGAGTCCCAGCCGGAAGCTGGCTCGGCGCTCCAAGCGAGTGTTTGACGCGTCCGCACGTCGCGGCGGTGGCCCAAAAAGTCCGTCCAGGAGATGAAGAGTGGGGGGGGGGGGGGGCACGATGGAGGATGGAGGCAGCACCGGCCACACCACTGCTAACCCACTTCAGACCTCGTGTGTCTGCCCGCTGCCCATCGGCGCGGCTCGGCGGGAACCCTGGGACTCTCTTGAGGTGAAATATCCAGAGTCCAGGAACTGCAGAGACTCTGGCGGAGACGGGAGAGAACTTCGGGCAGAGCAACCCCTTCCGATATCGAAACCAAGAGGACGGAAAACGCCCATAGCAGGCACATTCAGAATAGCGCTCTCGTCGCTCCAAGTTGACGGCTGACGCCCCTGAGTGCGAGATGTTCTAATCATGGTTTGGGTTTAAGGTAAAATAAGTACGAAAGGGTCACTCGGTATACTGATACGACTTTACTCTCTATAGTGCAAGGGGAATACAGCAGTCCACACACACAAGCAGGGACAAAGGACAACAGTTGACAGTCTACATGACGTGGCACCAAGTATGGCAACCTGGTCCACATGGCGCGAACCTTCAAGTTACACTTAGAACATAAGCCCTTCTGAGTCTCTACTCAGAACACCTTCCCCTTCCAGTGCTTTAGCACATCAAGTCACAAATTTTCAGTTTTAATGTTCGTTGGAAATGAAAGAAAACTGTACAAAAACACATTTAAAAAACAGAAGAAAAATATTAAAACTTCTCTAGGGATTAGCTGGTCGAACAGTTTGCTACATTAAAATTCAGAATAATCTTACAGTCCATTTGGCTCTCTCACCATAAATTCAATTCGAAACACAGATGTTCAAATTTCTTTAGAATCTTAGAGTTGGAAATAAATCTAGCAGAACATACTCATTTTATTTGCACATGTCTTTTGATTTGCTTTCTATTTGCCCCATAGCTTTTCGTCAAGCTTTGTCACGTAATATTATTCTGAAATTTATGGGAATTTGGGACAGTAAAGTTCAACAGCACCATACCTTTCAAACTGATGTTTGAGAATTACTGCAACTTTTCATTATTTTTCTCGTTCTCGGAATCACCATGAGATTTCCACTGTAAAGCATATACGGCTAAACCACACATTCTGCTGAAATTTTCTTTAGTTTTGAATTCCGTTATGCATGTTTGTAAACAGATGACTCGTTATTCCATCTCATCATTGTTTTAGTTTGTGCAATACAGTTTGTGCAACACACACTTCCTTACACGTTTGCAACACACCCTTTCCTGATCAACAGGGTATTAACAACAAGAGATGCTTTCAAAAATACAGTACTTACACGTTATTTTGGTACATTTGCCGCTGCCAACTTTGCTTATGCACGTTATTCAGCCAGCGTTATTCAGTGTACAACGATCTTTTTAGTGAGCCCTTGATCAAGGCAAATAGAGTTTGTTTTAACAATGTATTTGAATTAAGCAGCACAGAAGCAGCACATTTTCCTTTTTCACTTTTGGGTACAATTGTGAGAACAAGAAATGTTTCAAGTACTCCAAAGATTTACCTCTTTTGCGTCGAGTTTCTGTCACAAAACTGTGATAAAAGAAGGATATTGTGATCTTTGCTTTATTCGAACTTGTCTTTAGAACATCCACTTTGTTGATGCCTAAGAGTTATGTTCGGTATTGCGATGAAATTCCATTAACAACCACAGGAAAACTTTTCTTTTCTATGGAGTTTTTATTTTTTTTCTTTTTCAAAATTTGTCAGACTCTCTCCGTCTTTTGAGACAACGACTTTCTCTGTCTTTTGAAACAGCTTCGTATCTTATTATTAAAATTCGTTTAAAAAAATCATTTCTGAGTTAAGTATTATGGATTGCTTCACAGTTGCTCTTGTCAACTCAGGTATTGTCTTTTCGTTTAGTCACGGTTTTTCATTTCTGAAGTCGTTAGCTCAACATTCAGGTAATAGTTATTACTTTTGGACCATCACAGACAGTATCGTCAAAAGAGTGTTAGCAGTTTTGATATGCTTTTCAGAAAGTTTGCTGGGACCCATTTCTGGCTGGGACCCATTTCTGGATTCTTTTCCTCCAGGCATTTATGTCAAATTATGTCAAATTATGTCAGCATTAGGAGATTCACTTCGGATTTCATTGACCGGGTTTGCATTTCTGGGTTTCACAAAATACTCCAGGCATTCCATTCTGGATCTCTTTCAGGGG
Source organism: Thrips palmi (assembly GCF_012932325.1). Lineage (NCBI taxonomy): Eukaryota > Metazoa > Arthropoda > Insecta > Thysanoptera > Thripidae > Thrips > Thrips palmi. The sequence continues at coordinate 5,858,802 of NW_023144632.1, read as the reverse complement.
TACATTTCTGGACCTGTCACGACTCCAGGGATTCATTTCTGGATCTTTTTCAGGGGTACATTTCTGGACCTGTCACGACTCCAGGGATTCATTTCTGGATCTTTTTCAGGACTCCAGGAATTCATTTCTGGATCTTTTTCAGGACTCCAGGAATTCATTTCTGGATCTTTTTCAGGACTCCAGGAATTCATTTCTGGATCTTTTCAGGGAATAATCCAGGAACTGTCAAGATATTGTCAGCCATTTCAGAATTTGTACGTTTGAACACAAAAATGTATGTAGTCTTAAACCAATAGTTTCAATTTTCAATTCATGACACGCATGGAATTATCAATTTACCATCAAGGTACCATAACATCTCGCAGTAACCGTTTGTACAGCAACCAAACCATTTGTACAGAAACCCTTGCTGCAACTGAATGCCAGCAATAACTTGAAAAATCGAAATTATCTTTCATTTTTCTGCCAGTGGTTACAACCCGTAAATCACGTTTCCGTTTCTTTTAAACCAGTCCCACTTTGACTTATATCGACTTTCTCCGGGTCAGATATAGCCAGTACCAAAACTGATTGCAATGTCAGGTTTCAAAATTCAACATTTCTAGCAACGTTGTATTGGCATCTGAGCACAGTCTCACAATTGACTCTCTGACAGTAACAGGATATGCAGTACCTTCTCTTTTTACTCTTTAGCTCTTTGCAAGCCAGCATGGAACAATTAGGACGTTCAGTACCGTACGTTCACAGCATAACCAAACTACACCTTGGTAATGAACACACTAAGTGCAACTCTTACAAAATTGAGTTTTTGACACTTTTTACCACACATCAAGAAAATGCTTACTTATTTTCGGACACTTTTGATCAGAACTGCAGTATGATCAGAATTAATTTTTTGAGAGGATTATTATTAATTTTGTATCAAAGTTTGCTTCAGTTCAGGATGAACAGACTTTTATCCTGGGATTACTTTATTCAGAATGAACACGCTTTTATTCTGGCATTACTTATTTCACTCAGGACGAACACGCTTTTATCCTGACCTTTTTTTTTCAGTTAAGGATGAAACACGTTTCTTAATCAATTCAGGATGGACACACTTTTATCCTGGTATACTTTTATTTCAATTCAGGATTAACACACTTTTATCCTGGTATTGTTTCAGTTTCCTTTCTTAGCTGCGTTTGATCTTTCATGATTCTGATACAGATTTTCGTGCAGTTACTTCGGTAACTTAGTACGCTAGGCATATTCAAATCACTTAAGCAACTTTGAACTTTGCCTTCCTTCCTCAGCGTTTTTAAAGTTCAATTCAGTCTAAATTACGGAGACGTTTCAAGGCAACACTAATTCGGCTAGACTGTCTGGTCTACCAAAGTGTCACAACTTGTCTAAACGTTCCCAGACTGGTAACACCTTTTCTTTTAATACTCATTTAGTTTTAAGGCAACTTGGATTTTATACATTGCATTATGAACATTTTGGATTGTTTGTTTACAATTTTAGAGACATTAAGAACAGCACAAGCTTTAGCTTTTCATCTCAGAAAAAGGGTTTTCATTACCTCTAATTTGGCATTATCGCGTGTAGTTAAACTCGATAATTTAAGCAGACTAAACAGACGAAACCAAACACAATTATCACTCTACACATCCACCTTTCACGAGTCTTTCAAACCACAACATACATTAAAGAGCAAAGTACTCCTCATTCAAACTGTCCACAAACACCTTCAGATTTGCAGGTAGACATTTTCTTCAAATTTTGGCCTCTGTGATAATTAGCCAATTATGATTTCCACAATCTCGCTTCCATTGATTTCATTCTTTCCTTGGCTTATATTTTTGAATTTCAATGGTATGATTCAGCTTAGACGGCATCCCAGTGTTACTTGCAACAGACAACACAAATGCATTAACAGTAAATTCGCTCAAGGTAAATTTGAAGTCATTTTTAAAATTGATTGAACCCACCTTTAGTTTGTAATGTAGAAATGATGCAGTTGGCAGATTTATCAGGACCATTTTGTCTTTCATTTGCTCGTTTCCTCAATTTATTGTGCGTACAACACACTAGCGTTGCTTTACTTGGCTTCACAGTCCATGCCATTAAGAGCAATTTCAGCATCGGGTCTTAATTACTTGAACCGCTAGTTCGTTCTGCTGCAAAGCCTCTGAGAATCCATCATGCACAGCGTCTTGGATACCGCGCATTGACGACTCCACTCGACTCCATTCTCCTTGGGCGGCACGGCCAGGACGGTATTCCCCGCACCACGGCCAGAGAGTATTCCCCGCCTGCCACGGCCCGTACTGCCACGGCCTCCTGAGTTCTTCCGATGACTCATGCATAGTCGCAATTACCTAACTTGCACTTCCTCCACGCTTAATCTGGACGAGGCTTTGACGGCCTTGAACTGAGACGCACTCACACGGGAAGGAGGTTAGACTTCAGCCTCAGCGTCTTGTGAAAGTTTTTAAGGGGAAAGTTCCAAATTTAACGTCCAGAAAACTTCCTGTAGTGTCCTTGTACTTACAACACTTGACCAGATCATTTAAATTCCATATGTGGTCTATTTTGTACACACTTGCACCACCCGATCAGGCTTTTCTTCTCGGCCACTTAAACCAATGTCTTCGAAAAAAAATTTTCAGAGAAAATAATTGAAAATCACAAAGTCACACCAATGGTATCAATTTTCTACATCACTTTCACATTCCATGGGCCTGGCTGCCTAAATCATCTTCAAAGGATTGGGTGTGGCATCGCACATTTCTGCAAGAGTCCAAACTTCGCACAATTTCACATTTTCCACAGTCAATTTTTCACTTTTAACACGTAGCACTCTTGTAAGTCCTTTACGACTGCGCCATGTTCTAATCATGGTTTGGTTCAAGGTAAAATAAGTACGAAAGGATCACTCGGTATACTGATACGACTTTACTCTCTATGAGTGCAAGGGGGAATACAGCAGTCCACACACACAAGCAGGAGACAAAGGACAACAGTTGACAGTCTACATGACGTGGCACCAAGTATGGCAACCTGGTCCACATGGCGCGAACCTTCAAGTTACACTTAGAACATAAGCCCTTCTGAGTCTCTACTCAGAACACGAGAGAGACAGAGCGACAAAAGCATTGTTCGGAGGCAGCCCACGGTTCGACGGTTCCTCGCAATTGCGCTGCATTAGTGCTGTCAGCTGAGAGCCGGCCTCCCTGGCAGGGCTGCCGGCGTGGCGGGGTGGCGGGGCCGTGCCGGGCCCGCAAGCAAGTCGTCAAGTACCTAGCCGGCAGCTCCAACGGGGCGCAACCTTTTTTGGCGCACATACCAAACATCGCTTCCAGGTTTACTGCCGCCTCTTCGGCCTCTTCGATGCTCGAACGCGAACGGCACTAACTTCGCTTATGACCCTACTCTGTCTGCGAGACGGAGCGGCGCGGCCAAGGCGCGGTTGAGGCGCGGCGGCCTCGGCCTGTCGCGGCATCAAAGCGAACCGCGGCGAGTCGCGGATCACTCTCCTGGCTGCCAACAGGCTCCTCCTCGATCGCAAGGGCCATCTTTCATGCGTTTGATCCGAATCCCATTTCAGGAAAGCAGAGCTCAAAAGCCATCCTCTGATGTGACCCACTCCACTCCTGTGCGCCTGACGGCCGCGCGGCGTCCGGGCGTGGACCGGGGACGGCCTTCTGCGAACCGCCTTCGCAAATCAACGAGAACACTCCGCGAGGTGCTGAGGCTGAGAGTTGGGCGAAGGGCCGGGCGGCCTGGCGTCGTGCGGCCCGGAAGCCTCAAGGCGCCGCCACTGGAAGTAGCGGGAAGAACGGCGGGCTGCATTTCGTGCGGACTCGACGCGTCCAGTCGATTAATAGTCCCCGCAGACAGACAGACAGACAGACAGACAGACAGACAGACAGACAGACAGACAGACAGACAGACAGACAGACAGACAGACAGACAGACAGACTGGCGCAGTGGTGAGTGGTGGAGCGGATACAGACAGACGGCCGCATAGTTGCGAGTCTGGGATGGATACGTGTGGACGGCCTGCGCGGCCACGGCCACGGCGGAGCGGCGCGCCGAACCGGGGCAGTGGATGCATCGCCGCGGCAGTGCTCCCTCCCCTCACGGGCTCCTCGGCGCGCTGCGTGCTGCGGGCCGTTTGGCGAGAGAAAGGCAGCAAATCGGCCCGCCGATGCGGCCCGCCGAATCCAAACTAACGTTCGAAAACAGAGAGTGACGCCTCGTCGTTTTGAGGGGTTTCGACTTTTTTTTTGTTTCTCGTCCGTTTTTGCGAGATCTCTTCGCAATCTGCAGAACGCACACCTCGCATTAATTCATCAACTAATTTGTCATAGGTGTGTGTGGTGAAGGAGAGATGGCCCGGGGGAGAGGGGGAAGTGGCTCGTCGGCCCGAGTGAGTCAGCCGTAGCGTGCCTTACATGCGTTTGCATAATGTGGATGGCGCATCGCTTTGAGTCGGGTCTGTCCGCGCGTTCGTGTCTGTGTGTGTGTAGGTGTGCGTGTGTGTACGTGTACATGCACAAATTCAGTCTCCCACACACACGCACGTGCACCAGTCTCGTTGACTGGGATACGGACACGCGCGCGCGTGCGCGCACACACGCACACACACATCATTGAGACACGAGCGGGTGGGGTGCTTTTTATTCCATTGTACATCCGTGATGATAATAATAATTGTCCTTCCTTATGATTGGTTTCGTTTTCTTTTCCCGGACGTTGGCCTGTTGGTACTGGGTCGGGGCCGAAAGAAAGTCGCTCTTGCCCGCCCCGCCCCGCCCCGCCCCGCCCCGCCCCGCCCCTCACACACCTGTTCCAGCCTTTCCGCGGACCGTGCCCGCGGCACTCGCTGCACCTGCACCGCCGCGTCCGCGACTGTCGTCGGCGACCGAGGCTGGTCCTTCTCCAGTGACTCAGTCAATGAGATCAGATCAAATTTTGTTGACGGTCATCACTGCAGCGCCAGGAGGGGGAGGGGTGCAGGTTGCAACATGATGCAACTTCGGAATATTACCGTCACTTGATTTGTTTCACTCTTTTCGAGCTTGTTACTTCGACTTGACAAAGATGGTCAATAAAATTCGAACACTCCGAAAGTCTTTTCCTGGACTCTGCAGCGACTGCTCGGTTCGTTGCTGGACGGCGGGAGTGAGCCGGCGCTCTAGTGACTCCAGGGACTCCATGAGAGTGAAACTTCCGCGCGGCAGCGCGGCAGCGCGGTAGTGTGAGCCATCTCTAATTGCAACACGAGTGCTTGAGCATGTGGGGCAGGGCCTGTGGCAGGGCGTGGGGCGTGTGGCGAGGCGTGGCGCGGTCTGTGGCGTGCCGTGTGTCAGGCCAGTGGCCGGCCGGCTTCTCGAAGGCCCGAAGGCCCGAAGGCCACGCACTGCTCTGTCCCGAAAGCATGCACTTTCCCGAGGGCCCCGGCCCCGCCCCAGCGCGGCCCCGGTCCAGCGCGGTCCCCGGCCCGGGCCTCCTGCCTGCTCTGCGACCTAAATCATGATTAAAGGGGCCCCGGCTGCCGCGCCGCTCCGAGCCTTGCAGCCTTGCAGCCGCGTGCACTGCGCACGCCAAAATACTTGGGGTCAATTAAAAAATGCGGTCACTCCCGGCCCGGGATCGGCCCGAGGCGTTTCGTGCGGCACCCGGGAGCCGGGCAGCCGCCCCGACGCCCATTGGCGGAGCCATCCGAAAAACAACACGTGAAAAAAGTCTCCATTGGCGTTTTTGGGACACTTCCCGCGCGACGCCCGCAGCGCAGGATGGCGAGGCCACGCGAGGAGCCCAAACACCGACCAAACGCCCCTCGAGCCCCTCCCCCTCGGCCGAGCGAGCGTTGGGCACGGGCTGCCCACCCGGCCGAGCGCCTGCGAGGTCTGGGGTAGGCCAGCATGGTCATGGTTTCGGGGCCCCACCCTGGCCGCGGCGCTCTGAGCCCTGCAGGTCTGGGAGGCCACCATGTGCACTCCTGTCGCGGAGCTGGCCCCCTTCGCCGAGGCCGCCGGCGCCCCCCGAGGCTGGGGTGGCCCCGGTGCACCCGGTGTCGGGGGCGGCCCCCCTGTCCCGCACGCTCTGGCGCCTGCGAGGTCTGGGGTAGCCACATGGGCCGGTTTGGCCAGGCCACCCGCGCCGTCGGCCCGAGCGCCTGCAGGTCTGGGCAACGGACCGGGGCGGGTAGGGGGGGCGACGTCAAAGTGCCACCTACATGGGAGTCGACTTTGCCTAATTCGGGTTTCGCCGCCCGGGGCACGATCGCCCGAGGCCTGGGTGTAGGCCACCATGGTGCACTCCGGTGTTCGGCGGGCTGGCCACCCTGTCGCCGTCAGGCGCTCTGAGCGCCTGCGAGGTCTGGGGTAGGCCACCATGGTGCACTCCGGTGTTCGGCGGGCTGGCCCACCCTGTCGCCGTCAGGCGCTCTGAGCGCCTGCGAGGTCTGGGGTAGGCCACCATGGTGCACTCCGGTGTTCGGCGGGCTGGCCCACCCTGTCGCCGTCAGGCGCTCTGAGCGCCTGCGAGGTCTGGGGTAGGCCACCATGGTGCACTCCGGTGTTCGGCGGGCAGGCCCACCCTGTCGCCGTCAGGCGCTCAGAGCGCCTGCGAGGTCTGGGCAAGGGCGGATCCAGGGACGGGTTCAGGGGGGGGCGACGTCGTGAAAGTTGCCTACCTACAGGGGTTATGTGCGACTTGCCTACATTCAGCGGCTGCTTCGGGGGGCGACGCCCCCATCGCCCCCCCCTTGGATCCGCGCCTGGGTCTGGGGTAGGCCACCATGGTGCACTCCGGTGTTCGGCGGGCTGGCCCACCCTGTCGCCGTCAGGCGCTCTGAGCGCCTGCGAGGTCTGGGGTAGGCCACCATGGTGCACTTCGGTGTTTGGCAGGCTGGCCCCTTGTCACCGTCAGGCGTCGGGTCGACGCAAGCCAGATATTTTTTGTCCATAGAGAAAGCTAGCTGAGCACGTGGAGTCCCTAGTCCTTGAGTGTGTGTCGTTCGGTTGGTTCCCGTCCCTCACGACGGCCTTTGCTTTTGAAAAGGACTGACAAACGAATACGGGCAGGCGTGCACTATTGACACGCTTTCCTTTAAAAAAAATCTTAAAAGGGTCCTGTTTAATGAAATGCCGCCCGACGCAGCGCAGCGTTCTTGCTTGACTATCTCGGCCAAACCCACGCACACACTCACACTGGCACAAAGTAACAGGACCGCGTGGCCGCGGGCCGGGACTAGCCGGGCCGACACGGGACGCGGCATTGGCTGCATGGGGGTTAGGGTGTGGTGAGGGCGCCCCAGGGCTCCGGGGGGCACCGGCAGGGCCTCTGCGGCCACGGCGGCCACGGCGAGCGGTGCTATCCGCAACTTGTATATGTCATCGGTTAGCGCTGGCTAGCCCCAGAGAGCCTCAGCGTGAGGCCCGTCCCGCCGGCCCCCGCCGCCCGGCCCGTCAGCGGGACGGCGTTTCATTTAAGCTTTGAGCAGACCGGCGGTGGTCAGGCAGCTAAGTGGGCAGCACGCTAAGTGGGCGGCACGCCGGCCCCAGCCCCAGCCCGCGGCCCGCCGACTGACCCCGCGAACGCCGCGAACGCCGCGGAACAAGGAATTACAAGCTTTTCCGAGCGGAAACCTCACTGCGGAGGCGGCGGCGCGGCAGCAACGGTGTGGGGCCGGCAGCAGACGCGTCGTGGAAGGCAAAGCTGGCAGGCCAGCGCAGCGGGAGGCTCCCTGGCTGCCCGGTGGGCCCGTGGATCCGGGGGTCCCTTGGATCCGCGGGTCTGTCTGTCAGCTGGACGATGACGCGCCACATCTTGTCCTCGACGGCCACCTAGTTTTGGCGGTGCGCGCAGGGAAGTTCTCAATAAGCCCCAGCCAGAGTGCGGCAGGGGAAGGCATTCTCGATACAATGATCGGGCAGGGGAGGGTCCGGTCGGACACTTGGGGAAGCATCATCACTTTGAGTGTCTCCCGGAAGAAGCGCCTCTTCAAGTTGTGTCAGGTGTCAGGAGTCCGTTTTCCGAACGAGTTACGAATTCTGGCAGCTATTGGAGGAGCCAGGCGGACGCATATTTACGAATGCGAGCCACAACGTCCCCCACCAGGCCGGCTGCAGGCACGCCTCGCGACGCCACGCCGCAGCCGCAGCCCGGATGGCGTCCTAGAGATATAATAAGCGGGGGAGGTCTCGGTCGAGCCGTGGGGAATGGGGCTACGTGGCCGTGCTGGCCGTGTCGGCCGTGTCGGCCGAGTCGCTGGTGATCCATGCTGCGATATCGGCGCCGAGGCGTCCTCGTCCTGCACTTCGAGCGGGCCGTCATGTTTAGCGCGACCGACATCTTTCCCGCCTTTTGATCCATTTCCTCCGAGAGAGCGCGGCGAGGCCCCGGCCGGCACACTTCACAGCCTCCCACTTGGCGGGGAAAAGCAAAGCGTAATTGCGCAACAGGCGGCGTGCCTTCGTGCCCTTCGCCGCCGAGACTCCGCGACGCCATGGCGACGCTGCGGGTTCGAATGCCCGCCGCTCTGCGGCGTCTGCGACCGCAATGCGCAACGCCACTCTGTGTCCGCTGTCTCCGCCGCCCGGCTTACGTTCCGCTTCTCTGTTGCAGTGACTCCAATCCAGCCGCCGCCATGCTGCTGCTGCACACCCTGCTGGTGGCGTGCCTCCTCATGAACCCGGTAAGCTAAGGCGGAGACAAAGCCACTCCCCGTGGCGGTCGCCGCGGTCGCCGCGGCTGCAGCGCTCCGGCCTAATCACTCAATTGATTGGCCGCGACCGCTTTGTGGCCGCGCCGACAACGAAACGGAAAGCGAGAGAGAGAGAGAGAGAGAGAGAGAGAGAGAGAGGGGGGGGGGGGGGGACAAGGGTAGCCGGGAATCTTGATCCGGACTCGGACGTGCGTCGCGTCGCGTCCGTCTCAGGACCCCTTTCTCGCGGAACAGAAAAGAGAATTTGGCTCGGGGAAAAAAATAAAAACACACAAGGAAAGGGAGGCAAGGACGCGGCGGGCCTGCGGAGGGGAGGCAGTGGCGGCGACGGGACGGGACCACCTGCAGCAGCATGCCGCGGCCCTGCCGGCCCGGCCGGCGGTGCCACTTTCGCACGGATCACCGGGTCGAAACAATGGGCCGCCCCGCCCCGCCCCGCCCCGCCCCGCCTCGTAATGTCACCAAACAGAGGCCTTTCGGGTGCCGCGGCCGCCACCTGTTGTCGCTGCCGTTGTGGACCGGACTCTGCGGGTCCAGGCCGTCCACGACGCTTCAGGCGTTGCCACCACTTTTCCCCTTCGCGGCTCGTGGCTCGCGACCGGTGGACCGGCACCAACTAGCACCGCGTCGCGGCGCGCTGTCGAAGCATTCCCTGCACAACATTTCATGGACTTGGGAGTTTTATTTACTAATTAATATAAAAACTCATTGACGACATCTCCAGTCCCGAATTTCAGCAGGTGTTACTTTTCGTGCCTCGCGCCTCCAGGCGAGAACACTGCTGCAGTCCCAGTGCCGTCAAGGTGGGGGAGGGGGGGGGGGTCTCTGACACTGTCTCTGGACTGCGGGCCGAGGCGCCGAGGCGCCGAGGCTGGGCCGTGTTGACCCAGGCCGCAGCGGCGCAGCGGCCGGGCGGTCCCCGTGACCCGCGAGCCGCTGCGCTCCGCTCCCTCCATTCACGACCGCGACGGAGTGCTGCCTTGCCTAGCAGTGCAGCCGCAGCCGCCCGGCCCCCGGCCCGAAGCCGCCAGGTGCAGCGGGGAAGGCGCCGCGCCCTGTCGGGCTTGAAAAATTGGCGGTCCTGGTTGGACGTGAGCTGCAGAAGCCTCCGGGAGAGGAAAGAAAAAAGATCTGGATCGAGGAGAACGGCCAAGGAATGCGAGTCCTTCCGCAAGGCACGGCGGGGCGGGGCGGGGCGGGGCGGGGCGGGGCGGGGCACTGGACCAGCCGGATGTGCAGCGGGGCGGCGGCATGCCTCCCAGCGAAAGTGACGACCGATCCGTCAGACGGACCGACGGACCGACGGACCGACGGATCGACGGTCAGACGGACTGACGGATCGACGGATCGACGGACAAGTCGTCAGACGGACGGACGGAGGGACGCGACCCACCATGAGGACGGTTTACCCAAGCTGCGCTGCAACCGGGTTGGCTCGCCAGCCACCGAATGCAGTACGTAGTCTGAGCTCGCTGAACGGCCGACACGTGTATCAGTGGTAACTAAGAAGGTGGTCGGGGCGGGCGTTCCTGAAGCGGCACCCCAGTCCACCCAGGACGCCCAGGACTGCGAGTGAGGCTTTGGGGACGGCAGACAGTGTGTCAGACAGCGCGCGGCCCCGCGGCGGTAACAGCAACAGAAGGCAGCGGACGACCCGACCAGATAAATGAAGTTTCACTCCTCGGCGCCTCCCAGCCCCGCAGCCTCGCACACGGACATGGGGACGGGGACACGCGCTCAATCCGTCGCGGAGGCATGGAGGCACACACACGCCACACGCCGCACGTACACACACGCGCGCGCTGCGGTAGGCCGCGCGACCCGCGGAGACAACGGGCCGTCCGTCAGCGGGGCCGCCGGGGCCGTCGGGGCCGTCGGGGCCGCGTGCTGCAGATTCTGTTCGGCTCCGCGTCGCTCCGCGTCGGGCTTCGGGCTTCGGGTTTCACTCGGTGGCCGATTCGCCGCTCCTGGTCGCAGTCGCTGTCGGGAAGGGCGGCACGAAACGAACAATACTCCGGACGAGGCCCGGTCCTGCTCCTCGAGTCGCAAATCAAACATTTTTTGTCGCTTGGTCCTCGTCGGCGTGACTTCGCGGTCGAGCCTGGTCGAGAGTAAGAGTGGCGGGGCGGCGGGGCGGCGGGGCCCGGGGCGGCTCCCACACCACTTGCTGTCGCCGTCAGAGAGGCCTAGCCCGCGGCACAATGGGAATCTGTCGGGCCGCCGCTGCGACTTGTGTGCGGAACGAATCGGAGCGAAACAGTCGCGGCGCGGCGGCCTAGTCGCGGCGCCGCAGGTGTGGCACTGCCGGCACTGCCTGCCGGCCGGCGCCACTCTCACCGGAAGCGGGAAGGGAAGGCCGGGAAGGCCGCTCATTCGACGAACAATCAAAAGAATGCCCTCCGGACGTGTCAACGCTCTGGCGTTTTGGCGTTTCGGCGGCGCAGAGGAAGAGAGAAAGCACGCGGTGGCCTGGGAACCGCTTCACGCCGAGATGGCGATACCCCACCCGATTTACCGCAAGTCAAAAACGCGCGGCGCGTAGGGGCTGCCCCCCCCCCCCCCCCCCAGTCCCCCTCGGCTCAGGACCCGATCCGCCCGCAAGGTCTCGGCCGGCTCGGCCTGGTCGCGGAGGTGTCAGTCTGCAAGTGGGTTAGGTGAGGCGTGTCTCCGTTTGTCCCTTTTCGGCGCTGCGGCCGCTGCAGCCGCCACAGCCTGGCTCGGATGACGAGCATGCGGTGCATGCGGTGCACGCGGAACATGCGCTATCCAGTTTCAGGCGAGCACGGTGTGCAGCACGGTGTGCAGCACGGTGTGCAGCACGGTGTCGCGTGACCGGGGTGCTCTGATGACACACTCGGTAGCTGGAGCAAAGCAGGACACGGAGTGAGTGGCGCGGGTGGCACGGAGTGACGCGACCCGGGCACCGCAACAGCGACGAACAAGCCAGCCGCCTGCCGCGCTTCATTCCGGACAGCTCTTTCTCTGCCGCGCACCCCTACGGGACGAGGTGCGAGAGAGACGGAGCGACCAGGGCTCCGGTCGGCGTCGAGCTGCAGAGCCAAGTGCACGCCTGTGGGTCGGCCGTCGGCCGTGATGCAGCGGCAGCGAAATCCCGCGAAGCCGTGGCAAATTGAAGCACTCCGAAGGCCGAAGCTCCGAAGCGGCCGAGGTACTCGAGTGTCGTGAAGGGCGAGAAGTGCCTGGGGGAGAACACAGAGCGCGGAGCGACGCGGAGATGATGCCCTTCCCCCATTCCCCTGCTTTCGCGCGGCGCGCGGCCTATGCACCGACACTGTATGGCCGTGCGACCACCTAACCCAGGATCGGTGCCGCACCAGGCCATGCTAGCCCTGGGCTAGGAAGACAAGGAGTGGCCGCCTCGCTGCTGGTCCTGCTGGCCCGGTCACACCAGGCCACACTAGGCCCGTCCCCGCCAGGCCAAGTTCGTCCGGGCAGCCCGACAGGCCGACAGGCCGGCAGGCCACCGTACCGTTACCGGACCTTAGCTACTGGCGACACACGCACACACTCGCACTCGCTTCCTCTCTCTTGATTTCTCTCTTCCTCTCTCCGAGTCTCTGTCTCTCTTTCTTTCTCCCTCCCCTCACACCCCACCTCCCCCACTGTCCCCTTAAAATGGTCCCTCGGCCAGATCACTATCTAAACCTCCTCACTTTCCTGATCCCTCACGGGGATCCAGGGCTCGAAAAGGACAATTGGCCCCCCTTGACCCGGCCGCGAGGTAGGCATAAAGCACGGCGATCAAAAAGGGCATCGCGGGCGCTCGGCCCGGCGTGATGGAGTCGTCACCCCGTCCCGCCGCGCCGCGCACGCCGTCGCCCGCACGCACGACCACTGCGATGAAGTATATGGAACGGTTTTACTGTTATGTGGTCACTCAGGGGCCGCCCCGCCCCGCCCCCGCCCGCCCCGCCATAGCAACGCCGTAAACAAGACGTTTCCGGCCAGGCATGCTGACGGAAGGCGTGATCGTGAACGTGCCGATTTGGCACTCCATCGTGGATACATTTTGTGGGTGCTGAAACCAGTGCGAGGATGACTGACCGGCTGTCTTGTTGCAGGTGCGGCTGGAGGACGCCGACGCCGAGGCTTCGAGCGGCCCCATGGCAGCGGAGAGCGCCCCCGAGGCGGCCGTGGTGGCTGCACCCACGCAGACACAACAGCTGGAGCCCAACAACAATAACAACAAGCTGGAGTCCGGGCCGGGCAGCGACCAGGAAGCTTCCGAGACCGCCCCCAAGCACAGCGGCTACGCGCCGCCCCCGCTCGGCCCCGGCCCCGGCCCTCTCGGGCCACCTCCACGTGGCCATCCCTTACGCGGCCCGCCCCCGCACAAGCCGTTTAAGAACCAGTACCACGGCCCGCCGCCGCCCCTCGGCCCGCCCCTCGGCGGACCCCCGCAAGCCCAGCCCGAGGCCATGGACAAGCTGTACGGGCCGCCCGCCCTCCAGGGGCCCGGTGGCCCTCCTGGCGGCGACCCCTGGCCAGTGTCCACCCCGGACATGCCAAAGATCGTGTCCCTGGACGTCAAGTGTGAGAAGAACGCCATGAAGGTGTTCCTGAGCTTCGACAAGCCCTTCTACGGCATCGTCTTCAGCAAGGGCCACTACAGCAACGTCAACTGCGTGCACCTGCCCGCGGGGCTGGGCCGCACCTCGGCCAACTTCGAGATCAGCATCCACGCGTGCGGCACGGCGGGCAACACGGAGAACGGCCTGTACGGCTACGGCGCCGACTCGGGCTCCGGCACGTACTTCGAGAACATCATCGTGGTGCAGTACGACCCCCAGGTGCAGGAGGTGTGGGACCAGGCGCGCAAGCTGCGCTGCACGTGGCACGACCAGTACGAGAAGTCCGTCACCTTCCGGCCCTTCCCCGTCGACATGCTGGACGTGGTGCGCGCCGACTTCGCCGGCGACAACGTGGGCTGCTGGATGCAGATCCAGGTCGGCAAGGGGCCCTGGGCCTCCGAGGTGTCCGGCCTGGTCAAGATCGGCCAGACCATGACCATGGTGCTCGCCATCAAGGACGACGACTCCAAGTTCGACATGCTGGTCCGCAACTGCATGGCCCACGACGGCAAGCGCGCCCCCATCCAGCTGGTGGATCAGAAGGGCTGCGTCACCCGGCCCAAGCTCATGTCGCGCTTCACCAAGATCAAGAACTTCGGCGCGTCCGCCTCGGTGCTGTCGTACGCGCACTTCCAGGCCTTCAAGTTCCCCGACTCGATGGAGGTGCACTTCCAGTGCACGATCCAGATCTGCCGCTACCAGTGCCCCGACCAGTGCTCGGACGGCAACCTCCCCATCGGGCCTCCCGGCCACGTGGTGGGCCCCAGCCCTCACTCCGAGTACGGCCCCCCGCAGCACGGCCAGCACTCCCCGCTCGGGCTGGAGGCCTACCTGCAGGCCGCCGGCAGCCGGCCCCGCGACGAGCGCAAGGTGCGCCTCGCCAGCCACGGACCCCCCAGCCACGGCGTCCCCAGCCACGCCCACGGCCGCCACCGGCGAGAGACCGGCGACCAGCCGCCGCAGCGCCCCGCCGAGGTCGGCGTCAACAGGATCATCCGCGTCGTCTCGACGGGCGACCTCACGTTCTCGCTGGACGAGTCCGCCAACGCCTCCGCCCTGGCCTCCTCCGCCCCGACCATGGTGCTGGGCGCGAGGGACGACGCCGGCCTCATCTGCATGACGACGCCGGGCTTCGCGGCCACCCTGGTGGTGCTGCTGGCCATCCTAGTGGTGTCGTGCCTGCTGTCCGCCTTCCTGTGCGTGCGGCTCAGGCCCTTCGCGCTGCGGCACTCCGACAAGGCCGCGCCCGCCTTCAGCCATCACCCCGTGGTGCCCGTCATGGCCGTGCAGGCCACCATGCAGAGCAGCATGCAGGGCACCCTGCACGGCGCCAAGGCCAAGAGCAAGAGCTGCTTCTACTCGTAGGAGTGCAGTAGGATTCTTTAGGACTCTCGCCACCACAAGATGGAACGCTCTGTGTCCCCCGTAGTGACGCACGCCTGGCGGTGGGGGGCTCAGGGGCGGGGTAGGGAGGGGTGGGGTGGGAAGGGTTGGGGTGGGCGGGGTGGGGTGGGAGGGGCTGGTACCCCCGAATCGAGCTGGAGCACGAGCAAAAATGACCCGCTCCAGCTATCTCCTTGTCGAATCTTTCTATACTTCTGTGAAGTATCCTTATCAGCCAATCCGTAATAATGCTCAAGGACCCAAAGTGTGACGATACTGGGCCACTGATAGGTTTTATCATGTTTGTAAATAGCGACTGCCAACACAGCGCACCAACTAGTCAAAACATCTGTGTGTCCTGTGGGTGCAACGGTGCGACGGAACTCTTCCCTTTTCGGGTTTGCCGCAGACCGGCGTCGCCGCGTCGCCGCCGTGAGAGGCTGAGTGGCCGAGAGGCTGAGAGGCACCCCTGCAGCCTGCGGGCCCTGCGGGCGGAGGGCGGGCGGGCCGAAAGAATGTAAACCAACGATCGGACGGGACGGGCCCGCTGCCCATGCGCTGCCGCGGCCCGCGTGGCGCGTACTTTCTCCTCCAGGGGCAGTGCGCAGAAGGAGGGGCAATCGCGTGTGCCGCGCCGTGCCACGCCCGGGGCCCAACGCAGTCAGGGCAACAAATTTCGAGTGGACGAGGCACACATTTTCCGTGAGCAGTCCGGGCCCGGTGGCATAGACATATGAACGGGATGGTTGGATTTTGAGCCGCTCTGCCGCTGCTGCTGCCGCGCTCGTGCCCCGTGGTGCGGACCGCGGACTGCGGATGTGTGTGGTGCGTGTCGGCCTTCTCCTCCTCTTTTGACACATTTATGCTTCGATCCGCTTTCGGAGCTGAGCCACCTGTCTTGCTAACGGAAGAATGTCTAGTTCGCTGGGCCGGCCGGCCGGGCCGGCCAGACTGACTGGTTCTGGTTCCGGCGTGCCCTGGATCGCGGGGCCAGCGCGCCAGCGCGCCAGCGCCGGCAAAGAGGCTGGCACGGCGGTGCGGCGTGGCCATCCCGGCCGGCCAGGAACAGGAACCGGTCGGGCGCGGCGCGGCGGGGCGCGGCGGGGCGGGGCGGGAAACATTGGATAGGGTATAGGACCGCGCGGGGCCCCGGACCCCGAGGCACGCATCGCCCAGGCATCGCCCGAAACCTGGAGGCCAAACAACGGCGAAAGGGATCAGCGGGCGACGCCCGGCCTAGCAGGGGCCCTGCGCAGCCCTGCGCCCTCCGGTCCGGCCCGGTCCGGTCCGACCTGGACACTGCTGGACGCACGCAGTACGCAGTGCGCCTCCCACTCACGCACACATGTTTTGCAGTGCGGTGTGACGTGTGAATGAGTAAAGTGCGGCGAGGGTTCCCAGGGTGCTGCCCGGCCCGAAGCGCACCGCCCTGCCCCGCTGTCTCGCTGTCGCCCTCGTCGCCCTGCTCGCTGCAGGCATGCTGTAGGCATGCTGCAGTGCTGCAGGGGTGCCAACAGTGCCGACGACAGTGCCGACGACAGGGCCGACGGCTGGGCAGGGCGGCGGACTCGCCTCGACACAGTGTTGCCAAGCAAACCGTCACTTTCTCCGCGCAGGTCGCAAGATGTGCGCGAATCGCAAATTGTTTCCACGGCCTGGCAACACTCCCGCGAGGGGAAGGCCACTAGGGCCAGCCCGAGGCCGGCCCTAGGCCAGGGCAGGGCAGCCAACCCTAGCAGCCCCGCGCGCAGATTCAAATACAATGAGAGTTGTGTGAAGTGCAGATAACCATCCTCACCTTACCGAATGTGAACGTGACTGATAGGTTTTGTGCATCTGGATGAATGAGAACGTGTGCATGTGTGTCCTCTCTGTATTAATTTATTTCCATGTCTTTTGATGATGAGTGCCTGTTAAATGTATGAGTCTGCGTGTTCGAATTATTTATTTATTTATATATTTATTTAAATTATTATTATTATTATTATTATTTCCGAATGCATGCGTGATTATGCAAGTATTGTTGTGCGCGATCGTCGATCGATCCGTGGACGCACGTAGTCAGTAAGAGGCACCCCTCAGTTTGCCTCGAAATCGGTGTCATGCCATTTTCAACCTAACATTGTCGACTGCCGTAGGTCTATTGTTATCGTTAAAGTTCGTTGCAGCTGCTAACAATCTAACGATATTGTGATGGAGGATACATCAAGCTGTGCAGTTGGACGAATGTAGTTTTACGAATCAGGGATGCAAGAGTGACAATATTTGCAGTGGGCGGGTGATACCACAATGCTCAAATCTATTTCGAAGCTTCTCTGAATTTATTCCCTGAAGACTTATCCTAAGTCTTCTGACTGTACCACAGACTGGACTGCCCCTCTGAAAATATAAATATTGTGTGCTTCAATTTAGAATACGTGTACTAATTTATCTGCCTCAAAACTTGTAAGAAATTGTTAAATATACGACTTAATTGATTGACTGATGTTTTGAAATTTTGTTCACCCAAACCTATCACGGAAACGGTCAAAGACAAGGAGGAGAAATTCTCATCCTTGGAGTGAGTGGAGCGACGGGAAAATAGGTGCAACCGCCACCCTTTCTAGTACTCGTGGAAATATGCGGAGTTGGATAATCCGCAATTGAAGACGAAGAGGAATCGGAATGACAGGCAATAATTCCTTGAAATCGCCAAAGGAGAAAGGGGCCAATTCCTTACGCAGTTCACCAAAAGTATCAGAGGATCGTTACTTGAAGATTTATGTGAAAACTTTTTCATAATTCAAACTAACTCAAATCGAAGTTTTCAGTCATTTCCAAATCTCGGAGAAAGAGCCCGCAATCTCAGATAACTTACCCGTTTTTTAGTCCGAGAGGACCGTATACTAATGGGCCAGTGAGCATGGAACTTTCCTTGGTATTCCCTCTTCCGTCCAATACGAGCGCCTAGCGCCGTGTCCGTATGCCACTGGTCTGCCGCCATGCGCGATGGGTTGCCTACCCTTCGAGCCGCTTCACGAGCTATCGACTCTCGCCTCTAGAGTTAGAGAGCATCGAGACAATGTCGATGCGTCGATCTATGAGAACATCGAAACTAAACATGGCTGCGTCCTTGTTGAGGTTAGGGCACGGAGGAAGACGGTAATATACAATACGAAATTATGTAGCGATCTTGTCATTACTTCAGATTCACTTCAATAATTGGACAATTTTTTTTAATTTTTAAATCTTTCTTTTATTTAATTTTCCTTTGCCTTATATTAAAAATACTCATGTTTTCCACAGTAACCTTTCACACTGTAAGGCAATAAGTTTACAAACATCTACATCGTATTTCACGCAATATTCATGTTGAACAATAATTGATTTGAGTCTTGATTTAATTTAACGTGTTGGTACGCATCGTTCCTAAAGACCCTTAATCTGTTCTTACATTTACCCTTCCCATTTTCAGGTTAAAACTCATCATTAATGAAAAGAATCAAAAATTAATTTCTTCCAGAGGATTTGCAGCATCACTACAGAGCCTTTTAATACCGTCCAATGATACTGCTTGCTACGAAGCACATAATGTCATTCAAAATGCATCCTTTCATTCGTCATGTGTCCGTGTCCGTTCAAAATCGGAACTTGAAGCGGTATTTGTTCTTGTGCCTCATTTTTATTTTTCAATTTGCTGTGCTTTATCTAAATCAATTTATTTTGTTTTATTTTATTTTGAAATTCACTTAGACTTGCATTTTTTTGGGTTAAATTTCAGAGGAAAGAATTTCTCCTTGCTAGATTGGATAAGAAGAAACGAGAGAGAGTGGAAGTATGGCGGAATATGTCAGTCATAGAATTGGCCACAAAACTAAACCTAAAACCAAGTATGGCATTGTGTTCGTTATATGGCTGTGGTATTGATTTGGAAAAAAAAATGTTTGTCTTATTCTTTTAAATTGTATTTTTCAGAGCAACTTTTGACCATTTTGCATGATCATGTTCCTGAAGGTCACTTTTACAAGTCAAAAGCTGATTTAATTAATAATGCTGAGATTCTGCAGGATGTTGTAAAATTTCTTGGCAAGGCACCTGTGCTAATTGCCACCAAAGTTAATGAAACAGATGACAGAGATATTGATGCACATCCAAGGTAAGATTAGAAAACAGCTGTATAAGAGGTAATCAGTTTTCCTGGTCCATATATCCTTTTCAATGGTTTCTTTTTTAAATAGGCCGCCACCCAATCCTGAGGATTTAGTCAAAAGAGCCCCTATAGTGACAATAATGGGACATGTGGATCATGGAAAAACTACCCTTCTAGATTACCTTCGGAAGGCTAATGTTGTTGCTAGTGAGTTTGGAGGAATAACCCAACATATAGGCGCCTTCTCTGGTAAATGTGACCATAGTAATTCAATTGAGGCCCCTAAGGTAAATCAATAAAGATTAATCTTGAAAAGTCTAATTACAGTGAAACTTGGTAACAATGACAGTGTAACATTCATCGATACTCCTGGACATGCAGCATTTTCTTCTATGCGGTCAAGAGGAGCCAATGTTACTGACATTGTTGTTCTTGTTGTTGCTGCTGATGATGGAGTCATGGAGCAAACTATCGAGTCAATCCGGATGGCTCATGAGGCTGGAGGTTTGTTTTTTTTTCATTAATGAATGAAATCAAGTTTATCAAATGTGTTACCTTCCTTCTGCTTCAATGATTGGAATGTTGGACTGTGGTTTTAACATCTTCAAGAGTAAAGTAATTTAAAATTTTCTTCCTTTCTTAGCTACAATCATTGTTGCAATCAATAAAATTGACAAACCGGGTGCTAATGTTGTAAGTATGAAGCAATCAAAATAATTTTAGAGCTAGCTATCAAAACATTTTTAATACAGCATGTTGTTATGTTTTCATATAGAAACGAACTGAAGAAATGCTTGCTCAGCATCAATTGTATACTGAAAATATGGGCGGTGAAATTCAGGCCATTCCCATATCAGCTCTGAATGGCACTAATGTAGAAACTCTGGTTGAAGCTATTCTGATTCAATCCGAAATGATGGACTTGAAAGGTGATCCAAGTGGTTTAGCTGAAGGCGTCATTGTAGAGTCAAGACAGGATCTTCATAAGGGGTATGTAGTTCAGTAAAACGACAAGCATAAAATTCATTTTACTGTTTCTTCTAACCATTAATTGTTTAGGAAACTGGCCACTGCAATTATACAGCGAGGTACTTTGAGGAAAGGTGCCATTCTCGTGGCAGGAGATGCCCATGCTAAAGTACGACTAATGTTTGATGAAGCAGGCCAACAGATAACTCAAGCCACCCCCTCTACACCTGTAGAAATGATGGGCTGGAGAGAACTTCCCTCTGCTGGAGAAATTTTATTAGAGGTTGAATCAGAGGTATGCTTCATTTCTGATACGCTAATGCACGCTGTATTTGAATCAGAGGCCATTGCTTATTTTAAAATATCTTTTATTCTTACAGAAACGAGCTCAACAAGTTCTTTCTTATAGGAAGGCAAAGGAGATTAAAAGTAAAGGTCTTGCAGATCAACAGGTGATAAAAGAAAAAGCACAAGAACAGCAAAAGGTTAATAATTCCCTTCCCAATTCTATTTTTATTAATGTCTAAAAAGTTAGTAGCATTATGGTCTGACACTAAAATATTTCCCTTTGCTTTGTTTATTAGCTGCATCATGAGAAAAGAAGAAGAGCTTATGAGCAGGGCTTAAGATCTATGCTTGACAAAAGAGAAAAAATGTTTGTTGAGGACAACAGTCCAAAACTAAAAGTGATCATCAAAGGTATTTAAAGAATTTTCTTTGATGGTTAAGACTTTGGGCTGTTTTTTCAGATTTATTGCTGTAATTACTTTTGTTTTGTAACATTATAATTTATTTCAGGCGATGTAGATGGGTCAGTTGAAGCCATACTTGATGTTCTTGATACGTACCACAACCCAGATGTTCCTCTACAAGTAGTTCACTACGGTGTTGGAGATACCACTCCAAACGATCTAGAACTAGCCTCTTTATTTAAGGGTAAGATTTAATAGTTTAGTCTGTTAAAAATTCTATGGCAACAATATCTGCAATGTATTTCATTTTTTAAATGATTTTCTAGCAACCATATATTGCTTTAATGTAAGAACTCCACCCAAATTAAAAGAAGAAGCTAAAGCTAAGCGTGTTCCAGTCAAACATATGAATGTCATTTATCACTTAATTGATGATATCAAGCAGGAAGTGGGAGGAAAGATGCCAACAGTGGAGCAGGAAATAATTCTTGGTGTGTAGCCAAGGAATTAATTAGGTGGTGAAATGAAACTATTCACAAAAGTTCTGTTCCATTTATTTTATTTTTTTCATTAAAGGAGAGGCAGATGTCATCCAGCAATTCAATATCAATGAAAAGCGAAAAAAAATTGTAGTTGCTGGTCTTAGAGTTACAAAGGGTGAAATAGTAAAATCTGAGAAAGTGAAGCTAGTTAGGGAGCAGGAAGTACTTTATGAAGGCAAGTGTAATATAGAAATTTGTTTCAAGAGTATTATGTATGCCAATTTCGTTTTAATGTTGACTTGCTTTTTTCCTCTCTTAGGTTCAATTGCTTCACTGCGCCATATAAAGACTGAAGTCAATTCCATGAAGCATGGGACTGAATGCGGTCTCATGTTAGGAGATTCAAGTATTCCTGTAAAACTAGGTGACACTATAGTTTGCTTTAAACATAATTTAGTGCAGAAACCAGTTGAATGGAACCCAGGCTTCTGACAAAGCTTGGGTTTTGATTGCCGTCTACACAGTCAGCTTGGAAATACGGATTTGTTTCTGTCCGCTATTTGGCATGCAAGTTTGATCGCTGATTTTCTCCTTAAAAATAGAATATTTAACATCATAGACTCAAGAAATGTACCTTTCATCTGACATTTATAAGAGAAAAAGAAATAAATGAATTCTACATTTTTTCTTATACTAATTGATTGCTTCTTGGCACGCTCTGTCATAAGACAGCAAACTAAGTCCACTTCTTATGTGGCAAAAAAAATAAAAAACAAAATAAAAAATCCTAAAACTTATACACAATTTGAACCAATTGCATCTGTAGGTTTGTGAAACTCGTACAGAATGAAATACTTCGTTCATGTCACTATATCTACAGATCTGTACAGAAAGATCGGGAGAGAGTAATGAATAATGCCCGGGCAGGCAAGATTAGAAGAAGTCCTTGAACAGAGGTTTCTTCCGGAAGTAGGGGCAGGTCTGGTGCCAGGCCGTGCCCATGATGAGGCCGTCCACCTGTAGGCAGGTGTTGGCGCACGCCAGCAAAGCTTCGGCCTGAAACAAAGAGACAAGGACACAGCGATCGTGAAACGAGAGCACGATGTGCGTAAATGACCAGAGTGACTTTCGTAGAGGGGTGCACGCGGACGCCTGGGAGGTAGGCAGCCCATTCGGCGCCCGCCACGAGCTGCAGACCTCCAGCAGCCAAGCGACTGTAAGGGTCGACTTCCTACCATTCCCTCGCCCTGTGGCACCATGGTGGCACTCTTGGAGCGTCCCGATCTTTCGAAATCGGCCGGCAGGGGGTCGAGACTCACCTTGTAGCACGCGTCGCAGGTGAAGAGGCACGTGTCTATGGCGTCCATGTGCACGGCCAGGGCCGGCTTGGCGTCGGACGGCGCCACCAGCGTCAGGGTCAGCACGAGGGCCGCCAGGAGCGCGACCGCTGCTCGTCCGGGGGCATCTGCAACAGGACGCACGCGTCACAACGCGTCACACCCACGCCACGCCGCCACACCCACGTCACGAGGAAAGCAATAGTCCGGTCGGCCCAGGCGCGGCTGGAATGCGTGACGCGATGGACGCGCGGCGCAATGTGTGGGAGGGGGCGCAGGGGCGCGGCGGTCCACCAGTGAGTGTGACGAGAAGCCATTTCGGAGGAGAAATGGGAGCCACGGGGAGCTGCGCGCTGTGTAAAACCGCTCTGCAGATCTGGCCTCCAGGAGTATGCCCCCACCTCGTCTCATGCCGCCCGGAAGAGGCCGGCGACAAAGCACGTGTTGGGCCGCAGAGTAAGGCCAAAAAGTGGCAGAGGGGGACCCATCATTCCGATGGAAGGGAAGGTGCCGGACGCCAATAGACGACTTGAGCTAGGCGAAAAAAGGGGAAGAAAATACCTTCCCGAACATGGCGGACGGCCGCCGTCGGCTGCTAGGACCAATGAGGGGCCGCCATATTCGGGAAGGTATTTTCTTCCTCTTCTTTCGCCTAGCTCGAGTCGTCTATATGCAATATTGGCTTCCTGATTCGCGGCGATGCGTTGCGTTGGCGCGGCTGTGCCGTGCGGTGCGGGGGTGCCCATCGGGGGTGCCGGATGCCGGGGATGCCACGGCCAATTGCCTGCCGACTGCTGCGCTGCTGCGCAACCGGCTGAACCATTCAACCGGCAGGGCGGGAATGTGCGCGCGGCTTTTATTTTTGCGCCGAGTGTAAAAACGGGGAAGCGGCAAGGGCGGGCGGGCCGCTGTGGGTGCCGCCAGGTGTGCTTTACATCCCGCCTTATCCAGGCCTGAGCCCCGCCGGCGCGCTGTGTGTGTGTGTGCGCGCGCCAGAGAGTGGGCGGCTCTCGCTGCGCTAGATAACTACTTGCTCGTTGCGCTACAATATATTCAGCTCGAACCATGCCGCCCACCTCGGCCCACCCCTCGCCTCCAAGGCCTCCACCCACACGACCTCGCGCACCTCGCGAAAGAGCCTCGCGATGGCCGCGAACCAAGCCGCGAACACAACCCTTGGGCGGCTCGCAGACTCGCTGCGATGCTCCCACACTGACAGATGACGATGAAGCTCTCTTCCTCGTTAGGCCGAACTCGGCCTCGCCAAAACCCAGGGTAACAAAGCCTCCGCGGCCGCTCCGCAATCCGCCCGGTGCGGCGCGGCGCCGCGTGATCTTTGAGCTTGGCGCCTTCGCGGGCTTTCCCCACTGCCCCCACCACGCCTCCGACTACGCCTTGAGGACAGCGTGCGCGCGGGCGGCTGGCGGGCGACTGTAGAGCCGCGACCCGAGAGAAACACAACCATCCGATATGGTCTAGTGGCTAGGATACCTGGCTCTCACCCAGGAGGCTCGGGTTCGATTCCCGGTATCGGAAAGTTTTTGCACTGTTGGTCGGTGAATATCTAGGGTCTACATCGTTTGTACGACCTCTTTTTGTCCGACCTGCCGAAATTCGTCCGACCTCCTTCCCGCTGTTATATTTTTCTGCGACCTCTTTTTGTCCGACCTCACCACCGCCTCAGCCCCCAGCCCCCTCAACATTCGACAAAACAACACATGGTACCCACGACGGAGTCATATGAAATTTGGTTGAAAATAAAACGTAAAAAATTTGAACCCTACGACCCCCTCCCCCCCGCAATGGAGGTTCGAGCCGCCTGCTGAACTTCGGTGTTCGGATGGGAACTGGTGTATCCAGGCTTTAAACTGCTACCGCATAGTTCAGCTTCTGTCGGACCGCTATTGCCTTCTTACACATGAAGGACCGCCTTATGAGGGCAGCCGGCGATCGTAGGGTGACAGAGATAGAGAGACAGAGAGAGACTCAGACAGAGAAGAGGTTTGGTGGGAGCTTCTTGTTTTCGTAGGGTTGGTTGTGTACCCCATGGTACCCCCACTGTCCGGCGCTCCCGTACCGAACATACCGGGTGTAAAATGTAACACGCAACGGGCGAGCGGGTTGCCTATGCTCGACTCGGCGGGCGCGCCGGAATGGAGCGGTGCTGTTAGGGGCGGTCATTGCGCCCCTGCGTCGCGGTTCATGCGTTTTTTCGCGGCATAGCGCCTTCGCGTCACCGCCACGTCTTGACTCAACGGTGCGCGAGGCCGCGAGGCCGCGAAACCGCGAAACCGCGGCGCCAGGACTTCAGGACATCGCGACTTCGCGTCACCGCGGACGCTCAGGACTCCAGGACTTTCAGAATCATGGGCCCGCGACAACGCGAAGTCCTGGAGTCCTGAGCGTCCGCGGTGACGCGTAGTCGCGATGTCCTGAAGTCCTGGCGCCGCGGTTTCGCGGTTTCGCGGCCTCGCGGCCTCGCGCACCGTTGAGTCAAGACGTGGCGGTGACGCGAAGGCGCTATGCCGCGAAAAAACGCATGAACCGCGACGCAGGGGCGCAATGACCGCCCCTAACAGCACCGCTCCATTCCGGCGCGCCCGCCGAGTCGAGCATAGGCAACCCGCTCGCCCGTTGCGTGTTACATTTTACATCCGGTACAGCGTTCTAGGCCAGCTTCAAAGGACTTATCATCGCCTCCCCGACGAATCAAGGAGGCACCACCCGCAACCACACACCGGGTGGTCTGGATTGATGGATCAAATACGCCATCGCTCCAGTGCCGAGGCCAACCCGCCGAAGCGGATTGCTTTTTAGACACCCACAGCGGAGTGGCCAGGTGAATGTGACTCTGACCACTACGTTATCACGCTGTACGTCTGGCCGAGTGTTGGACGACGGGTTTGAGTTGCAGTGGGAGGAAGGCAGTCGAAAAATGTAATGATATGATGGGATTCGATCCCCGGACCCCGCCATCGGGATCACACGACTTTACGCTCTCGGCCACCACGGCCCATGATATGTGGAGCGGCGTGAGGTGGGTTCTTGACGCAACAGGACTCGACCGACCCGGTCAAAATTTCGCAAGAAATTGGGGGAGTCGAACCGCCGACCCTAGAACTGGGAACAGACGCCTCTACTCCCTGAACCACGCGCGAACGTGGCGCGAACATGGCGCGGACGTGACGCGGACGTGACACGGACGTGACGCGGACGTGACACGGACGTGACACGACGCCCCGACTCATCACACCGCGAGTGCGGCGCGTCATGTCAGCCGCCTGCACGGTGGCCTGGTGGGTGGGGGCGCGGGGGCGTGAGGGCGCTGAGGCGGTCGTGGCCGTTCCAGCCGTGCATTTGACGGGGTCTCCTTTGCCGCAAATTGCTGCGGGCGGCGCGCCACGAAGCACCCTGCCTTTCCTTGCCGTACGATGAGGCGCGGATCCAGGATTTTCCTCCGGCGAGGGTACACCTGCGTTTTTTTTCGAATTCAGGGGTAAAGTAGTGCGTATTGCCCACCTTTCAGGTGGCCTACCTAGTGCCGAAATATCTAGGTAGTCTACAGACTTATCTAGTACCCATCCCCCTCCCTTTTAAATGGAGCGATTGTGTGGTGCGCCGCTGTTCTGCGAGTGCTGGGTTGCTTTGCCCTTCGGGCCCTCCCCCGACGCTGCCCGCAGTCCGCAGTCTGCAGCTGCCGTGACGGTGACGGCTGGGACTCGGACTCGGGGTCGCCGCCCTCGCGCCGCCCTCGCGCAAGGGTCTCGTCTGCTGCAGAGCCTTGTGGAGACCGCGGAGCAACGACGAGAGCGTCTGCGCGACAGAGGAGGTTGTCAAGACAGGCGAGACAGGCCGCCGTGGTGGCGGGGGCGGGGTGGCGGGGTGGACCCCGCCTATTTCGTAATCAGCCTGCTGGGCTGGCTAGGCTGGCTGACCCCGCGCAGCCCCCGGCCGCCCGGCCGCGAACCCCGCCTGGGAACGCCCGCAGCCCAGCGGCATGCCCGCCTGATCTCCATTCCAGATTCAAGATAAACATTGCGAGTTTTCGTTTTCCAAGGTGCCTTCTCTTCTGAAGCATGGATCTCAGGGGCCGGGGCCACGTGGGAGCGCCGTGCCGGCCACGTGCGGGCCACTGCGGGCGCCACCCTTGCTGTGCGCGCCCAGTGTATCGGCTTCCTTGGCCAGTGCGGCCTGCCCCCCTGTCGGCGGCCTCGATCTGAACCGCTTTCCTGCTAATGAGCGCGATGATCGTTTTGCTCTACGAGCCGCGCCATCGGGCACGTTATAATGGACGAGCGGCCCGAGCGGGCCAAGCGTCACAGCCCAAGGGGAGGCTCCTCGCCCCCGTGAATGAATTATTTTCCGTCCGATTAAGCAGCCAGACTTGCTTTCTATCACGGAGCCCCGGGGAGCCCAGCCAGCAAATCCGAAACCTCCCCTCGGCTCCTCATGGCATCATTCTGGACGACTCTGAAATGACAAGTTGGACGCCGCCTGGGACGCCACACGTCGTTTCGGGCGAGGCCGAACTGGCATTACAGAACGATATCGACAGCCCGCGCACCGCGCACCGTCGTCGCAATAAAAAGGGGTCGCTTTCGGCTGCCAAACAAAAAGCACAACTTGTTGTCCCGCCAAGCGTGCGTTAGTTTGATGTCGCACTGCACGTCGCGGTCTTGGCGCGCTAGTCGGTGCACGGCGTGCACAGCGTCTGGCGATAGTAGCCGCGGAGCCGCGGTGGCTTAGTGAAAAGCCAGCCTCGATGCCCGCCTCGATGCCCGCCTCGATGCCCGCCTCGATGCCCGCCTCGATGCCCGCCTCGATGCCCGCCTATGTTGTCTTTCTCGTCTTGGTGTCGTTAGAAGCATCGCAAAATCGTCGGGAAAATACTGGTAGAATGAAGTCATCTCGCGTCCGTCCCTCGGCCACCGGACGAAAAAGGATCAAACTTGAAAACTGAGGCGTAACGTTACAACTTCCTTGCCGCGTGCTGGCGCTTACTACGCCCTTCTAGGAGCGTAACACCAGTGTGTTGGTCCAAAGTTCATGTTGGTTGAGCACGCTGTGCCGACAGAACGAATCGCTCCCCGGTGCGTGGGCGGGCGGCGTCAGGGTGGCCGGTGGGCACGGCGAATGCTGCGCTAATTGGCAACGGGAGCAGAGCGAGCAGAGAGCCAGACGAGGACTCGGGGGGAGCCTTGACTAACTGCGGACGCTTGCTCGCACGGGCTTTGTTTAGGCTCCCTGTAGGCCCCCTCGCAGAGGGCTCAGAGCCTCGCGTGCAAGCCCTGGTGCCCCTGGTGCCCCTGCTGGCCCCTGCTGTCCCAGGACAAGTGCTCTGAGCTGGTCTTAGCCTCACAAGTCGACGCGGCAAGAGGAAGGAGGGCGTGGGCCGTGTGGCGACGCGCAACAGGCGACTTGCTGGTCATTCGTGCCAGTTCGACAGAGTGCCGTGCTGTGTGTCCCCACCCTCCGTTCTGTTCATTCAATCGGCAATGCCTGCCTGTCCGACCGTGCGCAGGAAGCTTCGTCCCCTTCTGCCAGACACAACTCTAATTTTTCATCTTTCCAGCAGGAACATTGTGTAATCTAAAGAAGGCAGGAGGCGCGGGAGGGTGATTTTTTAAAGTCAGTATCAGCTTTGCCCATCAAATGATTGCAGTGAAAAGTACACCCTCGCTTGCCATCTGCCGTTTTCGGAACCCGAGTCCACTATCGTGTCTATCCACTGTCACACCCACCCGCTTGCGTAGTCCAGTGCCCGCCCGGGATCAAGTCCTTCCGGGGTGCAGCTCTGCTTTTTCAACGCGCTGTCCGGTTCGCACGGCTGCGGGGCCACATGATGGCTGACCCTTCAACTCGCCCTTCACGGCTCCTCGCAACAGCGAACACTCCCATTCGCATGGCGAGCTCCACTCCCAGCATTGTTGATTTTGTTTTACCGTTTTTTTTTAGGGAGAGAAAAGGAGGCTTATTTTCTCTTAACTCTTATTTTGTTCGCTCTCTTTGCTAATCCGTATGTTTCCAACATTGCGTGACACGGCGGAGCGCGTGCTCCAACGAGAGCAGAACGCGAGTCTGGGCGTGAAGTTTGCTGTTATTTTCCGGAGTATTTTGCTTTCTAAAAACTCGCGTGGACGTTAGGTTCACTATTTGGCACTTTAGACCCGTTAATATTTTCCCTGCGCAAATGTTGTTCCGTTTTGACATTGCAAACAAAATGTGTTAGAACACACGCCTTCAAAATTCGCGCCAGCTGCAAAGAAATTAGACCAAAGGAGCAATCAGTCGTGGGAAACTGTTCAACGCCCATGCTTAAATCTGCAACATTTTCTTACTGCCGAGCGATTCAGAAGAGTCGGTTCATCGCACTGTTTCCGTCGCCTCCTGGGGGGCTTCATAATAGCGCGAGAGACCGACAGAGCGCGTGGGCGCGTGGGCGTTCTGGGCGTGTCGCAACGAGATAAGAGGGGCCGAAAGGGAGCGAAGGGACTACCCCACCGGGTCCCTGGTAGGGCCGTCCGCGCTGACAGCGTCGCCTTCCTGGGGATGACAATGCAAGCCAAGTTGGGCTATCTACGGGCCCTGGGATTGAATACCGCCTGCGCGACAGTGTCAGGGCGGAGTCCCTTTCTTCGGATAGGTCACGCTGCCCGCAGCATTCTGCGCAGCCGTCAGCAGCCCGAGGGGGTATGCACTCGCGTCACTCTGTTATAGCACGCGGTATAGTACGCGTAATAGCGTAATATCCGAAATTCTCAAATTTTTACATATTTTTGGGGTCGGGTCACAGGTTTTGAGAGTGCTTACCCCCTCGCAGCAGCCTCCCACGTCTGAGGCCTGGAGACAGACGCCGATGGGCTGCCGACGGCAGGGGTGCGAGAATTTGCGAGAGTGCCCGGTATGAAAAGCGACGCCCATCTCCCTCGAGAAGCAACGCCGAGCCACGCCGAGCCACGCGGCGCCGCCGCGGAGGAGAGGAAACGGACACCTGTCGCGCCCTCCCGCAGGAACCACTTTTTATCCCGCCTTCATCCTCTTCCTTAACCCGCGGTCGTTCGTCTGGAGTGACTCGACTGCAGTGGAGTGACTATGGAGGACTGCCTAAAGACCGACTGTACGTACAGCCTGTGTGAAAGTGACCGAATGACAATGTGAAAATGTGAAGTGACTCTGGCGTGGCACTCTGGCACATGCCCACGCCTACCCATTCCCCGCTGCAGTTCCTTCCCCCTCCCCCCGTGACTCGACTCCGCGTTCGACAAACGGGCCGGCCCCATTCTGCGGTGTTTACGGCCCATAAACGCCTGTCTAATGAGAGCCAGCCCCCACCTGCTCCCCGCCCCCGGCTCCCGATCACTTCCAAGGCTGCTGGATTCAGATACGATAGGGCGACACCGTGGCGTCGAGCGGGCTGCCTGGCAAGGCCGGCGGCACGGCCTGTTTCCGAACAGCCTTCGTCGGCCTCTCTCTCGCTCTCCGACACCGCCCAATGTGCGCGAGAGACCAGGCGCGGATACAGGGGGAAGGGGTTTTTTCCCCCTCCATAACCCCTAGATAGCCGCCTGAAAGGTAGGCCAAATAAGCTACTTTGCCCCTGTATGTAGGCAAAAATTGCTACTTTGCCCCTGTAAGTAGGCAAAAGTGCTACTTCGCCCCTCCCCCAGGCCGCCTCTGGATCCGCCACTGTGAGAGACAAGCGAAAAAAGCAGTTTTTCGAGACAAGACTGCGCGCACCGTCTTTGCAGGGGCTAATTGCAGCAAAGTAGCTTGGAGCGCACCCCCCGATCCCCCTCTTGACTCTCTGTGCCAATCAGGCTTGTTGCGCTATAATCCAGTTTTCATTTTGCCCTCCATGCCGCCCTGTTTGGCCCAGATTGCTTTTCCCCGAGACAAGCCAGGTGCTGACAAAACGGACGGCGCGAGAATGGAACGACAAAACGACGACCAGACGGTCGCATGACGGCGACATACTTTGGTCAATGAGTGGCGACGAGAGATTTCAGGATTCGGACCCCTCATTTCGAGTGCTGTTTTCTTCCGCCGATGGCGCACACTACGCC
Organism: Thrips palmi; assembly: GCF_012932325.1. Taxonomy (NCBI): domain Eukaryota; kingdom Metazoa; phylum Arthropoda; class Insecta; order Thysanoptera; family Thripidae; genus Thrips; species Thrips palmi. The sequence goes on along the minus strand of NW_023144632.1, from coordinate 5,828,433 downwards.
GCCGCGTTTCTCAACGGTCGACGGAAGGACGTCGGGAAGCGTCCCTTCGCTGCAAACTCCTCGTTGCCCTGCCCTCTCGTTCTAATCGGCTTTAATGAAAAAGGCGTGTTCCCGCCAAAACGCGCAATCTCTGTTATCACGGCCTGGCGGCGTGAACGGGCATTGCCTGGCACACTCTAAATGTCTTACAATGAAATTTGACCTATGTGTTTCGTATGTTACAGTGGATTCGGCGCAAGCATAATACGAAGCAATATTCCTTCGTAATACGAATCTTTTCAGATTTTTCTTTGTAAGATACAAAGAAAAACCTTCGTAATACGAAGAAAAACCACCTTCGTATTATGCTTGCGCCATTTCCTTCGTATTATGGGAAATTTCTTCGTAAGACATTTAGAGTGCATGACGCGGCGCTTTTTCAGATCAAGATCCACTTCCGGAGCGTCATCATCAAAAAGGGCAAATACAAAAATACAATTTGCCGGTTCTGGTTTGCCGATCAGGGAATGGAAAAGCAGCACGTAGTACAGGTGGCCGGCCTGGAGGCCTAAAGGGTGGGGGTGGCGCTCGGATTACGTTACACACGTTTAATTCGCGTGGAATTAGGGGAGGGGTGCTCAGAAAATGAATAAGCCCACTCCGCCCGCCCACTCGTTCATTCGCTGGAGGGCAGGACCTTGCAAAATGTCATCCATAAAAATAATTTTCCCGCGAAAAGCGCCAGTTTTGCTCTCATTCTGGCGCTGCGAACGATGCGAACGCGCGCGGCCATTTGGAATGGCGCTCACGCTCACCGTGTAGCGGTGCAGCTGTCGCTGGCCACCAAAAGGACCACTGCCGGGCCACGGCCGGGCCACACCACGCCAGCTGTCGCGCAATGGCCCTTACGCCCCAAATCATGACTCATAACAACGGGCGCGCGGCCTCGGCCCGGCCCCGAAGCCGCGGCCCGCGCCGCCGCCTGCGCCGCCCCTGACGTCGATCCGACGTCAGATCCACCGCGGAGGCGGACGGGCCGGGCGTCGCCCGCGCCGCCGCCGCAGACTGACCGATGGAATGGCGGTTTTGACAGGCGATGACGGGATCCGATACGGCGGGGCCGCCCTGCTCCCTGCTGGCTGGCTCCCTGCTGGCTGGCTCGGCTAGCTGTCGGGCTGTCGGCACCAGCCTGATAGGTAGGCCAGCCCGCGCAACGCTGCTGCCGGGGCGCGGCCTAGCCTCCGGGCGCCCTCCGCCATCTGCAAGCGAGCGGCAGCCAGGCGGCAGCCAGGCCGCAGCGAACAGCGGTCCGACCGCGGCCCGACGGTGAAGCGATTGCCAGACGGCACTCCCGGGGCTTCCATAATGGAGCCGCTGAGCCCGCGGCCACTCCCCCAAATTAATTTCTGGTGGCGAAACCCTATCGCACCAAACTCAGGTCGGGTTAGCTCTCCCGAGGAGAAAGGCAGCGGAGTCACCACGAACAATGGTGGGGCTTACGCCATGGCCACGGCAACGGTGCACCGGCCGAGGATTTTCTGGGGAGCAGCAACGGTAAGGTTTATTAAGGCTTGCTTGCCTTTCACATGAATAGAATACTCCGTGACCGGGACAAAACCAGAGGTAGAGAACTGAACCACGTCGTGCAACGCATAATTCATTTTGGTCACTTCGACAAACGAGCGGAAAATAATCGAAACACTGGGCAAAAACTTCAGGGAGCCAACAGAAAACCGAAAAAGAAAAATGACTTGTTCAGCCTTTTTTAAAAAGAGGCGCTTTGTAAAGAGGCGTTTCTTTATACAAGACGACGAAAATAAAATCTAAAATTGTGCAAAAAAATTCTTTGTATTACGAAGCAAATTCTTTCGCAATACGAATCATCTTTCTTCACAATACAAATTAACTCTACAATGCCTTCCGAGGCAGATCTTTTCTGAGACTCTGCAGGATTCTCGGTGTCAAAATCCAGTCCGGTGTCCACCGCGTAGCCAGGTGAGCGGCTGAGAGCCGACACCAAACAAAACTGTGACTCCTCATGAGATCATAGTCCTAACTGTCAGTTCGGTTTTCAGAAACCTCAACTCTCAGAGTGGCCTCTAGATAATCCCAACTGTTCCGCGTGGATTCTTAACTATCCCAACTGCTCGCGACTTGAAATAAGCTATCTCTAATTGACCTGTTGACGCCCACAAATGTCACATCGAATTCCTTAACACAGAACTGTAAAAAAAAAATAAGTCCAAAAGAAGGACGTATGGACGTTGTATGCCAATGATGTCGTGATTAGCTGATTAGCTGATTTGTAGTCATAAGCAGTTTAAGTCACCTCGATAGTCCTGAACAAGCGCTGACTGACAGTGGGTGTTGTCTTGAGACCGAACTGTCAGTAAAAAGGGTTGTCCTTAAACCGACCTGGCAGTTAGGGTTGTCTTGAAACCGTTCTGGCAGTAAGGGTTTTCTTGAAGCCGAACTGGCAGTAAGGGTTGTCTTGAAGCCGAACTGGCAGTAAGGGTTGTCTTGAAACCGTCCTGGCAGTTAGGGTTGTCTTTAAACCGTTCTGGCAGTAAGGGTTGTCTTGAAGCCGAACTGGCAGTAAGGGTTGTCTTGAAACCGTCCTGGCAGTTAGGGTTGTCTTTAAACCGTTCTGGCAGTAAGGGTTGTCTTGAAGCCGAACTGGCAGTAAGGGTTGTCTTGAAACCGTTCTGGCAGTTAGGGTTGTCTTTAAACCGTTCTGGCAGCTAGGGTCGTTTTGAAGCCGCACTGGCAGTTAGGGTTTTTTCATCGGATTGTGGGACTAATTGTGGGCAGGTCATGGCAAAGGAGGGACTCACGCATAGCGCCGCGCTGCTGTCGGGTGGGCTGCGGGGTGATGTCCTGCCGGTCCTGCCTGTCTTGCCTGTCCTGTTGGGGCAGATCGCCGGAGACCAGACCGCTGCAGAGCCGAATCTGGTGGTGACCCTCTGGAGGCTGCTTTTATAACGACGCCGATGCGCGGACAGCGCCCTCGGCGGACGCCATCGGAAGCTCGAGCCGCCCCATGCCGCGCGGAGCAAGGCGCGGAGCGTGGCCAGCCTGGCGGAGCCAGCGGAGCCGAGCCACCCCACCTGCCCCGACTGCCCCGACTGCCCTGTTGAACTCTTTCCACAACCTCACAGCGCGGCACCGCGCCTGCTATCAGCCCGGCCATTTATGCGGCCGTAACGCAGACCTACCCCGAGATTCGCTTTTGGTGCGTGGCTCGAGGAATGTTCATCGAGGCACTGGCTTGGGATTACCGTGACACTGGATAGGCTGTGACGCTGATTTGGCTTCTGCGCTAGCGCGTCTGCAGAGCGGAAGATGAGGGGAAATATTTCATTCTTAGTTTTGAAATTAAGTTTTTATTTCTCTAACACTTCTCTTTACAACCCCAGTACAGTATTGCAAACTTAGTTACGCTATCGCTCAACCGCTCATCAAAAATACATTTTCTATAACCAGACTCACAAATACACTGCCATTGGGGTTACAACTGGACGTTTCTTTCCTTGATTGAACGTTACGTACCATTTCTCCAAACTACCATAATATTGGATAAGAAGAAAGATAGCTGTCCAGGTGCAAAAATTACAGTACCTCCCCTCCAAGGGGACTTTGCGGACAAAATACATAATATACCGGCACGAACCGTAAGAAGAAGAGTATAATAAACTACTACTCAGAAGGAAAATTCTACAACATTTTAGATGATCAGAAATACATAATATGAGAATACTGAAAGAGGCTGTCGCCAAAATGCGAATTTGAATATTTCGCTGTTTGTACTACGTCAGTGCACTAAAAGGGGGCGATCCTGATCTCTCAGTTTAACGCAACGGTCTTACAACGACACTTGATGGCTCAAATTGCATAGTTTTTAAATAACAAATTTTAACACCAGTGAAGTTGGGATTGCGCCCCCTGCCTACATCAAGATGGGTCCGTAGTCGTGACTTACACGCTCGTCCTCAAAGAATTTTTTTCATCTTTTTTGTTTTTTGTTGATTTGTTTTCTATAATGAACAAATTAAATAGTTCATTTTGATCAACATTCTAAGAGATTCCATTACGAGTTTACTACGCAAAACTACGGATATTAGCTTAGTAAACAGACATAAATGAAGAAATAAATTTTTGATGCAGATTTTAGAGGATAAATACATCGCTATTTTATGCTGAATCGCTAAAAATTTGGTTCTCGCGCCTACATGATTTTAATTAAATTGACACAACTCCAAGTTAGACATGTACTTGTACTTGTGAAGACAAGAAAAACATTTTAAGTTACTAATATTAAAATAACACGAGAATTTTTACATCGTGATATGCGCTAGCTGGTTATCTAAGATAAAGAGTCCTCATCAATGCACAATGAATACTTCAAAATATCAATAATAAAAATATCATCACAATAAGAACGAAAGAAGAGATAAAATAATGGTCATCGAAAGTCACAGGGTAAGACACGACAAGACAAGGGAAACGGAAAGGCAGGGTCCTCAAACCAATAAAGTAGCTGCAAAACAATGCCAACACTCCTCTTGTTGAAGATTCAATACGCCATAACTAACTTAATTATCCACTGGTCACACTAACTAACTTCCTTGGTCCCGAACTAAGCAAAATTGGTCCAACGACTAACTGAAATTTAAAAGGCAAAGAAGGTAGTACCTTAACAAAATGGAAAATTATTTTGAGAAATGAAGTTGAAAAATACTTTTATAGAGCAATTGTTAATCTTAGAAGACAAGCAACACCCAACTACAAAATATATTTACAAAACTTTAATTTTCATAGGTAAATAATTACTTTATTCATTTAATCAACATGTAATCTCTTAAATTTATAAGACAAATATAAATAAATTTGAAATGTCTAAAAATAACTAACGTCACTCTATGAAGATGCATTTTATAAGAATTATATGCCCAAAAGGTTGGATTAATACATCCCCCAACCCTTATTACCTATAATCTTTGGTATACATTGGGTTTTTAACTGGACATTACGGCAATGAGCCGTGTATTGATACGTATTAATTAATCGACTCTATGATGTCGCTGTTTAGATTTGCCCTCGAGCCATCAATGTTTTAGAGAAGCGGATAGTTATCGCATTTCTATACTGTGGAGTTGTGAAGAATAACATCATCTGTTTTTTTAATATTTGAAAGAATGTTTGAAAAATGTAGTGAGAATGGTCTACGAAGCTTTTCTCGTGCCTCCTGAATCTTCATATTTCTTACATAGTGTAAGACTTCATCCGGGCCAACAACCACAACTACTAACAAAGATAACTTATTAAATTCTAAATATTTAACACATATCATAAGTTTTGAGGAATGCTAAGTCAAATAGTTGAAAATCTACGATGAAAACGAGATTTTATTAGTTGATTGATTTTAAAATTAATCGTCCATCTTTCATCGAGGAATGCAAACCCTTTCTTTCGTAGCAATAATAAAACAATGTCACGCCATACGCACCCGCGAACAGTGTTTCGCTCAACTCGCCAGCGAGATTCAACGCACCACGTCCCTGTTCGCGCAGACCGACAGAGATTCGCAAAATAATTGCATTGACTACATAATCACACGTCTCTACATGGGCACTCGCCTGGCCCTTCACCTACCCAAAACGGACTAGACAAAAAGTAACATAAAAAATACAAGCGACCAGCGCAATTCTCATCAAACACTCATACTGTAGGAGGAAACAAAAATAGGAACGCAGGGGCTGTAGACACTGTCTAGACAGCTCCCTTCCCTTCACACGTGTTTACACGTGTTCACACGTGGGAGTCGCGCTGGAGGTTCATGGCGTCCATCTGGCGCATAATGAAGGTGGCGGTGTGGCCGCGCTCGTGACCCATCTGGTCGCGGAGGCTTTGGTTCTCCCGAAGCAGGTCCTCCACGCGCTGGTTCAGCATCTGATTCTCGCGTTGCAGCCACTGCCGTTGCTGCGCCAGAAAACAAAGAGGAAATTAGCAGAAACAATCAGCGAAGTGAAGATGGCGCCCGAAGACGGCACTCGGTCCACCATCGAAAGCAAAAGGCTTACTGCCAGACTCGGATGCACTCTGCAAACTGACGTGTGTACTGAGTATGCAACTACATACCTCCTAACAAGAACCGCTTACCGGAACTCATGCCGATTTTAAACCGCTTATACCGCTGCAGGGTTTCCTATGTCGGCAAGCGGTTATGAATCAGCATGGGTCTCGGTGCTCGCTTCTCGCTAGGAAGTATATGCATACATGCAAGTACAGATGCATACTTGACCGAGTACACATCCACAGATGCATACTTAGCTGACCGAGTACACATCCACAGATGCATACTTAGCTGAGTACACACCAACAGATGCATACGTTATAGGTGTGAACTCATTTAAGTATGCATCTGCAGACGTGTACTCAGCCAAATGCATCAGTAGATGTGTAGATGGCTGTTGAGTGAACTGACACAAGCACTTCCAAAAGTCTCCTGGCGAATGGCTGCACCAACATATATTACGGAAGAGAATTCGTACGTAAGAACGCTTTTATTTTACCTCTTCGGACGCCTGCAGTTTTTGCTGGAGGGTCTCTACCGTGCTGAGGCCGGGGGGCTCTAGGGGCAACGGAGCGGGCGGTGCGTTGGTGGCGAGCCCTAAGCCCATAGCACCGAGCCCAGGGCCGTGCCCGGGGGCGTGCCCGGGGGCGTGCCCGGGGGCTTGGTGCAGCATCAGAGACGTCGGCGGGGTGTGGATGTTGCCGGAATGTAGGACGGACGCGGACGGGGGGTGCACTAGTTGTGCCACGTCACGGGCCACGTCCGCGAGCGTCGTGCGGTGGCCGGCGCCGTGGCCGAAGCCGTGGCTCTGGAGTTTCGAGCAGCACGACGAAGTCTCGGGGCAGCTGTTCTGCGTGCGGAGGCCTCGGGAGGGGCCATGGCCATGCCCGTGGGAGCCCAGCAGGGGCACCAGCAGGGAGTCACTGCAAACACACAACGGGGCAGGCTAACGTGACGGCATACGTGAGGACGACGGGACAGACGTGACAAGGAGCTGACGACAAGGTGACAACCACTGCACACACCGTGACATCCCACTCACCTGATCTTCCTCCGCGGCCCGGGCCCCCAGGCACCCCCAGGCTGCTGGCAGTGCAGGCCGTGGGGGCCGTGGGCGCCGTGGACGTGGGCGGGGCCGTCGGGGGTCTCCAGCATGTCCTCGCCGATGGAAGAGCCCGCAGCAGAGCCGGGGCCCGAGCCGTGCCCCGAGCCGTGCCCCGAGCCGTGCCCCGAGCCCTGCGAGCTCTGCGACCCCTGCGACGCCATGGACGTCACCGAGCACTTTGGGCTGGGCGGCGACGACTCGCTCTCCGACACGGAGGACTTCTTCTTGCGTCGGAAGCGGCGGCGTGCCGTGCCGGCGTGCGAGGAGGACGACGAGGCGCCGTCCTTGTCCTTGTCTTTGTCCTTGTCGCCGTGCTGCTTGGGCCGGCACTCCATCACCACCAGGTCCTTGCAGTGCTTGTGCGCGTTGATGCCGCAGTCGCGGCACTTGAAGCCTTGCCGGATCAACCCCCACAGCTGCGGGGACGCAACCAGCTTAGCCCTCGCCGCCACCGTACTTCACCAAACCACCGTGCCGACACTCAGTCAGACCATCTCCGGAGCGCAACTTACCAGGCCGGCGCAGTGCGCGCAGAAGGTGGGCTTGAAGTACGTCGTCTCGTGGAAGCCGTGCTTGAAGCCGTTCTTGAGGCTCTTGAGCGCGTGGCAGTTGGCGTGGACGAAGTACTTCATCATCTCGTCCCGGCTGATCATGCCGTCACTGGAAATGCCAAGACGGGACCATTAGACTTGCCGAACTGAGGGACATGTCGTGGTTGCCACGAGTGGCAATGACTCACTGGTCGGCGTCGAGCACGCAGAAGGAGGCGATGAAGGGGAAGTTGGTGTTGACGGAGTCAAACTCCTCCCTAGAGATGTAGCCGTCCCGGTCGTTGTCGTAGTGCTTGAACACGGCGTCCACCATGGCGTGGACGTGCTTCTCGATAGTGGCCGTGTCTGGCGGCGAACACGGAGCGCACGCGAACTCAGCGAACACGTTCGCCCGGGCTGCCAGCGTCGTCGGGGACGTCGGCGGCTGCAACACCAAGGCGAGTTCATTCATCAACATCATCATCATCACCACCACGATCATCATTATCACCATCATCGGCGCTGTTAGGCCGCGCGTCACGTCAGGCGTGGGGAGCCGCGCGGATGTCTCTCTGCGAGTACCCCACGTCGCGACGCGTCGGTCGCGCCCCCGGAGTAGGGCCAGGGGGGCCAGGGCCGCGGACGCTACTCCGCGTGGGAAGGGCTCCCGGGCGGGGGGTATGTCCGCCGCGTGACTCCGGCGCCGGGCGCTCTGTGCTCTGTGTGCGCAGAGTAGAGCCGAAGCAATTGATCGGCGGTTGAGGGGGCCTAGGGGACCGAGGACGCGGAGACGCGACGGCACGCTGCGCAAGGCGAGGCGCGAGGCACGTCGACGCCGCGTTCTCGGCGACACCGCTATGCGCCGCTATGCATAATCCCGAGAACAAGGTCGGCCCGGGCCGCGGCGGTCTGGCGGGACTGGCGGATGGCGACATGCTGCCCTGTCAGGCACCCAGACACCTACCGACGACGAGTTCCTGGGCTCGCGGGCCAGCGACAGCTCGTAGATGTCGTCCTCGGTGTGCTGCACGTCCAGCGAGAGCTGCAACAACGACACGTTCCTTGAGTGGCTGCAAGGCGACACGGCGTGCGGGGCGTGGGCGGGGCGCAGGGCGTACCCGCAGCGTGTTGACGACGTCCATGTGCGCGATGACGGGGGGCGTCACGTGGGCCAGATCTTCCAGCTCGGCCACGATGGGGGTGAGCTGCGCCATCTTGCGGACGTTGATGTAGTCGCCGGGGAGCAAGTCGGGCAGGGCCGCGTGGATGGCGATCATGTCCTTCAAGTGGATCCCACTGCGAAAGAGAAAAACACTTTTAATTGTATTTTGTTCTTAAATCCTTTTTGAGTGAAAAGTAATGCCTTCTTCTGTGGCCGCCAAACTTACAGGATGGGTATCTTAAAGCCCTGACAGTCGTGCAGGGCGCGGCGGTAGTTGCTAAAGTTGGACGCGGAGGACAGCAGCTCGCTGAGCCCCTCCAGCGCGCGGCTGGAGGCGGGCTGGAGACAGGCGTAGGTCTTGGAGAGGCGGGCCAGCGCCGAGTGGCTCAGGCTACCCACCACCGCCATCAGGGAGTTGTAGTTGTGCAGCTGCTGCAGGCACTGCAGCCGATCGAAAGCGTCAAGCGCGTCAAAGCCTCCACTCGAACTTTCCTGGACCTGATTGGTGATTGGAGCCGGAAGCCTCACCTTGGCCACGTTGATGTACTTCTCGATGACCTCGGCGCGCTCCTGCGGCGTGGTGCGGCTCAGCACCATGCACTGCACCCACTGCGTCAGCCCGTTGAACAGCGACACGGAGCGCTCCAGGCGCGGCGCGTCCTGCAGCCGGCCGCTCACCGCGTAGAGCTTCAGGTCGTGGAACTGTGCAAAGAGAGAGAGAGGTCAATCCTCAATCCACAATCCACGGACAAGCGAAACCGCGAGTCGAACGACGTTACCAGGCTGCCATCGGCCGAGCTGAGCGAGAGGTTAATTCAATATTGTCTAAATAGTTTAAAGGCTGGTCCGCGCGGCGGTCGGGTCGGGCCCCGGGCCCGTCTGATCAAATCAGGCCCGAACACGATTATGCCCCGGAGAGGACAATAAATGTGGGACCGCCAAAGTGTCGTGGGGCCTGAGTGCTCCGCTGGCTCCGCTTGCTTCACTCCGGGGCGGTCCAGGGCGGTCGGCCGGGAGGGGAGGGGAAGGGGAGGGGGAGGAAGAACCAGTCCACGCCACAAACTTGCAGCCGGACAAACTATCGAGACACTCTCGATGGGGGTGGCGGGGCGGCGACCGCACGCCAATGCATGCAGGAAGGGTCTAAAGTGCACGCCGCTGGTGTCGGCCAGCGGGCGGGAGGGGCGCCCAGTGAACCCCAAGGCCGGCCCGCCGCGCCACTCTCGGTTGGGGTGGACGTTGTCGAGATGGCACTCACTGTGATCCTTCGGATGACTTTATGCTCCAGGAACGTGATGTGCTCTGCCAGCTGCTGGGCCTCCATGTGGTTGAAGACGAGCGACACACGCTCATCGTGCGGAGTGCCTGACTGCGGCAGTGCCTGTTGGAACTGCTCGCTCTGATGTGGCTGCTGCTGCCCCGGCCGCACCGAGGGGTTGCGCATCCAGTCGAAGCTGGGCAGCACGTTGGTGTCCACCAGCCCGCCCCACTCCTGGGGCACCTGCATGCGGAAGTCCTGCACCACGAGCACCAGGCCGGGCTCCACCTCGAACTGCAGCGGGAAGTTGGCCATCCAGTACCTTCAAACAGGGATTGTATTATAGGCACGCTCCAATGAAACAACCAAGTTGTGCGTTGGTCGTATGTTGATAAATGTGATCAGAGAGACAACAAATGAGGGGCAAATGGCAGCCCAGACGACGCCCACCTAAACACGTGGCAGACTTGCAGCTGCTCCCTGGCCACGCCACACGTGGCCACGTCCTTGGAGCGGTGCGCGCAGGCGCCTTTCTGGCATTCCTCCTTGGCGACGTCCTTGTACGCTTCCCCCAGCAGCGAGGCGAGGTTCGCGGCCGAAGTCCACCAGCGGTGCATCACCAACACCACGCGCGGCAGCTGGAAGGCCGCGGCCGACACCGCGCCGTCCACCTCTGCGAGAAAGACAAGCGGGACGCTGGGTTGAGGTGAGGTCCTCGGGGTCGGTAAGCACAGCACCGAAAGACATGGCCACGCACCGAAAGAGTGGATGAGCAGCTTGACCAGGGCGGGCATGGTGGCGCCGCGGACGGGCACGCCGGCCACGGCGGTGCGCTCATCCTCTAGAAGCAGGCCGGCCTGCTCCAGGGGAGTCCAGGCCGGCCCCGCCGGAGTGTTGGAGGCGGAGCTGGCCCGCGTGCTGGGCTGCGTGCTGGGCTGCGTGCTGGGCTGGCTGCTGGAGTCTGGAGTCGTGGCTGGGGCTGGAACCGGCGAGGCAATCGTTCAAGTTCAAGTTCAATTAGTGGCAGGGTGGCTGGCGGCTCGGCGGCGGACACCGGGACTCGAGCGGCCGCGCCGCACCGTGTCCGCTGCGCGCTGTCCACTGTCCGCCGCCTGGCCCGCCCCATCCATCACAACGCTCACTCCGCTCACTTACCGAGCTCGCCGTGGGGCTGGCCCGCCTGGCCCGCCTGACCCGCCTGACCCGCCGTGGCGCCCGGTTGCCGGGACGGCGATCTGGCGTGGAGCGACGCCGCCCCCGGACCGCCCCCGGCGCCCCCAGCGCCTGCAGGGCTGCCATGGCCCGCGGCCGGCCGCTCGCTGGAGTGGCTACGGCCTGGAGACGACCCCTCCTGCAACACGTGCGCAGATGGTTACTTGGTTACGGGCGTGCTGGAAGGCAGGAAGGCGCCATTAGGCAGCCAACGCCGTTACACCGCTACACCGTGAGCGAAGGGCAGCCTTCTCCCCTTTACTCATGGCGATCCCATATTATCCGCCACGGCCTGCCTTGGGCCTGCGGGGGTGGGGACCATTCTCATTCTTGGGCGGAGAGCGGAGCGGAGATGGGCGCGAAACCCGATTTTCCTTTGTCTCCGAGTCCCTGCGGCCCTGTGCGGCCCTGTGCGGCCCTGTGGCCAATGGCCGTCCTACGGCTTCAACTTTTGTATTTCTCTCTTTCTCTCTCCGATGCCCACCGTTTGATTTATTGGCGATTAAATTCGATCGACGTTGCTCCTCTAGAATGAACCCTCCACCCCGGGCCTTTCCCCGGGCCGGCCGCAGGCAGCGAGGAGTGTCTCTCGCGAGGCGTGCCGCGTGCCGCGTACGTGCCGCGTGCCGTCAGTGCGGCAGGGCCTGGCGCCCCGGCAGCCCCGGCAGCCCCGGCAGCGGCAGGCACGGGCATGGAGGGAGGGGAACTCAGGGGGAGGCCCGGACCCGGAGGGCCCAGACCCAGAGGGCCCAGAGGCGCGTGGCGGGGCCGTGGGGGCGGCAGGAGGCCGGTGGGGCACACTGGCGCACTGTACAGCCGCACGTCCCGCGCCAATCGCCACATCAGTTGAACCCTTTCTCGTCTCCTCTCTCGACGCGCCATGCCTTTCGTGCAGACCGATTCCGGGATTTTCGTCGCTCCGTCTTTCCGCCACCTGGACGACGCGAGATGCGAGAGAGACAAGGCGAAGAAAGAGACCCTCGGAATCAGTCTGCTGGGCACGTGGAGGAGCATTGCAGAGCGACTGCAGCACGCGGCCCGCGACGCGGCCTCCCGAAGCAGGGCACCGTCCCAGTCAAGTTTGCGCGGCACTCGCAGATCTCGCCTCCACTTGAGTTCGGGCACGAGTGCTCCAGTTCTCAGAGGGCGACCTATTGAAATAGGATCTAGGAAAGTTCAGCTTGCCCACGAGGGGTCGACGTGCGCTTTCTTCAATGCCGAGGAGGTAAACACTCGTGCAATACCCTGTGCACAAAAACCGTGTATTACGCGTTATACACGTAATTGTTGTACCACTTTTGGGGCAATTGTGCCAAATTTTGTCATTTTAATGCCGTAATACAGCGTAATACCGAGTACTCTATACACGATTAAAGCCCTCGTTTAAAGCACCGGCCGGTTTTCCTCGTTGGCGGCGGTTTTTAGCAGATGATACCTTTACTTAAAAACATACCTAAAACTACAAGACACACAAAGGTGTCAGCTAGCTTTTACTCGAGAGTCCAGAAACCAAGAAGTGCGTATCCTAACAATATAATAGGGGCTGGCTGCCGGGGCGGGATGGCGCGTCTGTGGCTGTCTGCGGCGCAGCCTGCGCGGAATTCAACAATCCCTCCCCGGGCGAGGCGTCAACAATGGCACCCCCTGCTCGCGCGCGGCGGCCTGCGCGCAACATTGACAATTCCTCCCCGCCTACAGCGCAGAGGCACCAGGCGCTCGCAATCCAACGGGCACGGCGCGGCGGTGCAGGCCACAGCGCAAAGGACTCAGTTTTTCATACACAATTTTAAACACTATCTTTAGAATGAGCCCGCATATTACCCCGTATAAGAAAACCAAACGAGTATCATCTGCTTTCATTTACGTTCGTTGAATGATATTTTTTTCGCCAGGACGGGGGCCGGGGGCAGGGCCGGGTGCAGGGCTGACTGACGGGATGGAATAAGGGGGCGGGGGCACCGTGGGGCACGGGCCGCCGCGCGCCGCTGCGCTCCGTACACGAAAAGGAAGAACGAATTGTGTGCCGCCGGGCTGTTGAGTATTTCTCTCCCCCGCCTGCCTCCAGGCTGCCCCCCCCCCTCTCGCCGCGCGCCCTCCCCAAGCTACGCCCCTGTAAGGCAGCGGGCCCGGGGGCGGAGGGGGGGGGGGCTGAGGGGCGCAGGGGTGCAGGCCTGGGGGGAGTGGGAGGGTGCCGAGGTGCCGAGGGCTACGCAGGCTGGCGTTGCCATGGGCGTGCCCGGGGCCCCACCGCGGCCCCGCCGCCCCGCACTCCCTACCCTCGTTCCTCGTTTCCCTTCCACCAAATCCAGCTAGAACTTGCCCCCTCCCCCTGCTCCCCCTGCGTCCCCGCTCCCCGCCCTGGACCTGAGGAGGCGGGGGGAGGGTGTAGATCGAGCTGTACTCAGATGGGGTGGGTGGGGCCGTGTTCAGCTGCGCCAGACAATTATTACTGACCAACGCCGCCCAATGCCCTGACGGCCCCGACGGCCCCGACGGCCCACGGGCCACGCGTGCAGCCCGCCTGGGGCACTGTAGGGGGTCGTCCTCCACACATCACGTAGGCTGTTCCATAACCCAGGTGTTGCCGGTCCTTGCCGTCAACGACTAATTATGACAGAAACGGACGGTATTACGTGGTGGACGCGTCGGGCCTGCAGGGCCTGCAGGGCGCGGCAAACTGGACAGGGGGCGGACAGGGGTGGACAGGCTCATAAACGTGGCTGCAGAGGCCGCGGGTCGCCTTTCCCTTTTCGGAATGCCCGTCGGAAATGGCACGCGAGACGCGTCTCGCCGGGATGGTTATGAGAGCGGCTCAGTGTCGCGAGCGGAGGAATTTGGGCGCGTTGGCGCCCTCCGCGCCCCTCGGTGCCCCTCGCCCGGACCGGCCGCGGCGAGGCGGCGGTGCTCCAGCCTCGGCTTCGCAGCCTCCCCCGGCGCCTCTCGCCTCGCGCCTCTTTGCCACGCGCCACGCGCAGCCGGCAGCGGCCACCCCCCGCCTCGCGGGCTGACCACAACTGGACGATCTCACGACTGAATCCTCCCGAGCAAACTTTGCTCCATGCGTCGCATCGCGGAATGGGATGGACGGGGGCTAATCCAATCATCCTGCCTCCAGCACAGTCGGGAAAATAATCCGACGTGGCCCCGGCCGCCGCGGCCGCCTCGGCACAGCAGGCATCACATCGCCGGGCGAGCGATTTCGGTGCAAACACGCGGGTCTTTTTCCTCGTCCGAATCTCGGGTCCTCCCGAGCAAACTTTGCTTCGTGTCGCACCGCGACAGAATGGACGGGGGCTAATCCAATTTCCTGCTTCCAGTCGGAAAAAACAATGAGACTTGGCATCGCCTCGGCACAGCGCCACATGCGGGATGGCCGTGGGAACGATTTCGATGCGAACACGCGGACCCGTTCTCCTCGTTGAAATCTCTGGTTTTCCACTCACAGCACTGCGCACTTCATTTCAATTTACCGTTGGGCGACTTCGGCATTCGCGTCTTCGACACTGTCTTAAGAGTAAGAGCACCGCATTGAGCAACAATCTAGTTCATCTCTTCGTTTGAATTGCTTCCGGCGGAACATTCATGGTGATCGAGGTGCTTGTAATACAGGTGAAAATGATCATTATGTAGGTAAAAAGTTGCGTTGGCCGTCGAAACGCGTCGAAATCAGCCCGGGATGCCGAGGTCGCCCCAGTTTGCAGCACTGTGCAGGCCTGAGTGATGCAGGCCTGTTGGCTGTGAGTTGTTTTGCGGGGTTGTTCGGGGCTTGGTTCGGGGATTTTAGAGGGCAAAGTTTTCGAACAAGTTGAAAAAAATATCTGCCTCCACTCTGCAGAGTGTTTGCGGCGACGATGCGTGCTGCACATTGATGGAGCTTAAAAGTACGCGCTCATGCAAAAAACGGCGAGCACAACTTTTGCAAAAAAAAGTTATATCCCTGATGATGGGGGCTGCATGCAATAGTTTTTGTGCGCCAGCCTGCTGCTCTGCGAGGAACGATAAGGGGCCGCTCCATTGGTTCGACACACTCGCCGGAGTCTTTTTCTCTCTCTTTTGTCGCCATTTTCCCGTTCCTTTTTGTATTTTTTTCTTTTTTACTTTTTTTCTCACCCTTGCTGCAGCACCCGATGTGTTCTGGGACGGCAAAAAAAACGGTTCGCGCTTAATCTTATTCTCCCAGCGAGTGGATGAGAGACAGAGGCATGGGGACGACGCTTTAGCATTCGGCACGTCGGCACGGCTCACACTTTTCCCTCTTTTTCCGGTTCCAACGCGGATCATTATTCCGTTGCACGGGCGACGGTCGCTGTTGTCTGCTCCGCTGCGCTCACGGCCGCTCGGCCCCATCAGTGCTGGACGGCTGGAAGTTGGAATAACGACTAGAGAGCGAAGAGGCGAAGCCCGATCGGGGGGGAAGGTGATTTGGACTTGCTCCAGGCGCGTCGCGCGCCGCATCGGGCACGACGAGGGCCATCGAGAGATCGGTCTGATAATGTGATACGGACAGATACCGAGGGACTATCAAGCGGCCTCGCCCCGACCTTGAACCATCGAGATACGCAGCAACACGTGCTACAACACGGCCGGCTGCCAGCAAAGTGAACGGAGCGAGCGGAGCGAGCGAAACGAGCAAAAGGAGCAAGGCAAACAAGGCAGGCACCCGTCAGCTCGTTTGAGTCAAAACAACAACGGCCCCGCCGGGCCGGCCGGCCACGCCGGCCACGCCGGCCACGTCGGCCCCAGAGTCCGCCGTCAATCAGCTGGAAAAAATAAATCCCCGATCGGCTGCCATCGGCTGCACAGCGCTCGCCTCTCTCGGAACTGCGTTACCCCGTCTTGTCAGGCGAGACGCTTGTCATATCCACCGCCGCCCCGCCGCGCCCCGCCGCACCCCGCCGCGCCCCGCGCAGTGAAATGTTTGCAGCGCGCGTGGCGACGGAGTGCGCACGCCGGCACGCCGTGACGCGCGCGGCGTGGCGGCGTGGGGGCGGCCCGCCGTGGGGCGCCGGGGGCGTCGCGTGGCCTTGACCCTGCAGGGCCCCGAGCAGGGCCAGGGCCCCGAGCAGGGCCAGGGCCCAGGGCCAGGGTCCGCCCCACCCTCCTGCCACCCTAGGACCGCCAACCCCGCCGCCCCGCCGGCCCTGTCTTCCCCGCGGGCCATTATCGGATAGATACCATGTGTTTAGAGCGCGGCACGGCGTGCACGGCGGGGCCGGCCAACTGCGGCGCGCAGATGGAAAGGTGATTTAATCCCCGCCAAAACAAAAAGCAAACAGCAAAAAGCGCCGGCCGCCCGGGGGCCCAAAGGCTTGCCCGGAGGCCCGGACGGGACGCACGCATTTCGCATTCATGGCTTTGAGCACTCCACTTCCACGAAGCGTGAAGCGTTGAGGGAAAAGTGCGCCAAAGCTGGGCTGCTGCGCCTGCAAGCTCTTTCGACCCTTTTATGCACTTTGAGCGAACCCTCAATTCCCCGAAACCCCTCCACCCTCCGCCCCGGCGGCAAAGCCAAGCCCGGCCAAGCCCGGTGAAGCCCTACCACGTGTACAGCGGATAAACAAAGCGGCCCGCCCGGCCGACAGGTGCCAACCAGATTCGGACCAATTGACGTGGCAGGGGCTCGTGGGGCTGGTGAGGCTTAGTGCAGTCAAAAGCCGTTTCTTGAAACAATGGCAAGTCAATGTTCTTGGTCCAAGAAACGGCTTTTAGGGTGTGGTGGGGCTGATGGGGCCCCCGCGGGGGTCAAGGGACGCCCGGTGGGTCGCGGGGGTATTATTGATTGCGGTCTTTATTTAGAGAATGTGTGGCTAAGCGGGGTGCGGGCCGGGGTGCGGGCCAGGGTGGCGGTGTCGGGGTGGCGGTGTCGGGGTGGCGGTGTCGGGGTGGCGGTGTCGGGGTGGCGGTGTCGGGGTGGCGGTGTCGGGGTGGCGGTGTCGGGTGGCGGTCGGGTGGCGGTGTCGGGGTGGCGGTCGGCGTGGCGGTGTCGGGGTGGCGGTCGGCGTGGCGCGAGGGGCGACAGACCGGCACCGGGACGACGGGCCCCGCAGGGGTTGACCGCCAGCCCCGCCAGTCCCGCCGCCGCTGAGTCTCCCCGTGCTGGACCAATAACATGCCCCCCCCCCCCACGTGAGGGGCGTGCTTTTGGAGGGGGGCCACCAACGCCCTGATTAGTGTCGGCTCATTTAAACCCTCGTAGCGCCGCGGCCCGGCCGACCGGTCAGGGGAAGGGTTGGGGTCGAGGGGTGCTCCCCAGCCCGCTTAACCAACTGAGAATTAATCACTCAGCCAGCAGACTAGTGATTCGTCCTTTTCGTCGCTCTGTCTCTCTCGCACCTGCGGGGGATGGCCCATGAGTGCGAGAGAGACAGAGCGACGGCAGTCGAACAAAGCGGTGCGGTGACGGAAGACGACGGGGAAGCCAGGGCGGCTTGCACGCGTTTCCGGCGTGTCCGCCCAACCTTTGCGGCTTATTTCTGCGTTCCCAGTGTGCTGACCTTATCAATGGCTGCCCTCGCCCTCCACCGAGCCCTCCACCCCGCGGCCGACCCACCTGGCGCAGGCCCTAGACGTCAGCGCGAGGGAGACGAGTCGGAGACGAGCCGACTGCGGAAGTGCTAGTGCGGCGATAGCGACACGGCACTGTAGTCTAGCGCAGTCTAGCGCAGTCTAGCGCGCGCTTTGACCCGAGTGCGGCCGCGTGCTCCCACAGCGCACCCAAACAAACACATCCGAGGCGGGGCGAGGCGGCGGCTCGGACAGCATGCCGCCGGGCCCCGGGCCCCCCACCGTGGTGAGCCATAGTACAATGCTGCCTCGCCCGGCCCGGCCCGCCCCGCCCCGCCCCGCCGGCTGGCAGCCCTCCCACCAGCCAGGTGACAATTGTGTCAACACGGCCGCCGCCGGCGCCTCGATGGCGGTGGGGCGTGCGGCGGCGTGCCCTAGAGGCGGCGTGCCGCGGCGTGCGTCTCCACGTGGTACAGTGTACCGTGACGGCAACCACTGCCGCCACTTTCGAGTGCCGGGCGTTTGCCGCGCGTTACGCGAGCGAGGGCATGACGTGAACGGCGCGGCAACTCCCGCGCAAAGAAAACACGGCCACGTTTTCGTATTGTCTCGGAGGATATTGGCTTGCCGCCTTCCTGGCGGGAATGACGGGCTTCGCGGCCACCCATCACGGAGGGGGGCCCCGCAGCGCCCCGCAGCGCCCCGCAGGCACAGGGCGACAAACGAGCGGCGGAGTCCTGTTTGGGAAGCATTGCGTTTGCCTTGAATGCACGGCTGGGCGCGCTTGCCGCGCTGAGCAAGCTTCGGCACTGCGGGCGCGAACCGCATGGACCACCGACCGCGCGTACGGCATGGCACGCAGTGCGCGCAGTGCGCAGCACCAACAACAGTCTGTCCGTAGATTGATTCCAAACACCGTTCCGTCTCTCTCGCTCCCTTCCGGGACGCCCCACGAGCGCGACAGAGACGGAGCGAAGAAGACACCGCCGCATCGAGCCGCTGGGCACGGTAATTAATCAGTGAACACGGGCGAGGCCTCTGGCAATGACAACCATGTGTACTGTAGTGGTTTCGGTTTCCGAAGCAGAGAGAGACTCCGTTCCGTGACTGCTGTGGTTCGGTTCGCGCGGGCCGTGCGTGCCCTGCCGTGCCCTGTTGTGCCCTGTCATGCCCTGCCGTGCCCTGCCGTGCCCTGCCCTGCCTTGCCGCGCTGGCCTGCGACCAAAGCGACCGCCGGATCGCACAGCACCGCACAACTACAAACGGCATTGCAGAACAGTCCGATCCGCAAGGCCTGGCCACGGCCTGGCGCATCGCGCATCGCACCGACAAAGTCAACTCTGTGGCGCATGGCGCAGTGAGTGGCGGCCGGGCAAGGCTACTGACAGAACGGAATACAAACAAACAAAAAAACAAATCCGACGCAATAAAACAAAAATACATAAAAAAAAACACGCGAGATGAGTGAGCGTGGTCGTTCCGCGAAAAGCAATAACAGAAACGGGCCTCGCCAGGCGTCCATCCTTTTGACGCGGCAGCACGCGTTGCGTTCCAGCCAGGCGAGCCAGACGCAATCCAACAGCGAGCCAACGGTGAACCGGGCTGCGTTAAAAAGATGTGCGCAATCCTAATCCGACAGCCGAGTAACCGACGAATAACGGGGTAACGCGACTACTGCCATGAAAACAGCGCGCGCTGTGACGCTGTTGTGCTGGACGAAGAGAATCATCCCCGGTCTTGGAGTAATCCAACGCGCTTTTCGTCTCTTTCCCGGAAAGGAAGCCAATTCCGTGCGGGGCTGCTGCGCCACGGCCACGCCACGGCCACGCCACGGCCACGGCCACGCCACGCCACGGCCGCGCGCTGCGGGACAATCGGACCGATGATGGTCGGATGAATCCCCGGGCGGGCTAGTCCGCCAAATTGGGTGCGCTGGTCCCGGCCAGCGTTACCACGCGGTCAAAACCTTGCCAAGTCGTTTCGAGCATTAGAGCGTAGAAACTTTTCACTTCGTTTTAATGCTCGTTTTAATGCGACTTAGTTCGTTAATGACGAATTATTTTTGTACGCACATGTATGCTTAAAAAACTCTGTGAAAACATTCACGTTTCTGAAGGCCCGACATAATTAGCAAAGGAAGAGTACGTGTTCTAAGTGAAATCTCAGATGTCTCAATAGTGTCATTCAATAAGAGGCTCGTCGCAAAGCTTCAGATCGTGCCAAGGCCAAGGCCTTGCCCAAAGGCCTTGCCCCCATGTCTGCCCGCGATGCGATGCACGCGAGACGGGCTAATGGGTAAGCCAGTCACACTGCACCTGAGACGCAAGCGAATCCCATTTACGTTCGACCAGAATACAAATGCACCGGTTCTCCCCCTCGCCCTGCCCTGTCCTGCGCAGCAGTGACACGGTCTGGGCCGCTCGAGCTTTATCAGCACAACATTTGCATACTTGTGTAGGGGGTCTTCCCCCCCTCCCCCCCCCCCCCTTTCCGCTCCCCGGCCGGCCCGTCTACTACTACGTCCTCAGCGCGCCGCGCGCCCCGTGTCCACGTCCCTGGAGGGCGGCAAAGCTACGGGCAGGGGCAGCCAGGGGCCACGACTCGGCTTGCGCAACGCTCTCCCAGCCCTTCAGCTTTGCAGCCTTCCAACCCTCCAGCCTTCCAACCTTCCAACCTTTCAGCCTTCCAACCTTCCAGCCTTCCAACCTTCCAACCATCCAACCTTCCAACCCTCCAGCCTTCCAGCCTTCCAACCTTTCAGCCTTCCAACCTTCCAACCTTCCAGCCTTCCAACCTACCAGCCTTCCAGCCTTCCAGGCGAGGGGGCCATACACCCCCGTGATCCTGTGTACAAATTGGCTGGTAATCTCCGGTAATCCATGCGGTAGTCACGTAATCCTTGACAAAACTCTGCCATTTTTCAACCTTTTCTGAGCCATTTTTAAACGTTTTTGATCCAATTTTCCAAAACTTCACGCGTAATCCGTAATGAATTTCCCGTAATCCCGTAATCTTGTGTAGGTACGCCTGAAATGAGAGTGGTGGCCCCCTCGCTTCCCGGCGTCGCGTGGCGTGGCGTCGCGTGGCGCGGCCCGGGGGTGCTCTCCGTAAAGTCAAGGGCCGGCAGGCAGGGCTGGCGGCCAGACGAGTGCTATGGCGTCCGGTGCATCCACCGTAAGCGGTGCGGGGCTGCGAGGGCTGCGAGGGCTGCGAGGACTGCGAGGACGAGAGGTGCGCGCTGCGAAGCGACTCCACCAGTGCGTTAACGAGCGCCGCTCGGCTCTTCGCTCGGCTCTCGCTCGGCTCTCGCTCGGCTCTCGCTCGGCTGAGCACCCCGTCGTGCGTGAGTCGTCTGCGCGCAAACTTGGCGGCGTGCTGGCGCGTGTTGGTCTCGGGGCCGGCGCGGCCCGGCCATTCAAAACTTATCGATTTGCTAAGCGGTTCGCCTGGGGTGGTCAGGGGGAAGAGAGGGGACGGGGAGGGCCAAAGATGACGCAACAGTGCGGCCCACCCTAAGGCCGCGCTGCGGTCCTGGCTGGCCCTGCCCTGAGGACGGCCCGTCGGCCCGTCGGCCGCGGAGGAGCGGCGGCCTCTCGGTCTCGGCCCTCTCAACTCAATTAATTACCAGCGGGCTGCACTTCCTTCACCACCCACGTCCTCCACCACGTCCCCCGCCGCCACGCCCTCCACCACCTCCTCCGCCACGTCTGCCACCACGTCTGCCACCGCCACCACGTCCTCCACCATGTCCTCCACCACGCCCTCCACCACGTCCTCCACGACGCCCTCCACCACGTCCTCCACGACGCCCTCCACGACGCCCTCCACCACGTCCTCCACCACGTCCTCCCCACTTCCCTCACCACTTCCTCCACCACGAACTCCACGCGCGGCCGCACGGGGCCCCCTCATTTTGGCTTCTCGGGGTCGCAAAAGATCCCTGGACGACCGCCGACCTTGGATTCGACGTCCCCACGAAAAAATACTATTGCAGCAGGAAAGTCTTCTTGACGAAGAAAATAAAGTGTCGAGAGCAAGTTACCCGCTGTCAGGAGAAACGCGGCAGAAACTCATTAATTTCCATCCGGGCGCGGCTGCGCGGCTCCGGCTCAAGGATTACGGAATCGCTTGCACGGCGCAGTGGGCATAAAATTGTCGTCGCCTCCGAAGTAGATTCGTGATGAGGTCTCATGCGAGTTTGAGCTGCGACGTGCTCCGGAGGGCAGCGGTGCGGCAGTGCGGCGAGCACATGTTGCGCCTTGCGTCGCGTAACGAGCAGATCCAACTCTGCGCTGGCCAGGCAGCCAGGCAGCAAGGCAGCCAGGCAGCCAGGCAGCAAGGCAGACAGGCAGACAGGCAGACAGGCAGCAAGGCAGCCAGGCAGACAGGCAGCCAGCCAGCCAGGCAGAAAGGCAGCAAGGCAGCCAGCCAGGCAGCCAGCCAGGCAGCCAGCCTTCCTTTCGTCCGCCGGGGATGGGACACCCCGGAGCGAGGCTGTGGTCTGCATGCTACGCTCCTAGACCCCATCCTCGCTGTTTGGCCATCTATACCCCGGAAATAACAAGCCCCCCCCCCTTCCTCCTTTCTTTTCCCCTGCCACCGTCTTCCAGTCGCAGCGCTTTCGAGAACATCTTTGGTTCCTTGGGCAGCCAAGCGTCCAGCCACGCGTCCAGCCAATTCCATAGTTGACCGCGTCTTTCGTTCCTCAAGGTCCTGGACAGGAACAGGGTTTTGTCCGAAGCCTGAACTACGCGCAGCGCAACGCAAAACGGGTTCTGAATACCGCTCTCTTTTCCTCTTTTGAACGACGACAAGAAATGGGGGAACGGCGAGGTCAACTGCGAGGGCCAAAGCGAGGGCAATAGTGCCTTTAGTACGCCACGTTACGCAAAGTTACTGATCGAAGCGTAGGGAGGAGGAGGAGGACACCTGGGCGCCAAGTCGGAGCGAAGACAATCAAATTACGGCCTAGGAAAGTGATGAGCCTACAGTTGAGTTTGTTTCGACTGCGTGTGGCATCGGCGGGGGGAACTGGGAAGAGGCGCATAAGAGGCGTGTGGGGGCTCGGCTATGCCCCTGGGTCCCGTGCCGGTCCCGTGCCGGTCGGTAACGGGGCGTGTGCGACGCTTGCAAGCAAGCGCCACGCACGCCCCCCCCCCTCCTCTCACGAAAAATAATCAGACTGTCTGGAACACGACGGCCGTCTGCGCAGCAGCCGCTCTGCCGCGCCCCGCCCCGCCCCGCCCCGCCCCGCCCCGCCCCGCCCGCCCCGCCCCGCCACTGCGCCTCGCGGCGCCAGGGAAGACCGGCCGGACGCTCGCCTGCGGAGGTGAAGCTGGAAAATCCATTTCCCGGGGAGATTGGCCAGAATCAATCGGAAAAGAAATCCTAGAAAAATCGGTTCTCTAATGTGGTTTGTTCGTTTCTGGTGCACTACTGCGGGCGAGCAGTGCCACTGCGCGTGGAACCTGGGTGGGCTGGCCTGGATACGACAGGCGCCAACAGGCCCTGCACGGCACGGCCTGGCACGGCACGGCACGGCCTGGCAAGGCGCGGCCTGGCACGGCACGGCACGGCGTCACGCACTGCGAGGTGGCCTTGAAGGCGTGACTGAGACGGTGCAACGCCTGCAGCGCGTCAAGCGCTCGAAGCTCAAAGCGCACTGGGGATTCCCTGCGCGCCTCTCTCCGTTGTCCGCGCTCGCGCCGCGGCGCGCTGGGGAGGCGTGGCAAAGGAGGCGATTCCATTCGAGATCCGAGAGGCTCTATAAGCTTTGAGAGGCTCGACATCAAACGGGGCTCGTGTTCCCGGAGCCGCTCCAGGTAGTGCGCCGTGCTGGTTGTTGCTGCGCTTGCTGCGCTTATTGGCTCGCCCGGTAAACAAACCCAGACGCGCCTCGGACTCTGGCAGCGACGCAGCGACGCCGGCGGCGACAGCGCCGCTCGGACAGCGGCTCGCCAGACAGCCCAGACAGACAGCAAACTCGAAGCTCACCTGTGCCGGTGCCCGGGCGGTGGGTACGGCGGGGGCCGGTCGTTTGAGTCCCGGCGCCGTGGGTTTCCTGGTGATGCCGGCTGCGGGCTTCGCGGAGGTACACACGGGGGACGCGGCAGACGCGCCGGTCGGCGCGTCCGCGACCGGCTTTTGCAGCACCGGGCCCGACGCCACCGCTAGGCTGTACGTGCGAGGCCAAGCCCTGGCCAAGGGCCCGGTCCCACGGCAGTGTCGTCCGGGGCTAGCTCAGCCCCGCACCAGGCCCTGTCGGCCCTGCCTGTCTAGCGGTGCGCGGGCAGCGCGGGCAGCGCGGCGTGGAGAGGCCCTCCGAGGCGCAGCGTGGCGGCACGGGCGCGACCAGGATGGGCGGGTCCAACGCCTTCCTCCACGACCATGCTGCTACTGTTGCGCGCGTGCGCCTCGAGCTTCGCCTCTGCTTGGCGGGCTGTACGCCCCACGGGCCCCACGCCGCGGCGCCCCCCTCCCCGTGACGCGCGGCCCGCGCCCCACCACACCCCTACCGCTGCGCCGCAGCCCCGCTGTACCCCCTCCCCCCCCCTTCCCGCGCTCCGTGAGTACTACGCTGTCACTACAGCAGCGCCTGAGCAAAACGCGGTAAAGGAGGCGAAGGCGGCGAAGGCGACGAAGGCGCGCCAAAGACTCGGCCGAGACGACGATGATGGCGATGTGAACGCACAGGGCGCCTGGCGAGTCCACCCTAGGCAACCGCGACGCAGCCGTGGCTTGCGGCACGGCCTACCCTCCGCACCACAGGCGCTCCGTCCAGGCCCCGTCCAGCTCCCTCCGCCGTCGCTGGCCGCCCGGCTGGAGTGGGCCCCGTCTTTTCCCACGACGCTGCCGCGTTGCAGTGTTGCAGCGACGTCGAGCCGCGTCGAGCTGGATCACGGCCACTGCGGAGCCCTGCAGCCGGCGGATTCTGAGGGGATGGTCCCGTCGGCCTGTCTCTCTCGCACCTATACGGGACGCCCCATGAGTGCGCGCGCGCGCGCGCGCGCGAGAGAGAGAGAGAGAGAGAGAGAGAGAGAGAGAGAGAGAGAGAGAGAGAGAGAGAGAGAGAGAGAGAGAGAGAGAGAGAGAGAGAGAGAGAGAGAGATCAGCCTGCAGAGCACTGCAGAGCTCTGCAGAACCCTACAGAGCCCTTGAGAGCCGCTCAGCGTGCCGCTTGCTTCTGCTCGGCTTATTTCGCTCCGCCCTAAGTCCGGCTCCGGCTTGAGACTTGGCGCCGTATTATCGACACCGTTTCAATTCCGGCGAGTTTTGTCCGGGACCCGGACCGCCTCGGCCCGCCCGCTGCGTGACAGAATAAATAGACACCCCCCGCACCTCACCCCTCGGCCGCGGCACGCGAAGGGCCAAACGCCGCGCCACCCTTCCCCCCCCCCCTCGTTTTTCGCTGGCTGATTCGCCTCTTGACGTAGGCTGCGTGGCGCAGCGTGGCGACGTCACCCGACCACACGTCACCCAATGAACGCCACAGATGCGGCGCCGCGGCCGGCCAGCCGAAGCCTTGCCGAAGCTCAAGGCGACGTCAGCGACCGCGATTAGGGATCGGCAATCGGCCGACAGGCAATGACCACGCGCGTGTCGGTCATGTCGGCGAGTCGGGGTGGAAAGGCGAGGTGGTACTCGTGCACTGCGCTGGCCAGGCCCGCCCTCCGGCCTTCTGGGCGTCGCGCGACGGAGGGAAGAAATAATTGAAAACAGATTTCAACGGGCAGCCCCGGTAATTTGGTTGGGCAAACAAGCGTCTGAGTGTCAATGCTGCTGTCCGCGTTCTTCGATAATGAACTGCGCGCTCTGTCTCTCTCGCACCTGCTGGACGCTGTGGGCACTTCCCGAGTGCGAGAGAGAGCGAGCGACGGCGGCGGTATGCGGAATCGGTCCGCAGCATCGGAATCCAGTCTGGGCATGCGAGACTGGAACGGCCCTTCTCTCGTGGGTGAGGCCCCATCAAGGGCGAATTGTGAATCACTCTGCAGGTAAATAAGCCAGAAAATACTCTTAACACTAAAAATTTCGGCGTGACTCCGTGCTTTTTAGGGGCATAAACGACATGTCCAGCCAAAAACAAAACGGCCTGACAGAAAAGTCATACAAAAAGTCGTTACGCAGAATTGACGCCAATTTGAAGCGAAGCACTATCAAAACGTGTGACTTACGCCTAATTACGCTCTATTACGTCTCAAAACCATCGGGGCCATCGGGATTTGGCATCGGGATTCGGTATTTCTGTTGGTTCCCATCTAACAAAACATTTTCGTAAATAGCACTATAATTCTGGCTGACCTAACTAATTTTTTTTTTCAGTGCGATGGTGTAGGTGTAATACTTTCGTAAAGGTTAAAGACGTTTGACCCCCTGGGTTAGCACCAACCCACGGGCGAATTCTCGCCAGGATACGCTGCGACTCACACGTCGTGCCGTTTTTCGGCGCGCCTTTCATGCCAGGTCGATTAATGGCGCGACATTTTGTCATGCCGCAATTTGACCCTGTGTCCGACCAGTCCATCTATAGTGTTAAATTACACATGGATTTGTTGAGTAAGTCACGACGCTACATCGATTACACCACGTCATATGGCGGGGACAAATGTGGCGGTCGAAGAGCTGAGCGAGCCCTCCCAGTGGCGGATCCAGAGGCGGCCGTTGGGGAGGCAAAGTAGCACTTTTTGCCTTCTCACGAGGGTGAATTATGTTTTTTTTTCTGCTTACATACAGAGGCGAAGGCGGGAAAAGTATGGCTTTTTGCCTTCATTTCAGGCGGTATCTAGGTGCCATAGGAGCCCCCCCCTCCTCCGGATCCACACGGTAAAAACGGAACCTGGTTTTCCCAGGAACTCCCTGGAAATCGCCTATGTCTCTACCATAGGCATCCTGGGAAAACCAGGTTCCGTTTTTACCGTGCACGCCTGAGCCCTCCATGTTTTTAGAAGAAAAAGCCGATGAAAAAGTAGCAAAAATTAATCCAGAGCATTTTCTAGGAAAACTATTTGTGGATCCGAAAGGGTTTTCCGTGGGCACAGCACACCAGTGAAGCTTCCTCGCCCCCCTTCCTCCTCTCGTCTCCCTTCTTTGTCGGGATAACAACCCGCCCGGCGTCCCTCCTTGTAAGTAGGCACCCCTCCGCCGTCGGCCATACGGCACGGCAACGCCACGGCAACGCCACGGCAACGCCACGGCAACGGCACGTAGCGCTATCGTCGCAAAGCGGATTAACGCGTCGCTTCCCCGCGCCAGACTCTCTAGCTCCCTTCTCTCCACGCGCGCGCTTGTAGGGTAGGGACCCTGAACTTACCGAGGACTCCGTCACAGTCTCCAAATTGCGTCTCATGAAGTGGGTGGGCGCGTACTCCATTGGGCGCCATCCTGGAACACATTCTGATGCACCGCAGTGGAGCGGCGGGAGTGCACACCCGGTACCGGGCGTACCGGGCCGCGTGCCGGGCCGCCGCACAGCCATGGGTCTCCATTCCCCGCCGCGCCCACGGCCGCGCCGGAGGCTTCGAACCACAAGCCTCTCCATGACGGACGGGGTAATTCCTGCAGCACACCGCAAGTTTCCGCTTACTGCTGGTGCCATATTTTACAGCGGGGGCGCCGCCTGCCGCCTGTCCGTCACAGCATTCGCCGAGCTGCGCCGCGGGCCCCGCGCCCTCCACCCTGCCTGGCGCGGGCTTGGCGCGGCGGCCGGGGCCTGGGGCCCTGGCAGGGGGCTGGGCCTGCCTAGCCTAGCCCGCGGCGTGCTGCATCCGCGCCTGCAGGGTGGAGGTGACGTCGGACCCACTGACAACCGACGCCCCATGCGGTGTGCGGAGAGCGGAGCTAGCTGGAGGCGGTCAGCCAGCACCTGTTCCGCGTGCGCCGCGAGCTCCGCGATGAGCTCCGCGCGCCGCCCTGGTCCGCGACGTCCCGACGTCCCCAGAGGTCCGGGAAGGCCGCCGAGCCGCGTCGCCTATTCTGGTGGGCCAAAGGAACGAAAATAACGGCCGGCAGGGGATGGCCCGATGGCCCGGCGCGGTGCCGAAGTGCCGTGGCCGGCCGTACCGCCAAACGCCGAAGGGCCGAAGCGGGGCCGCAGCAGGGCCCACCAGGGCCCACCAGGGCCCACCAGGGCCCACCAGGGCCCACCAGGGCCGCACACGCCGCAGAGGGCCACCGCCCCAGCCCACGCACCGGGCCAGGGCCGAGGGCCCCCGGCACCAGCCGCAAGCCAACACTGACCGTGAGATGGGACACGTGCAACAGGCCTGCACCGGAGCCGAGCCACATGGAGCTCTGTGCTGCCCAACGTGACACTGCACGCGAGCGCATGGCCGCTCCAGACGGCAGTCCGCACGAGCACCAGTAGCCGACTGTCAAAAGATTCATAAGGAAGGGAGGGGGGGTAGTAGTCGACACCGCAGTGTCTGCTGAGAAATGACGCCGTAGCGAGGGAAAGGCCGAGATACACCGTCAACTGTCTGCCTGACTGACCCGGCCGCACCCGGACGCCGGACGGTCCAGGGAGGGACTAAGGTACCCAGACAGCAGTGGCCGAGGGAGCAAACGAATTCGATGTTTGGGCACACAAGATTTCAGGTTTCGTAAAAAACAAGTTTAAGGCCCGATTTTTTTTTCTTTTTTGCCTTTTCTGGGAAATGATTTTGGATTTCAAGGTATTCTAGATGCTCAAGCGGACACAGAATTTCTTGGGTTTTCTCAACTGGTTGCCCCTTGGCAGTGGGGCGCCCAACGCACCCCTCTTCTGATACGCAGTAAGCAGCTACAATGCCCACACACCCCACACACGCAGCAGTGCGCAGCAGACGGCACAGGGTGGTGGGCGGGCGACGACCTTGGGCGTGAGATGACCTTGAGCGTGAGATGACCTTGAACGTGAGGCGACATAGGGCGTGAGACGACCCTGGGCGTGAGACGACCTTGACTGTGAGACGACCTAGGGCGTGAGACGGACATTGGACGTGAGACGACCCTGGGTGTGAGACGACCTTGGACGTGAGACGATCTTGGGTGTGAGACGACCTTGGACGTGAGACGATCTTGGGCGTGAGACGACCTTGACCGTGAGTCAACCTAGGGCGGGAGACGACCTTGGCGGTGAGGCGACCCACAGTGGGCCAGAAGACCGGTCGGACAGGGGCGGCCAAAACTCGGACGGACGGCAGAGGTTTTGGGCGTGTCTGAGTCGGCTGAAAGCTAGGTCTCAGAGGGCCGCAGCACCCGTGCCTGCCACAGATGCACTTGCTCTCCGAACGACGGCCAACTCTTGGTGGGCACACTGGTTCGGCTTCTGGTCCTGCTTTTAGGTCGTATCTCTGGATTCTAAAAGCGTCTAGAGTTTTGGCCGCCTCCACCGGTCTTCTGGCCCACTGTGCGACCTTGGACTTACGTGCCTGCGCCACTCTGTGGCGCACCACTGAGTGGCGGCTTTGGATTTGCTCTTTGTGGTCGTTTCTATTCTGGGCGATTGAGTCTTGATCCGCGACGGGCCGTGGCGGTTTCAGAGCGATCCGTGCGGACAAGGGGCAGGGGCACGGCACGGCGGCACGGCACGGCAGGAAGGTTTCTAGGTGGCGTGGCTGAAAGCGGGGCTGAAAGGCTGAAGGTCCCAGAGGGCCGCAGGCCTTGCCACAGAGTGCCTCGTGCCTCCTACAAGAAGCGACGGCTCAACTCTTCTGCCGGCAACACTGGCTACAAAAGGCCTCTGGTCCAGCATTTTGCAAGGGGTATCCTCCAGTCACTCTCTGAATTCTTAAGCACTTTTTGTTCCGCACTACTATGCACATGGAAGCTTCTGCATAATATTGTTCATGACAACGCATAAATTTTACATTGTTATGCATCATATAATGCGGAAGCGTAAATACGAATGTGCAAAGCTTACCAAACTTACGAAAAGAAAGTGCATAAAGATTTAGTGTGTACGTAGTTCCTACCACAGTGTACACCAGCCCGTCTCTTTCTCTCTCTATTTCGCTTCGGCTTTAATTCTGTTTGAAGTGAGTTGAATTCCCGAACCAACACAGGCCATGCTCTTTCCCCAGATGCGGTTCCCCGCCAAATAAAATCAATGTGCATGACGTCACATCACAATGTGGCGAGTGCAATTTGGCCAATCCGAATACTCCCGTATTCTGTTTCGTGCCGCTCGGCGGTGGATCCAGCCAGAGCGGGCCTTTCAGAGGCAAGGGGGGAAGGGGGGAGGGGGAGCACTTTTTGCCTACCTTTCAGGCGTTTCTTTCTCCTTTTTTTTGCCAGGGGCCAAAAGACCTCTTGCCCTCCCCTCCCCTGCCGCTGGAATCATCAAGGTTCCCCGAATTTCGGACGTCTGCGAGCTCGGAAAGTGGTGCAGGTGGCTCGGCGCGGTGTGTTTGGTGAAGTGCCGCCATAGCCTCAAACTCAATAACCGCACGGCGTCCGGTTCCGTCAGGTCTGGCCGCCCGCCTGCCGCTGCTGCCGCTG
This sequence comes from Thrips palmi, assembly GCF_012932325.1. Taxonomy (NCBI): domain Eukaryota; kingdom Metazoa; phylum Arthropoda; class Insecta; order Thysanoptera; family Thripidae; genus Thrips; species Thrips palmi. The sequence continues at coordinate 5,798,133 of NW_023144632.1, read as the reverse complement.
CTGCCGCTGCTGCCGCTACCTGCCGCGAGCCGGAAGTGGGGGTGCGGCGTGGCGCCGAGGCCCGGCCGAGGCAGTGCGGCAGTGCGGAGTGCTCCGAGGGAGGGTCACGGCATTTCTGTTTTTCTGGTCGGTAAACGCCTTGGCGTCAAAACACGCCGTCGCCAAGGTGCTGAAAGGGACTTCCCTGCCACGCCCCGCTGTTTATTTTCACAACGTCCCAGAGTGCCGAGGTTTCTATAACCGTTCAGTCGGGAGTGGGTACCCTTTTGGTGTGAATCAAATAAATGTTTTTGAAAATATCTTTTGATCCTAGTCTTTCTTTATAGTTTTATTATTATCACCTTTATCCAACACATACACACAAAAGGCTGCTCTATACGGACTCACATCATTTCTCAGCAGCAGCCTCATTCAGCTCTTCCAGGAAAGTCATGCATTTCTTCTTTAACACTTTAATTGCTTCAACAAATAGAACATCAGGTGGAAGGGCGCCGACAGACTCAACTGAAACTGAAATTAAAAGTAAATTAGTGAACATATAAGAGAGATGTTTTGACCTTCCTTTGTATCAGGTGCTTTGAGAACAGGTACTCACATATGTAGTGGTCTTTTACACGGGCCATTTTCACAGAGTCTTTCAAGTCTTCATATCGGAAGACATTTCGGCTGCAAGAATCATAGCGAGCATCCTTTACCTTCGCCCTTTTCTTCCCTGTAAAAAGTATGAGAATGACACACAATGCTTTCCAAAAGAACAGTTTAACTTGCTCTGAAATATACCAACCATGTCCATTGTCTTCTAAACCTATAACTCCTGGGGAAAAGCATGACTGCAATCGCTCTGCCAATTCACCCTCTACATCCTTGGTTAATGTAATCTCTGGTAACAAACGATATGATGCAGTGGCTGTGAACAGATACACACGTATTAAAAAAATAACAAAACCAGATCGTGAGTTTTAATGAATGTCACTAAACTAAAAGATAAAAAAACAAAACACAGTACCAACTGGAGAAAATTTTGCATGATCCTTGCCAATTCCTTTAACAGCTAGTAATCGCAAATCAAGCTCATGGCCAGGCCTGAGTTTGTTCAGCAAAATATCTTCAAAAACTGGACCAACTTGTTCAGCATTGTAAATGTCAGCTTGACCACCAATTGGAATCCATTTCAAATGTTTGGTATATACTGCAATATAAAATGAGCAAATTTTAACAGTACTTGGAAGAAAGGAGAAAAAAATAAACAAGAGGGAAAAAGGTGCAATGAAAACTAGTAAACAGTGGAGAATGGGAAAAAAAGGAAACACTAAATAAGTTGGTAAAAACAACTCACCATTATGATTTCTGTACAAATCGTCTGGATGAGTGGCGTCTTTGGGAGCATTGCCATTCCACGTGCACTTAATCTTCAGCTCAAATTCAAGAGTATCTTGCTCTGTTGGTTCAGCATCCGCCTCAGCCTTATATTCAAAGAGTCTGGGGTCTGCCTTCAATGGAATTAATCCTAATCTGTGAGCTAATACTTCATCTTGAAGTAAAGTTGTGTTATTGAAGATCTTTACTTTTTCGATGGCCATGCTTGGAACCTGGATATGTTTCAAGTAAGAAAATAAGAATAAAACAAGAATTTCAAGCATAACAGAATTAAGGAATGAGAAAAAGTGTGTTGAACCCATACCTCAGAGAGAATCACCCGCCTGAATGCATTGGCAATTGCTGCATGTACACCAATTAAGTCGAATTCCATCTCCGTTTTATTATACCGAACAATTTCAATGCGGAAGTTCTGTAAGCATCACAGATAGTTATGGTAATTTTTTTGCATCTTAATGATTTCTTTCAAACTTACGAATGTCACATTGTTTCAATGAAAACACAAACCTTTTGAAACTTCTTGTGGCTCCATGGCTCTTCACAGCTGAAACCTCCAGGGTAGTCAGTAGCATTTGTCTGGAAAAGAATTTAGAAATAACGATAATATTAATCTGGTGGGTGAAGTTAGAAAGACAACTATCTTGAGCAATGAAACTAAAAAACCACTCATCACTGAAGTCTTACATTAGCAACAACGTATTCGTTTAAAATGATTCTCGACTTAGACTCTTCTAAATTCATCTTAAATAAAATATTTTAATATTTAAGAGTAATTATCCAGGTTAGGTCCTCACACACGTGTGTTTTGACTTATTCAATTGCGCACAGTAAAATTCTCATAGACACAAATTTCTCATAGGAATGAATGTCTGCACAAGTTTTTCATAGCAAGCAACCTCGCACGAAAATTTGAAATATCTTCAGCAGACATGTATTACAGAAAAGCTCCAAAATTTCGACCTTTGTATTTACCACCATTGAGCCAGGATTGATGGTGGTTTAGCCGTATGCAATCATACCGCCCATCCGCTGATATCTTACTCGTTCTCGTTCCGAGAGTGGGGGAAGGCATAGAGAAAGGGGAAAGGGGGGAGGAGGAGGGGAGGAGGGAAACATGGTAAACAAACAACAGACGACAGACAGACAGCGGCCAAAGCGACAGGACAGGAGAGAAGTGAAAGTTCTTGCTTGCCCGCCACAGCTCGCGGCTCTCGCTCTCTCGCCACTGCCCATCTCACCTCACGTGCACCCCTTCATCCTCATTGAGAAAGTCAAGAGCAGCATTACTGTGAGGGAGGCCTGTGATTGTTCCCATTTAAAATTCACGTCTTGAAAGGGATCGAGTCGGTGTTGTGTCCAAAGCTGCTCGACCATGGTACTCCGTTTCCTTGTGGAGTTCGTCAAAAGAATTGTGGCAGAGATTAAATACCAGCTTGTGTACTACACACTCGGGGGAGCAGCCCAGCTTGAGGATTTCATTCATGCCAAATGCAACAGAACTGGTGAGTACAGTTGCATCATCTTCTATGTTGCTTGATATCAGGTCCACTATCAAGCCTTCACTTTAATCTTATTTTGAATGACTTCAAAACATGATATCTTTCCATGTTCAAAGTAGATTAAACCTTTTATTCCCCTCTTTCTCAATCTTAAGGAGTTGTAATCCTATATTTGACTGTGTTTTGTTTTTATTCATTTTTCAGATTTAATTGACAAGAGTGGTGAAATAGCTGTTGTGACTGGAGGGTCCAGAGGTATAGGCCTGCATGTTGTTCGTATGCTGCTGCAATGCAACATGCATGTTATTATTGGTATGTATATTGCACTGCAAATTTTCCTGTGACTGATGTATGTTGGGTAGTCAATAGAAAGTATGGTGTTCCAGGATGCCGCAATACTGTGGCAGGAGAAAGTGCAATTGCAGCCTTGCGAGCTTCAGGTGTTACCCAAGGAACTATCGAATGCTTCAAACTTGATACAGCATCATTGGCCTCAGTCCGTTCATTTGCGAAGAAAGTAGTATCTGCTCATCCCATCATTCATGTCCTTGTTAACAATGGTAATGTCTTATCTGGGTCAGGATGTCTTTCACTTGCTGTTGATCCATTTGAAGATAAAACTCATTTTTTATTTTCAGCTGGCATTATGTTTGTCCCATACTCTTTAACGGAAGATGGCATAGAGTCGCATCAAGCTGTCAACTATATTGGCCACTTTGTTTTGACTCAAGAGCTGTTGCCCTCCTTGGAAAAGGCTGGGCACCAAAGCCCTAATAAGTCACGCATTGTCAATGTAACATCATGTGCTTATGCTGCTGGAACAATTAACTATTCTGATTTTAACAATACGTAAGTCCAACAAGACATGGCTGTTATAAATCTGGTTGAAAAAAAAAAGTGAAATTTTGTCACTAAATTTATGTTTGCTTGACTCAAATTTGCAGTGAAGGTTACATCGCAAGTGCTGCTTATGCTCAGTCCAAGTTGGCACAGCTGGTCTCCACAGTCCATATGTCACGCCTCTTCACTGAAAATAATATCCCTGTTAATGTTTATGCTGTCCATCCTGGTATTGTCAACACAGAGCTTTTCGATGGAACTGCATTTAAGAAAATCTTTCCCTGGGTCCCAAAATTGCTTTTCAAGGTATGCTTTGAGCTTTCAGTACTGATAGCACAATTAATACCCAAGAATATCAACTAATCTTAATGATGTTGTTTTTCAGTCCCCTGAAAAAGGAGCAATGCCAATTGTGCATGCAGCCATTTCACCATTGATAGAAAATCGATCAGGAATTTATATCAGCAACTGCAGAGAAACTCCAGTGAAGAAACATATTTTGAATCCTTCAGAAGGCTACAAGTTGCATAAGTTTACATTTGATCTTATTAAGATCAAAGCTCCAAAGACAGTTTCAAGTTAAAATATTGCCTGTTTGTTTTTTATCTCTTTTATTCTTATTCCATTCCTATGTATTGAGACTGAAGTTGATCATAGCACCTTTTAAATTTTGTATTTTATTTGTATTAATTGAGCACTGAATCAAATACAGTTATTATTTTTATAGTTTGCCAACATTTGATAGAGAAATTAATGCCCTTCTATGTGCGTATTGATGAATTTTGATAAGTGTTACATGCACAAATATTCGGATGAGAATAAATTACAACACAGTATACAAACAGATATAATTTTAAAACAGACAATTCTGAAACTGCACAAACACACACCAAATAACTATTATTAATGAGCTCAGTCATTCACAAGAAAAATGAAAATGAAATTGAAAAGAAGTTATTCTATGAGCTTCTTAGCCTTGAAAAAGCGCCTAAGGTACAGAACTTGCCATGTTGCCAGACCCAATAAACAGCACATGCTGAACACGCTGAAGTACAACACACGGCTGTTGGTCGATTCTGTAAATGTAAAAATATGTCATCATAATGCCATAGTTGGTAAAAAGGCCAGAACAATCTACATAGGAAATGGCAAAACAGTAGTTACCATTAGTATCTCTCATTTCCTCTTCTCGCTTCCTCATCATAGAAAAGTCCTGAACTATAGCATCAGAGAGATCTTCCAAACGCTTCAGCTCCACTTCCATTGGTTTCAATTTAGCAGCTTCTCCAATCTGAAAACAAAGCCACACAAAATTTTGAGAGACAGAAAAATAATGAACAGAAGATAAATGATTATTAAGATCTAGCACAGTGCCACATTCACATGTTATGGTGGATTACAAACTGACATTAATTAAACAAGCAAGAAACAGGCAGGTTGAAAAATTCTGTATCTTGTACAATGGCAGACAGCAGCTAGGTTTGAACTCCCCAAATAATCTAATTCTTATTGGGCAACAGTGCAAAACCAAAGAACACAACAAACATTAGTCATTATATATTGACAAACACAAACATATTAGTGTCATCTATGGAGAGGGAAGAAATAAGGAAAGAAAGGGAGTTCAATGAAGCTGTGCAAGTAGCAGTCCACAACTAGTAGAAACCGACACACATTTAAACACCTCAAAAACTTTACCACAGACTTCACGAACACCAGTCAGTTAGTCCCAGAGCATTGAAAAGAGAAGACGATATATTAGAGACCAATAACTTAATAAAATAGATGATCATTTTAAAATTATAATCTATGAACAAGGAATTTCTCAAATTCTTGCAGATCACAGTCTGGGCACTTTCTAGAAGGGTGCCCCAACTCCACCACAACTGCATTAAATTCAAGAGATACACAAAAGAAATGTGGCAAAACTCTCTTACTAAAAAAATTGGATAACACATAAAGTATAGATGTTCTTTGGCAAATTGGCACCAACGAGATTCTTTACAAAATCATTTCATAAATATCTTTGAGACATATATCTATGAGATGGATAGAAGATTCCATAATACTTACAGCTTCATAGCTCTTTGCTTCAATTCCTCGTTTCGTCACAAGAGATACTTCTTGTCGAACGCCTCGTTGATCTGCAAATTGTACAAGACAATTCTATAAATTTTGAATTTAGCTCAGAGAAATCGGGCAAATCTGGGTAGGCAGTACATACTACACATAGAAGGGAATTGGTAGAAACTTACGAGGAGGAACGAAGGACGCAAAACATACTTCATAAGTATCATATGTTTCTGTGACAAATGAGAATTTTCCCTTTGAAATATCTTCCTTCTGAGATAAAATGTGTCCTTGCGAGTCACGTACCTGATAAAAAGCAATATGATCGGGTACAGATAAACAAATGAATATGGACATGAACAATAAGAATGATGCAAAACTGTGGAACTTACTATATAATGCACTTTTTGACCGGGGGCCTGGGACACTTCATACTCCCCGGTAACTAGATCATTTTGCTGCAATTCCTCTTTTAAACACTTCTGTGTATTCGGCTCAAGGTACCACATAACTCCGTTTGCGTGCCATGGCACACAAATTAACAAGAAACCTAATGTGTAGTGAAAACTAATCATGTTCAGAAGCAACACTAAACTTATTGAAGTGAATGCTTGTCTGTCAATGTGGCAGCCATACTATCGTTTGTCTACTGTCTGCTTGAAAATGTTGCGTGTCAGTATGAGAAATTTTACCTTTATTGACAAATTTATTTTTTAGTACTCTAATTTAATGGCGCTCTAGAGAGCTTTTATTTTTGAAATAATAATATTCTACTCTATTTTCCTATTGGATTTATTGTTTTTCTTTTCTAAGTATTGATTGACCTTCACGCTACGGATTCTGACAGCCGTACCGTATACAGCTGAGGTAACCAAACCGAAACCGAACTAGTTTGACAGTTCTTAGCAGAAGTTTTGTGTGGTTGCTCATGAATGATATGAATGACAGTCTAAATAATCCATACTTTTAACTTTTTTTAGCGAACATGCGACGAAGAGCTGGGGTTGGTGCTATTCACAAGCAAAAGTTGGAACAAGAAAAGTATCGCGATAAAGGAACAGAGATTCAAGAAAATGCTCTTGAACAAATGTCCAAACAGCTCGATGTGTTTAGATCTAATTTAGAAGAATTTGCTGCTAAGCACAAAAATGAAATACGGAAGAATGTACAGTTTCGGAGACAATTTCAGGAAATGTGTGCATCCATTGGTGTGGACCCTCTTGCGTCAGGCAAAGGTTTTTGGTCCGTCCTAGGCATTGGCGACTTCTATTACGAGCTGAGTGTTCAAATTGTTGAAGTCTGTATAGCTACAAGTTACAAGAATGGTGGTCTCATAACAATGGACGAGTTGCGGAAGAGATTAATTCAGGCTCGTGGTCGGAGTAAGCAGCATCAGGAGATATCTGTTGATGATTTGCTGTGTGCTGCTAAGAAATTGAGAATTTTTGGCAATGGATTTACTGTGCTGCCAATGGGGAAAGGTCAGTTCTTGGTGCAATCTGTTCCTGGAGAACTCAACATGGATCACACAGCCATCCTTCAAGCTGCTTCCGACAATGATGGGCATATCAGTTGTTTGGATATTCAATCCAATCTACAGTGGGAGGCCGACAGAGCACAGAGAGGTTTGAATTACATGCTGCGTGAAGGGCTGGCTTGGATTGACAATCAGAACCCGAAAGAGCAGACATATTGGTTCCCCAGCTTGTTTTCTGCATGTGCTAACGCTCAGAACTGAACTCTGTGATATTTCAACACATCTTGCAACTCTCATCTTCTGTAAAAATAAAAACGATTTTTGTTGTGAGCTATTCTACTTTTATGTATCCCTAAAAGTCCACTGTCCAATCTGAAAATCAGGCTTGAAGAAGACACGTTCTTCTCGTACTTAATTAAACAGCATGAGCTGGAGCAACTCAAAAAGATAGTATTATTTTTAAAAAATTAAGGACTCATGCTAGTTTTTTATCACTGTCTTCATCATTAATAATAATAAGAAGGGTAAGGAATGAGAAAATGGGTAGTTACAAAAACAAGTGGTACAATCTTTTTAATGAAAGTTATTATGAGAGAAAGGCCCTTCTTTCAGGTAGCTATGCAAGAACACATAATAGCAATTAAGAAAATGTTTCACAAAGTCTGGTAAAACTAATTTTCAAATTATTAAATTGACTAACATAATTAATAATCCTTGAAATTAGTAGTAGAATAGTGTCCTGTAGCAAGTGCATACCAAACTTGGACCACAACTGGAAGTTATTTGCTTCTGGCTGGTTAAGAACACAAACAAAAACCATCAATACAAAAATAAAATGCTCAGCAATCATTGCACCTGTCTGGATAAGATCACAGATCAGCCTTCACAAACATGAGCAAATCCTTTAGACAAAAACAAATAAATATGCATGCAGTGACTTTAAGAAGGTAAAAAGTTCGCAATCACAAACTGACAATGTCCAAACATTATGTCAATTTTCCTGGATACAGACTTTTTAAACTAAAAACATATATTTATTTTTTTTAAATTTAAATTATAGACATTTATAATAAACATTTGAACTAAAACATAAACAATTATGGTTTCTGTTTTAAAAAAAGGTTAATAAACTGCTGAAGATGCAACTGTTGGCCAGACATTATATACATACACCAAACATTAACACACAAACAGTTGTACTACATTTGCAGTAGTAAACAAACATATTTTAAGTTGTAACAACACAGACACATTCTTTCGTTTCTTTTTAAATTTATTTGAGAAGAAAAAATCCTGCGCGCCTCCTACTCCAACTGAAGTTCTACTTGCTCAACTTCATCAAAGTGTGATGCAAGTTGATTAGCCCAGGCATCCAGTTGAGTTTCTTTAGGCTATAACAGAAAAAAAGAATAATGTGAAGAGTACTAATAGAGCAGACTACTTATCTAAGTAGAAATGAATTTTTCCATCTCTTTTTACCTTTTTGGTTCGCTTGTAGGATTTGCTCTTTTTCTTCACTGGAATAGTAGGCTCAGCCGACTCATCAATTTGTTCCTCCTCATCACCAGAGTGGACTTCATCACCACATGCTATTCTCTTCACTGGTCGAAATCTGTCATATGATCTCCTTGATGGCTGTTAACAAGTTCAGAGCATGAGATATACTGCACACACCTTATTTAATAGAAAGTAATAAAGAGATAAAGACAGATAATAAAGAGAGAAATAATAATAAAAGAGAAACTGTTCTTACTTGTGAAAAGGGGGAACGTAGATCAGCATCAATTTGATCCTCATCAAACAGGGGTACAGGTGTTGGAGTGAGCACAGGTTGATTAGATACTGCAACAACTCTTGCAGTTGAAGATGTGGGTGTTGAGCAAACAAAGTCGGTCAATTTGGTTTGAATTGACCTAGGAGTATTATTAGCTGGCGATGCAAGTTTACATTGCCCTCTTAAGATAGCCAAAGCATCTGGGATAGAAATGTTTGGCTTCTTAATGGTTGGTTTTTTGACAATATTAGTAGGTTGAGGTACAAATGTGACATCCTCATTGTCAAAACCAAAACACTGTTCCAAACCAGATGATGTAGGATCCGAAAACTTCACAACAGTAGCTCTTGAACTAGTTTGCTCCTTGCTAGGTGATAACTCAGGAATATTTCTCTTGGGTACATTCTGGCCTTCAGGAATGTAAATAGTACCACGGTGGGTGGAGAACATTCGGGTAGGTAAAACAGAAGTGCGTGGTATGTCATCAAAAATTCCAGACAAATTTCCATCTGAATCATTTACTCTAGGCGATAGAAGTTTCTCTGAGCGATCCGAAATTGTAACTGCAGGGCACGTTCTTTTGCTTTTTGACACTGATGGTTTATCAAGACTTCCAGCTTCTCCATTGGTTCTCCTAGAACGAGTCACCGGGGTGGAGGTAACAGCATCCAAATTCCTTGCACATTCAGTTTCTATTAAGCCAGGAGAAGGCATTCGAGGAGAATTGAGCACTTCCCCGAATGATGGGCTCTCTCGAACGGGCAACTGCAGAAGATAACTAGATCTGGAAGCCAATCTAGCCGATTGGGATTTTGAGCTGGATTGAGCATTCAAAGAGATCTGATTTAGAGCATCATTAGTTGGGGTTGATGCACATGGTATGTCAGCCATTATTGATGGAGATGAAGGCTCAAAACTTTCATTATGGGTGGAGGACAAGCTACATGATGGGACAGAAAGTGCTTGTCCCTTTGCACTGGGTATAGCTGGCAAGGACTGTGTGAGTGACTTGCCAGTACTGGAAGGTGCTGCAGTATTGGGTACGTTCTTTGATGAAGGGTGTCTTAATACTGGAGTAGAGGTAAAATGCCTTGCCTTGTTCAGTTCAGGTGTCACGGCACTGTGCAGCGGAGGATTTGCTCTCACAGAAGGAATTGTTTTCACAGAATTTGCTTCCACAGGGGTTGCTTTCACTTGAGAATTTGCTTCCACAGGGTGAGTCACTTTCACAGGAGGAATTGCTTTTGAAAGAGGAGCTGCTTTCACAGGATTCTCAATACTATTTAATTTAGTTTTAGCAGTTTTAGTTGTGTTAGTGACAGTAAGATCTTCAGCCTGCACAGCCAATTTCTTGGCAGGTTTTGGTTTCACAACAATTGGTCGTTTAGAGGGATCCCACTTAACAACACCACCAGCTTTTTTCACAGGCTTTGTTCTACTAGTAATAGTCTTCTTTTTCTTCTTTTTTGTTTTCTCAGGAGATGAGTCTGAACCAAGAGGAAAATCGTATTCATTATAAGGGTCACCAATCACATCAGACCTGCGAACATTCTGATAGACAGGCCCTGAGGGAGCAGCATCCGGTCTTTTTTCTCCACTAGAAGGACTTTCTTGAGAGTCTCCGTCAAAGTGCACTTTCAGAGATTTGCTAGCAGGTTTACGTTTGACTTTCACTGCATTCAGCTCATCTTTCTCCTTGTTTTCATTCACAGATTGTTGAGTTCTCTTTGAAGCGCGTTTAGTAGTAGCCTCCTTGACAGCATCGTTTTCTTTGCCACCAGTAACCAGTTTCGCTTTCCGGCCTTTCGCTGGAAGTTTATTAATTTCTTTTGGAACATCTTCGTTAACCTCACAGTTCTCACTTTCCTTGATTGTGGTTTCCTGCTTCGACTTCAGTGTCTGCCTCGTCGCCCTCGTCCGCCCAAAAAACAAAGAGGGATCCATAGTCAAAGATGCATTCAAGCTGCGTCCTCAGCAAAACGGTCATTGGTGAAGCAGCTGCGAAATAAATCGAAGAAAGAACACCGTTATGTTTCCATCGTGAGCACATTGTTTTACACAAACCCCATACACAAAGCGTCTCATTAATGTGTGCGAAGAAAGCCATCAACAAGAAGAGGAAAGATGCCGAAAACAGTGGAAGTCTTCGCAAATATTGTGACATTGGCGCCGCAGTGTCAACAGAAGCACACCCACCTGCTAAAAGTATTCTAATACACTTTTCCACAACTGCAAATGATTTTCTAACCAGTTCTCAAACAGATTCTAACGCTCTTTGTTGTCGTTTTCGAATTCGGTCTCTGACGGTTCGTGGAACTGACGGGTCAGCCAACAATCAAACGTTTCAGAATGAACAAAAGTTGTTCCCCACCGTCGACATATTTCATAAAACTAAATTTAATAGCGTAAAACGATGTTTAAATTTTAAATTTATATGATTGTGAGGTTTTTTTTACTTCAAAATAACAACATAAGGGTCAAGTTGTAACTGCAATGTTGGCTACGTACAAGACAGTTGACGCAAACAAAAGAAGCGAGATTCATGAGAATGTGAGCAGTCAGCGCACCCGGCGGTTTACGGCGGGAATCGTGGGACGGGACGGGAATGCTGCGGTCCGAATAGACGACTTGAGCTAGGCAAAAGAAGAGGAAGAAAATACCTTCCCGAACATGGCGGACGGCCGCCGTCGGCTGCTAGGACCAATGAGGGGCCGGCCGCCATGTTCGGGAAGGTATTTTCTTCCTCTTCTTTCGCCTAGCTCAAGTCGTCTATCCGAAGGCAGGAGATCTAGAAATGCCTTCGGCCGTGCCTGCCCTGGCCGTTACCGCCGTGACTCCCTGCTCCCGCCCCTGCTCCCAAGAACCGCGGCCGAAAGGGAGTGACAGGGACAGAGACTTCCAACTCGTGTTTTCCGATCGCCTGTTTCTCGTCCGGATCATCTTGGCAGTGTGCGATGGGTTGCCTACCACATGGGCGTATGCCCAACTTCGGAACTGCAGGCGTCGTGTTTTTGAGTGGAGGGTTACCGCTCTAATTTTCTCAGCTCATATTGAATCGCGCATGCCAAAATATAAAGTATATTTCTCCCGAGTACAGTATGATTGCATAGTAGTATTGGAGAAGGTTTGTCCGAAGCTTGGCCTTTGCCTGACCATCATTGGCAGAAGCTGCAATCCTCGCTACAGTGTGTGCCGCAGCAATGCCTCATTTCTTGAGCGCCCCCTCGAACCCGATGCAGGACTTCATGCCGTCCTCGTGCGTGACAGTGACCTCGGCCTTGATGGAGCCGGGCACCAGCTTGTCCTTCCAGGGTGCGACGTCCACCACCTTGCCGTCCGCGCAACGCTCGCCCTGTAGAATGAAACTCCCATTAGAAGACGCGGACGGCGCGTCCAATTTTGAAAGGAAGTAGTAAAGGGGGGCGAAGGCACTCACAGCTTCGACGGGGCAGCTTTTGGGCAGCTGGAACAAGTCCATCATCGTGGTGGCGTCGGGGTTCTTGGCGGCCTCGGCCATGGCCTCGCACGCGTTCTTCTCGCCCTCCGCCAGCGGCATGCCCATCGAGGTCTTGATCACGTACTTGACCTGGAACAGTGGAGGCGAGTGGCGTGAGACTGCAGTGGCGTAGTCCGCAAGCACGATGGAGTGCACGAGTGAGTGCGCGAGCGGACCTGCGCCTTGCCGAAGCCCTTGTTGGCCTTGACGCAGCCACGGGGGATGAACTTGCAGTCGGGGGTCAGGGTGACGCCGAAGTCCCTCATGGTGAGGAGGCTGGCGGTGCCGTCGGCGCACTTGGTCTCGGCCTTCTTCACCACGAGGCGGAACCCGTTCTGCAACAGGGGGAGGGCGCCAGGGGGCCCGTCAGCGACATCAACAAGGCCGTCGTCAATCGAGGAGCGCCCCCAGCAGCCGAGAGATGATGCCCTCACTCCCTTGCGCACTCCTTGCCCCGTCGCTCTCGCACCTCCGCGGCGCAGTCTGCGAATGCGAGAGAGACAGAGCAGGCCCTGCAGGACGAGCGGGCAGCGGAGTTCGACGGGCGGATTCTACGGCGCTTTCGTCGCTCAGTCTCGCACTCATGGGGCGAGAGGGACAGAGCGATGAAGCATGCTGTTCGGAATGGGGGACCGCGGGGTGTCGCCGCAAAGACTCACGCACGCGTCCGCCGCGGGGACGACGGCCAGGGCCACGACGGCCGCGACGACCGCCAGCAGGGCGAGGGGCGCCGAGGACGTGGTCACCGTGGTCGCCATGGCGCTGCTGCAAATTGTGAAATGAAGCCGCGGCCGCTGCCTCTGCGCTTTATAGCTTAGGGCGGCAAGGCTCGCGGAGCATGGCGGAGCGCGGGACACATTACCGCGCGGCCAGTGTGTCAGTGTCAGCGACGCCAACGACGCCAACGACGCCCACGCGGGACAGGTCGGCAGGTATTAGCCTACGCCTCATTTCCGCCACCCAAAAAACACGATCCCCTCGTGACAAAGTCACGCAGCATGTCCGCCAAAGGCTCTGTTGCAATGAACGGGTCCCTTATTAACTTCAACTCTTTCGTCATGGATGGCGGGAGGAGGTGTGGGTGGGGGTAGGGGTGGTTTTGTTGGGTCATTGAATAAAGAGGCAATATCGGTTATCTGCTTACTTTCAGAGGCATGGTGGTGGCGGCTGTTTATCCGTCCAGCCTGACCCGCGTTGAAACTTCGTTACAAAATGGGCGTTTTCTGCGCGTACCCACCAGTGTCGTAGAATGCGTTTCCTATTGAATGCATGAGTTAAAACTGAACCTGCGGGCTGCCCGCAGTCACTTTTCGGCCGGTGGTCCCAGCTCGTTTGCAATAGAGACCTATTTGCAACAGCGGTGTCCTCGACCGCGGGGGCACTCCATTCCATGGCCGCTGCCCAATTTCGGACTAGACGCGGTGCTTGATAGGCATGAACCCGCGTTCAGAGGGCTTTGGACATAAACTACCTGCACAGCCGCGCAGTCGTTGTTGGTACCGATAAAAAATTCATATGCTGGCGCACTGAGCTCCGCGGCTGGTTCAGGCGTTTTCGCGTTAAAAATTATTTTTTACCATTAGCTTTCCTGCAACAGAAAGAAATGCTCTCGAGAAGAAGAAATCGGGACGAAATGATCTCGGGCAGAGCCGAGCCGAGAGCGCGCGCGGAGTTGCAGTCCCCACTCGGCAGGTCCGCGGTTCAACGCCAATTCTTTGCCACACTTTCGTATTTTCATCGGAGATTGTGACGTCACGTGCGCGACCTGCGCCCACCTCGTCAAACTTGAGGCCACCAAGTGCGTCACCGCGGTGCCCTTACGGCCCTACCGGCCCTAACGGTGCTCCAAGTGTGCGACAAGGGCGTGGCCGCTGGTGGCCGCCACACTGCCACCCTGCGCAGCGGGCGCAGTGCGCCCCCAGGGCCCCTCATGCCATGCCCCCAAGCCCCCCGAGCCCCCAAGCCCCCATGCCTCCATGCCCAAGTCCCCAACGACTCTCCGAGGCGTCTTTCGTTGATCGCTGATCTCCAGCTGCTAAGTTCTTACAAACCTCTTTCAAAAACACGCAAAGTTATTTTTTCCGTTGCGAGGGGTCTGCAGTGGCCTAGCAGTGATGATGGGGTACATTTTCCGGGAAACCGAGCTCATCTTCCCACGAAAAAGCCAAGCTAGCTGGGGCTTAGCCATAGTCATACAAGTAGGGTGCAGCAAGATTGCATCATAATTTCCTTCATTTTCTACAAATTTCTTGGAATTTCACTCCCGTCCCCCATCCAACAACCCTTGCTTTCCCCTGCAGTGGCGTTCCGACGGGTCGTGTCGATGGTTGTCGGGGCGTGTCAGGGCCGTCAGGGGCACACGGCCGTCCGAACGACCGCGGAATGAAGTGCGACGACATTGCGACATAATTGCGACGTTAAATTTCTTTTTCATGGCCCGCGGCTGTGGCCGTCTGTGCGGACGCGGAACCATACACCCACACTCGTTGCGAGCATGGAGCCGGGGAATCGTGTGTATGTGTGTGGGGGGGGGGGGGCACCGCATGGCTTGCGCTTTCCGACTTCACGAGTGTTGATAACATTTCACACAATCCAGCGGCGTAAACAGGAAAAGGGGCAGGGGGGACGGGGGCCTTTTGACTCTGCGGGTCCGGCACAAGCAGAGCTCGCCTGGAACTCTATTCCACTTTTACACCTGTCTGTCGGTGACGCCTGCCCGTCTGTCGCTTGCCGCTCGTGCAAATGCAGACGCAGTGACGCCTGGGTCTAGCTGGAGAGTCTCGGGGCGCAAGTCCACGGCCGGGCCGTGAGCGCCGTGACAGTGGCGCGGAGTGGTGGGGGCGGCTGTGTGTGGAGCGCGTCTTGGCGTCCACGGCCACCAGTCGCCGCCACCACCGCCACGACGCGCCCGCCCCGCCCCGCCCCGCCCCGCCCCGCCCGCCCCGCCCCGCCCGCCGCGCTCGCGGCCGCGGCTCGCCCGCCTCGCCGCCAGCGCCAGTCTCCAGTCTCCCCGCGTTGGTCGTCGAAGGTGGCCCCGCGCCGGTCGGTCTGTGCCTCTGTCGGTCCTGCCAGTGCGAGAGAGATAGAGAGAAAGAGAGGAGGTTCTGCAATTGTTGGCGCCGCGCGATATCAGCTGCAGTGCTGTGCGCAGCCGCGGCCGGCATGTGACTCCCAGTGTGTGCGCGTGTGTGTGTGTGAGCCAGTGAGAAAGAGTGTTTCGTGCATATGACACTCGAGCAGTGACGTGACGTCGCTGGCCCTCCGTAGGCCCAGGATGGCGGCGACATGGATGCCGTCCAGAGTGCTGGTGCTCCTGGCGGTGTCGGCGCTGCTGGCCTCGGCGTCGGCGAGACACGGTAAGGCCGCGGGAAGGCGGATGAATGGCCTGAGGGGCGTGGTGGGCCTCGAGCAGCCTCGCGCCCTTGGTCGCCTGGAGCGTGCCCATCGAGGACGGACATGCAGTGGGGTGGTGGGCCTCGGCCGAATGTCACCATCAGAACTCTTCCACCATGGAGACGCCGGCGGTGACGTCATGGCAGTGACGTGGCGGGGCCGGCCAGGTGGGGCCATGGGTTGGGCTGACAAGCTGACAAGCCGAGGCGCCGGCAACGCGCGGCGGCGCCGTACAGGCCGGCGGGGTCTGCGCGAGCAAGAGGTGCTGCCAGCCCCGCGGCCCCGCGGATACATAGCGGGAATACCCCTGCGGGGGAATACGACGCATACAGTGGACTGCACGCGGGCATAACGAACTGCCATGACATATAAAACATGCTCTGGCTGTTGGAAGTTCGCGGCTCCGAAAGCCTTCGAGCAACCGCAGATTGTGGCGCTTTTCAAAATGTGCACCAAATCTCGGCGGCTGGACGAGGAGACCCGGTGGCACTAGTACGAGAAGGCGAAAGCCAATGAGTATGTGGCTGGGCCGCAGAGCCGCAGATACGGCATACTGCACCGAGGTGTCAACGACCGTGCACGCGCTCCCTGGCGCACACCACACCTCATTGGCATGCAGCTCGGCGGCAGCGGCTCAGCGGCCCCGGTGCATTCTCGGCTCAAGTTCATCCGCATGTTGGATAACGTCGAGTAGACTTGGACCAACAACTGGGAAGGGTTCAGGGTGTAGGCGGCACCCGCGAGAAACCTACGTCCCACTCTGGCTTTCTGCTGCTGAGGAAGAAGTATGTGTGAGCCATGTGTGAGCCTTGTTCAGGCTCGGATTGGCCCCCAAAAGGCCCCGGCAGATAAGACCGCAAAAGGCCCCCGATCATCATTGTTTTTACCCTTTATTACCGCTCCCAAACTAGTTGCGGTCAATAGCCTTCCCGTACAGGACATGAAAGAGTAGGGTCTTAAGAATTCTAGGGCGTCAAGGGAGGCCTTTTACGGCAACTAGATTGGACACAGTGGCCACCCAAAGTCAGCAAAATCAGCAAATTTCCGATATTCGACTACTTTTTGACCAACTTGGTCGGAAAATCATTGCGGTCAAAGGCAAAATGGTTGTGGTCAACGTCTTCCCTATACAGGGCATGAAAGAGTAGGGTCTTCAGAATACTAGGACGTCGAGGGAGGCCTTTTACGGCAACTAGATTGGACACAGTGGCCGCCCAAAGTCAGCAAAATCAGCAAATTTCCGAGATTCAACCACTTTTTGACCAACTTTGGTCCCAAAATCGTTGCGGTCAAAGGCAAAATGGTTGTGGTCAACGTCTTCCCGATACAGGGCATGAAAGAGTAGGGTCTTGAGAATACTAGGACGTCGAGGGAGGCCTTTTACGGCAACTAGATTGGACACAGTGGCCGCCCAAAGTCAGCAAAATCAGCAAATTTCCGAGATTCGACCACTTTTTGACCAACTTTGGTCCCAAAATCGTTGCGGTCAAAGGCAAAATCGTTGTGGTCAACGTCTTTCCGATTCAGGGCATGAAAGAGTAGGGTCTTAAGAATACTAGGACGTCGAGGGAGGCCTTTTACGGCAACTAGATTGGACACAGTGGCCGCCCAAAGTCAGCAAAATCAGCAAATTTCCGAGATTCAATCACATTTTGACCAACTTTGTGACGTTACTGGTCACAAATCCGAAGCCCCCGGCAGATTTTTCTGCCTGTCTGCCCTGGCCAGTCCGAGACTGGCCTTGTTCTCCATTCATTAGGCACTGCTTGCTGAGCCAGTCACTCTTGTGAGTGTTCAGGCAGCTCGCTGCAAATTTCTTTGAGGGCACGAAGAACAAACACAGAAACGGCGGTCTCGCGTTCTGCTTGGCTGGCCTGGCTGGCCTGCAAGCGAACACGGCAGCGGACTGCAGGGGCCCCTTCGATGCAAGATAACCCGAGATCCCATTGACGTCGGCCAGGCTTGCCCGCAGGGGGCGTGGGGGGTCCTGCTAGGCAGACTTCTGCCTCTTCCGCGCCTACACTGGACGAGTGCGAGGGCGAGGGAGACTGAGCGACGAGACAGCACCGTTCCAAAGCTCAGAGCAACCCTTTTCGGCTACAGTGTAGCGCGAGCGTGCTGCCGCACGGCTCGAGCAAGGCTGCCGTTTGAGTTGTTGGTGTCGCACTCGGGCTTGTTTTGGTCTTGAGGTTTGGTGGGCGCGGACGGCACAGTGTGGCGGCACCGCGTGCCAGCGGAAGGTTGAAGGGCACTGCTGACTGCAGGGCACGGCGGCGAGGGCCGCGGCGCGGGCGCGGTGGAACCGTTGCGGGCGTGACCGCGTGACTGCGGGCGTGGCGGCGTGGTGGGGTCACGAGCGAACGGAATGCGTGCGCCTCTCTGTGCCGCGCTGTGCCGTATGCGGCACGCCGGCCGGCTGGGCGCGGTGCCGGTGCCCGGTGCGGGTGAGGCCGATAGGCCCAGCCGGCCCAGGCAGGGCGCAGCGTCCTGGTCCATTCCAGGTTTCCCCGCCTGTCGGCCTCGCCTGGGCCTCGCCGCTTGCCGCTGCGTGTTGCATGCTCTGCCGGGAATCCCGCGCAGTCGCTGCACGGCCTGCACGCTCATTCCGGGCTGCCGCTGTCTCTCTCGCGCACAGGGCGTCCCGGAGGGTAACGGGGGTAACGCAGGGGTGCGAGAGGGGCAGAGTCAGCCCGCTGAGCCAGCTGGGCGTGGCGTGCGGAAGGTGCCCAAGGTGCCCAAGGCGAGGGGGTAAACACTTCAAGAAATCGTGTACAGACTACACTGAGAGAAGGGGTCGGTGCCTCACGATAAAACTGTGATTTGTTGAACCCCCCAATGGCGACAGTTACACGAGTTCAATCCTTGCAACTGTTCAGCCGATGATCACAATAAGACTGCTAAATAGTGAGAGTGACTGAACCGCCAATAATAGTCAGCATGAAAGGACTCGATTAAACTGGCTTTAGTCATAGGCTTGATCGATGGTCAGTAGTCGCGACTAAAGCGTTTAGGTGTGGCACCGAAACACTGGCGATGCGACACTCAACACGGAAGTCGCGTTGCCATCGCCCAGCGCTCTGCCACACTCATAACAGTGCGGTAGCTCAGTGGTCTCCGTGCCTGGAGGCTGGATAAGAAGCCGGGTTCGGGGGTTCAACTCCCCGTAGCGCAACCAGTTTCTCCTGGCATAGTATCTTTGTATACTATTGTGCTGCCAGGAGATGGACTGTGGGACACTTGGGACCCCAGGAAAGGGAGCGAGCTATCATTTTCTCGGTGCGTCCGCACACATTCGTCAGTCCAAGAGGCCCATCAATGCCGGCCTCTCTCAGTTAGCCAGGTGGGCGAGTTGGTAGAGCGACGGACTCATAACACGTAGGTCCGTGGTTCGAGCACTCGTTTTGGAGTCGTTTTTTCATCGGTTTACGTTTATGTGTCAGGACTAAACAGTCAATCGTCAGACCTTATCGCATTCAGTCACTGTAACAAGATTTGATTTAGTGGCAGTGGCTAAAATAGACAGACGACATGTTAGAAAAAGAGTACATCTCACAACTAAAGTAGTGCGACTAAACGATTTAAATGTGGCCATCGAACGTTTAATTGAACCCCCAGCGACCAAACAGATTGGTTGTCACAGCTGTAAGTTTAGGTGTGGCCCCAAAACATTTCCCTCAGTGTACTCGGTATTACGCTGTATTACGGGGGTATTACACGTGTATTACGGCCTTAAAATGCCAAAATTTGGCACATTTGACCCAGAAATGGTATTACGACCACGTGTATTACGCGTAATACACGGTTTTTGTGTACAGGGTATTACGCGAGTGGTTACCCCCTCGGCCCAAGGTGGCCAAGGTGGCCGCGAGGTGGTCCGTTCCGGCGAAGGTGCCCGTCAGAGACGGCGGGCGGGTCGCGGGCCGCGTCGCCGAGGGCCTCGAAGCCTCCCCGCCCCCTCTCCACCCTCTCCGCGCACCAGCAATGAATGCCCCGGGTAGGAAAGCCTTTTCAACTTTGGGGGCAAGGCTTGGCGATCCCTTGGCGACTCCTTGGCGCCGATAAGTACTTTCCTGTCGCGGCTGGCGAGGCAAAGGAGTGCCTGTTCCTGGAAGAAGCCGCACCTTCGCCCTCACGGCTCGGATTCGGACTCAGCGAGTGTTCCTGCTCCAAAGTGTACTTACACATAACATACACTGCGAACCGTCACTTGCGTACCAGCCGCGCCTTTGCTTTCTGTTCTTCCTATTTTACGCCCTTTTTTGCGTTGCACGCACATGTCGTTCCACCCTTTCATTTTTCACTGCCAGGGCCATGCCTACCGGTGCACTTTATGGCGTGTGCTTTGTGTTCGGACGCTTGAGTTTTGAGTTTTGTGCGTATTCGTAGAGGGGAATGACGGAAGCGCCCCACGGAACCAGACCAGGCCTGGTGGGTGTCTTTGCTGAGTTGACTGGCGTGGCCGCTGCGTGTTCTGTCTGGTTCTGTCGTGCTGGTGGGATGGGCGGGCGTAGCGGCGGCGTAGCGTAAGCGGGCGGGCGGGAGGCGGGCGGGAGGCACCTGTCGGGTAGTGTCAAGGTCACGGTGCATCAGGCCTGCCGAGGCCTGCGCTACGCTTCGGCTACGCTAGGCTCCCCACATTCCTCTGAGGTACTGCGTACCGGTACCGCCTCGCCTCGCTCGGCTTGCTTATGGGGTGCTTTGAAGCCCAGCGGGCCTCGCAGCCCGGGTGTACCTGGGCGGTGCTGTTGTGTGACGAGACGAGAGGCCCTGGCGTGCCCTGCAGTGCCCTTTGCCGCGCTTCCGATACGCTATCTCGACTAGATAGGGCCCGGCCGCCGTAGGCCGCCGAATCGAGGTCCTGGGGCGCGGGCCGCGGGTGCGCCGCATCCCGCGTGCCAAAAGCACTGCACGCACCACGGCAGCACAGAGGGCAACGCGACCACGGTGTACCTCGGTGTACCTACACCGTTTACGCCGTGTACACCGTGAACGCGGCACATGACGTCGCACTGGCCGCAGCGCGGGTCGCAGCGACCGCGAACCGCAAGACGCGCCGGAAGTGTCGCGTGGACACTGGAAAGAACTCTCACCAAAGAGCTGCTTTTTTCTGCCGAAGCGTATCACTGATAGGCTGTGCTTGCCTGGGAAGTGACGAGGGTGTGCTGCCCGGGGAATGCCGCCACCACACCGCACCAAAGTCGCGCACTTGGCGGCCTGGTTCGGGCCGGGCACGTCGCGCGCGTCTCCCTCGGCCGCCAAACCGCGCCAAACCCACGACGACGAACGCAACGCGCTTGTGTGTAGTGCACCGTTACTCGCCGTGGTTCCGGAAGGGCATGACGTCCGCCGTCCGCCCCGGTTATCTGCTTCGCGCCCGCCAAGCCTTCGTCGGAAACGGCTTGATTCACGCTGGTCGGCCGCGCCGCGCCGTGCCGTGCCGTGCCGCGCCCTGCCCTGCCCTGCCCTGCCCTGCCCTGCCCTGCCCTGCCCTGCCCTGCCCTGCCCTGCCCTGCCCTGCCCTGCCCTGCCCTGCCCTGCCCTGCCCTGCCCTGCCCTGCCCTGCCCTGCCGTGTCCGCCGCGGGGTGCGAAAACGCCCAACGTGACACTCGGATTCCGAGGAAAACATTGGGCAGGAATGAAACGGCCTGTTTTGGCGGCACGCTGCTAATTCAACGCCCTCCCCTCTCCTCTTTCTGGCGGTGTAGGTGGCGTAGCGCAGCGTAGCGCTCGAGTCGCGAAGGCGTTGGGCCGGTTGGGCCGCGTTGAGCTGAGGCGCAGCGGCTAACTCTCGGCGGGCCGGGCCTTGCCGGTCCTGGCCGGGCGGCCACCGCGACGCCCATCTTCATTGAGGAGAATAGAGTCCGTTTCGTTTGTTGTGCCGTCTGCGTCGCGCTGTCCCGGCCCGGGACCGGACCGCCGTTTGGCTACCAAACGATGCCGAAAAATCGTTTTGCCGCTCTGTCTCTCTCGCATCCCTCAAGGGACGTCCTCGTCTGCGACAGAAACAGAGCGAAGACACGACTCTTCGGAAGCATTCTGCGCTGGGTTCTATGCGCTCCTGGAGTCCAACAACGAGGGCGAGAGAGTGCAGTCGCGGAGAAATTACAAAAATTGCGCGATGCGTTTCTGCACTGGGGCGTGCGCCGTGTGCGCCGTGTGCGGGCGGCGAGGCGAGGCGTGTGCTGCAGTGCAGGCGCTCTGATCCGCTCCGCCGTGCGCAGTGCGCGTAGTGCGGCGCCACGCCGTTTTGTGGTGCACCTTTCGCTTTCGCCCTTTCGCCGCACGCAGCACGCGGCGTGCCACGCCAGTCTACCTCCCGTGCCGAACACGCGTTCGGGGCGCTCGGGACACGGGCACGCGGCACGCCGAGCGGCACGCCCACCTGTCGCGCCTTCGTGGAGGGCGTTGAGGGCCAGCGGCGCCAGCGCAGAGGCCTCAACTGGAAAAACTGGCGGCCTCGCGTCCGGGAGTCGGTTTCGTCGCTCTGTCTCTCTCGCTCTCACCGTGTGTGCTAGACAGACAGAGCGACGAAAACGACTCTCGGAATCAGTCTACTGTTGTGGGGAATCTGTCCAGTTTTCTCAGCTGCAAGGCCCACTTTGACATTACATGTGCGCACTGCCCTAACTGTGGCGTGACTAACTACCGCACAGCGCTTGGAAAGGGAGATTGGGGCCCTTTGCGAAGGACTGCGGTCCGTGAAAGTCCCCGCGGGGCGTCGCGGGGCCACACCCGAGCCCTCCGAGCAGGGCAAGCAGGGCAAGCAGGGCTAGCCCTGCGTCGTGGCCCGCGTGCCTGCGCGATAAGTCAGCCAGCCGGGCGACTGCGGCTTGGCGATACTGTAGTAGATGGCGATATGCAGCCGCTGCCGCTTCCAACACTTGCTTTGCCGCAATCTTCAAAACATTTCCGAAAAATCCGGGGATCTTTGTTTTTCTGTGTCCCCCACCCGCAACCACCAAATACTAAAATGAATTCCGTCCCAGCGCCGACTCGTTCTCTTTTCGCCGGCATGAATTCAATCAAGCCCTGATTGAATGAAATGGACGAAACGAAGCGAAGATTTCGTCTCGTTATTTGGAAGGCGGTGAGGCGAGAGTCAGCGGCTTCGCGCGTCGCGGTGGCGTCGCGGTGGCGTCGCGGTGGCGGCCGATTAGGTGAGTGAGCGCTGAGTCACGGACGAGTAGGTAGCGCCCTAGCGCCGAGCGCCGGCCGACGCTGCAGGATGCGCTGCATGCCAATCGCATGCAGTGCGACGAGGAGGCGCGGAGGACGCCCGAAGAATCAATGTCTCGTCGCTCTGTCTCTCTCGCACCCGCCCGGGAGGCCCAAGTAGTACGTGACGAAGCCCGAAGGGCCTCACCCAGGGCAGGGCCTCGCCGTGGACGGCATGAAGATGGACACCTCACACCGATCGAATCAGCCCATGCAACAGCGACTTCCGGTGGGCGGTCCCGGCGGTCCCGGCGGTCCCGGCGGTCCCGGCCTCCCCTCCGCAGTCTTTATTTCGAGAGCCCCTTGACGGCCCCGTGCCGTGTGGCCCGCAGCACGCCCCGCAGCACGTCCTCCGCGTAGATTGATCAATCTGGACACGCCAAAGGCGGCCAAAGGCCCACGGGGTCCGCGGGGGCCAGCGGGGCCAGGGACTGCGAGTCGCCCTCAGAGAGACCCTCTCCGTCCCCGTCGGCTTGGCGGGGCCGGCCACACCGGCCGCACTCGCGGAGTGCGTGCAGAGGTACAGTACACTGGTCTGAGACGTGCTTGATGTCTCTTTTTGCCAGGGTACCTCTGCCTTGTGCCGCGTCCGGGGAGAACGAGCCGCGTCACTGCACTTGACTCTCTCTCTCTATCTCTCTCTATCTCTCCTCTGCGCCGAAAAGACAGAAATAAACAGGGACGCGCGAAGGAATTGAACCCACGCGCGCGGCCGGGCCGCGGCGTCCCTTGGCGTCGCGGGCCCGCAGGCCGGCGGGCCGTGAGGTCCCCGGCTGGCACAAGCTGACACAGCTCAGCATGGCGAGCAGTGCGGCGGCTGGCTGGCTGGCTGGCTGGCCGGCCTTCCGCCTGCCGGCGTGCCGCGCCGCCTGCAGGACGGAAGTGGAAGCATGAATGCACTTGAACGCGCGTGCAACGCGCCTGCCTCGGTACCGATACGCGATACGCCGTCGCTGACGTTTCTTCGCGCTCGCGGTTTTCGTGCTTTGCAGCGCTTTGCGGCGCTCTGCAACGCGGACCGGTTTCGTGTATCGAATATATTCCATTCGGGTGCGCTCAGAAGGCGAGCGCGTCGCCGCGCCGCGCCGCGCCGCCCGGCGATGGAAGGTTGTTGTAACCTGGAAAGTGGGTGAAGGCCGCTCAGCGCGCCACCGCGCCTACCGCGCCGGACTCACGGCGCGACGTGCAGCCGTGGAGTACGTACTCTACCATGGTGCTGTTTCGGTCCAACAGGCTGACGGCCGCGGGGCAGCGGGGCTGCCCTGGAGACCCTGGAGGGGGCCTGCAGTTCGTGGAAGGGGCGCCCACCAACGCCCACCAAGGAATTCTGTACACCTGGAAGCACGGTGTACCTGGATCAATGTTTTGACCACTAAATGATGTCAGGTATTGGTCTCATTGCCTTGCCTCGGACACACTGTGCTCTCCAGGCACTGCCGTTCCATTGGGCGGGCACACCCGAAATCCGGAAAGAGAGTGTGTGTTGGTGGGCGGGGGAGGGGGGGGGCAGGAAGAGCACCGTGGGAGTGGCCGTGGCGGCGTCAAGGACGTCAAGGACAGCTCGGCTCGTCTCCTCGTCGAGTCCTCGAGGACCTCAGCGCCACAAGCTTTCCCGGTCCCTCCGCGATTCCCGTGCCGTCGCGGCTCGGACTGCACTGGACTTCCCCGCCATTTTAGTTTCGCCGACCGCGGGGACCGGCGGGCGGGACGGCGGCCAGCACACCGATTCCACAAGTCGTTTCGTCGCTCTGTCTCTCTCGCACTTGACAGCCTGCCGGCCTGCCGGGACGCGCCGTGAGTGGGAGAGAGACGACCGACTTGCGACTCTGTCCACAGGTCGAGGCGCCGCGCTCGGTCTCTTAGTGCCTGGTCGCGGGTGGAGTCGCGGACGCGACGCGCCCAACAGGTTGCCGTGCCGTGCCGTGCCCCGCCGTGCCGTGTCGAGCCGCATGATGAGTCACTGAGGCACGCGCTTCGCCGCTTCTTGTTTGGCGTGGGGCGTGTCTGGCGTGTCTGTCACTCTCTGTCGGCCTGGGGGCGGTCGTCGCGGTCTTCGTGCAGGAACCACCCGCACGTGGATAACAACTCCATTATAATCAGTGGCGACCCCCTTCCCTTCCCCTTTCCAGCCCTCCCAGCCGGCCAGACCCGCTTGCACAGAAAAAGTGTTCGGCTACAGTGGCGGGCATGTCGTGCTATCAGGGGCCGGGCCGCCGAAAGCCGAGGAGGCGGCTGGGCTGGGCCTGCCTTGGGCCTGCCTTTGGCCTGCCGGGCGCACGTCCTCATGTGCCCTTATCTTGAGGCACGCCCACCACAGGCCAAGCCGCCAAGCGCGGATCCAGGGCAGCGTTCCCAAGCGGGACGGCGTGCTGTGCAGCGGCACTACACTCGTAAACCAGTGGTGACTTGGGATCCCGAAGGGAGTGTAGTGTTGCCCCTTTGCCGACTTACTGGCACTGGCGGAACGATTCGCAAATTGCTTACCTGTTCGAACGGGTCGTAACCCCATGTTGCGAACAAACCGCGTTCCCGACACCCGGCCCGTTCCCAGGTCAACGAGCAGTACGCCGAGCAACAAGCGCAGCCCCTGCGCCCTGCGCCCTGCGCCCTGCGCCCTGCGCCCTGCGCCCTGCCCCCGCCCTGGCCCGCGCCCGCGCGCGCCCGCGCCCTGCCCCCGCCCTGCGCCCGCCCCGCCGCCCCTGCGCCTGCGCCCGCGCCCGCGCCGCCGCGCGCCCTGCCCCGCCCCGCGCCTCCCTGCGCCCTGCGCCCCGCGCCCTGCGCCCTGCGGTCACTGCGGTGGCTTTGTCGCTTCAGCTTCGGTCTGCTGCCGGCAACCCGCACCACCCGCTGCGGCATTGCTGCGGTGCGCTCGCCGTGCTGTTGCAGGGCTTCAACTTGACGGCCTCCTCGGCCTCCTCCGCCGGGCTTGTGTTTCCACGGCCGACCTAGTAGTGACGAAGTGACCGCACCGGCCCCTGAGGCTCGCCGTTCGCCGCGGCCGGCAGGCTGACCCCGAACAGTGCTCTCGACGTTGTCCTTCTCTCTCGCACTCACGGGCCGTTCCGTATGGGTGCGAGCGAGACAGAGCGACGAAGCACTGCGAAGCACTGCTGGCGCGGCGCGGCCGGCACCACACAACGGGGCACAAGTGCCTGTGTGACTGTGTTTATCCGTCGCGGCTGCCTCTGCTTGCGCTGCTTGCGCCGCTCTCGGCGCTGCTATTCTCTGGCGTCGGCAACAAGCGGCAACATCCTGCGAGTCGGCCAGCCGGCCGCATGACCAGAGTACGGTGACCAGACGGCCCTTTTGTGCCCAAACAAGGCCCTGGCCGGCCCTCTCAAGCATACAAATTGAAGGCTAATTTAAGGCTGACTGGGGGTGGGGGTGAGATAATTAATGTGCACCAAGTCCCCATGGACCTACGAGGAAACTGCGGACGCCGTCGGGGTGCGTTTGACGGTTTGAACCGGCGTCGCCTTACAAGTCACCCAGTGCTCGCTCGGCTCATGTGCCCTTCATTGTCGGGGCCAGGGTGGAATGAAGGACGTCGGAGGGGAGGAGAGGGTTAGGGGTGAAACTGCTGATGGAACACAGACCCCGTTTCTTTGGGACGGCCAGCTGCCTCATCTGTCTCGCTTCGGCGCTATCAAGTCCTGACGGCGCTGGTCCAAGTGAGTGTGCGCCACAGGCGGCCACAGGGGTCTGCGTTGCCCAGCAACGCCGTGCCGTCTTAGCACCTCGGGCCGCCTGGACCTCGGCTTACGCGTCTTGAGACAACAGGGCATGGCCTGAGTCCTCCAGTCCTACATCCCCCCCCAAATTTTTTTTTCAGAGGGCAAAATGAGAAACAAATTTTTTAACCAATTTTTTCGCACTTTCATGGCTGCAGCTCACGTCCTTTTTGTGAGATGGCCATTTCCGAGGTTCAGACCATAGAGGCAAGTGTAACGAACATTTTGCCGCAAACCGCATTAAATTATCTTAATATTTGCGCCCGTGAGAGTGGCACAAAGGTAAAAAAAAAGGTGTTTAGAGAAAAAGCCCTTTAAGTGGAAACATAGATTTGACGTTTTTTTTCGGATTATAAATGCGTCTTTTGACGTATTTTAGTTCAGTTTGCGCCAAAATGTCCCTCTTTTCAACTGCGTTTGGGTGGTTCAAGGGTTTTGTAATTGAAGTTCAAGTGAAAACCCTGAACGTTAACAATTGGTCAAAAATATGCAAAAATAATTACCTTTTTAGCAACTTCAAAAATGTGCACAAGCCAAAGTAATCGGAATTTCGGGGTGGGGTTTGCGGCCTTCGACTCGGGATGAATAGCAGAAAAATAAGATAAAATAAAAGAGAAGGCAAAAATTTGTCGATTTTCACTGGTGTGCCCCCTTAAGGCTGACTGGGGGTGGGGGTGAGATAATTAATGTGCACCAAGTCCCCATGGACCTACGAGGAAACTGCGGACGCCGTCGGGGTGCGTTTGACGGTTTGACCCAGCCGCGTCGCCTTACAAGGTCACCCAGTGCTCGCTCGGCTCATGTGCCCTTCATTGTCCGGGGGGCCGGGGGTGGAATGAAGGACGTCGGAGGGGAGGAGAGGGTTAGGGGTGAAACTGCTGATGGAACACAGACGCTGTTTCTTTGCGACGGCCAGCTGCCTCATCTGTCTCGCTTCGGCGCTATCAAGTCCTGACGGCGCTGGTCCAAGTGAGTGTGCGCCACAGGCGGCCACAGGGGTCTGCGTTGCCCAGCAACGCCGTGCCGTCTTAGCACCTCGGGCTGCCTCGGACCCTCAGGCTTACGCGTCTTGAGACAACAGGGGCATGGCCTGAGTCCTCCAGTCCTACATGGCCGCCGCCACCCCGCTAATGCTTTTCCTCCGTTTCCAGGGCGGGACGACAGGCGGCGCCGCGCGGTGCCGCGCCCTCGCATCGACCCCGAGCTGGATGAGTACGTCCTGGACAGCGGCGACAACCTCAAGCTGCGCTGCCAGAGCGCCTTCCCGGTGCGGTGGGAGATACCTGCGGTAAGGACAAAGACCGAAGCACCGAACTTGTTTTTCGTCACTTGAGCGGACGACCTGTCCACGCTTGCAATGCGAGCATGGCAACCAACAGGCAATCAATGCCAGGTAGACTGGAGCGCCTGGCGGGTAGGCAGCCCATCAGGCACGGCGAAGCAACAGGTCGTCGCCAAGGTCGTCGCCCCGCCCCCCGCCCCCCGCCCCCGCCAACCCGAGAGCTTAGCTAGAGCTTGCATGGGGTTGGAGCGGGTTGGAGGCAGATCGGGTGGACGACTCAGTCCAGTCAAGCGGCTGACTCTGGTCTTTGCCATCATAATGCTGCTGACTCTGTGAAAACTCCATCAAAATAGCGTCTGGAAACTTGGCATCACTTTCTTTGTCCCAAGTTCCAGCTTAGAAAGCAAGTTACCTCCAGAAAAAATATTTTCACACAGCCTTTTCTGGAATGTCATAAAGGTCTTAACCTGTTCAAGTGAGACTTTTGGCTTTTCTGTTTGTAGGAAGCTGAGAATGATGTCGTCAAGAAAGTTCTATTTGAACCAATGGAAGATGTGCAGCCTTATATCATTCACTTAGAACTTGCAAACACAAATTACATGCAAACTGGGTACTACAGATGCGTAGATAATCAAACCTTGGACTTGGAGGATGGTCAGAGAGTAACTTCTATTTACGTATATGTGAGAGGTAATGTGCCAAACTTTTGTGATTGTGTGTTATCTTCAAGTTTAACCCACTACTTAATCCAAATAAAATTTCCTTTGGTTTTAGATGAAACAGAACTTCTTGCCCTTGATCCAAATCCGCCACCTCTGACGGTCAACTCTGGTGGCAAACTAGTCATCCCATGTCGCCCTACAGCTCCAAATGTATCTGTCACTTTGACTAAAGATGCTCAAGAGGTAAGAACTCCTTAATTAATTATGCATAACTTCCCTTGGTATTCTTTGGAGGTACGCATGATTCACCGGGGTAATTAATACATGTACATTTTTGCTATGGAAATGGCCCTGTACATAAAAATATTCGTTCACTTGTTACACTGGGTTAAAGGAGATTATTCTTAACTTATGGTAACATATTAAATATTTATCCAGGAAGAGGTTTGCCATACTTAAAAAGGGGAGGGAAAAAAAGCATTCTTGGCTTTGGGCTCAGTGTAAATAATTGTGCCAAACAATTGTTTTGTTTGCTTTCTGTCGGCTTCTTTTTTCTTCATGTAACTCACTTACTGTCAACAAATTCGCCTTTCTAACATCTCTGCTGTCTAAGGAAACCTTCTTTTCAAAATGTTAAACATTGGTTAAGTTTGTTGTGTCAATAGGTGTAGTTCATCTTGAATGGGGGTGGCTGTGCTTTCATACTCACGGCTTTCTAAAATAATAATAAAATTGCAGATCCCTTACAACAATGAGATGCTTTATGATGGTTCTTTGGTGTTCTTCGATCCCCATGAAGGCTTTGTAATACAGAACTGTAAAGCAGCTCACGCTGGTCTGTACACCTGTTCGTCGGAAAGTTCCCTCTCCAATGTCTACGTTCATGTGATGTGTACGTAGTCATGTTATTTTCCATGTTCCAGTCCCTCGCTGTGGTTTGTAGATTGGCTACATGTTGTGCGCTTTTTTGCATGTTGAGTGATAAATTGTTAACTTTCTGCAGTTCTTCCCCTTCCCTCTCCCTTTCCTAAAAATATATAAATCTGTGTTACCAGCTACCCTTTTGCATTGATCATAACAGAGCTTTTGATCCTGCTTTCTTTTCTGTGATCAACTTGTTTTCCTTCCACTAAGCATTCATTTCTTGCTTCTATTTTTCACAATGGTTTTTATCCGTCTTGGTATGAGATTGGGATGAACCACCATCCTGCACATATTGTGGAATATTTTATGGACACTTTTAAATTATTTTTACAATGAAATTTAAGCACTGCCATTTACACGAGATGTCTGAAAATATAAATATATATACATGTATATTATGTTTGGATTAGAGTTTTAAGTGTATGTGTGGCAACTGAAAATGGTTTCAATATTTGGGGCCATTGAAAATGGTTTGGTTGATTCTTTTCAGATTGTGGTGGGAGCAAACAATGAAGTAAGCTTTGATCCCAAGATTGGTTTTACTTATCTGAAGCCTCATGTGATCGACTCCGGGGAGG
Source organism: Thrips palmi (assembly GCF_012932325.1). Lineage (NCBI taxonomy): Eukaryota > Metazoa > Arthropoda > Insecta > Thysanoptera > Thripidae > Thrips > Thrips palmi. The sequence continues at coordinate 5,767,814 of NW_023144632.1, read as the reverse complement.
TGACATGCACTGCACAAAGCGGCTCTCATACCTCCACTAGTAGTTTCGAAGTCCACATTCCTAGTAAGTAAGATTAGCAACCTACCTCTTCTCTCATCTGTAAATTGTTGAAGAAGAATCATACATCTTAGCCACAATTATACTGCTACATGCAGTTATTGTTTCTCTTTCTTTAATGCCGCTTATTAATTACTGTGGTCCTGTGTCATATAAGGCTTTTGGGAGTTTCGTTGGCTGCGTAAATTTTTTTCTAGGAGTAGTGGAAAACAGATCAACCCTCAAGTCTCAGATTATTTTGTGGAAATGTGTAAGGTGGTGGTTTGTTGCTTCAAAGCATGCATTTGCAATGGCTAATTCATCTTCCTTAATTTATCATTTCAGATCATTTTTGTATGTTGTAAATCATTCAGTCTTCTGCTTAACTCTTCCAGTTAATAAAAATTCCACTGAGTTGTGGGTTTTTAATGGCTTGCTAAGATATAATTTTCCTTTCATCTCCCTTTTTTCTTTCTAAAGTTGTCTTTCATTTTGCATTTGATCGCCTTTACCTGTTTACATCGCACTGTGGCTACTTCAAAGGAACATTTTTTAACATATTGTTCAAAACTTTTGAATTTGACAGCTGTGTCTGACGATGTTGCTACTCCATCAATCCATGCGCCAAACCATGCTATCATTGGGACTTCTTTGGTGTTGAATTGTTCTGTTCCGTATGAGAATGGAATCTCAATGGCATTAGAATGGGCTGTCCCTGACCAATCAGGAAAAGACGTAAGGATTAAAAAAATATTTTCTGTCTTACAAGAATAAATTATTAAGGCAAACTGCGATGGTAAAAATAAATGGATTGTGTTTCAGTCTGGCCGTATTGTTGTTGGAAAATTAAGGGAGGTGAAAGAGCCATTAAATGGGGAACAATCATTAGCAGTACGCACTGTAGAGATCAAGCAGGTGAAGAAAAGTGATGAAGGCTTTTACAGCTGCACTGTAAAAGACAATGCAAACAACCAAAAAGTCGAAAAGAGATACATTCCTGTCTTGGGTAAGAAGTTTTTACAAAATGTTGAACTTAAACTATAACTTCTCCTGGTAAGATATGGAATCAAATCTAACGTGTTGCTCCCTTTTGTTTTAGAACAAGGATCTTCATACATCAACCTAACTGTTCAGGGTGACAAAACTAATATCACTGCCAATGCAGGGAGTGATGCATCTGTGCAATGGGTTGTGTATCACTCAGCTCACCCAGAGCCACAACTAGAATGGTGAGTCTTATCCCTCTTCACAATCCTACCAATTCATTTCAGTTATTCTGATTTTGTATCTTTCAAATTTTTAGGTATGACCCTGAAGACAAAGAAATAACATCATCGTCATCATATGGCAAATTTGAAGTTTACCGTGATTCATCCACCACTCGATTAGTAGTAAAGAAACCAAGTATTCAGGATACCGGGGTGTACAAGTTAAATGCTGTAAACCAGGGCACTAGAAAAACTATAGAACTCTTTTTGAATGTCTTGGGTTAGTTCTTTCCTTCATCTTGAAACCCATCTTGCCTTGGTGCGAAGTTTTCTTTCAACGCACCACTTGATAATTCTTTTCTGACTTTTTAGGTGGTCCTTATCTGAATGTTTCAATTGAACCATTTTATATGGTCAACACCGAGGCTAAAATAACTTGTACAGTGCTGGGAAATCCTCTGCCCATTATTCAATGGGCTTTTAGACCATGCACTTTCCAACCCCTGGAAGATTGTGAAGTTCGTGACAGTGATGAGTTGGATGTAAGTTTTTAAGTTTTGGCACGAGATAGCCACAAGTTGGGAAATTGGTTTGGAAAATGGCTTACCATATAAAGATCTGGATCATTCTTCATTTGCAGGTAGATAATTTCTCTGAAGAAGCCTTTGGTAAAGTACAGTTGCGCTCAAAATTAACAATGATTGCTGTGCAGTCTGGTGTCATTCAAAGCAAAGCTTGCAGCTCTGCTGGGGAATGTGTCAAAGAAGAAAAGAACTTTTATGTCACAGGTGAGATATAATCATGTGATGTTCGGCCTGTTACATAGAGCTACCTCTTATACATGAATTGCCTTCTCTTGGTATTATAGATGTTCCGCATGGCTTCCATCTTGAAGGCCCAAATTTAACAGTGGAAGGGGAGAAAGTGGAGTTTAATTGCAGCGTATCACCTTATCATTATACCAGGGACATTGTTTGGAAGTTTGATGGTCTCACAATCGGCGAGGACCGTGGTGAGTTTCCTTACTGTCCTATATTCCTCTTTGGGTATGTTTGTTTCATCCGGGTTCTAATAATTTATTTTCAGATTTCCACATTTCTACAAAGAGCACGGTGTTTTCTCACCGTAGTACTTTGACAGTAAAAAATGTTACTAACACAAATGAAGGAATTTATTCCTGTGTGGCTCTACATGTAGGCAGTGGACTTCCCAGTGAACACCAAATCTCTCTTAATGTGACAGGTAAATTTATTTCGAATTCTGTGAACAGGAAAGAAAGTTAAAGCTATCTTCTTTTGTTAAATTTTTATTTCCATTAATAGATGTGAAAGTACCAGTTTTTGGAAACAAAACAAATTTAATGGGGAATGTAAAAGAACTTGCTGAAGGACAGAGCTTCACACTATACTGCTTTGCCAGTGGAATGCCAAAACCTCAAATCAAGTGGTTCAAGGTACTTAAAAATTACTTTATACTGTACTTTTATAAAATTTACTAAATATTTACCATAGTATTAATTTATTCTTATGTAAATATTTTTAGGGAAAAACACCTGTAAAGCTGAAGACCAACCTGGAAATATTGGATGATGGGAGAAAGTTAGACTTTAAGTATTTGACTCTTGAAGATGATGGAAGGTATACTTGCGAGGCCACTAACAGAGGAGGAACTGTCCATCGATCTATCACCTTAAGTCTGTTAGGTAAGTATTAGTTTTCTTACTCTTCATAATTTCCCTTGTGAATATTCTGCATTGCCGCACCATTTATTTAATATTTCAATTAATTTTCAGACAAAAGAAAAGGAGTGAATGTGGGCCTAGTTGTGGGTCTATTAATTTTAGCTTTGCTCTTGCTTGCTGTCATCATATACCTGTGTGTTCGCGTTCGTCGAGAACAGGTAGTTATGAGACTATTTTGAGCAAAACTTCTAAAAACTCAACTAATGTCATTGATTTTGTTTTGCTTTTCACTTTGAATAGAAACTTCGTCAGCGACTTACAAGTGCTGGACTTATGCACTTTGAAGAAGGTGCCATTGAAAATCTCAATATGGATATAGGTGTAGAAGACCAGGCAGAGCTTCTTCCCTATGATCGCAAATATGAATTTCCTCGAGACAAGTTAAAACTAGGTATGTCATGCAAAGACTGGGGAAATAGTTTCCTCTTATGCACATTTATTATGTTTATGTTCTTTATCTTCAGGCAAAACCCTTGGATCTGGTGCTTTTGGTATCGTAGTGAAGGCAGATGCATATGGTATTATTGAGAATGAAGCTGTCACTCCCGTAGCTGTCAAAATGGTAAAGAGGTCAGCTGATAGTAACATAATAAAAGCTCTTGCTTCAGAGCTCAAAATAATGGTTCACCTTGGAAAACATTTAAATGTTGTGAACTTGTTAGGAGCATGTACCAAAGGGTTGAATAAAAGTATGTATTTTTACTGGTCTCTTCTAATATCAAATATTGATTCAATTTTACTGTTTGCTATGAAACCTATCTATTGTTTCTTTTCCTTTCAGTGGAGTTATTAGTAATTGTAGAATACTGTAGGTATGGTAATCTACACAACTACTTAATGAAACATCGTAACCATTTCATTGATCAAATTGATCCTACTACGGGTTTGATAGACCCAACTAGAGTTCCTGAAGCTTCTGCGAATATTCCAAATGGACGAAACAGGTGTGTTTTCTATAACCTACTTTAACAACCTACATTCAATTACCTTCACATCTTCATACTGTAATTACAATTTACTACCGGCCTATTTCCTTCATATGCATGTATGCAGCCTACATTTATTTCTACATCGCTCATTACAAACCTTGAAACTTTCTGGTGGTGGTTTACACTTTTGTGATTGCATGTGTATTTTTGACTATTGTGGTTGTGGTTTCTAACACCTCATTTCATCTTTATATTAATCCCAACTAACACTACTACCAACAGGTTAAATTATGCAGCCCTTTCCTTCTCCAACAGCGGTCATTCTGACTCATTCAAAGGCGAGCGACCTACAGACTCAAGAGCTGATTATCGCAGTCAGACTGATTCATCTGAAAATTTTGTAACTGGTGCTACAGAAGCTACCTTTGTGTGTATGACACCGACAGGTGCGTCACACATGCAATTCATTGTTCATTACTTTTGGCATTGATCCATGTTCCGCTACTTCAATGATTTAATTTTTTTGCTTAGGAGAAGAGGGATTTTTAATGACTAACAATTCTACTCAACAACCAGACTGGAGATCAAATTACAAAGGGGACTATAAAGGAATAGTCAGTCCTATTACAACTAGAGATCTTCTGTGCTACGCTTTCCAGGTGGCTCGAGGAATGGAATACTTAAACAGTCGAAAGGTAAAGATAAAGATCATGTAATTAATGTCTGAGACTATAATTTTATTTTATTTCTTTACCTCTACCTTTGCAATTTTTCAATTTTTTTTTTTCATGCAGATTCTTCATCTTGACTTAGCTGCAAGAAATATTTTACTTGCAGACAACAACATAATTAAAATTTGTGATTTTGGTTTAGCTAAAAGTGTTTACAAAGATGAGAACTACTTGAAGAAAGAGAATGTAAGAAAGTGCTAACTTTGTAACAAATTCTTTGTTTTTTGTTTCTGAACTGTCTTTCTGAATATTATTATGTGTATTTCTTGTAGGGTCCATTGCCGATTAAGTGGATGGCAATAGAATCAATAAGAGACCGCACATTTTCAACTCAATCTGATGTCTGGTCATTTGGAATTGTCTTGTGGGAATTCTTTTCACTAGCAAAAACACCTTACACAGGTGGGGATCTTTGTTACCCCCTAAAAAAAGGGACTGATATAATTTTAAAATGCTCTAATTCTTTTTGGTTTTGTTTAGGTATGCCAGCGGATGAACACATGTACAAGAAATTAGAGGAAGGATATCGAATGGAAAAACCCCCCTATGCTACAGATGATATGTGAGTTCTTTGGACTTCAGACTTTTTCAGAAAAATAGTACTATTTTCCAAAAGTCAAGTACAATCTTCATTCTTTTGTTTTTGTTTAGATATGCTGTGATGATGGATTGTTGGCAAGCAAGGCCAGTGCTGCGTCCATCTTTTACAGAGCTAGTTGATACATTAGGTTCTATGTTGGAAGATGGTGTTCGTAAGGTAAGTAGCTAAATAAAAATATTGCCATTTTTAAAAAAGTTTTCCTAATAATTTAACACATCTCTGTATACTGTTAACAGCATTATGTTGATTTGAATGAGCCGTATGTACAAATGAACCACCGCTGGTTAAATGAGTCTGGTCACAATGACTACTTGGGGATGTTCAGCTCCCCAACGTACACAAATGTTATGTCACCGTTACCTGTGGAAGATGACGAGCCACAGCGATACCAAAATATTCCAAGGGGAGCTCCTACTGTGGTTGCAGACCATAGCTTACCAGGGGCTTATTTAAATATGACAAGCCCCTTTTCCACAGAACTTGATACTATTTTTAGCCCAACTAGGCCAGGTACAGTATATCAATGATATTTGTTGACTGCATATTTTAAAATCAGAGCCTTTTAAAATCTAAATCCAAGTTGTGCTCTTCACAGGGAGCAATGGGGGAAATGTTTTCAAATTCCAAACCCCCCCACAAGGCAGAAGGTTACGCGACACAGAAGTAAATGATGATGTTGAGCTGAGACCTATGTTGAGTGGAAGCAACAGGAGCAGGAAATCAGAGTCTACTAGTGGACACGAGTCTGATGACGCCTCAAGCCAGTACACAGCTGTTCCAAGCAGCCGGCCGGTCATGCCAAATGTGGACAGCAGGTATAAATCTTAAGTTTCTCTGTAGCTGATTGTTTTAACTTGCAAACAAACTCAATTCATTATATTGTACCCTCCTTTCTTGTTTAAAGCTGAAAAGTGAAAGTCAAAAATAAATGCACTGCTTCTGACTATTTGCTGAGCTTTCTTCTTCAGGTTGTGGGGCATGGAAACATGCATGATATTGTTTTTTTCAACAAGAATTATTGAATCATAGATTATTGAATAGCTTTCTTGATCAGAATTTTAGCAGTTTCTGTTTCATATCAGTTTCTTTTTAGAGCAAGACTTACAGCATTTGCTTTGTGATATGTTTCTGTTCAGGCCGCCGAGTGCGCGGTTCAGCAGTCCCATCGACGACATATCCTTTTCCTTTAATTAGGTAATGCTCCCCTCACATTCCTTTGCCTGCCATTTGCATTTTTTTCCCTCGTGAGGGTCTATTTTGGGTCACTGTCAGTGCAAGGTTCTTCCAAAGTACGAGGTTCTTCTGAAAATTTTAACACTACAGAAAGCAGTACTGGAGTGAAATTTGGGACTGACGGAAAGGTTGTAGTGCTATTTTCTTTGAGAATGCAATCTGTTTAAAGCTTTGGCTCTTTCCTTGCTGAGGGTGGTAGAATAGTTCGCTGCATTTTTAAAGTAGATGTCATTCATCTAAAAAAGTTTCTAGGGGTGGATTTTTTAGCCTCTGCAAGCTGCATGACTCTTCACTGTTGTAGTCTGGGGGTATTGGTGCTGGATGATTTTGTTTTGTCTCTTGCATGTGTTTATCCCTGGTATGTGTATTGTTTTGTTGTTGTTTTTAATCGTATTAGTAGTGGTTTCAGAGTTGGGAGTGACCTATGTATCTGCCCTCAGTTGGCATTTGTTAGTTATAATAAACAGACAGAAATAATTAATAATTATTTCTTCTGAGCTATGAAATAATATTTCAGGTCTGGGATGTCTAACTTCACGCAGTAAATACCCTTAACACATCATTAAAAAATTTACCGATGCATTTTTAGCATGAGTTGACCTTTTTGCCTTATGAGGAAGCCAGATTATTCCTCAATAATTCTCAAAACGATATCTTCAGTCTTCACTTTCCTAGGTTCACTGAGGTTCTCTTGTGTGGTTATTGTTTTTCATGTGACTGTAATTGAAATACCTACTGTGTGGCGGCCTTTGTAAACGTCCTGTCCTCTTTGTTGCCTTTTCCTTGTGTAGGGTTGGTATCGCTCTCAGTATTTTTTTTCAATAATGAATTTCCTTTTATATTTATGTGTTGTCTATGAACTGGTTTGATTTTGTTTCTATAGTTGATCTCAAGTCCCTGGTCTGCGTCCCTAAATTTCAAAACTCTTTTAGATGCATGGACTAACAACTCAATTTATGGTTTCTTCTTCATGTTACCTTATTCAGCATTAATTATTTGGGATTATCTCATTTAGTCTAGACTCATCAAGCTATCAGCATGGAAGCTGTTGAGGTTGCAACACGTACTAACAAATATCTGTAACATAAGTAACATGCTTACTGGTTTTGTTATTATTTCAGGAGCTCACCACAAAAATCTACTAACCAGGGCAAAGTGCCAAGTTTCTCAAATCCGAGCTACAGTTTTGCACCTGACTTGGACAATTATGTGAACTACAAGCAACGGAACTTAAAACCACCAGAACCAATATCTAACATGTCTCCTCCTACGTTCAGTACCTTTGGAAGAAGGGCACCTGTCCAAGAGAGACAGCTTCCTCCCAACTATGTTAATATTCCTCAACAACGAGCTCCCCTGGCTCTTAGCGAAACTGACTTCAATGACCCTCCCTATGTCAACTAAACCATTCTAGTAGAACACAATATCACTTTGCATCATAATGATTCAAAAAGATAAGGCAAATTTTGATGTGATAGAAAGTTGTAATGAGGTCACGTTGACCCTTCCTTGGACCCTTTCTAGTGGCATAAATGCTGTATATCTATGCTCTTTTAAAATTAGGAAGTATCCTAAGAGAAAACATTAATGTATTACTTGTGAGTGAGTGAATCATCCACTTACATTTCTTGTTGGTCTTGAGTGTTGTGACCACTTGAGAAAAAGATGTCCAGTCGCCTGGACATAAGTTCTGTGATAAATAGGATTTTATTACTTTATTTCAATTTTAGTTCTTTAGTATTAACGTTTTGTATTATACTGTAACAATAAATTTGACAGTCATGTGCTATCATGTAATTATTTTTTCAAGACTGTTTGAATGCTTAGAAATAATGTATCTTGCACAGATTTTGTCATTCACGTTATTGAAAGATATCAGTTTTTGTTTTGTATTGAGGTTCAACCAAGGATCAATACTGGTCATTTGCAGTTGTATGAGCGCATTCTTGGGTGTTCTTTAGATAGAGCTGTCCATTGTACCTTTTATTGTACAAACTAAAAATAATTGTAGTGTAGAATTTTTACCTGTAAACAAGCTGTAAATAAGCTGTAAATGTGATGACTTGAAAATAGAAAAATAAGTGTTAATACTGTACCCTAGCAAGAAATGGGTCATCTATTCGTTGTTTTGAGAATCCATTTCTGACTGTTATTATTTGTAAATTTGCATATTACATGAAATTTTCCATAAGTTTCGTCTGTGCCAATGAATCCGTTCAAGTGGTTAATACAAAGACTGGATACATATTTCCCCCGCCTCCACTTTGGGCGTTTCAGGCGAACTTGACGCCCCTCTGCCGGCTGCGCTGCTCCTCCTGGAAGGCGAGCTCGGCGCGGTGCTCCCTCTTGGTGGCCTGCACGCGCTGCTCCAGGGCCGCGCGCTCCCTCTTGGCCGCACGCCAGCGCCACGCCCGCGGGTCCTCCAGGCGGCCCAGCTCGTAGCAGGTGTGCCTGGAAACAACGAACAGCGCGAGGCAGCGCAGCCGTACCATCTCGACGTCAAAAAAGTTGTGCTCGGATTCGAACGCTCGGGCGCTTGGCTCTCCGTTTAGCTTCCCCCCTCCCTTTTTCCGGCTTCGTTATGTGCGCTGACAGGTCCGGGTTCCTGAACCCTTCGCTCATCAACGTGATTGCTCGTTAAGCCCTTGTCGGCCTCGTCGCGGCGCGGGCGCGGTGCGGGGGGGGGGGGGGGGGCGCCGAGTCTGCCAAGTTGAAGGGCAGCGGGGCAGGGCCGCATGGGGCCGGGCCGGGCCGGGCTGGGCCGCAGAGTTGAAGGGCGGCCAGGACTTTATTTTGAGGACCGCGGTGCAGCCGGGAGCGGGGCGGGGCGGGCGGGCGGGGGGCGGCCGTGCCTGTCTTCCGCTCCGGGGCCGCGCTTTAAAGGCAGTGAAAACCGATTGGGGGAAAAGTTACTCGCGGCGAAGCGATGCAGGACGCCCGCCGTTCGTGTAACCCGAAAATAAGCCGGCGGGTAGAGAAGTCGGGGGTCCGGGAGGCGGGGGCTGCGGGGGCGCGCGAGGATGTATGGCGTGGCCGTGGCGTGGCCCGCCTGCGCTGCCCCACATCCAGGGCTGGCCGCCACCAGGCCGCCAGGCCGGCACCCTGCGCCCCTACGTGCTACGTGTCACTCTAGATGGATTCCTAGCGTGCTGCCGCCTGTGTAATCGATTGTTTGAACCCGCTGGCGCCGTGTCGCGCCGTGCCGCGCCGTGCCGTGTGAGCAGCCAGTAAAGCGCTTGTTCTTTCACACTGCATGCCCCATAAATGGGACGCAGGGGCAAGGTCTCGCTGTCTCGCCGGGCCCGCTCTCTCGCACTCGTGGGGCGTCCCGTCGTGCCGTCCCGGATGAAGAGAGAGCGGCGGAGCGGGACCGCGGGGACTCGACTCACTTTTCGGACGGGATGAACTGCCTGCGCGTGGACAGCGGCACGTCGTGGACGGTGGTGTCGGCGACGGCGGGCCGGGCCTGCAGCAGGTGCAGCACCAGCTCGCGCCGGTACCGCGCCCAGTCTCGCCCGTTGAGGAACTGCTGCAGCAGCGCCTCCTGCGGCACACCAAGACGGGACTGTTGCAGGCATCCGCGCCAGTCGGAAGGAGCCCTGCACTGCACGAGGACGCTCACCTGGGTAGGGTAACGCGAGTTGAGGAAGCGGCGGATGCGCGCCCAGAGGTTGCCGTGGCCGCGCTGCAGCAGCACGTACCGGGGCACCAGCAGCACGGACACGGGCCCGTTGGCCACCACGCGCCGGTCCGCCATGTCCTCACCTGCCAAGCGGGACCCCGTCACCTCACACCGTCACGTGACTGCAGTTACCCCATCCCACGCACTGCACGCACCCACGCCGAAGCACTCGCCCTTGCTGAGGATGGCCACCTGCATGAAGTGCGTCTGGGCGCCCGGCGGTGTGGCGGCGCCGGTCGGCACGCACGTGTACCGCACCAGCCCCGCGCTGGACACCTTGGGCACCAGCACCATGTGCTGGATCAGCGTGGCCCGGCCCTTCATCAGGAAGTACGCCATGTTCGGGTGCCCGTGGCCGTCTCCTGTAGACAGACACCCGCCGTCACGTTCTCCGGACGCCTTAGCAGTCCAGGATGCCGTTCCGCCGACACGGCTGCGTGGCGGGCCTGCCTGCCCTCCAGGCGCCATGGCCCCTGACGGAGGCCGGGTGGGCAGGCCCGCCGCGCACCCGTGTCCGCGGGACGGCATCTTGCCCTGCTAAGGCGCGCTAAGGCGTCCGTGACCTGCCGCCTGCCGCCCCGTGGTGTGTTGGCCTCGCGGGTGGCCTACATGCACTGGGTGTCTACAGACTGACTCTGCCTCTCAAGGGAAAGAACCTCGAGTGCGAGAGAGACAGAGTGACGACAGCGATGTTCGAAATCGTTGAGCCGAGCAGGGCCGCGGGCAAGGCCGGCTAGGCCGCAGGGCATCCGGACATTCACCGAGAATGGTCTCGTCCTTCTTGAAGTGGAGTATCTTGGCCATGATGCACGTCTCCCGCATGGCCACCTCGCCCCAGTGCTCGAAGTAGGGGAAGGACGCCATGGCCTCGCGCATCTCCTCCCAGGTCTTCATGATGGAGGCCTTGAGGACGTTGTCGAAGTCGCGCTTCTGCAGCAGCAGCACCTCCACCACGGCTGCGACACAGGCCATCGTGCGTTCGGCCATCAGTGCAAAATCACAAAATTTTACGGGACGGAAAAGATGCCTTGTTGTGCGGCTGAAGCGGGCTGCAGCATAGAACCCGCTTCTAGTGCAGCATCCAGTTTTCATTTCGAACGGGACACCACTCTCTCTCTCTCTCTCCGGTCTTTTTTTTTTTTTTTTTTTTTTTTTTTTTTGAAATCAAGAAAATCTACACCAATAAGAAAGTCAGCGTGAATTTGAAACCAAACTCGAATCTCGAATGCATAAGCGAGAGTCCGCTTCCAGATTGGGAGATTTCCTCGCGTTGTTGGAACTCACCGTTGCCCCACCGGCCGGGCATCTTGGCCGCCGCGGTGGCCAGCCCCCCCACCACCCCCGCCATGCCGTGCCTTCACAGCTGTGCCTTGTCTGCCGGCCGGCCGGCCGTGGGCTGCTGCGCACTCTGTTGTCCCTCCGAGGCGCCACTCCGGAGCGGCGCGGCCACGACTGACTGAAGCGCCCAGGCCCCCCGGGGGGAGCTAAGCCGGAAAGGAAGCAGAGCCGGCGCGGGGGCGGCGTGGGCGGGGGGCGGGGGCTGCGGGCGACGCGACACGCTCGGGGGCAGGACGGGCTGGGCGCGCTGTAGACTGATTCCGGCGGTCTCTCTCTCGTACCGGTACGGAGCGCCCCATGAGCGAGAGAGAGAGAGAGAGAGATAGAGAGATAGAGAGAGAGAGAGAGAGAGAGAGAGAGAGAGAGACCTCCCACTCGGAATCAGTCTACTGGGCGGGCCGGGCAGGCCGGATGCCACGGGACTCGAGTCGCAGCCGTCGCAGCCCTGCCTGCCGGCGACAGCGCCAGCACGGAACGAACAGCGAGACGTCCAGAGCGACGCCACCGAGGGGGCCACCACTCTCATTTCAGGCGTACACAAGATTACGGGATTACGGGATATTTACTAGGGATTACGCGTGAAATTTTCGAAAATTGGATCGAAAACGTTGAAAAATAGCTCAGAAACGTTGAAAAATGACTAAAAACGTTGAAAAATGACAGAATTTCGTCAAGGATTACGTGATTACGCCATGGATTACCAGAGATTACCAGCCAATTTGTACACAGGATTACGGGGGTGGTGGCCGAGGGGGAAATCACTCTTAAAAACTGTGACCCGACTACTCCCTATTACGTTCTATTACGCTATTACAGAAGGCTTATTACGCTCAAAAATATCCAGATTTAGGCTAAAATCGGACCCTAAATAGTGGAAATTTTAAGAAATTTGGCTATTACGCTATTACTATTACGCGTAATACTAGGAATCGGTGACCCGACTATTACGCGAGTGATTTCCCCCTCGGTGGTGGCCCCCTCGGACGCCACGACACCACAGGCCTTGCCACAGGCAGATTCGGGAAGCCTTCCCGCCCCCAAGCGAGCCCTCCGAGTACCGCTGGACCTTGCCAAGTCACTTTTCTCCCAAGGCAGTCTTTTTGATTTTAGGTCATCATCGGAAATTTTCATAACGGACGAGGAGTCAGCAGTCTCCCATAGTTCGAGACTCGACTTACGATCGAATCCTGTCGCCGGGAATCGATCCCGCGCGAGACTTTGCTCGAGTTGGTTTCCGGATGGCTCTGGCGCCGCCAACACCACTCATCCCCGAGTCACCGCGCGGCCACCCCCACCCCCTGGGCCTGGGCCGCGTGCCGCAAGGCGTGCCGCCTGCCGCGTGGCGTACATCACAGCTGCAGCTCTCTGGCAGCCGGGGCCCCGCTTTGGCTTTGGACCGACACGGCGGGAAGGGGGGAGGGGGGGGGGGGCAGCCCGGCAGGTGTCGCCGCTCGCTGCTTGCGCGGCTTGCTGCTCGCTACGGGTGCCGTTCGCTATTTACACGTGCAGTGGACCGGGCCGGCCGTCACCGAGTTGGCCTCGCGTAAAGCAGCGTCAGCGCGTCACGGCGTCACACGTAGCGGGCGTAGCGGGCGTAGCGGGCGGCCTTGGGCGCCAGCGCGACGCTAGCGCCTCGAGGGTGCGTGGCCGTGGCCCCCGCAGCCCCCAGCCTCCACCGGGACGCCCCGCCCACCGCCCACCCCGCCCGGCTAACTGCAAACCGGTGTCGCGTGCCCGTAGACTCATGCCCAGTGGGGGGTATCTCTCTCGCACTCGTGGGGCGCTCCGTGCCGGCGCGAGTGAGATACACCGACGGCATCAGTCTAGCGGGCGGCGTGCGCGGCTGACAGCGTGACGCGTGTAGCTGTCCGAGCTATTTCCGCGGCGACCACTTTCCGCGCCGCGAATCCGCAAATCCGTTTAGCCGCGCCGCTTCCTTCTGCGCCCCCTTCGGGACGGACCGACGGACCGACGGACCGACGGACAGACTCACAGGTGGTGACGGTGGTGGAGAGGCGGTCCATGTCGTGCAGCAGGGACACCTCGCCCAGCGCGTCGCCCGGCCCCAGCGTGGCGTGTAGCTGCAGCACGGTGCCGGGCCTGGTCGCCGCCAGCGGGTCCGGCACCTCGCGCCACTCCTCCAGCGAGCCGCTCAGCACGAAGTACATGCCCTGCGTCTTGTGGCCCACGCGCGTGATGGTGCGGTCCTTGCCGTAGCACTCGAAGGACACGAAGCCCGCCATCATGCGGCGCACGTGCTGCCGAGCCGAGCATGCAACCAAAGTTTGGCAGCCGCCAACGCCAAAGGACATTGCGAGTCAGTCGTGTTCCGGAGCCCTCGGCGCGCGGGGCGGGTCACGGGGCCGTCGTCCACCGCCCACTGGGTGACAGTGACGGGGGCGGCGGAGTAGATAAGAGCGGCTGCGCTAACTATCATGGACTGAAACAGTCACAAAACCAATCCCAAATACGCACTGCAGTCACAGTTCGACCGGGGTTGGAAATACACGAGTCATGCGCCCACATAACCACCCTTGCGGCACCATACTGCCCGAACGCTCATAGCTTAATCTGAAGCAGCGAGGGAGGGAACGCGAACAACGGAGTGCGATTAACAATGAGAGTTGCCGTCCGGGGTCTGTCTGAAACAAGACTTTTGAAACTCTCAAGGAAAATTGATCCTCCGGTCATCCGCGGCCAACTTTCACTCATTGTCATATCTACCCACGAACAGTGAAGCGGTCAATTGTACCTCGTACGTCAAATGAGTGGTAGTCTTGTGCTCCTTCCAGGGGAGCAACCCAGGGAGTAACCCACCCTCCCTCCCCTGATCCCAACCCGAGGCGATACCCCGCCCCTGAAGCGACCCCTCAGCCCGGAGTATTCCCGCGGCGTTACTCCGGGCGTGTCCGCAGGGATCTGAGTGGGCAGGCGCAAATGGGCAGGCGAGCCTGGAGCCGCCAGGGGCCGTGGGTTGGGATTGTCGGCATTCGCAACTACGCAGTGTGCCTCAGCGCGACGCAGGGTCTCCGGATTTGTGGAAGCAAAGCGCCCATTGAAACGGCCTGAAGGTTGGGAGGGGTTCCAAAGGCTCTGGCAGTATTGAGGCTTTTTTGGGCTGAATAAGAACGATCCGCACGTGTCTCGAGGGCCGAGGCCTCCCCATTCGGAGAAAACCTGCTTATCTTCCTTTCCAGGTATACCAGGTGTACCAAAATCCCCGTGTCAAAAGAAGAGGTGAGGAACCCGCATGTAGCCGCGCGGGCGGGCTTGCCTATGCGGTGCTTCGTGGGCGCGGAGGTGATCTAGGGTCGCCATTCGTCACTAACGCGCCACTAACGGGTGACAAGCGCTCACTGGTCTAGAAAAATTAAGAAGGATTGTCTACTCGATTGTCTACCAATGCGATGGGAATTGGAACCGTCGCCCGGTTAAACGGCGTCTGGCTGTCGCTGGAAGTACAATCAACGAAATTCATGACGCGAACAACGTTGGACTTGTGGGAGGGCCTCGGCCAGGCCTCGGCGGGTACCTCCGGGTACCTCCGGAAGCAGCGCATGCCGCTGAACAGGCTGGCCAGCACCTTCCTCTCCTCCACGCTGCGCTGGTCGTGCGGCCGGCGCAGCAACGCCTTCTCCTGCAACCGCCAAACCGCGCCAAACCGCGCCAAAACCCTCATCTCACCCTTCATCCTCGCCAGGCTCAACTGAACGCCTTGAGTCGCGTCAGAGACGCGCTTGGACCCTTTTATCACTGCACCACTTTGTGCGCGACGAACAAAACCCCTCTGATTCAAAGGGAAGTTTGTTGGATTGACGAGGTTTGGAGCGAAATGCCTGTTGAATTCGTTTCACCATACCGTTCTCGTATCGATCGGTCCAACCATCAACAAGGAGGTGGTTTTCGTTCAACGAACCTACCACCAAGAAATGCACTGTGGGTGGCTCCACGCAGCTGAAGTTCGTACCAATAAATCAGTACTCACCCACACATTTACATTGACGGCAAATACAAAATTTCAACAAATTTCGTTGAACGAGCAGTTTTATCCCGCGCACCATAAGTGGTATGATAATGATAAGGGGCAGCCTTTTCCAAAAAAGAGGGCCAAAACGGCGTCGAATAGGGTGCTATTTGGAGATGAGCTGAAGGTATTTGAGAAATCAAGAAGACGGCGAAGTATGAGAATAAAGCTCTGCGAAAGTGGCATAAGGGCAACGCTCATTCTCATAGATTTCTCATACTTCGTTTTTCTGGATCTCTCAACTTCCGTTCCAGTCCAGCTCTTCTCCGAAGTACCCAGCGCGCGCGGTGTGCTTTTTTTTTACTAGACTTGGTTCCGTACACAGATGGACAGCTCGCCGGCGCGCTTCCTGCGCTTGGTGAGCAGGGCCACCAGGTTGACGACGCCGCCGGCCAGGCCGTCCTCCTCGTCGTCCTCGTGCACGGACAGCCAGGACTGGTGGGCGATGACCTGCCGGATGGCGCTGCGCCACTGCGTCCGCGGGCACAGCCTCCGGAAGCCCAGCGGCTTCTGCGGCGGACACGGCAACACCCAAATTCGAAAGGCGGTACACATAATGGTCTTACGAAGGCGGTATTCGTTTCACCGCCTTCCATGTGTGGTACAAAAATTACCGCCCATTGAAGGCGGTAAAATTACCACCTTTCACCGCTGTACCGCCTTAAATTTCCCTCCAAATGGTACATTCAAGGCGATAAAACTGTGGAAGGTGGTAATTTACCGCCTTCAATGGGCAACGAATGCCTCTTCGAAAGGCGGTAAAACGAATACCGACCTCGATTGTGGAAATTTTACCATCCTTGGGTTTTGTGTGAAGGAGCTGAACAGCGTTCGACAGCGTTCCACATATTTTTTCTCGCCGAGAGGCCGGGCAATGGCTGACCCCCTCATCCCCCCCCCCCCGCACCCTAATCAAGGAGAAATGGAGGAGGAGGCCCGGTTGTGGAGCGCAGAGGCAAGAAATACACGGCGTGTTTCGAATCCCGGGGCTCCTATTGAACGCCAGAAGCCAGGCCATCATATAACTTGGTCTTGCTGACTGGATTTCATCGCCCCCTATCATCGTCTTGACTTTGGCAGACGAGGCCAAGTACGCAAATTGCGTCGATCCTCGCGTCAAAAGTTGAGTTTGAAGTGATTCGCACTTCTGCAGCGGTGTTCGCCCTTAGACTTGAGCGGCTGTCTGTATCGCCGTGACCTCGGCTAAGACCCGCGAACGGGTAAGGACCTGACCAGACATCCCGAGACATCCTCTGCTTTTGCGTGTGTGACTGAGAGTGGACGACGAACGTGAGCCTTCTGATTCGACAAGAAAATCTTGCTCTTTCCCCCTTCTGAAGGTGGATCCTGGAGGGCCTCTCCTGGAGGTGTTCTCCTGTTTTGTCTGGTTCCTTTGACAGGATTTGCCTTGCCCTGTCGTCAGAAGGGTGCTGGGATAAGGACGAAGTGTGAACGGTGTGGGGCGGTGAGGCGCGGCGTGGCGCGGCGTGGCGTGGCGCGGCGTGGCGCGAGGGGGCGCGTTGCACCGACGACGCCACCCTTAAATCTGGCCGGCCGGCCGCTGCCGGCCGCTGCCTGCCATTGGCAGTGCTGTCCCTGAAAGTGTCGAACCTCCTTGGCGACCTCCATCTTCCTCTTGATAAGTGAGAACGTGTCGGGGCGGGCCGCCATGCTGGTTGCGGGGGCGACGGGGGCGGCGGGGGCGGCGGGGAGCACTACGGCGTGGGGAGTCGGGACAGGAGACAGGAAGACGAGGGGGACGCTCTGGCAGCAACAATCACTTGCCAACAATCGGGGCGGGCTGGGGTGGCTGGGCGGCAGGGCGGCTGGCGGGGTAGAAGCAGAAGCATGCACAGCACAAGCCCAGCAGCGCACACATGGAAGGCCGCCTGCAGCAGGCCGATTCCGTGCACGGCTCTCGTTCTGTCTCTCTTGTACTCACGGGGCGTCCAGTGTGGGTGCGAGAGAGACAGTGACGAAAGCAGTGCTCGGTCTGCTGGCTGTCAGTCGCTAATGAAGCTGCCGCAGGTGGACACCATGTGGACACCCATGTGGACACCTGTCCTCGGGCGGCGCTCATGGGCGGCCCGACGCCGAGGCGCTGCAGCGCTGCAGGGAGGCGCACCTGAAGCGCGTCGCCCCATCAATTCGCGGCGTGCGGCGGCGTGCACCACCTGCCACTTTGACGTGGAGGTGGTCCTTGGCCGTGGCGCCCCGAGCCGCCAGCCCCAGCCTTGGCCCCAGCCGCCCCAGCGTCAACATGAAATAAAATATATCCAACAAATTTTCCTCTGTATCGGTAGAACACAAGTGAGCTAGTTGGTTCCTAAGTCGTAGGATGATTAAATGATAAACGTAAAGTACGGGTTCCCCGAACAAACTTTTGGATGTCATAGCAAATGGTGTGCTACACAAGCAAATGCGGTTGAATCAAGATTTTAAAACGCACAATTTTTGAAGTAAACAACTATTTGTTCTGGGAACTTCGGTCGTCGCAGATCAAACTACAGCTTATTCGGACCAATTGTATCGGTTGCTCCGGGTGAGTGGGGGTGCATGTCACGGTTTGTACTTTTGCGTCATTGCCGGCGGCAGGAGGCCTGCTCGCCCTGCTCGTCCCGCGATTCCCGTGACGCAGGACTCCACGGGAACGCCCGGCGGGTGGGGCGAGGCGGGGACGGGACAGCTTTCGATAAGCCGGTAACCCGATTTGTTCCGCACCGCGCTCAAGCGCCGCAACATTTCGGAATCCGAGGATCTTCCCGGAACCGCGGCGGCGGCGGCAGCGCGCAGTTTGATGGATTGCTGCAAGTTTTGACGGTCGTCTCCGCGGCGGCGTCTCTCTCAGGTCGCCTCGGACGCCGCGAGCGACGCGACTTGACAGGATCGCAACCAAGCTCGATGCCTGGGGCCTGCGGAGCGCCACCATCTCGTAGTTTGCGGTGATTGCCTGCTGCGTCTAATTACTGCGTCGAGGCACCGAGCGGCGCTGCGTCGCTCCGTCTCTCTCGCGCCCCCACGGAACGCCCCATGGGTGCGAGAGAGACGGAGCAACCCGCGTTCCGAATCGTGGGGATGTGACGCTCGGCGTTCGTGGACGGTAGGTCCTCGAGACGTTCGGCTCTGCTCTAGACGTTCGGCTCTAGACGTCTCTAGAGAGAGGGAGAGAGGGAGAGAGAGAGAGAGAGAGAGAGAGAGAGAGAGAGAGAGAGAGAGAGAGAGAGAGAGAGAGAGAGAGAGAGAGAGAGAGAGAGAGAGAGAGAGAGAGAGAGAGGGGGGCGGTGTTTAGAGGGACCTGGGCAGGGCGCCAGCTACGCCAGCTACGCCAGCGTGGCGCACGGCAGAGCCCGCCGAGTCGCGCTCCACTCAGTCGGCGGCCGGCGAGAGCGGTGCAAGTCAAACACCAGACCGTCGCCACCATGGCCCCCATGAAGAAGAGCGCCTCCGTCTCGGAGAAGGAGCGCCACCTGGAGAACGTGGCCACGCTGCTGTTCCACCGCGGCAAGCTGTACAGTGGCGCGGACGACGGCAAGATCAAGGTGAGCATGCATGCAACAAAAACAAACGAGCTGCTCTCTTTCGGCGTTCACCGTGTTCGCCGCGTTGAACTGCTTCATTGAAGTGATTTGGATTAGGCCGAGGCTTGGCTGCGTTGACCGGGCTGAACCCGCCCTTGGCTTTCCCAAGGCCGTTACGCGTTCTTGTCAATGTCGGCTTGCCATCATTCGTCATGTCCAGACGGGATTGCTTTTCAAATCTGGCGCGGGGTCCTAGGGACTGCGAAAGGGAAGGCCCCTGCGCAGCCCCGGACCGCCCGGCTCGGCTCCGTTTCGGACAGCGCGTCGCTCGTGCTGCGGCCGTGCCTGCATTTGCATGGCTCCGGTTTCGCGCCTCGACGTGGCATGGCGCTGGGCGCGGACCAGTGCGAACAACGCGTGGGGCGCAGGAGTCGTGGCCGCTGCCCGCCGCGCGCGGTCGACGGCGACGTGCTTCTTTTTTTTTCCCGATCCGTTCCGCCACACGCTCGGCGCGCTCGGCCTCCTCCCCGAGTCCCGCTAAATTTGAGGTGGGTCTGGGTGTGGGGCGGGGCGGGGCGGGGCGACGCGGTCAGCTGTTGGCGAGTGGCCAGACAGCGAACGCCCCGCCCCGGCCGCCACGCAGACAGACAATTCGCTGGGGGTGTGGTCCGACTTGGTGGGACGCGCACCACAAAACAAGGGCGGCACAACAGCCACAACAGCTGGCCGTGCGCCACGTGGGCGACGGTGGGCGAGCACGTGCACGACAGGGCACTGCACTGCAGGACGAGGCAGGACGACGCCCCCGAGGCCCCCTGAGCGGGCCAATGCTTGATGGCGTGGAGGCGAAGGTGCCCGAGTAGCCGCACCGAGCCGCACCCAGGTTTAGCCCGGATTCGGGCCGCCCCGCCCCGCCCGCCCCGCATGGCGCTCTCACAATTGTCTGTGATTGGCCGAGAGGGCCGGGCCCCCGCAAGGCCTCTTTCTCTCGCGAGTCTGTAGCGCTACTGCCACGCGACCGCGTCCGCCGGGCCCGAAGAGATTCGCGGAACGGCTTGCAATGAGAGTTATACCTGTCTGTTTCGTCCTCTCTGGGAGGGCCCTGGTGGCGGCAGGCGGCAGTTATTCTTCAGCCACCGACGGCAGAGGTGGCCACGGTCTGATGCTGCCTTTCCACCGCGCAGATGTGGTCGTCCGACCTGAAGCTGGAGGCCGAGGTGCAGGCGCACCCCGTCAACGTG
Organism: Thrips palmi; assembly: GCF_012932325.1. NCBI lineage: Eukaryota > Metazoa > Arthropoda > Insecta > Thysanoptera > Thripidae > Thrips > Thrips palmi. The sequence continues at coordinate 5,747,532 of NW_023144632.1, read as the reverse complement.
TACTCGCTAGCGGCGGAGGGCGACACGCTCTACTCGTCCTCCAACGACGGCTCCATCCGCTCCTGGAACATCCTGGACAACCTCAAGCCGGGGCTCGTCGTCAAGGAGGACTGCGACGTGGAGACCATGAAGCTCAAGTACGCCAACGACCAGCTGTACGGCGGGGACGTCGACGGCATGGTGAGTTTGCGGCCGGGGCGGTGCGCACGGCGACGTCCCCAAAGAGTCCCGAGTCCCGCTGCGGAAGCGCAATTATAGACGAAGGCCGCTCGCGAATGTGAATGTGTGGATGTGGAGTGTGATGCCAGCGGGGATGGCGTCACGTTTTTTTGAGCAGCCGTTTCCTTATTTTTACTGTGGCTTTTAAGTGGTATATATTGATAGCAGACCCCCTGCTGCTTGTAATCGCGGAGCCCTGCAAGAAGTGAGTCCTTGATCCGACAGCATTTGCATCGCGTTTGAACCTTTTCGAAGAGCGTCTCTCGATGCGAGTCAAATGCTCTCGGTTGACGAATTCACACTTTTCGGTGAGCAGGCTCGGCTCCAGGTTTTGCCCAAATAAGAGCTAAGTCCTCGAGCACAAAGGTACTGCGTGCCATTATTTTTCAATTCGCAAAACTGAAGATCTTTACGACTACTGTACACAGTAAATGTCTTACGGTGAAAGGCTGCACCAACATAATATGGTGGAGATTTTCTCCATAATACCAAAGAAATTCGTCAAAATCTCTATAAGGTACAGTGAATTCTCAATGGTATGTTACGAAGTCAGCTGCACCACCATAATATGGAACATTTTCACCATAATATGGAGAATCTTCACTGTAGAACATTTAGAGTGTACTTCCGCCTGGAGGCGGAAAGCAGGCACCTCATGAATGCATCTTTGATTGGGTTTACGCTAGACGAAGTCCGTGGTGCTTGGCCAAGTACTTCTCGAGCGGCGCCCGTCTTACTTCGCCGCCGCGTTGGTGGGCGGGATGGAGATGTGTGGGTACATGTCAGGAACGCGGCAAGAAATGTGGCGCTTGGCACCTCGTGCGGGCCTGGCCGTGAGTCACGGAACTGCTCTTGAAAAAGTGTCGGTCCACCGGCAGGGCCCGGCGGCTTGCAGTGCAGACTGGTTCCGAGAGTCGTTTTCACCACTCTGTCTCTCCCGCACCTGCACGGAACGCCCAACGAGCGCGAGGGAAACAGCGACGAAAACGACTCTTGGAATCAGTTTGCTGGTGGCCTGGCGGGTGTTCAAGAGGATGAAGTGTGCTTTCCGCACCGTGAATGGCGGCAAAATGCGGCAGCGTCGAGGGTGTGCATGGGGATGGGGAGCTTAGTGCGCGGAGGGCCCGGGGCCAGGCGGCGCCCCCGCGTGCCTCCACGATTATGCAAATGTGTTGCAGGTGACAGTGTACAAGGGAGCGAAGAAGGTGAAGCAGTACGAGATCCTGGAGGAGGTAGGGGACATGGAGGTGCTGGACAACCTGCTGTACACCTGCAGGGACACCTACGTCACCATCACCGAGATGCTAGGTACGTCGACGTCGGGTCCAGGAGCGATCAATTGCCGCCCGTTTCCAGGACTGTCATGAAAAAAAAAACCTGAGATGCTGGTATTCGAACACCGCACTTTGTAAATGCGATACTGCTGGTGGTCAGGAGTCTGCGTCACGCTGCCCAGCAGCGGAACTACTGGGCCATGACGACACCTCCTAGGAACAAGCGGCTATCTTCCAGGAGCTTCCAGACACTCGGCTATCTCGCAGTAGCTTTCAGACACTCGGCTATCTTTCAATAGCGTCCAGACACTCGGCTATCTTCCAGAGCGCTTCGGAGACTCGGCTAACTGACTTCTGCGGAGAGGTTAGGGTTGTCCTTTCGAAAGCGTTTTTCTTTGTTACACTCATCAAGACATGCTCACGCCATGATTTAAATCTACTCTGACAAACTTTTGACACATTTTGGTTAGGTCCCGGTGAGGGCATTTCAACTGGTTTAAAATATATACGCACCCAAACTCGGGAAGTGGGGAAAGCAGTTAGCCGAGTCTCCGAAGCGCTCAGAAAGATAGCCGAGTGTCTGGACGCTATTGAAAGATAGCCGAGTGTCTGGAAGCTACTGAGAGATAGCCGAGTGTCTGGAAGCTCCTGGAAGATAGCCGCCTGTTCCTAGGAGGTGTCGATGAGAGGTACGCTCGATGCAGGCCGATTTTGTAAACTGGAACTGCCTTCGTGCGATGCGAGCTTGGTAAAAACATTCGCGACCACGGGTATCGAACCCCGAAGTCTAATGTCGGGACCCAACCCAACGCCTCTCTGCTCTCGGCCACTACGACCCACATAAGCGTGTGTGTGGAACGAAGTCCTTGAAGCCGTGGGTTTGAACCGAAATGGTAGAGCCGGTAAAATTAAGGGAGTACTGGGTACCGATCGCCCGATCCGGGCGTCGAACACGCCGAACACGGACTTGGCGTTCTTGACGTGCTTCTGGTTGCAGGCAAGAAGAGCGGCTTCACCATGCGCAAGTCGATGCAGGGCCGAAGCCCGCTGGCGGTGTCGGAGAGGAGGCTCGTGTTCACGAGCACGGACGGCCGCTGCATCCAGATCCACGAGAACAACAAGGAGAACAACTTCGAGGAGGTGGCGGGCGTTCCGGTGAGAACTTATCCCAGCGGTTCCCAACCTTGGGGTCGCGACCCCAAAGGGGGACCCCCCAAAGGGGGTCGCGAAAAAATTTTGAGGGGTCGCGGCGAGGTGGTTGGGGTCGCCTGGGGTCGCGGCTGTTTCCCGGCTGGCAGAATTGTTCAAAACGGTCGAAAATGCCTTTGAAAACTCGTGTTTTAGGCCGACTTTAAGCAGCAACTGCGTCTGATCCGAGGCGGTATGTCGTCCTCCCTCAGCGGGCATTTGGTCTTTGGACCTTCCTTTAGAATGCCTTTGTTACGGAGCGCGATTATCGGCCTTAGTTTGGGAGCAGTATTGTCTCAAAGTGGATCAAAATGGCATTCAAAGGCATTTTTTACTGTTTTCATCAACTTTGAGACAATACTGCTCCCAAACTAAGGCCGATAATCGCACTCCGTAACAAAGGCATGTTAAAGTAAGGTCCAAAGACCAAATGCCCGTTGAAGGAGGACGAAATACCGCCTCGGATCAGACGCAGTGGCTGCTTAAAGTCGGCCCAAAACACGATTTTTCAAAGACATTTGTGACCGTTTTGATCAACTTTGTGGCAATACTGCTCCCAAACTAAGGCAGATAATCACACTCCGCAACAAAGGCATGCTAAAGGAAGGTCCAAAGACCAAATGCCCGTTGAGGGAGGACGAAATACCGCCTCAGATCAAACGCAGTGGCTGCTTAAAGTCGGCCCAAAACACGATTTTTAGAAGACATTTGTGGCCGTTTTGATCAACTTTGCGGCAATACTGCTCCTAAACTAGGTGGATTATCGCACTTTGTATCAAAGGCATGCTAAAGGAGGGGTCGCGTGGGGTCGCGAAATTTTTCCTGGGGGTCGCGGAAATTTTTAGCAGATGATACCTTTACTCAAAAACATACCTAAAACTACAACTAAAAGACACATAAAGGTGTCAGCTAGCTTTTACTCGAGAGTCCAAAAACCAAGTGCGTATCCTAACAATATAATAGGGGCTGGCTGCCGGGGCGGGCTGGTGCGTCTGTGCCTGCGGCGCAGCCTGCGCGGAATTCGACAATGGCACCCCTCCTCGCGCGCGACGGCCTGGGCGCAACATTCACAATCCCTCCCCGCTACAGCGCACAAAGGACTCAGCTTTTAAATACTATCTTTGGAATGAACCCATACTACACCGTAGAAGAAAACCAAACGAGTATCATCTGCTTTCATTAACGTTCGTTGAATGAGATTTTTTGTTACAAATTTGGGGTCGCGAACCGAAAAAGGTTGGGTACCGCTGACTTATCCATCTCGCTCTGTATCTCTGTCTATCTCTTTCTCCCCACCCCCTCTCTCTCATTCGGAATAATGTGAATTTACTTTGAACAAGGATAATTTACTTCACCATAAGGTATATTCCCGCTCCAAGCTGCTCCAAGTGTATTTTCTTGCTCCAGAAATTTTCTTTCTGAGTGTACTTGCCAATTTTGCCCCTAAACGGATTTTTATTTGACGTCATGCCCCGCATCGCGCTTCGCCAGCGTAATACTGCGTAATACGCTCCCGCACAAGGTTCCTCCAGGAGAATAACTTCTCGGCTTTCCCCGCAGCATTCCCCCCCTGCATTCCCTGCCGTAATTGGGCTGCGAGGCTGGCTGAGGAATCTGCGGGCGTGGCGGGGCGTGGCGGGGCGTGGCGGGGCGTGGCGGGGCGTGGCGGGGCGTGGCGGGGCGTGGCGGGGCGTGGCGGGGCGTGGCGGGGCGTGGCGGGGCGTGGCGGGGCGTGGCGGGGCGTGGCGGGGCGTGGGGGCGTGGGCGGGCGGGCGGGGGGGCGGGGCGTGGCGGGGCGTGGCGGGGCCGTTTGTAAAGGAGCGGGCGGGGCGCGGGCCGCAGCCTGAAGAGGAAGCGCAGGAACGCCTTCGGGGCAGCCGCGCTGACTTTAGCCTACCCTCCCTCCCTTCAGAAAGAGTCCTTTCCTCTTTCTGTCTCTGTCGCAATCATGGGGCCCTCCTTGAGAGTGCGAGGGAGACAGAACTCGGCAGGGCCTCATCCGAGTTGCAGACCGGCAGCAGGTTTAGTTACTTTAGTCTGTACACATGCGGCAAAGCAAAGAAAAGCGGATGGCGGCGGGTAGCGGATTGGACCCTGGCCGGCCCTGGCCCTTTCCCTCCTCAAACTCGGATTACGCGCGCAGGGCAGCGCAGGGCGCCCTGACCGAGCAGGCTTCCGCAAGGTTGCCCTGCCCTTCGCCCTTGCCCCCTCCCCCCGCCCCCCTCGCTACAGTGGTGCGGCTCGGCTGTTGCAGGCGCACGAGATGATCATCCAGGCCATGTGCATCTCCAAGGACGGCCGCTACGTCTTCACCGGCGGCTACGACCGCTGCGTCCGGCGCTGGGACTTGGACACGCCGCGGGAGTCGGGCGTGACGGGCGAGTTCAACACGGAGCCCGTCGTGAGCAGTCTGTGCGCGGGCGAGAAGGGGCAGATCTACGTCGGCGGCACGGCGGGCTACCTCGTCAGGGTGGAGGCGGCCTGATGGCGCCCCTGCCGGGCCCTGCCGCCTTGGTGCGTGGACACAAACAGCTTCACATCTCCTTTCACGTTGGCCGTTTTTGGATCTGAACAGGTCCGAGGGATCAGGTGGGGTGGCACGGCGCAGCGGGTGGAAACTCTTTTGCCGAAATAGGCATGCAGAGGTGTTTTGTTCACGCTAGATCTCAGGATCCAAGAGAGATGGGTAAAATCCGCGGGCATATTTGGAATCCTCATAAAATTTCACGTGGCGTAGGGTATGTTTTATGACGAGGGTTGAGGAAAAAATCGATTACATTGCCAAAGGAAAATAAAAATTGGGCAAAATAACGTTTTGTGACAAGGATCGAAACGTTGCATTGTTCTGCTGTGTGCCTTAATGCAAGAGAACGGAACCTCGTAGGGTAATTCACTGGCCATTTTCAGAATCCTAAAGAAATTTTCTGTGCAAAAAGCTGTCGTGAAGTCTGCATTACTGTATTGTCACAGTCAACCGTCGCTGTGTAACTTAAACAAGGTATGCATCAACTGCATTGCGTAGAATTGACAAAACAGCCTGCGATTGACCGCATGTTTCAAAGGTACTGACCTTCCATTTTTGACACCCGAGAAGTGATTTGCACAGAGAAAAGTGCGCTGAATTCAGATCTGTGCTCAAATTTTGAATTGGTCTCTCCGTTTTCTCACATTAAGGAACACAAAATAGCTATTTCCGGGAAAAGCGAAAATTTCGATCCTTGTTTCATAGCGTTATTTTGACGTATTTTTTACTTTCCTGTGGCAAAATAACCGATCATTTACTCAGCCTCCGACACTAAACATACCCTACGCCACGTGAAATTTTATGAGGATTCCCAATATGCCCGCGGATTTCACATATCTCTCTTGGATCCTGAGATCTAGCGTGAACAAAACACCTCTGCATGCCTATTTCGGCAAAAGAGTTTCCAGCCGCTGCACGGCGGCGGTGGGGGAACCACGCCAGACCGCCACCCGCCGCCACCGCAGCAGACTGATTCCGAGAGTCGTTTTCGTCGCTCCGTCTTCCTCGCACTCACGGGTCGACGACAACCTCCCTCGGAATCAGCCTCCAGGGAATTAATTGGCGGGCGCTTCGGCAACGCGTGGACCGTAGGCCGAGCCTCAGGCCGAGCCGCAGGCACCGCAGGGAAGCTTATTGCCGTTAGCTTAGTGAGAGGGCTTCAATCGGGATGGTGGTACGCCGTGGTACGCTGTGCGCGGCACTGCACGAAAATTATGTGTGAAGTACGGCGACATCTGTCAAAATAGGTCAAATAACTACAACGAGGATTGTAAAAAGTGCGGCCGTAATTATGAAAAGTACGAGCCCTAGACTGGACTAGGTCGACTACGTTCACTCGTCATCCGGTCCTATTGTTCTTTTGTAGTACAATAATTGTTGTACTCTGAAAGTACAATTCATCCCTGATAAAAATTTGCCGGGCTTTGTTGTAGTCTTTTCTAGCAGTGTGTGTGACTTTAGTTCCGCCACTGTCCAGGAACAGCCTTAATCGCTTCTGTCTCAGTATGGTCGATTCTCACGGCTCTTGCATTTGGGTGCTCGCCCGCCTTGTATATAGTTTTGTAATAAACAAATGTGCAAATAAACTCGTTTTTTTTGTCACACTGTTTGTCGACCAACACCCACACGTGTACCCTGTCGCGCCGCGCGCGCGTGCTCACAGAGGGGTCTACATCGTTTGTACGACCTCTTTTTGCCCGACCTGCTGAAATTCATCCGACCTCCTTCCCGCTGTTATATTTTTCTACGACCTCTTTTTGTCCGACCTCACCACCACCTCAGCCCCCAGCCCCCTCAACACTCGACAAAACAACACATGGTACCCACGACGGAGTCATATAAAAGTTGGTTGAAAATTAAACGTAAAAAATTTGAACCCTACGACCCTCTCCCCCCGCAATGGGGTTCGAGCCGCCTGCTTAACTTCGGTGTTCGGATGGGAACCGGTGTATCCAGGCTTTAAACTGCTACCGCATAGTTCAGCTTCTGTAGGACCGCTATTGCCTTCTTACACATGAAGGACCGCCTTATGACGCAGCAGGGCTCGACCGACACGGTCAAAATTTCGCAAGAAGTTGAGAGAGTCGAACCGCCGACCCTAGCACTGGGAACCGACGCCTCTACTCCCTGGACCACCACGTCCCACGCTCGGTGTGGTCTCTCGTTCACGGGTTTGAACCACACTGGGTGAGGCAGTAAAATTAAATGGAAATATTTGTTAGGAGTCGAACCTCCGGCATGTGGGCCTGTTGCACACGGCTCCGCTCTGATGGCCACAAACCACCACCCATACACTCAAAAAAATTTCAATACAAAATTCTGTAACATGGTTACGCAGTAATTTCCACTACAAATGTTACAGAATTTTGTATCAGCACTGATACAAAATTTTGTATCACGCGTTACGGTAAACTGTTTCCCGGTTACAGAATTCTGCAATGCAAAAATCAGAAAAATTTGTCGTTTTATAAACAAAATTTGAACCTCAACGATCTTTCATTCCTACACATTCGCTCCGTCGCTCCTGTACTCCCGAACACCCGGAGAAACCGAACTGCGTTCTCCGGAACCGAACCCCGGTCCCCCGGATTGCCAGCTCGGCATGCTACCGCTTGCGCCACCGCGCCGTATGGGGAGGCACGCCTCAGACTGTCGATGACACCGAGCGGGCACGCTGCACGCCCAGGTAGTGGTGGGAAACGAGCCCTGCGGCGCGACAGTTAGAGTTCCTGGCCCGAAGCTTCTAAAGTACCACGCCCCACGTTAGGACTTTTCGCCCGATCAATTGTGATGTTAAAATTAAGCTCGGAATTTGACTTTAAATTTGCGTTATTAATTTTTGCATCACCCGATATGTAAACTTGTAACGATATGTTACGGTTTTCTGTATCAGTTACAGTTATTTGCATAAAGATCGCATTTTTACATGGAACTATATCACTGATTGTGAATATTGAAACGAAAAGTTCGGCTTCGGGCGACGCCGCGGGGGGCGCTGCGCCTGGCTGCGCCGTGCCGCCGTGCCGCCGTGCCGCCCCGCCGCCGCGCCGCGCCGCGCTCCGAGCTTCCGGGCGTGGCCGCCAGGTGGCGGGGGTGCGGTCGGGGGCGCCGCGGCGCATCGCGTCTCGCGGCGTGGCGCTGCGTGGCGGCGCGGATGGAGAGGCGGCCCCCGATCGATAGGGTTGCCGTCGGCCGGTTGGGTTAGCGCCTGACGTCACCGTCAGGCCCGCCCCGCCCCTCCTCCCCCCACAGCGCTGCTTAGCGCCGTGTTTACCCGCGCCGTGGCGAGCCGAGCCGAGCCGCCCCACCCCACTGGCAACCCCTCGCGACCCCCTCCATGGAGCGAATGTGGCTGCGGCGCTCGGCCGCTAGCTCGCTCCGCTCGCAGGGCTTGCTTTGCTCGTCGGCGCCGCGCTTGCTCCGCTCAGACCGCTCCGGCAGGACTCAGGGCTCGCCGAGACCCGCTCGCTGGATGGCGAGGCAGTGCGCCATGCAGCAGCAAGGCGGGCAGCAGCGCCCGCTCGCGGCGCGCCGCTCACGCGGCCGCGTGGTGGTGGCGGTGCTGCTGTTGGCCGCGCTGGTCGTGGTGCAGGCGGGCGCAAGCCCCAGGGCAAGCCCCAGGCGCCGCCGCGACGTCCCCGACCCCAACGCGCCGCACGTCTTCACCAACTCGTTCTTGGTGAAGCTCAACGGTGACCTGGGCAACGACGTGGCCCACCAAGTGGCGCAACGCAACGGCTTCGAGAACCTCGGGCCGGTGAGTAGCACTAGCGGCACTAGCGGCTCGCAGTGGCGGCGACAGCCAAGGCGACGGCCGGGGACTGGCGGGGGCGGCCCTTAAACGCGCTGGGGTGTGGAATAAGGCTTCTGCAGCCGCTCCAGCCCTCCAGACGCTCCTGGCAAACGCCGTGTTGACGCACCGCGACGTGGCCACGGCGGCAGCGGCGCCCAGCAACAACAAGCATGCGCGCCAGCACTGGTAAACGGCCCTGGCGTGTAGTCGCGCGCGTGTGTGTGTGTTAGGGGGGCAGGGGCGGACTGGCTCCTAAAGGGCCCGGCGGGGAAATAGGCCAGAGGGGCTCGAATTTGCCTATCTTTCAGGGGTTTTTCATGAACAATAACAGATTTTTAAGCTTTTTACATTAATATCGATACTTTTGATCTATTTTGAAGCAATTCCGAGTCAGAAGTATGCTCTGGAGTTACTTAACTGGACAATACTTTGTGTTTTTTGGTCAAAAGGGGGCCCGTATACCGGGGGGCCCGGGGGGGATTTCCCCGCCACCAACCCCGGGCCAGTCCGCCCCTGTAGGGGGGTGGGGGGGGCGATTGAATGAGTGTGTTAATGGGTAAATGAATGAAAAAGAGTGAATGGATGAGTGAGTGAGTGAGTGCGTGAGTGAGTGAGTGAGTGAGTGAGTGAGTGAGTGAGTGAGTGAGCGAGCGAAGGAGTGAGCGAGCGAAGGAGTGAGCGAGCGAAGGAGTGAGCGAGCGAAGGAGTGAGCGAGCGAAGAAGTGAGTGAGTGAGCGAGCGAGTGAGTGAATGTATAGCAGCGTACTCCACAACAATTGTGGCAGTCAATAGACAAAAGTATTTACTCAAGTTCGTGGAATGCAGACGTGTACGATTGTCGTGTCGTCCTGGTCAACAAGCTTCCCCGCCACGTGGAGGTTGTAGCGGGTCGCATGCGCCGCCCCGTCTGCCGCCGACGGGGTTGATTGTTCCGACTCCCATCTACGACTGTCGTTCGTGAGTTTTTGGCGTCACCGTCATGTTTGGTGGGTGTTTGTTGTTTACCCGGCGAGGGAACATAATGGGGTGAGCGTTCGCTCTGCTGCTGCTCCATCGGAGCTGTCCGTCACTGCAGGGAAGGAGGGGGGCAGTCTGGAAGTGTTGTTTTCGCGCGGGGCGAGAAGCGCCAGCAGAGCCACTTTCTCTGAGTGATCCGAGCCAATATCACCAGGATTCCCGAATTTCGATATATCTTCGTAAAAATTAAGAATGGTTTCCAGGCCCCCGACATGAGGACGAGCGAAACGGAGCTTCAGCGACCCATAGGGTGGCATCGGCAATGAGCATCCATCGGCATGGGCCGTGGCCGTGCCAGAGTGCCACGACCGCGAGAGCGCCGTGAGGGCAGGCAGGCCCGCAACGCAGCCGTGTTGCCTACCTCCCATTACCATTACCACTACGGGCTAGACCACACATGATCGTATACCGTTTCGGGCCCGACACAAGCTCACCTGCACTGCAAAACGAGACGTGGCCGTCCTTACTAGGGTGACACTTTATACCGGCGGAGACGAACCGCAAGCGGCTCGAAGCTCCCACTCGCATTGTGACCAGGGAGGAGGTAACATCCCCCGGGAGGGATTGCAGGCCTCCGCCCCAGAACAGTCTCTTTGAGTACTAGGCGTCCGCCTCCGACAGCCCACGCGTGACGCGCCCCGTCAGCCCCGCCGAGCGCTGCCGAGACGCACGTTCATTTCAATCACCGGATTGCAGATCGTGATCAAAGCAACCACTTTGTCGAACCGCTCCTCGTTCATTTCGGTGCAAATCGATGGCGGGGCTCAAAGGCGACGCGGCCATATGGCGCCTTGTCCCCGCCGAGTCGGGCGGTGCCGGACGGGGCGGGGCGGGTCACAAAGGGGGGCTTACTTGAAGGCGATGGGATCTCAATTTGATTGGCGCCGCCGCGGTCTGGCCCGCCCGTCGCCTCGCTTGCCAGCCGGGGCCCCCGCATTCGGCGCCGCCCGGCGCCGCCGCAGAGCCCTCTAATTTCTATTTGCGAACGGGGGTTTATGCAGCGGGGCGGCGCCAGGCGGCGCCTTCGACTTGGCCGCCCTGCGGTCGCGGCCCTATTGAAGGCGGTGTGGTGGCGCGAAGAGGCGGTGGCTCCGCGGCCGCCGCGACCGCGTTGTTTGACGGCGAGGCCCAGCCAAGCCTCCCTCGTCCCACTTCCCGCAGTCCGGGTGGCCACGACGACCGGGTAAAACTGGCCCGCGCTCCCGTCCAATGCACGCCATGCAAGGCGCGAGAGCCAATCCAACTTGGCCGCCACCGCGACGTCTCCCCCTAGCCGCAGCGTGGCGGCATGTTGGCGGCATGTCGGCGGCAGCGCGCTGAGTCGTGTCTCTCGGTTCACGGCTGCAGCCGCGCGGCCCAAAACTTCCGGTCGGGAAACTTGACTGGAGCGCAGTCGGGGACCGCGAGATGTGCGCGCCTCGGGCCCCAGCAGCGCAGCTCCGATCTGGTCGCCTGCTTCTCGCGCTCCCCTACGCGGCGGCCCATGAGTGCGAGAGAGGCAGAGCACACCATCTTTGGCGCCCAGGCACGTCCAACGTCCAGGCCTGCGCATCAGGCAAGGCCATTCCGCTGAGCCCTTCAGACACCGCGCCGCACCGCACCGCACCGCGCACACGGGGGCGGCCGCTCCATTCTGCGCGCCGCCTCGGCAGCCTCGGCGATGCCTCGGGCCAGGCCTCGGACCGCCCTAAGTGGGGCCTTGATTTAGTGCGCCGGTCTAATTTTCCCGGCCGTGCCCGGCATCCCGAAGGCGGCGAGGCCACCGCCACCGCCACGGCCAGCTCCGTGTCCAGCAGCGCGCCCACGCCTCACGCCTCGGGGCCACGGCATGCAGCGGGTACTTCCCGCCGCCATCCAGCTTGCTCCAAGCTCGACTTGGGCGTAGTTGGCGGGCGGACCTCTCACGTCCAGCCGGCGTCCAATCACGACGGCGAGCTGCCACCGTCCCTGCCAATGGGCGGGCGCCCCCTCCCCCTCCCCCCTCCCCCGGGCCTCGAGCAGGGCATGCAAATACCCTTTCGACCTGCCACGACGCCGCCCCGCCGTCCTTCGTGGACTGCGCGACTGTGCGCCGATGCTGCAGGCGACGGCGACCCTGGCTCGCTGTGTCAGTCCGTCCTCACAGCTCCGGCCTGCCCGCGGTCCAGCGGCTGGGGCAGGCAAGCCAGGCAGGGCCGAATTCCGAGAAGGAGCAGCACATTTCTCCTCCAACAGGCGTATTGTGTTACTTTTTGCCTGCCTTTCAGGTGGTTTTCTAGGAACGGGGTGAATGGAGTGAAAGTCCTGTTGCTCTATATTTAAAACCAAGCCTTTTAGTCGTTTTTTTTGGGAGGCAGAGGTTAAAACGAGATTTCGTTTTGTTTGAAGCAGCGAGGTAACTCGGCCTTGCTAGGGCCCCGAGCGTTGCAGAGCACCCCCGGCCCTCTCCCTTTGACGTCCTCAGTGCCCATTCACCGTGTTCACGGTCGGAATGCGTGCTTTCGCCGCTCCGTGGCGCTGCCGCTGCGCTGCCGCCAACGCGAACGCGCGAGAGCGCTCGACCGATGTCTGTTGTGCAGCGACGCAGCAACGCGAAACTCGAAATTAATTAGCCTGCCAGCCCCCAGACCGCCAGCTCGCTCGCAGACTTGCAGCAAAAGCAGTGCAGCGCCGCGAGATGCTGGAAAATGCACAAAAGGATTCCGAGTTTCCGGGAAGTCAAGGAAGCCAAGGTGGCGCGCTGGAGCCAGCAAGGAGCACACTGCAGGCGCGACGAACCCACGCGCCTCTCGGGCACTAAGTCTAGTAAAAACTTCTCGGTGAAAATTTTCCAACTGTTACTTAAATTTGTCTAAATATGGAGAAAACCTCCACCTCCACCATAATTGAAGCGTTTCGAGCGGGGGCGTGCGAGGTTGGATGAGGGAGGGAGCGTCCCGTTAGGTGCCGGCGGTGTGTGGCAGCGCTGCCCGCCGTGACAACCCGGCGAGGATTCGATCTGCAGATTCTGCTCGGCAGAGCCGCAGAGCCACGCCACGCCGGGCCACGCCACGCCACTCGCGATTTCGTTACCGGAGAGCCACTCACCGTGATTAGTCTCTTATGCAGATTGGCGGCGGCGCTCGCGCCGTCGACTGATTCGGGAGAATCGAGCGAATCGAGAGAATCAACTTATTCGACTGAATCGAGTGAAAGGCAGTGGTGAATGCAATCAGAGGAGACCAGTGAAGTGATCACCCAACTGCCATCAATTAGTCTTAGGTAAGGCGACGAGCCCACCGATGAAAGGGGTTGAACACTAAAGCAAGGAAAGTACACAGGTTTAAAAATAGTAGTAATGAAGCCTGTCTGCTCTTACTTGTGGTTAAAATATCCCGAGAGAAACGGAAATAGGCAGATTTCATTACGTTTTGCGAGACCTTGAAACATCTGGAAGGAAGATCTGAAGCCATAAGACGACTGATTTGTGGCGAAAGGCGACATCTGCTCAATTTTTTGAACTGGTCAGGTCTAGTGAGGTGTTGGATTCACCCCAGGGACCATTCCACCCAAGGAACCGAGCGTGGTTTGATGAAGCGCCTATCCCGTCCGGGAAGATTTTCGGAAGTTGTTGACCCAGGAAAGGATGCACTGCTAAACAACGATGGCATAGCGTGCCTAGTATCGCGGACGCGATCGCGGAGCGCCTGAGCCTCTCACAATCCACGCACTACCCCACCGCCTGCTCCCCCGCCCTTGCAAAGCCTCCGGCCCTCACTCAATGGAGGACCGGATTGTCTCGGAAGACCGGGCGTGTGTGGCACACTGTGTGGCACACTGTGTGGCACACTGTGTGGCACACTGTGTGCTCGCAATGAATGATGCAGGGCCCCAGGGCGTGCGGCTTTGGAACGGGGCGCACTGCAGTTTCCGCGTCTCGCTCGCCCGGGACACTCCGCTTCCTATCCTTCGGGCGGCCCAGGGTCGTCCGACCGACCTTCCACCAACAGGACAGAACGGAGTGGCCGTTCCATGGCGCATTACCACTTCCTGGGTACCTAACCGAAAGTTTAGAGTGGTCACCCTATGATTAAATTTCATACTTGATGAGGAAAAATACTCTTGGACCGAAAACCGAGTTTGGTTATGAAATTCATGGTTTCGTCTCAACTTACTTCGCCTGACTTGACGAGTTGTTGTTGACCTTCTGGACAAGATCGATCCGTTTTCCACATGGTGACTCTTGAGAAGAAAGAATGTAGGCCGCATGTGAATTCCATTCTCTGGCACTGGTTTCGGTGGGGCCGACGGACGCTTCTGACGCACATCGGCCGCCCTTGCGGCTCCACTCCCACTCACCCGTGGTTCATCGCACTGTCTCTGTCGCTCTCGCGGACCCCTGCGGGATGCTTATTGAGAGCGACAGAGACAGAGCGGCGTGAGCGCTGCTCGGCATGGGGCCGGTCCGCACCCCCACTCCGGAACGCCGCACAGTGGGCCAGAAGACCGGTGGAGGCGGCCAAAACTCTAGACGCGTTTCGAGCTCCAGAGTCGCTAAGCAGGACTCGAACCGAGTGACCCCACCCATGGATTCCTCGTTCGAAGAGCTATCCATAGGTGGGGTCACACGTTCGGTTCGAGTCCCATTTAGCGACTCTGGAGCTCAAAACGCGTCTAGAGTTTTGGCCCACTGTGCGCCGGAACGCCCGCGGACGGCAGGGTAGGCAACCGGGCGGCCGGTGCGTGCGGCGGGCTGGCCCACCCTGTCGTCCGCAGGCGCTCTGGACTCGGCCTCGCTGTCAAAGTGGCGACGCATCGCGGGTTTTCCAGACCCGTCAGCCTCCTGCTGAAAGACGTCATGGCGTGCACAGACTGACCGAGCGAACGACGCCGCGGCGCGCTGCGGGGCAGCTGGCTCGCCGCGGCTCGCCCGAAGACGGCGTCCACAGCAAATCCGTTCCTGCGAAGGCTGCCCGGCCCGCCGTCAGCCGCGCCGCTCGTCTTAATTACGCACACTCTAAAAAAAATTGTGGTAGAAATCCTATAAAAGTATCGGACGCATTTAACCTATTCGGTATAGGATTTTTCCCACACAGGACATGGTAATTTTACCATATGTCGATATGGCAAAAATCCTATACGTGTTGTTGGGTTTCTACTATATTAGGGTGTGGGAAAAATACCACACCGTGTATGGTAAAAATCCCATACGACTTGTGGGATGTTTTCGTTACGTGAGGTGGTGAAATTCCCATTCATGCCTAGGAAAGCTCATTTAGCGGATAATTGGACATCACTCGGGAGAACATGGCATGGCACCACTTCTCTCGGGATGGCATTCCAAAAATAAAGTTGTGAGGACTCCAGGAGCTGGAACCTTAAACTCAAAAGACGGCCCTGTCCTGTCCAAGCTACTTTTACGCGAGGTGGATCGCTTGGACTGGAAGAAGATCTTGCGTGCACCCAACCTAATGGCCGACCGCAGTCGCCAGCGAGTGGCATCATGGAAATGCGTTTTTCTCTACTATAGTGTAATATTTTGTTCAAAACTGGAAGCCAACGGCTAGGGCTGACACTTACTTAGGCAACAGATGATATAGTTGTCGAAAATTATCCACTTTAGTAACATAAATCGGAAATACTTATTGGTGAACGGGCACGGCGCTCCAAGCGCCACCTAGCGGCAGGTTTGTGAAACCTGGCGCCAGGTGGCTGACAGTGGACCCTTACCCACAGTTCACGTTTTACAAGGTAACTTAACAATAGACGATGTCAAAATGCTTTGGAGCGCTACGTTTATTTTCAGTCTCATTATAATATCACGGAAAATTTCGCAAGGATTTAAAACCATGGCTCATTTACATAAATAGTTCTCAGAGTTGCCGCGATTTTCAGAGACTAACCCATTTCAAGTTTTACTGAAGAAGTCGAAATAATCTAAAACCATATGTGATAATGGGGCAGAACAAGATAGAAAATAACTTTAAAGCGGTGTTAACGAATCGTCTAGTGCCAATTTCTATACAACGGTTTGACACACATGAGCTTTTGTTTACTTTTCTCTGGGCAGTTTAGCCGCCTTAGTCCTTGTGCAGCCTGTTATCAATATTGAATATCCATTTTGTTCCCCTCTCTCCTGAAAAGATTTTTCAGAAATGTTTGGGATTCATACTAATGCGTTGTAGGAAAAGCACTATACAACGGCCTGAAGTAATAGGATTTCTACTAAAAAGTGTGGCAAAAAACCGATCACGAGTATTGGAAATCAAATTCCTATACTCGGTTCGGATTTTTACTACACCGCATTGGCAAAAGAACGAAAAGCATAGGAATTTTCCAAATCACGTATAGGATTGTCGTTTCCCATACCGCAGTTGGTACTTTTACCATACGACGGTGTAGTACAAATGCCATTATTTTTTAGAGTGCAACTAAAGAGACAAACTTCTCCCGATTCTTGTGTTCGCCGAGTTTTTAATAAGCAGCGACGCGCGGTGGGCCGAGGGCGGCGGGCGGCGGCGGGGGCCGGCCGATCCGTGCCGCGGCCCCGAGGCTGCCGTCGGCGACGTGCCGCCGATCTTTACGGTCGGCGCCGTAAAAGGGCGCCGATGGCGGCTCGCGACTCATTCGCCCGGATCCCGGTCCGATTTCCCTCCTCGACCCGCGCGGAGGTGAAAGAGGGGGAGGGGGCAGCCAAGCCATTAAAGCGCGGGAAAAGGTCGGTCGCACCGCAGCCGCGAACAACATCGCGGCCACGTGCCGTCCCGTGCACGGGCGACCGCACCGGCGGCCGCTCTATTATTTACCGACTTTTTTCAAAAGAGTCGACGGTGGAGTGTATGGGGGCGCCCGCGTGTGATAGCGCAGCATCGGGTGACGCTGCACGTGTGGAAACAATGCCTCTGTGAGGCCAAATGTCACGCCGGCCGGCCGGGTCACTCGGTTGGTGTGCGACGAGCCCCAACGTCACTTCCACAGACGACTTACTGTGAGCGGGGGTGCGAACGCCGAGTTTTTTTAGCAGTGGGCCCACGTCGCGGAGTACCGCGGTATCTGGGCAGCACGAGGGGGTATGCGCTCTCTGAACCTGTGTACCGACTATTACGCTATTACGCTCTATTACGCCACAAATTAATCGGAATTTAGCTAAAAACGGCCTAAAACACACCAAAATTGATAAAATTTTGACAATTTCGGCTATTACGCGACTATTACGCGTATTATTACGCGTGCTATTACAGATAGAGTGAACCGACTATTACGCGAGTGCATACCCCCTCGGGGCAGCACTGCCCCGCTCCGCCCTGCTCCACCCAACCCGCCCGGCCAAGGGCTGCTGAAACGACGTGGCTTTTGTGGGCCCGCTTCCTTGCTGCGCGGCCGGGCGCGGCCAAGGGCGCGGCCCTTCCTGATAGCGTTGGTTCGCCACCGCCTTCCTCGCATGATTCGTCAACATACATATCATGCATTATTCACCGGTGGCGATGCGATCAACCGCGGGCGGGCTGGGGTGGCGCGGAGGCCGACCGCCTTTGACGCGGTGCTTCTCTCCGCGGGACGTCGCGCCACCGCGGCGCTCGCACCGGCGGTGCGAAGGACGAGGGACGAAGGAAGACCCTGAGTCGTCTGCCTTTGAAAGCGTCCCGCCGCGGCCCGCCCCGCCCCGCCCCGCCCCGCCCCGCCCCGCCCCGTTCGGCCTGCACCGAGTAATCAGAGCTGCTTCGGCTTCGCTCTGGCCTGGAGGCGCTGGAGACGGTGGAGGCGCTGGAGACGGTGGAGGCGCTGGAGACGGTGGAGGCGCTGGAGACGGTGGAGGCGCTGGAGACGGTGGAGGCGCTGGAGACGGTGGAGGCGCTGGAGACGGTGGAGGCGCTGGAGACGGTGGAGGCGCTGGAGACGGTGAAGGCGCTGGCTGGCGCAAAAGCGGTCCGGGCTGGGCTGGGACGGACCCACTCGCCCGCCACCCTTTGAGACGCAGTCGGCCGCGGGGCCCACTGCAAAACCGCGCCCATGTTGCGTCCGTGCTGCAGTGCTGCCACCACCCGCATGGCAGGCTTCGGCACGGCCCGAGCGGCTCGGCCGGGAAGATCAAGAAGTTTGGCCGCGACCAGGCTTCGCATTCGCAGTCTTTCTGTAGGGGCGACGGCAAAGTCTTTATTGCCGGTCGAGGAGGGTGGGGAGGAGGCCCGTCGGCTGCTTTTTCATAAAGCTTGATGACGCCAAGCTCGACGCCAAGCTCGACGCCAAGCTCGACGCCAAGCTCGACGCCAAGCTCGACGCCAAGCTCGACGCCAATCTCGACGCCAAGCTCGACGCCAAGCTCGACGCCAAGCTCGACGCCAAGCTCGACGCCAAGCTCGACGCCAAGCTCGACGCCAAGCTCGACGCCAAGCTCGACGCCAAGCTCGACGCCAAGCTCGACGCCATGCTCGACGCCAAGCTCGACGCCAATCTCGACGCCAAGCTCGACGCCAAAGGAAGTGCTTCGCCAATTGCTTTCGAAGGGCCGGTGATGCCGGCAGCAGCGCGCACGAAGTAATGAGCACACTGCCCGCTTATTGCGTGGTCCGTCAGTCCTCCGTCAAATTCGCCTAAACTTTGTTGCTCAAGTCGGACTTATTAAATAATATTAGAATTCCAAATTATTTGTGAAGTAAAAAGAAATGAAACAGATCGGCACAGCGTCCGGAACGTCGCCTTTTTAGTCCATTTGCGCCAATTTGGCCAATTCTGTTTCTCCCCCCGCAGACTTACAGCGGCCAGAGAACGAGGAGGGGGGGGGGTGCCTACTCTTCTCGCTCCCAGACGCTCATTGTCCGTCATCCCACTCCTTTTGCCTCGCCAGCGACTCAGAGTTCGTCGGCCCCCGCTGCTGGGCCAAAGCGCCAAAGCCCCTTCCCTTCACTTCATTGGGAATTCGCCACACCGTGAGTGGGCGGACGTGGAGGCGGACCTGGAGGGGGACCTGGAGGGGGACGCACCAGCCACGCCGAGTGTCCGGGCGGTGTGCCCAGCGTGCAAATCCAGCCTACCTATGCCCGAAAACCCTACGAGGTACGAACTGAACTCTTCAACTTGTCATACAAAGAAATAGTTCGTAAAATTCGTAGTGTTTTCTTTGCATACTTATGTATGGTCAAAATAATTTGTTGCGACTGGCTACTTTTGTTTGTGAGGCCTAAAAGAGTTTACGTGTTTTTGAGACTTGTTTTGACAGCGGTAACCGAACCTAATCCAACCTAACCTCCTCTGCGCGATGATATTCTGTCCACGCCGTGCGGCGCTGTGCGGTTCCCTCTCCAGACGGCGCGTTTTATCATCAGATCCCCAGCAGCTGGAAGGCTTCTAGCGCCCCCCTCCCCCTTTCCGCGACACTGCCAAGGGCAAGAGCGTCGTCTCCCAGCGCCGGCTCCAGCAGTCGCGCTGCCTCCAGCCGCCTCCAGCGGTCACGCTGCCGCCAGCGTGTTAACTCGATTACAACTCGAGATTGCCCAAGTTATGTCTCGCCCGGTTTCGAGAAAGAGCCGAGGATGGCGAGTCTTGCTGCAAGGCGGTGGTCGGCGGGGAGGCGCCCGCCCCGCACCGCGCCCGGCACACTGCGCCCCGCACTGCGCCCTAACCGCCCTCATCGTGTCAGGAAGCGTTCTCTGCTCTTCGTCCTAACACGTTTAGTGTGTTCGGTAATTGCTTTATTGTTTCCTCGGCAAGGCCGTTTGTAGGCGCAGCGGAGAGCGTGGGCGAGTGTGTGTGTATATGTGTGTGCGCGCGCCCCCGTTTGTGTGTGTGTGTGTGTGTGTGTGTGTGTGTGCGTTAGTGTGGGTGGGTGGCCGAGTGGTCGAATGTCGCTTTGTGGGGCAGCAGGTTAAGGGCGGCCCAGCTGCGGTGCGTCTGTGTGACTGTGTGGCAGTTTGGTGTGGGCCACGGCAGGATGCGGGGTTCCCGGGGGAGGCAGGGGAGGGGGAGGGTAAGGTCATATGGAAGATAGGTCTGCGCAACCGAGATGCATGCTGGGAGACCGGGCAGCTAATCCCTCCCGAATCCGTCGCCGGCCGCAGCGGAGGACCGCCTACCTGCCTGCCAGCCTGCCTGCCGGCTTGCCCGGTCTCCCAGCATGCATCTCGGTTGCGCAGACCTATCTTCCATATGACCTTAGGGGAGGGGGGGTCCTCGCTGTCCAACCGGATCGCTGTCTGAGCGGTTCGAGTACTCACGGAACATTCGACTTTCTAGCTTTGTCGGTCTGCTCCGTGGCGGGTTGGGGCCGTACTCGCAACCACGGGGGGATTCAGGAAAGTCTTTTCGTCGCTCTGACTGTCGCAGTCATGGTGCTCTCTGTGAGGGGCGCGAGAGAGACGGAGTGACAAGCCGCTCTTCTGTATCTCACGGCTGTCACCGTCCTCGCAGTAGTTAAAACCTCTTCTTCCCGACTACCCCTTGTTCTCTTCCGTCCCCGCTCCGGAGTGGGAGGGGAGTTTCGCCACGGCAGACTCGCGGTGGCGGATCAAAAGCGCCCGAGAGGGCCCCAGCTGCCTGTTTGAGATGACGGCGAGATTGGCGGTTTTCTCTGGGACGCCAGGGCGCCTCGAGAGCGCAATTTCCGGGGCGCTGCTGCTGCGCCTGCCACGCCTGCCGGAACACACAGGCCATGTGCGTACGCCGCGAGGGGCCAATCACTAGTGCACTCTTGAGTGCACCGAGGGGGAAACGACTGAGAAATTTTGTGTACATCGGATAGGGATAACCCCGGATAACCCGCGGATTACCTCCGGATTACATCGAAAAATTCCCAGGATTACCATTGGATTACGCCGGATTACCCCGGATTACCTCAGAATTTCCCCGGATTACTCCGGATTACGTCAGAGCTTCCCCGGATTACTTCGAAATTTCTGGTTATCCGGATAACGGATAACCAATTTGCTGTACACCGGATAACCGACGTCGTTTCTCCTCAACTCATGTGCACAGACAGCTTGGGCTGTACTCAGTGTCCTCACATGTTTAAAAAGAGCAAAGTTCTTTCGTCGTGATGCCTGTCGTCTAAGCTTTTTAACTTTCAACAATAAATGAAAGGTATGAGAATTGGAAGGTGTGCCCATCCGGACAGATTGATTTCCTCTATCAGTTTTTAAGAAAGTGTTTTCATGGGGACGGCTTTATTGTGTCCGCCAAAAAGGCGTCAAAAACACATTTTTAATGTAGATGCTGTTTAAAAAAAAGCCGGATGTCGGCAATTGGCGGCAATGGGTTGGGATAGGGTCCAAGCCCTGTTCCAAATAAGCCTCCGTGCTGTCGGGCTGAATGCGACCGCCGATATGTACACGTGAGTCTCGGTGCTCTCTTTGTGCCCGCGTCGATGGCCTGGCTCCGCTCCACGTGGCCGTGAACGCGAGGGTGGCCCACTGGGTGGGTGGGGCTTGCGGGGCGGGCCGTGGCGCCGCCGTGGCCCGCTGGCATCGAAGCATTCCAATGGGGGCTGCCCTACCAGTTGCTTCGACACCCAGCGCCGCTGGGCGGCGCGGCCGTGGGCGCGCTTCCTAGGCCTCTGGGCGCCGTAGGGCGAGGCTGCCGCAGGAATCCGGATTCCACAGTGCAGTTCCTGGATCCAAGGCGGCTCTTGGGCCTCCTGGCGCCATACGGCAAGGCTGCCGCAGGAATCCGGATTCCGCAGTGCAGTTCCTGGTTCCAAGGCGCCTCTTGGGCCTCCTGGCGACATACGGCAAGGCAGCCGCAGGAATCCGGATTCCACAGTGCAGTGCCAAAGGGCGCACCCGGGACGGCCCAGGGAACCCAGCTGCCTCTCGTGCATACATGCCTCAATCAAGGCCTCAAAGGATCGGCCGAGGCCTTCCGGGTCGAAGGTGGTGGTGGTCAGGGCTAGGGCAGGCAGCGCCAGCGCAGCCGAGCGCAGCGCACGGCAGCTTCAACAGCATCCTCTCCAGTAGTCCGCGACACTACTGTACACACTAAACAAATCGATCTGGCGAGCCGGGCCGTCCGGGCCGAGCGACGGCCAGACGAGTCCCTCGATAAGGAAATGGCCCCGTGATGGAGAACGCGATAGCGTATCTCAGCAATTTCCTGTGCGCGTAGGTGTGCGCGCGCTCGTGTGCGTGCGCGTCGCGTCGCGCAGGGCCCAGGATACGTCCTCAGCTGGCTCCGGGCAATGTGAGTCACGAGCGTTGGCAGCTCAGCGCGACCGGAAGAGGTGCCTGGAGAGGAGCCGCCTCGCTACAGTGTGCGCGCCACGCTTGTTCTTGTCACCCTGAAGCCCCTGAAGGCCCCGAAGCAGCAAAACAGCCGGAGTCCCTTTGGCGGTTCGCTCCAGTTCGGTCGTGTGCTGCCCGGCGCTCCCGCTGGACAGCGTCCCTCGCCCCCATCCGCCGGAAACGAGATGAAACGGAAGCCGAGTCGCACATCACAGCTAGCTCTCTTCCCAATTGGTTCTCGTTCGGCTCGCGAGAGCAGCGCGTGTGTGTTTTCAGCAGCCTGAAAATCCACCGCGGTGGAAAGAATGCAACGCTGCCTGCTTTGGCATATTGCTTGCCCTTCAAAATCCCGGCCCGTCGTTCGCACGGGCCGAAGGCAGGCACACTGCCCGCACGCTGTCAACACGGTGTTCACCTCGTGCGCCCCCACCACGCGCCGCCCCGCGCCGCCCCGCTGCCCAAGGTTGTCTCCAAGAAAGGAGCGACCGCCATATGGCAACCCCTGCCCCGCCAGCCCGACGGGCCGCCGGGCCGCCACACCCCACGTCAGCGAGCCCCGCTTCACCACGCCGCCACGCCGAGCGCCACGCCCCTGCAGGGGCCCTGCCGAGCGATTCCGAAGCGTCGTCTCGTCGCTTTGTCTCTTTTGCACCCCCGCGGAGCCCGCGGAGCGCCCCACGAGTGCGACAGAGACGGAGTGGCTGGCCGGGCCGTGGCCGTGCGGGGCTCACTCTCACGCTGCGCGAGGGCTGCGCTGCTTTTGGCGCGGTCGGCGATTTCGCCGGGACCTCGACCGAGACGCACCGTGCCGCCCTTCGGGGGAGCTCGATAAACGGCCACGGTTTTATTGCCAACACGAAATGCTGCGCTGGCGACCCCCCGCGTGGCACAGTGGGCCAGAAGGCCGGTGGGGGCGGCCGAAACTCTAGATGCGTTTTGAGCTCCACAGTCGCTAAACAGGCCTCGAACCGCGCGTGTGACCCCACCAATGGATAGCTCTTCGAACGAGGAATCCATAAGTGGGGTCACACGTTCTGTTCGAGTCCTGTTTAGCGACCCTGGAGCACAAAACGCGTCCGGGATTTTGACCGCCTCCACCGGTCTTCTGACCCACTGTGCGCGGCGGCTGGAGGAGGCTGTCGGGGTGGACCTAACTCCGCCACTTCACACTCGCCCGACCCGACCTGGAGCGGAGCGCAATGGGGGAATTATCTAGTGCGGGCCGCCCGGCCCGAAGCCCGGCCCGAAGCCCGGCCGCCCGCTGCGGCACAGTGGGCAGGCTGGGCAAGGCAGGCAAGGCAAGGCCCGTGAGGTGTGGCGGGGCCAACCTCACGCCGCCCCGCCGCGCCGCCCGCCGCGCCGCCCCCGCCGCGCCGCCCCCGCCGCGCCGCCCCGCCGCGCCGCCCCCGCCGCGCCGCCCCCGCCGCGCCGCCCCCGCCACGCCGCCCCCCGCGCCACCCCCACCCCCCGCCCGGTCCACTATTATCTGAGCCACTGTCGGCCCCTGCCTCCCGCCCACCACGGCCACATACAGGCCCCATAGTTTGAACAACAAGGTGCGGCACGCAGCGCGTCCAGGAATTTTTAATATTGTCCGTTCTCCCTCCCTCTTCTACCTCTGTCCCTCTCTCCGGCCAACAACAAACACTCCCGCCTGCTGTGGTCCACTGCGTGACGCACGGTGACGCAGCAACGCGGCAGCAGCCCAACCGGGCCCCAACTAGCTAGCGGCCATCTGGACGTCCACGGATCATCATCCATCCGGGAGAATAAATATGTGCGCTCGGAAGTCTCCGAAACAATGACGCTTTGGTTCCCGCAGCTGCGCGCTGTTGTTCAAACTCGGAACACAATGGGCAGAGCAGGGCGAATAGGCGGCGCACGAAACGACATGCGATCAATGCACGCGCGCCGCGCACCCACTCGGAAACACGCACACACACGCACACACACACACACACACACCTACACACTAAATCGACAGTCCCGGTGCCGAGGCGGACCTTTCTTTCCCCCGGCCCTTCGAGGCACTCGTATATGCGCACTCGTGCCCCTGCCGAGTGATTCCGGAGAAACGCCTCGTCGTTCTCTCTCTCTCTCTCTCTCTCTCTCTCTCTCTCTCTCTCGCCGCTGCGGACCGACCCCGCGAATGCGACAGAGACAGACACACAGTGTGCGCGGCACACATGCGAGGCACTCGTGCGTGCACCGCGCAAAGAGTCGCTCTCAGAAGGTCCTTGTGGGAATGCGGGCGGGGCGCGCCATTGTGCGGCTCGGCTGCTGGCTGACGAGGAAAAGCGCCGCAGCTCGCTCATCACGGGTATCATGAGGGCAGCGAGATTGCCGCCCTCGGCACCCTCGGCCCGCTTGCCACATACCTGCTGGAGAGAGAGAGAGAGAGACTCCCCATCAGAGACAGCGACGGGCTCGTAGCGGGGCCGAGCGGGGCCGAGCGGGGCCCAAGCGCGCGGCCCTCAGCCCCAGCGCGGGGCCCGGAGGCTGCGAGGTCCACGCGGCGAAAGTGCCGTTCTGTCTCTCTGTCGCACGCACGAGGCGGCCCGCAGGGGGGAGCGAGAGAGCGATAGTGACAAGCCACATTTTCGGACGCTCGACCGAAGTCCGCGCATTCGGCATTCAGAGGGAGAAATAATGAGGGGACGACGATCATTCATGTCGTTTGATCCTCTCTCTCTCTCTCTCTCTCTCTCCCTCTCTCTCTCTCTCTCTCTCTCTCTCTCTCTCTCCAACGCAGACCCGGGTCGCTTTGATATTAGCCCATGCACACACACACACACACACACATCCCTACACACACGCGCGCGCACTCTCTCTCTCTCTCTCTCTCTCTCTCTCTCTCTCAGACACACACACTCACTCACACACACACACACACACACACACACACACACACACACACACACAATGAAGAGCGTGTCCGACTGCCCCGTTTGCGTCCGCCAGATTTATGGTGGTGGTCGCTCGCCGTGCGATGGCCGTAACTGCCCCGTGCCGCGCCGCCAACTGCGCGCTTTTGGGCCGGGCCGCGGCGAGCCCGGGCGAGGGGCGCCGCGACACCCTACACTACACCCCGAGCCCGGGGTGGGGCGGGGCGCGGCGCGGCGGGGCGGGGCGGGGGGCAGGCTGATTGGTGCGGTCAGCGCGGCCTGAGTTATGCGACGATTATGACGCGTGTGAACAAAGGTCATTAGCAGGGAGGAGAAGGGACGCGTGCGCCATCGGCGTGGTGTCCGGACGAAAAAGGAGGAGGGGGGGCTGCAGATGAATTGGAGAGCCTTGAGGAGAAGCCCGCTCCCTCATCACGCTGCCTTTGTCATGCAAAGTCGCGTCCTCCTTAAAAAGAGGAGCGGCGCCTTCGCCTTCGCCCAGGGAAAGACGCTCGGGGAGACGCGGGCCCACTGTGTTGCGGCAGGGAAAGAGGGAAAACATCTGGCTGTCTGTGTGTCCCAGTGTCTCACGCCCTGTGCTTGTTTTGCGTCCACAGGTCCTGGGCTCCCACAACGAGTTCCACTTCGTGCACCCCTCTCTGGCCCCGGCACGCACCAAGCGCTCCGTGCCCCACACCAGGAAGCTCAAGGTCGACCCCTTGGTGAGTGACGTACTTTTGCCAACTTTTCCGCGTTTCGCCGGAGTCTGGCCGAGAGCCATAGCCGCCGAGAGACACTCTCAATGTCGATGGAATGTATTCCGCGGGTTGCGCACTGGCAGTGTCACATTTTGTGACTTGAAACCGGGGGCGGTCCAAGTACCCTCAATGCGGAGACTCGGCCAGCACTCCCTGGAGCGAGCCCTGGAGGCCCGTGCGCGCGCGGAGCAATGCCAGAGACTCCTTTGTGCAGTACACTGGCGGGAGGTTTTCCAGCACTTTCCTGTTTTGAAAACATCCCCGCTTGCAGGTGAAGCACGCGGCCCAGCAGCCGGGCTTCCTGCGCGTCAAGCGCGGCTACAAGCCCTTCAAGGTGGAGTCGCTGGTGGGGCCCCTCCGGCCCTCGCAGGACCCCACGGACCCCTACTTCAGCTTCCAGTGGTACCTCAAGAACACGGGCCAGAACGGCGGCAAGCCCAAGCTGGACCTGAACGTGGAGGCGGCATGGGCGCAGGGCATCACGGGCAAGAACGTGACGACCGCCATCATGGACGACGGCGTGGACTACATGCACCCCGACCTCAAGTTCAACTACGTGAGTACCGTGACCCTCATGCCGAGGCCCTCAAACGCGCTTCCCGAGAGTGACTTTGCGTCTCTGTCTGCAGAACGCGAGGGCGAGCTACGACTTCAGCAGCAACGACCCGTTCCCCTACCCACGCTACACGGACGATTGGTTTAACAGGTGAGGCTTCGATTCAACGGGACGGGGACTGACTGTCTGTAGAGCGAAGTGGTGTCCCGGCCCGTCGGGGCGTCGGGGCCCGTGCCGCAAGCAATCAGGCATGAACGCTTTGTCCGACCGTACGCGCCTACGTGGGTTTTCACCTTTATTCACGGGTGTGACGTCATGTCCGAGTAAAAATGTTTGTGTGTGACAAAGAATGGAACGGAATGAATTGAAACAAACACCATTCTGCCGTGGCGTCGCCTAGAGCTACCCAGCACAGGATGCTTCTTGGTGGACTGCCCGGTCCTCAGGAACAACAAATATTGTTGTGTCTTTTGTTTTGGTCACAACTGTGTTGTTCCGTTTGCATTGCCCGAAAAACAGGGTTTGTCGAGGCGGGCAGTGGGCGACAGAAATCCTCTTTGCGTCGCGCTCGCAGTAGTGCCACACACGTAGCGCTCTCCGAAATGCAAACACCACGAGCGGGCCGGCCTGTTTGCACTGCCACTGTAAATTGTGCCGCCCAATCAATCGGATAGTTCGGCACGGTCGGCACGTTCAGGGGGATACGCACTGTTGAATTCCGCGCGAAAAGTTTTTAGGAAAATAAAAACAGTACCTCACAGTCGGTGGCAGGCGAGAGCGTAGAGGCGTTGACACGCAACAACGAGGTTGGTAGTTCGAGTCCCGCAATTTCTTCGCTCTTTTCTGAAGGCTAAGAGTGCGGAGCGAATCAAACCTGGCTAGGGTCGTAGGGTCAATTTTTTTAAATTTTATTTTAAACCAAATTTTTAAGAGAGTGGCGTATACAACTCCGTTGTGGAGAGAAGGAGGTTGGACAAATCCCCCCCCCCATACCCCTCCACATCTCACTGCCCACACCACGGCCGAAGTCAAAGCCAGGCCTGTCAATTTTCCAGCGAGTGCAAAAGAGTCCCCTCGAGC
Organism: Thrips palmi; assembly: GCF_012932325.1. NCBI lineage: Eukaryota > Metazoa > Arthropoda > Insecta > Thysanoptera > Thripidae > Thrips > Thrips palmi. The sequence goes on along the minus strand of NW_023144632.1, from coordinate 5,720,071 downwards.
CTCTGGGCGGTAAAGCCCCCCGAAATTAGGGGGCTGAGTGGCGAGTAACTTGGTTCATTCAGCAATTATCAGGATCCGAGAGAGGGGGCTCTGTCTGGCCGGAGTGATTCCGAAAAGCGGTTAGTCGCTCTATCCCCCTCGCACCCTCACGGAGAGCCCCGTGAGTGCGACAGAGACGAAGCGACCTTCCTGAATCGCTCGGCTGGCGCGCCTTGAGGGGCAACCCCAGTTAGGGTTACTTATTCAGAACCCGGCTGCCTCGGGCCGCCTCGGGCTGCCCCGCGCTGCCTCGGCCGCTGTCGTGTCTCTTCACCCCTTCCTCCCAGTGCCCCGTGCAGTTGCCAAGGTCACCGGGTGAAGCCAGGGGAAACCCCCTCCTTTTCCCCTTTCATACGAAGAATTACCGGTTTAGAGTCGCGTCAGTCGCCGTGCGTTGACGCGTGTGTCAACTCCACTTTGCCCTGAGCCTTCTTCAAGAGGGATTAGGCAGAGCCGCGGAGTCCAAACGTCAAACGACGGGAGATTGGTCTTTTTTTAACCTGCGAGGCGCAGGGAGACATTTTGCGGGGAAACTACGGCTGACCGGTTTCTGCGGCACCCGAGCGGGGTTTTCGTCGCAGTCACCCATCTTCTGAATTGGCTAGCTGGAGCGCCCGGGGACCGAGGGGCCTGCAATCTGCTGACAGCACTCTCTGTTGTCCCGAAGCACCGAGAAACACTGCTGCTTCCAGTTCGGTTTCCGACTTCCCCCAAGAGCCATGCCGGGGCTGTGGCACAGTGCGTGGACCAGCCACGCCACTCCACGCCTCCCACTTTAATTTCCTCTCCCGTCCTGGAGATGCGACAGGACAGGTCGGCGCCCCGCCCCGCCCCGCCCCACACCCTCCTCTCTTCCGCGCTGACGCCGTGCTGTCTGGCAGTAAGTCCTGCGGAAGTGGCATGGCTGGCGCATGGTTATTCAGCCGCACACTGTGAGGCCCGCAGCGCTTCGCAGCGCTTCGCCCCGGAAGCGCGCACTCGCGGTACTCCGACGCCAACAGCAGCGACTCGATACTTGTTTGGCTTTCCTCAGTGTTGACTCGGTTGCGTAACTTCCGGGCCTTGCGTCACATTTCTTCAGTGGTTTCCAAGAACCCGCCCTGTCTCTCGACATTTGACGCCCAGCTTCGGCAAAAACAGGCGGTTTCAGACGGCCCGGGGCCAGGACAGGACCTGCTGGAGAGAGATGGCGTTGGCATCCGGTGCTGGTTGTGAGCGAGAGGCTCCGAGAGGTGGCACACCCCCAGCCCTCCCAGCGCACGTGACGCTAGGTGTCTTGTTAGTCGCAGCTCGGGATCATTTGGGTTGGACAGGGGTCTCAGACACGCGGCCCGCGGGCCGCTCAGGCGCTGCTCGGGCCGCAGTGCGGCCCGCAGCGGGCCGCAATGGGAAAGGTAGGCGAGAGACACAAGTCCAGGCCGGGCCGGCGACGGCGGCTGGCTCGTCTCCGTGCTGTCGAATGTGTCGAGCGGCCGGCAGTGAGGCTGTCTCTCTTGCACTCCCACGGTTATATGGGAGGGACGAGGACAGACAGTGTGCTCGCGCGGCCGACGTGAGCCGAGGCAGCAGAGCGCTGGCTCATCGCCGCCGGGCCGCCGGTTCGAGCCCGGTGTGTCGCCCGCTGGCATCTATCCTTGTCTTTCCCATAGGAGTCAGTGAGAGCAAGAGAGATGGACGATGTGCTCGCTTCGTTTGGACGAAGGCGAGCAAAGCCAGCGCCGGTCAGCGCCGATTTCACACCTCCCCGGCCTACTCGCCTGATCTCCCATCTCTCTCTTTTCTCCCGGTGCGGCCCGCGGTCTTCCGCCAGTTTGAGACCCCTGGGGTTGGAGCGTAGGATCGAGTGACTGTCCTGTTGTTTACCGGCGCGCCTTGACACGCCTTGCTACGTTACGGCGGCCGCACCGCCCCTCCCTCCTCCCTGGACCGTAGACAGCCTCCTTTCCTGCTGCGGACTGTGCTCGCGCAGTCAGGTTTACGTAAGGCGCCGGGTGACGTAAACGTAAGGCGGCACTGCCCGTCGTCAGTGCGCCCCGCCGGGCAGTGCTCTAGAACAACACAAGAAGTTCGCGCGAAAGGCCTCTTTGAACAGGGAAGCGAAGCAGTAACTTCCCGCGGTTCCCCCGGAATCACCGAACAATGTTTGAAACGACAAACAACTCGTCGACGCGCGGCTGCCAGACGTCGAAGCATGAGGCGGCGTTGTTCAGCTCCACGGCCCTGGAAACGCGTTGCCGATGGCTGGAGGGCGGCGGCGGTGGTTCGATGGCGCGCCATGGCGGCATGCTCCGAGCATGCTCGCTGGGCCCCACCAGTGGGCCCCACCGCGCGTCCGCACCGCCCGGCCCCTCCCCGCAGATCCCGGATCAAGACCCTGCCCCGACCCGCACGTGGCCCGCCTGGCCCGCAGATCCTCCAAGATCCCCCGCGGTGCCTAAGTAGGGTCACGGGCCGCTGGGCCTGCTGGGCCTGCTTGGGGCGGTGTCGATGAATCAGACGCCAACAAGGGAAAAAGGGGGAGGGGGCTGCCCAGCCCGGCCCAGCCGGCAGCTCTGGAAATTGTGTTGCAGCGAGCTGAGCGCCAGCCGGGCCATGATCTCATCAGCAAGCAGGCTGCTTCCGAGCGGCGGCCTGCCTCTCTCGCACCCATCGGGCACGCCCCGTGAGTAGGAGAGAGAGAGAGAGGCCCCTGGAATCGGCCCGAGAAGGCTGTCATGGGCAGCGCCTCGGCGACCCCTCCACTGCGCAGCGCAGCGCGGCGCGGCCACCTCGGCCAAAACAGCTTATTGCTCTCGTTCTCCCCGGCATTTTCATCACGCGAGTTAGGTCGAGAGCCGCTCAACTTTGGCGGCGAGGCCACTTGGACGCGGCGGGCCGTCTTCCGCCGTCTTCGCCTCACGGCTGCGCACTTCTTGGAGTGGCGCGCGATCACGCTGATGAAAAGCCGCGCGCCGAGTGGCAGCGCCACTGGCAGTGCTGCCCAGCCGCCGCCACGTGTCACTGGGCAAGGCCGGCCAGGCCCGTCAGTGTGCCCGTCGGTGTGCGAGCCTCCAGCGGCTTTGCCGGTGTAGGAGGCGAACTGTACCCGTCGGCGCAGAGTACCCCCGGGTACACAACGCCTAGGGCCATAGTACCCTGGGGTACATGACGACTAGGTTCAATGTACCCAGGGGTACAATTCGCCTAGGTGCCAGGTGAATTGTACCCCGGGCACAATGCGGCTAGGCGAAATGTACCCCGGGGTACATTTTGCCTAGGCTTATTGTATCCCCCGCCGGCCGGAGGAAGATGCACGTCGCCTAGGCGCAATGCATCCCCCCCGGATACAAAGAGCCTAGGCGAGGAGTATCCCCTCGGCCGGCCGGAGGGGGATACAATAAGCCTAGGCGCAATGCATCCCCCCCCGGATACAAAAATCGAAAAAAAAAGAAGAAAAAAAGGGGGGCCCTTCTCCCACCTCCGCACACAGGTCGGAGGGCCGCCTGCAACTTCGGTGGATCGGGGGAACCGGTGCTTTACAGGCGGCGACCCCAGGGGTTCTCGTCTGTATATGGGCCGGGCTTGAAGGGCGGGTTTGACAGTCTCTCTCTGCCTTGAGAGCCTTTGCTTTTCGGGGGGTGGTCTGTACCAAATGTACACCCGCTGTCCGGCGCTCTCTACCAAACATACAGCTTGTTTAAGGGCCAGCTTAAAAGGGACTTATCATCTCCCCCCGACGAATCAAGGAGGACCCCCCCGCGACCAATTACGGGTGGCTGGATTGACGGATCAAATACTCCGTCGCTCCAGTGCCGGGGCCCAAACCCCCCGAAGCGCAGTTGCTTTTTAGACACCCCAGCGGAGTGGCCAGGTGAATGTGACTCTGACCACTACGCTATCAAGCTTGTACGTCTGGCGTCGTGTTGGACGACGGGTTTGAGTTGCAGTGGAAGGAAGCCAGTCGAAAAATGTAGTGAAATGATGGGAGTCGATCCCAGGACCCTATTTGCCGGGACCGCACGACTTTTGCCGCTCGCCCACCACGGCCCATGACGATAGAGCGGCGTGAGGCGGGCTCTTGACGCGACAGAAATGGACCGACCCGGTCAAAATTTCACAAGAAGTTTGGGGAGTCAAACCCCGCCGACCTCAGCACGGAGAAGCGACGCCTCTACTCCCTAGACCACCAGGGCACACGCATTTTTGTTGGCTGAAGTCACGGTTTTCAGCCACACTGGGCGAGGCAGTAAAATTAAATGTTAATGTTTGTTAGGAATCGAACCCCCGACGTGTGGGACTGTTCTACACGGCTCCGCTCTGATGGCCTCAAACCGTTCCACAAAAAAAAGGAAATCAAAAAAAAAAATTTGAGATGCCGGTATTCGAACACCGCACTGTGCAAATGCGATCGAACGTCTGTAAATTTGCACAGTGCGGTGTTCGAATACCGGCATCTAAAATTTTTTTTTTCGATTTCCTTTCTTTTGTGGAACGGTTCGAGGCCATCAGAGCGGGGGCCGTGTAGAACAGTCCCACACGTGGGGGGTTCGATTCCTAAAAAACATTAACATTTAATTTTACTGCCTCGCCCAGTGTGGTTGAAAACCGTGACTTCAGCCAAAAAACTGCATGTGCCGTGGTGGTCTAGGGAGTAGAGGCGTCGCTTCTCCGTGCTGAGGTCGGCGGTTCGACTCCCCAAACTTCTTGTGAAATTTTGCCCGGGGTCGGTCCATTCTGTCGCGTCAAGAGCCCGCCTCACGCCGCTCTACTCGTCATGGGCCCTGGTGGGCGAGCGGCAAAAGTCGTGCGGTCCCGGCAGTAGGGTCCTGGGATCGACTCCCATCATTTCACTACATTTTTCGACTGGCTTCCTTCCACTGCAACTCAAACCCGTCGTCCAACACGACGCCAGACGTACAAGCTTGATAGCGTAGTGGTCAGAGTCACATTCACCTGGCCACTCCGCTGGGGTGTCTAAAAAGCAACTGCGCTTCGGCGGGTTGGCCTCGGCACTGGAGCGACGGAGTATTTGATCCGTCAATCCAGCCCCCGTAATTGGTCGCGGGTGGGTCCTCCTTGATTCGTCGGGAGGAGATGATAAGTCCTTTGAAGCTGGCCCTTTAAAAAAGCTGTATGTTTGGTAGAGAGCGCCGGACAGCGGGTGTACATTTGGTACAGACCACCCCGCGAAAAGCAAAGGCTCTCAAGGCAGAGAGAGACTGTCAAACCCGCCCTTCAAGCCCGGGCCCCTATACAGACGAGAACCCCCGGGGTCGCCGCCTGTAAAGCACCGGTTCCCCCGATCCACCGAAGTTGCAGGCGGCCCTCCGACCTGTGTGCGGAGGTGGGAGAAGGGCCCCCTTTTTTTTTTCTTTTTTTTTTCGATTTTTTTATCCGGGGGGGGTGCATTGCGCCTAGGCTTATTGTATCCCCCTCCGGGCCCGGGCCCAGGGGATACTCCTCGCCTAGGCTCTTTGTACCGGGGGGGGTGCATTGCGCCTAGGCGACGTGCATCTTCCTCCGGCCGGCGGGGGATACAATTAAGCCTAGGCAAAATGTACCCCGGGGTACATTTCGCCTAGCCGCATTGTGCCCGGGGTACAATTCGCCTGGCACCTAGGCGAATTGTACCCCTGGGTACATTTAACCTAGTCGTTATGTACCCCAGGGTACTTTGGCCCTAGGCGTTGTGTACCCGGGGGTACTCTGGGTCGGGGGGTACACTTACACGCCGACACCGGCACGGTCCACCGTGAAGACACCTGATATCGCATCCCTCGCCGACGCATATTCAGTCCCACTCGGCTCCTGCCTCTTTGTCGCGCGTCCTACGCGCGGTCCCCTCATTGTCTTTCGTCCCACACTCGGTTGTCTCTCTCTCTGTCCCACACTAAGTCCCCTCTCTGTCTTCTGTCCCACACTCGGCCCCCTCTTTGTCTCTCGTCCCACACTCGGTCCCCTCTGTGTGATATTCCAGGTGCGCAGAGCGACAGCCCTGCTCCGCCTGACGCCTTATCGCTTGGTGTGTTGCAGCCACGGCACGCGGTGCGCCGGCGAGGTGTCCGCCGCGCGCGACAACGACGTCTGCGGCGTGGGCGTGGCCTACGACTCCAAGGTGGCAGGTGAGCGTCTCTCTCTCTCTTGCAGACCACCGCCGCAGCGCGCCGCCGCACCATTTCCGGGCCGCCTTTTCGGCAAATCCACGCAATCAGCGATTCGGAATGAACGCGCGACCGCGGCCCGGCCGTGGTGGTCCCGCGAATGCGCGCGAATGCGCGCGAATGGCACCGCAGGCGGGTCGGGATTTTATGGTGGAGCGGTACGGCGGGGCGCCGCAAAAAAACGAGACGCGAAAAATAAAGAGCTCGCGCTCCTCTACAACGATGGAAAAAGATGAAAAAGCGGTTTTGAAAGTTCGTTTCTATCGATCCTCGCGAAAGTGCGTCACGCGGGGTACCCGCTGCTCCGCTCTTGCACACCCTTTCTCGCCGCCTGGATTGTGTGTGTGTGTGTGTGTGTGAGAGAGAGAGAGAGAGAGAGAGAGAGTGTGTGTGTGTGAGAGAGAGTGTGTGTGTGTGTGTTTTGTCGTGAGTGACTGAGTGCGAGTGCATGTGTGTGCGTGTGACCATATGGCGCCAACCACACACGTACGTCTCTTTTATGACAGGAGCCCCTGGTGGGTAGGCGCAGCCCTGCGCAGCCCTGCGCAGCCTTGCAGCCCTGCGAGACGCGAGGCGTGAGGGCCGAGTGGCAGCAGTGTGGGGTTTCGAAGGAAGGACTCCATCACGCCTTGCGGCATCAGCGGGCTGCCCTTTTCCCGCGTTCGGGTGGGCCGCCGGACGAACGAGTTACCCACACCGTGAAACCGCTCCACGAAAGACTCGCGGCACGACACTTGCTTCAAGCACGCAGGGCGCGAGCGCGCTCGTTAACGCGGGAGTAGCCAACTCAGTTTCTTGTTTGCGAACGCAACGCTAGGCGCCCGCCTGACGTGTCCGACCACCCTAGCTGCGCCCTACACAAAGTTACGTCACTTGTTATTTCACCGGCACCGCTTTTCTGTCCGGCGAGCAAGTATCGGCCAAAGACGCGTTTTCGGGCTTCGCTTTCGTCCCGCTCCGCCGCCTCCTCTTTGATGGCGGCCCCTTTGTGAGCGAACAGCGGCCGGGTATCAAGGGCCGAGCCGCTGCTCAAAGCCCCGTGTGTACACTCTAAATGTTCTACAGTGAAGATTCTCCATATTATGGTGAAAATGTTCCATATTATGGTGGTGCAGCTGACTTCGTAACATACCATTGAGAATTCACTGTACCTTATAGATATTTTGACGAATTTCGTTGGTATTATGGAGAAAATCTCCACCATAATATGTTGGTGCAGCCTTTCACCGTAAGACATTTACTGTGTACTCAAAGCGAGGCTGCTCTTTTGACAGCGTGCCTGCCAACACTTCCTCGTCCACAGCACGCGCGCGGTCCAAAGGAACCAATACCAACCTCGGGGAATAATGAGAAACGGCATTTTATGAAGGTAGAAGGTACACTGCTGAGACATGTTGATGCCACTTCAGAGCAGTGGCGTGCGCAGAAATTTAGAAAGGGGGGGGTCAGGCCATGCTTTTTGCCTACTTACAGGGGGAAAGTGACGCAATTTGCCTACCTTCCAGGCGGCTGTCTAGTGGCCAAAGGGGGGGGGGGTCATGACCCCCCTGACCCCCCCCCCCCCCCCCCCCCCCTGCGCACGCCACTGCTTCAGAGGGGAGGAACGCACCAAGTGGGAGCGAGACAGATGTCTGAATCCTCTCACTCGTCATTCACAGTGCGAGTGAGCAACCTTGGCAGCGGATGTGTGCTTCCTCAACAACTCTGTGTGCTGACCTTTGCCGCAGGCATCCGCATGCTGGACCAGCCCTACATGACGGACCTGATCGAGGCCAACTCCATGGGCCACGAGCCCAACCTCATCGACATCTACTCGGCTTCCTGGGGGCCCACGGACGACGGCAAGACGGTGGACGGGCCTCGCAACGCCACCATGCGGGCCATCGTGCGCGGCGTCAACGAGGTAGGCACCGCAGGGAACCGCCCAAAGCCAGCTAACATCTTTCCCTTCCCGAGAATCGATCACTCCGTTGACCAACTTTATGTCTGTGGCTGGCTGGTGATCCCGAAAAATCACAACGTTGAGAGGTTTTCGATATTTTGTGACCGCAGCTTTGCTAAGTGACCTCTGCCAAAGCAAATGCGGCAAAAACGTGTAGGGTTTAAAAATGCGCACCCACTTTCTGGGAAGGCTTTAGACGGCGAGTCGAAGTTTTCTCGTCCCTTTACCGGCTGGTAAGCTCCCCAACGTGGTTATTTTACATGACAATACCTTTCACGGCCGGCAACGGTATTTCTTTCTTTTTATCGGGGGGAGGGGTGAAGAGATTTTGACTCACGCAGTTTCCAGAGTGTGCTCGGATCAGTATATTTCGGTGTCTTCCGGGGGGGATGAGGAGGGACTGGAAGTTCGTCGAAGAAGGTCGAGACCCCTCCCCCTTCTCCGAACAGAACAGGAGAAAAGAAACAGACGCAACGGCGGCGGTGAGGCGAGGTAACGGCTTACTGGCAACTCCAGCTCATCCTTGTATGTGTAGGTGTTTGTGTGTGTGTGTCTGTGCGTGTGTTGTGTGCGTACAAGAAAGATAGAGAGAGAGAGAGAGAGAGAGAGAGAGAGAGAGAGAGAGAGAGAGAGAGAGAGAGAGAGAGAGAGAGAGAGAGTCTTTTTCACCTGGCTGCCCGGATGCACCCCGGAGGGACCCCCTGCTGAGGTCTCTACGCAGGAGGCTGGGAGGCTGGGCCCGGCGGGCAGGCTTGCCGCGGCGGCGGCTCCGGTCCCCACACCCCATCACCCCGCCTAACGGGAGCCAGGGGAGCCATGAGCCGTGCAGCCGCTCCGGTTCGAACTAACGACTAGTTCGTGCCCGGTCGCACGGGGGCTTCCGAGCAGCGCGAACCGAACCCGCATCCGCGACGCCGTATTGTCATAGAGAAAGGCGGGGGCTGGTCCCGCTGAATAGAATCATAGTCTGAAAGGGGCGCCGCCTCACAGTATCCTTTTTGTTGGCTCAGCCAGCCGCCATGGCGCCACGCCACGCCACGCCGGATCCAATCACGTTGCTAATTAGGAAAAATCGGAATTGGAATTCTCGGGCTTGACACTGGGAGAGGCTCCCCCCTCCCTCTTTCTCCCCTTTCAACATGTCCACGCCTCAGCCACAGCCGGGCTTGTTGGCAGGGTCCTCGTAACTTTTTTCATTTCGCTTCGATGGAATCCGTCGCGGACGCTGCAGGCGCGCCTTGCACGTCGTGGCTCGCGCTGCTTTCAAAAGCGCAGCCCTTCTCTGTCCGGTTGTTTTTTTTTTTTTTTCGTTTTGCTTCGGACGGAGCAGCCTTCGCTCGCTCGCAGCGCTGTCGCGCGACCGGCGCCCACACGCTGTTGCCCGGAGCTCACCGGTTGGGACGAAATCAAACATTCGGGCCGGGCGAGGGGAAGCGGAGGGGAAGCACAGTGTCTCATGGTCCGCGTCCTCGCCAAGGTCCATGCCGCGGGAAGTTTGGACAGCTGGGACTGGCGCGCCATGGCGGCGAGATTCGAAAGCCATGTCCCGCCGCCACTGCAAAAAGGCAAAAGGGCCTCGTCGAGACTGCCCGAGGCTCACTCGTCCCTTTTTGTCGCCCGGAACTAAACGACTGGGGGTAGACACGGAATCCAAGCGCCCATTTCAGAGAACGGAAACGGCCACTGCACTGGTTGCCACTTTTTTTTTTGTGGCAGCTGGAACCCCTGGGATGGTGGAGGGAGGGATTCATGCCTCGCCGCGTACACTCGGTGATGAGGTGGGGCTGTTGGCAGCGTGTCGTTCCATGCAGAGCCTCTGGTTCAAACACCGCGGCCCGAGCGTTTGGCCCGCCGCCTCCGCGCCGCCTCGCCGTGCCACGCCCTGCCACGCCCTGCCACGCCCTGCCACGCCCTGCCACGCCCTGCCACGCCCTGCCACGCCCTGCCACGCCCTGCCACGCCCTGCCACGCCCTGCCACGCCCTGCCACGCCCTGCCACGCCCTGCCACGCCCTGCCACGCCCTGCCACGCCCTGCCACGCCCTGCCACGCCCTGCCACGCCCTGCCACGCCCTGCCACGCCCTGCCACGCCCTCCATGGCAGTGCGGCAAGGGCTCTCTGAGTAATCAGGTTTGGCGGTCTAAGCCTATCCCCGGCCACGCTGCCCACGCGGTCTACGCAGCCGACGCGGCCGTGTCCGGCCGGACGACACACGCTACACCGCCCCTCCGAGTGCCTCGCCGCCTCGCTGCCTCGCGGGACTGCACCACTCTCGGCGCCACTGCGTGTTACAGTGTACTGTGTTGGGGCTGCTACAACGTGTGACTGGTGTTGCAGGGCCGCAACGGGCTGGGCAACATCTACGTGTGGGCGAGCGGCGACGGCGGCGAGGACGACGACTGCAACTGCGACGGCTACGCCGCGTCCATGTGGACGGTGTCCATCAACTCGGCCATCAACGACGGCCAGAACGCGCACTACGACGAGAGCTGCTCCTCCACCCTGGCCTCCACCTTCTCCAACGGCGCCAAGGACCCCAACACCGGCGTGGTGAGTCACTCTGTCTCTTTCGCACTCATGGAGCGTCGCGCGTCGGTGCGAGAGAAACAGAGCGACGATGCACCGTGCAACTGGGGCGCATCAAATCAGCGCCTTCTTGTTCGCTGCTGCTCTGTACCAATTTGGGTTCATTGGACAGCAGGCGGACCGGCCTGCCTTGGCGAGCTCGTCGCACTGACCTCTTTATCCCTTGTTCCGTGTGGTTGCCCGCCAGGCTTCCCGCCAACCAGCCAACCGGGGCAGACATCGGCCCCGATAGCGCCTTTTTAGGTCGCTGCAGGGCCACATCACAGCGGGGTATTTTGGGCCACTTTTTGTCAGCATGCGGTACCGCACCGATCGACACAGCCTGGCTGGGTGTAGGGCAACCTGGCCGCAAGCCTCTGCGGCGCATTAGCATCTGGAGAAGCCCTCGACGTCGAAGCGGACTGGGGGTCGTCGGCGCTAGTCTGTACGCGCCGCGTCGGGGTTGACGTCATCCTTTGTGTCTCGGAGTTCCGAGTTCCAAGTGGCTGCTGTTCCGGCTGGACGCGGCCTGGCGGCAAGCCTGGCGGCAATACCTGCTGCGGCTGCTGGGGCTGCCAAGTGCTTTCTCGCGGACAATACGCGTTAGGCCCTGAGCGGGCCCCGCCGGTCTGTCTCTCTCGCACTCACAAGGACGCCCCACAAGTGCCGCGGAGAGAGACAGAGAACCCCCGCGCGGCACCAGTCTGCTCTGGCCCTCCAAGCCGACTCCAAGCCCACCCCGGTCAGTCCTCGCCAGCCCCAGCCCCCGGCAGCCCCAGGCTGGCTGGCTGGCTGGCTGGCCGGCGGGTGGGCCTCCAGGGGCCTGCAAGGAGCGCCACCATCTGGCGCCCCAGACGCAGGGGGCCGGGCCGCACCGCCTTGGAGTGTCGGCTTGTATGACGTCACGCCACCACGGCATGGACGCCGCGGTCGCCATATGGGGACGGCTTTATGCAAATCGGCCAAACTTGGGCGACACGGCGGGCGGTGAAATTGCGGCGCTGAGGATCGAATGGGGGAGGGGAGGGCTCTCCTTTTGCCGAGTGCAGAATCACCCCGCTGGCCTGTTTGCACTCCACTTTATTTCGCAAACATTTCTCCTTCCACTGCGCGTAATGAAGAGCAATTGATGGCACCGCGGCACCGCCTTGGCGGGTGGGCGTCGCTGTGCGTCGTTCGGCATCGCTGGGCCTCGCAAGGAACAATGGGGCCTGCTGGGTCGCCCTGGGCTAGTTCTTGCGAAGAAACTTTGAGGTGAAAAACCGCTAGACTTAAATTTACAAAGTTTGCTGTATTAAGACTTGGCGGCAGGGCAGCCCCAGAGCATGCGAAGAAAAAGTAGCGAGAGCTTACTCAGTTACTGTACAGGGGAGATGATTTTTTTGTGGCGTTATTTTTTTTGTGTTGGTTGTTTGTCCTGCTGGCTGAAACTGGCCGGCTTCCATTTCCATTTCGATCAAGCTGACAGCAGACGGAAAACACAATCCCGCTCGCCGAAGCCGTATCGCCCACCAAAGGACTCGTAAGCCAGCCCTGTGTCATATTCCTCGTGTCGTTTCAGGCCACCACGGACTTGTACGGGAAGTGCACCACCACCCATTCCGGGACCTCGGCCGCCGCCCCGGAGGCCGCTGGAGTGTTCGCCCTGGCTCTGGAGGCCAAGTGAGTACTTGAAAGGACAACACCTTTCTGGCGGGGCAATTAACGCCCGGCACTGCGGGGCTCCGTGCCTCGGCCAGCGCGATGGCTGTTACGAGACGCCCTGTGACGTCGCAGTAAGGGCTTCCCGTGACAAAACACTGATAAATATAGGAGTCAGTGCCGGAAATCTCGATGCCAATTTGCCTGGAAATCGGTGGGACTTCATCCATGTCAGGGGAACTGGAAGCAAAGACAGTGCCTGGGGTGCCAAAGTTTTAGATTGGCCTAGCTCCAGCCACGTGAAAATGTTCGTCATGAGTGATGACTTTCTGCGCTCAAGTTGCAAAACTGGCGTTTTAAAAATAGTTTCTGCCTTTCTTGGAAAACAACTGATGAGAAATAGAGCCAGAGCGAAACATACGCTCTGGGCCCGGCGGCCTGGCCAGTACTCTCGCGTTTCAAAATGATGATACTGCCCCACTTCTCAGACGCCATGTAATGAGATTTCGGCGCCGAGGACGGACGGGCGCCGCGTGACCCAGACACCAGAGTCCCGCCGAAACGAAGTTGAAGTCAGATTACGTCCGAGATGGTCACGTTGTTGGTGTTTGTGCAGCCCCCAGCTCACGTGGCGCGACATCCAGCACCTGACCGTGCTCACCTCGAAGCGCAACTCCCTGTACGACGCCAAGAACCGCTTCCACTGGACCATGAACGGCGTGGGTCTCGAGTTCAACCATCTGTTCGGCTTCGGCGTGCTGGACGCAGGCGCCATCGTGGCGCTGGCCAAGCAGTGGCGCACCGTGCCTGCGCGCTACCACTGTGAGGGCGGCGCCGTCCACACTTCCTTGTGAGTACGAACGCCGTTCGCCTTCATACGGGAAATTTTCGTTTGATGTGATGTTTTTGGCAGTGCTGCTCCCGCACTCTTTTCGCTGTCGCTTCAGAGGCATTTTAGCCGCTTCCCGGGAGGGCGCGCCACCTGTTAGGAGCACCGGGTTATTAAGTGAAGCAGCTCCCGAGACGTTTTTCATGATACTACGTAGCGCGACATTTGCAATTCACAAATTTGGCGAGGCTCAACGAGACTAAGGCGGCGGGTGGAAGTTTGCCACTTTGCATTGCAGATACCGCGCCGGGGACCAATACTAAATGTTGTGACCTCGTTGAGTTTCCAATGCGAGGAGACCTGCTTGAGCCATTCAATTTTCGCTTTGGCCTCTCATGATTTCACTTTGCTCTTTTTCTGCCAAACCACGCCCTCTTCCTCTTTGAGACAGTATAGCGAGATGCTTCTAATTAAACAAACATCAGTTCCTTAAAGTAATTTGAATTGCAGATCCAACGGCGTACACTCGCAAGGTGAAATGCTGCGTGGTGTTCGACAGACAGCCTTGCCCAGCTTTATTTTCAGCTGACGTCAAACTAATGACCAACTTGTTTTGATGGACTGGACGCGGTTTGCAGGGAAATCCCGAGCGACCGTTCCGTGCTGATGAAGATCACCACCGACGCCTGTGCCGGCACCGACACCAAGGTGCGCTACCTGGAGCACGTGCAGGCCGTCATCTCCCTCAACTCGACCCGCCGCGGCGACGTGGAGCTCTTCCTCACCTCCCCCATGGGCACGCGGTCCATGATCCTCAGCAAGCGTGCCAACGACGACGACCACCGGGACGGCTTCACCAAGTGGCCCTTCATGACCACCCACACCTGGGGCGAGGACCCCCACGGCACTTGGTTGCTCGAGGTGAGCAGCACACTAACTATTGTCAAATTAATGCGGGTGTAAGTTATGTACAATTTTAATTCGTAAATAAGGGAAAATATTTCCTGCTGAAGGATTTCAACGGTTGCACCGAGTTTATATACTAATTTGTACATAAGCAAGAAGTCATATTTAGTTTACAAAGAGAATTAACATAACCATTTAGTGTGTATGGCGCCAAATCGCTTTGGACGTTTCATCGGGGCGCATTTGACGATCATGTGCATGAGTTACCTTCTTCGCGACTATTGAACAGCAGAAGCTAACGCTCGCACAGAATCATTCTTTAAGTCCTAAAATGACAGCGTGTTCGTGAGGAGATTGGAAAAGAATACGCTCAAGTTATTGTTCTGTTTTAGCTCAAACTGTCCGGAAAATCCATTTCTTGCAGCTCACAGCCACCTCTCTCTCTGACGATTCCGTTCTTCCTGAGTGAACTGATGTGACGTTCTGTGTTTGCAGGCAAGCTTCAACTCCCAGATGCCGCAGCACGGCTTCATCCGTGAGTGGACGCTGATGCTGCACGGCACCAGGGACCCGCCGTACGTGGGGCTGCCGGTCACCGACCCGCACTCCAAGCTCGCCATCGTCAAGAAAGCGCACGAGGAGCGCAAAGCATGAAGTGTTGCTTAGAAGGCTCACTGTCCAGACTCGAGGGCCGGCGTCAGCACCAAGTTGGGATTCGGAACGGCCGGGCCAGGCGAACAAGGCGCTTGTTTGATACCACACCCTTTCCAGCAAAATCTGGCCTGGCCGACTTCGGATGTAGTCATTTAGACCAGTAGGTTGTGTTGGCTGACCTGTACGGGGCATCTGGACAGTGAACAAGGAAAGAAGAAGCAACTTTATACTACTCATATGACAGCTAACAACGGACAGGCGGGGCAACTCTTGGCTTTGATTGAGCCCCTACCAAAACGACCAACAGTTGCCCCGCGTTTCCGTCACTCACATTCCCTTCCCGTGTTCCCTGCATAATTAGAGCAAGAATTGAAACGCTTCTCCCGGTCCGCTAGGTCGCACGCTGCGAACCTGCGCACGCCTAGACTAGTCTCTAAACTCTCTCCCTGTTCTTGATTTTAAGTCGGGCCGGACTCGAATTCTATTAGCGATCCGGAAAAGTCAATCTTTTATTTCTTTTTGTCTCGGAATGGAGTTGAGTCGCCGGCGCAGCGACGGTGTCGCATTTAACCTAGTTTAGTAATTGTATCAGTTGCCTCTACTGTCCTCTTAATTGCTTTCGCGATGTCAGAGAAAGATAATTGAAAGAGAGCCGGGCGAGAGTATAGATTAGAGATGCTTGTGAAGAGGAGTGCACTTTGCTTTTAGCCAGCCTGATTCGATGAAGCAAATTGCGCAAATTGCAGAGACCAATGTTAGACTTAGTAGCTGCACTTGTGACGCCGCTGGTGTCCACCAATTGATTCACCGGGTCAAGCTAGGCCGCTTTTTCACGAAAAAAGGTTGTTTTGCTTTGTCTTGCAAGGGCTGATTGTAATTCGACATATCAGAGGCGTACTCCTTACTAACGCACTGCTCTAAGACAAATAATCTCAAATTAGAGTACAATAATTAATGTTCGGAAATTTTACCACTGGTGAGAGAAGGCCGAAGAACGATGGACAACGCTATTTGATGCCAGCCAAGATTATCTGAATAACGATATTATTAATCAAGTCCCGTCGGGTCCACGGGATTGCTGTGGCTGTCCCTGTCTCTCCCTCTCTCTGCACCAACGGCTCAGTTTCTCCTTGCGCCGTTCCGTGGAACTAAATGAGGCATCCCGACGCCGGCCACCTAATTAGGTACAATCTGCCCACGATTGTATTTAATTACAAACTGCAATGAGACGTGACTGGCGTACATGCACGAATGCAGTTTCACGCAATGAAAAGGAGTGCATGACCCATTGGTGCCTTCATATTGTAAGCCAAGCTTTTTTCTTTCATGCTCACACTTTCCCTCTACTCTAATCAAAACGCACCCCTTCCCCTCGTTTTTGAAGCTTTTGCAAAGGCGAAGCCTTGGCTTCTATATGAAAGAAATGCACCCGAGCGCCGTCGCACTTGTGGTGCGCATGTCCACAAAAGTCGTTGCGTTTTGTACAATTCCAGAGCTACTGCTTATACAATTTGACAGGACGATTTGTTTGATCGTGAAAAATATTGGGGAAAGACGACTTTTGTTGTGACTCTTGCGGACCCTTTTGCGACAGCGTTGTCGAGAATATGAGCTAATGACTAGGATAATATAGGCTCGAGTCTCTGTTCTCCATACTATAATGATGTCAAACACTTTATATCAGATGGAAACGGAAATGTGATACATTTGAAATCTAGAGAGTTGGATCTTCGCTTTAAAACGTATTATTTTGTTTCGTTGTAGATTTGGATCAAACGTTTCGTGAGCTAACTAGATACTAGATAGTATATCTTGAAGAAGTGCTCGGGCACAACCACGTAACGTACCACGCACAAGTGGCTAAAAGGATGATCTGTACTGCAGCATTTTGTCCCCATTTTATTTTAGTTTTAAGATTGAAGTGCGACTGTCGGTACGATTCCCATTACTTTTGATCTCGATCTTGATGTTTATGCTTCGTTGCACTTGAACAGACTATCCAGTTCCTGTGAGGCTTTACTTTTGTATTAGTGAGTGGTGCATTTGCGAATGAGAAAAATTTTTACGAGAAATGGAACGATGTACCTTTTTTCGCCCAAACACTGATATGATGCAGAAATTGTGCTAATATCTGATGTTTGGTCTGTTACTGTTTTGTAGAGGATTCCTAATGCATAGCTATGTCAAAAATTCTGTTAATATTTTCCTGTAAATTTATTTTCCCCACGTGTAGTTTAAGGCGGGTGGCACAGTGACGGTTGTTAGGCGAGATTTGACGGGTACGTTCGTTGATCGAACAAAGCGCATATTTATTTTTTGGAACTGGTGATACTGAAGTAGTAACTTACTTTCTGGATTCCTTTTTACTGTAGCTGCGTATCGGGCCGACAGAATATATGTGGTGATTGTATTATTTTGTTCACAGAGAAAATGATCGTCTATTGTGGTCGAGTAATATAGATTGAACTAAAATATATTTTAAAATTGATTTAATAAAATTTGTCTTCAGAGAGGTAAAACAAACGGTTCTTTTTATTTCGACGCTTCATCTCCCGGGAAATCATGTGTGGTCGAGTCGTTAATCGCAATGCTCCTCTGAGCGCAAACGGCTGCTCCCGCTACATACCCAGATTCTGTGGGCGAACCCGGTCTACCGAGAAAACCACTACTCTCATATTAGGAACGACCCGTCTCGTGCTGGTGAATCACCGACATGGCGGGGCGGGCCCGAAAAAGGCAGACGATCATTTGTGGTCCAGCCATTAATCGCAATCGCAATCGCCTTACACACACACAGTCCCGTCAAGCTTACGTGTGTTGCGGGCGGGCCTATCCAGTGTCTTGCAGGCGCTCGCATCTGGAACTTGCTCACGCCGGTCGCGGGGCGTGCCGGCGGGTCGCGCAGCGCGCAGCACGGAGTGTCGCCGCCGAGGCGCGGGGTATCGCCGGCACACTGTAGCGGTGGCGGCCGGAACGCCGGAACTCGGAGCGTGGGGTATGTCGGCGCAGCTGTACCTCCCTGCCCTTTCTCTCAATGGCGTTGTGTCTCTTCAAAGAAAGGTCACACCACAAACATCGGGAAGGATCCCCACTTCCCCGCAACAGCGTAGCAGGACTGTCAGCAATCCAGAGCTTTGCATTCATTTATTCGCAGACAACTTGCGAGTGGATTCGAAGACAACTTGGGGGTGGATAGAAACGAATTGAATGATGAAGTCTCTCTCTCTCTCTCTCTCTCTCTCTCTCTCTCTCTCTCTCTCTCTCTCTCTCTCTCTCTCTCTCTCCCCCCTCTCTCTCTCTCTCCCTCCCTCTCTTTCCGTCGTGTTAAAAGTCAGGTCGAAGAACAAGTATTGATACATTCACTACTCACTGCATTAAAAGATAGGCGTTACCGTCCACTCTTTCTTCCCACCAGATACTAAAATATATTTCCTTCAGATTTGTTTCGCTTTAAATGTTGAATTTAACATTTAAATTCAATTTTAATTCATGAAGTCTCATGAAGGAAATCACATACTGTTTTTCCCGCGCCTAGCCGCTTCCGTCCCTTAAATAATGCTTACAGGCACAACGTAGCCTTATAGCTACCTTAGAATTGTTTCTTTCATGGCCTTTATTTTTTTTATTTTGACAGGACTTGGCAAAATGGCAGATAGTCCTTTTTTCACTGATTTTCAAACCTGTATTTTCTTTGTTTTCCTTTGTTTCGGCCTGGTGGTCATGTTGTTGTTGTTTTCGAGCAACCTTCCCTTTCGGTCGCACGTCCTGCAGGGACTGGCGCGCTGGCGCCACGGAGGCTGCAGACAGGCGCCAGCCCCTCCCCCTCCGGGCCTCCCCTCCCAGCGGCCCCGCCGCGCCCCTTCCTGCCGCCGCGGCGCGGCCCGCCAGTGGCGTTGGAACCCCGGTCTGGGAAGGCAGCTCGTCTAACCCGCGCCGCCCGCCGCACCCCCACGGCGCTCACGTGCTGCCGGCGCTGCCGAGCCGTTGCCGAGGCGTTGCCGAGGCGTTGAAGGCGCGACCACAGACCAGGTGAGTGACAACCAGTGGTGTGGCCGTTGCCGTGTGCCCCGAGGCAGCGTCTCCAGTTGACACTGCTTCCGTATCACAGAATACGAAACATCAAAACAAAACCCCCCGTGGTTGGGGTGTTTACTATGACTTTGAGGAGTTTCGTTTGTTTTGAGTGCCCTAATCTTGACAACAACAGCAGCAGCGAATTCAAGTGGGTGAAAATGGCGCCTGTCGGCCTGCGTGCTCAGCGTGCTCGGGCCAGGCGGTCAGGGGGCGGCCAGGGGGCGGCCGGCTCTATTGGCGCACGTTGAGCCCCGCGTCTCATTAAAAACGCCCCCTTGGGGCACCCTCGCGACTTCGTGCTGGTCGCCTGGCCGGCGCTGGTCGGTCCATTCTTTAGCCAGAAAAACTAGTCATGCACTGACATTCATTCTGCAAAACGCTTGCTATTTTTTTTTGAGAACTTTTTTGATAGTTTGCAATATTTGCAATTCAACACATCCTGGGCTGCAATGACCAAGTTATTTTCGCACTTTTTGTCAAATCACTCCTAACATTTTGAAACAAAGCAGGTTTTTTTGGTACTTCATGTAAAAACATTGCAATAATATTTATTTGAAAATGGAGGGGGGGGGGGTATTGCAACTGAAGGAGTAGGTTGTTTCTTTGTGCCAATCGGACGTGGCGCGGTGTGAACTTCAAATTTACAGTTTGTATGCACAGTAAAACAGTTTACTTGCTTGGACATTGAATAAAAGAAGGAAAGTTGGCGTTAATGATGAGATTTTTAAGGGAACACTGACTCTTTTCAAGTGTAATTTTCATGCAGAAACGAAACGTTGAAAGGGGGGGGGGTGGAAAAGTGGATCCTAGTTGACTTTTTTCCAGCGGCGCACCGCGGCTCACAATCCGGCCCGTCCAATTAGAAATGCGTGCAAAGTTTGTAATAATACGCCGCTGCTGAAACAAAATCCAGCGGGCGGCCAGCGCCAAGGCTAACGCGGCTGTCAGATCCGCCTCGGATTTGCATCACTCTTTTATATTTGTCGTTTGAGGGAAGAAGGGCGGCGGAGGGCTGCCGAGGCTGGCGGGGCTGGCGGCAGCCGGACCATCCCTCTCCAGATGGTCAATTTATTCCTCTCCTCTTTGTGCTCGCTGACTTGAATGACAGTCGGCTGGAAGCGCTGGAAGCTTGGCTGGAGGCTCCAGCGTGCCAGCCTCAAGGCGCCGCTGCCGCGCTGTCCTACGGCACCGCTCGACTTTCAATTTTAACTGCCCTACCTGTGAAGTGAAATGGGCGTAAAGCGTGGCGTGGCGAAAAGCGGCACGGTAAAAACGGTTCCTGGTTTACCCAGGAACTCCCTGGAAATCGCCTATGTCTCTACCATTGGCTTCCTGGAAAAACCAGGTACCGTTTTTACCGTGGGGGCAGGAGGGGGCTTGCGTCTCAAACGGCTCGGTCGCGGTGTGCGGTCGGCTGCTGGACCTTGTAGCCTATTTTCATTCGCAGCGAAAATTATTTCACCGTGTTTTCCTGGTGAATAAATAACCCCCGATCTGCCGTGCTCAGCGCCTGACCCCCCCCCCCCTCCCTTTTTCCCCACTCCTGAGTCCTCGCCAAGTCAGACTGAGCCCTCCGGACCGCTGTCAAGCCTGACTCGCCGCCAGGCACGTGGGACAGGCTCGGCGTGCTTCCTGCGTTCCTGGAAACCAGTGTGCCGTCGAGGGGGTGCTGCTCAAATCAGTCCAGTTCGCCGGCTTCCTGGGTTTAAAAAAAATAAATAATGCGGCACAGTGTCGTTCTGGCATTTCCTCTCCTCGCCTCGAATGTTGGGGCCACAACTTGATACAATTTGGTGGTGCAAAACAGAACAGCCCAGCCGCTCAGCCGCACCGGACGTGCAGGAGATTGCGAATTTCTAGCTGCTCAGCCCCACCGCGCCCCGCCGCGCCCCGCGCCGTCCATCCAGTAATTGGCGCCAATTGGGGAGGAAACGCAGACAGAGCAGTGCGCTGCCGCGGCTGCCGCGCGCCACCAGACGAATCCCGAACGAGGCGTTCGTCGCTCCGTCTCCGTCGCACTCATGGGCCGAGCCAGGCCGAGCCGTCACGGTGCGAGAGAGACGGTCTGGCTGCTCGGCATCTTTAATGAGGCTGCCCGATGCCCTCCCCGTCGCAATCAAAACCAAAAAGGAGGCGACCCTTTTGTCGTTCGGCCCGCCCCGGCCAGGTTGCCTCGCCGGCAAACCTGATGCTCACTGTCCAGTTCTGCGCCAGCACCTCCCCCCCCCCCCCCTGCCAGCCCCGCCAGCCCCACCAGCCGACCTGAGGAAAGGGGTGCTAACTAAAGGCGCCGAAGACGCCTGAAAGCGGACACTGCGCGCGAAGCCGTACGAAGAGGCGCGTTTCAAATGAGAACGGGCGGCCCGTTAAGGCGTTTAGTGCACTTTCCGGGCCTTCCGCGTCCTGTTGGCAGTGCAGGCGGTGGCGCCGCTCGAGCTGCAAACTCATCACCACCGCGCTCGTTGTTGTCCAGGCCACAAAAATGACCTCAGCGGCCGCAGCGCGCAAGTTTTCAGAAGTTGTCCGGGCACAAAGTTGGTTGCTCGTGGTGTGGCGCGCCCGCTCACAGCCTTACCTGGGCCCCCTTGTTACGAGAGGGGGCGCGGCGGGGCGCGGCGGGCGCGGCGCGGGCGGGTCCGGGCGGGGCGCGGCCCGGCGGGCCCGCGGGGGGGCGCGGCGGGGCGCGGCGGGGCTCGTTGCGGTGGGGTGGGCCTCTCCCTGCCTCTGTTGCAAACGCTCCACTTCTGGAGCGGGACATGATAAGAGGGCATACTCTTTGTTGGTGGCACCGGAGGATCGGAGACTTCGCAGCAGGCCGGCCGGGCAGAGCTACGCTTCGCCACGCCTCGCCAAGCCTCGCCTCGCCTCGCCTCACCGCCAAGTTTCCTCCTAAGTGCCTCGCCGCATGCACTTTGTCCGTAATCTCTTGCACAGGCGGCTCGGCGGTCGTGGCGTGGCGTGGCGAGGCGTTGGGCCTCCAGGCCGTGGATCTTGCCGCGCGACGCGTCTCAAGGTCGCGGAGGCGCCGAGGCCGTCCCGTCGGCACCATCCCCGCGCCGCACGCGCTGCAGCGGGCTGTCGAGTGTGTGCACCGCGAACGACCGTCTGTCTCCTCAAGGCTTTAGCTCTGCGGACGTGTCGCGGCGACAAAGACAATTTTCACAGTGGCGCATTGCCGACCAACCAGCGCGTGCCAGGCGTGCCTGGCGCGACCGATCCACCGCCTTGTTAGCGCGGCCGGCCGGCCGGCCGGGCCCAGGGCGGCCCAGGCTGCACAGTGCACTGAGATAGGCTTCATTTGGCGCCAAAGCACGGCCTTCTGCGTGCTGACTACGCTGTGAGGGGAGCGGTGGGACCCGGGGGTTGGGTTCGCGCTCTCAATCCAGTGTGCTGACGGGACGAGCGGGCTGCGTTGCAACATCCGGTCACCGATCGGGAAGCAAAAAGTTTAAAACACCTAAATGGAAATGAAATTGAAAGAAATCTAAGTTTAAATGGACTGGCATTAAAACATGCGCGGTGTTTTCTTGCCCAGTCCACTTTGAAGCTAGTGGGTTTTCTCCGCCACCGAAATATGATGTGAATAAGACAGCGGTTCTCAACCTTGGGATGGGGTCGCGAAAAAATTTCGAAGGGTCGCGGCGAGGTGGTTGGGGTCGCTTGGGGTCGCGGCTGTTTCCCGGCTGGCAGAATTGTTCAAAAATGCCTTTGAAAACTCGTGTTTTAGGCCGACTTTAAGCAGAAACTGCGTCTGATCCGAGGCGGTATTTCGTCCTCCCTCAGCGGGCATTTGGTCTTTGGACCTTCCTTTAGCATGCCTTTGTTACGGAGTGCGATTATCGGCCTTAGTTTGGGAGCAGTATTGTCTCAAAGTTGATGAAAACAGTATAAAATGCCTTTGAATGTCATTTTGACCCACTTTGAGACAATACTACTCCCAAACTAAGGCCGATAATCGCACTCCGTAACAAAGGCATGTTAAAGGGAGGTCCATAAGACCAAATGCCGTTGATAGAGGATAAATCCCCTCGGAGCAGTATTGTTCAAAGTTGATGAAAACAGTTTTTAAAAGACTTTGTGGCCGTTTTGATCAACTTTGTGGCAATACTGCTCCCAAACTAAGGCCGATAATCGCACTCCGTAACAAAGGCATGCTAAAGGAAGGTCCAAAGAACAAATGCCCGTTGAGGGAGGACGAAATACCGCCTCGGATCAGACGCAATGGCTGCTTAAAGTCGGCCCAAAACACGATTTTTCAAAGACATTTGTGGCCGTTTTGATCAACTTTGCGGCAATACTGCTCCCAAACTAAGGTGGATTATCGCACTCCGTAACAAAGGCATGCTAAAGGAGGGTCCAAAGCGCAAATGCCCTTGGGGGGCGAAATACCGCTGGGTCAAATGGCTGAAAAGGGGAAAACCGTTTTAAAGATTGGGCCGTTTTGAAACTTTCCCAATTTTACAGCCCCAAACTAAGGTGGTGCCCCCCATCCGTACAGAGGCGCTGGTGTGCGGTGGGGTCCCCCGCCTGGGGGTCCACGGCCTTTTTGGTCCAATTTGGGTACGAACCGAAAAAAGGTCGGCCGCCCCGCTGACAAAGGATAGAACTTGAAGTTAGGCAGCCAATCGGCGGTGGCCTGTCCGCGGTTCGGGGCCCTGGTGCGCGGTGCGGCGGCCGCCAGCCTGCGCCCCCACTCCCAGGTCCAGGCCACCCCCGCCAAGGCCAGGGCCCCGTGGGGGTAGCGCAACCCAATTGGGCGTCCTCCATGGCGGCCCCCAAACGGCCCGGGGGCCCCACACATGGCATCTCCCCGGGCCGGGTGTCCACCCCCGAGCCCATTCCCCGTGGTATCGCACCTCCTTGACGGCTTTCCCTCCATGGAGGGCCCCCAAAATGGACGTCATTCCCCCTGGCACGTGGTCCACGCCATGACGTCATTCCCTCCATGGCAGTGGCCTCCATGACGTTATTCCCTCCATGGCAGTGGCCGCTATGACGTCAATCCCTCCATGGCAGCAGCCCCGAGGCGGCCTGCCGAGGGACCTTCGACCTAAAACCCTAAAAACGACTCATTTGCGGCTCCATTGAAAACGCCTCGATAGCATGATTGGCGATTGCGGTGTTTGCATTCTGTCGGCAGTTGAGGCACCCTCACCTCAACGGCAGTAGGAGCACCCTGTCCTGCCTCGCTTCGTCCCCCGGAGTCGAGTTTACAGATCACTTGGTTTTTATCTCAACATTTCGCCAAATGGAAAGGCTTTTCTTTCTTCTTATCATGTGGCGTATGCATTAGTGATTTCGCACTGAGGGTTGCTGTCCGTTCGGAACGAACGACTGTGTTTGGGTGCCACAGCGACGCCCCCAGTGGCTGCGCCCGCTGGCACTCCCGCACGGCGACATGTCGCGACAGTGGCACGGCCCGACCCGCAACCGCCGATTCACCCATTTCCTTTCCTTTCCCGCAAGAGGCCATCCGGAGCCGCACGCTACTGACGGAAGAATTGAGTTGGCGATAGCTGGGGGTGCCGGCGGCGCCGGGGCATCGGGGCTGGGGCTGGGGAAGGCCGGCGGAGGGGAAGGGAGGGGGCAGGGGCGCCACTTCGTCAAAGGGCCGTGACCTTTCCTTCCCTTTCCCCGCGGTGCCGTGCCGGGCCGCAGGCCGGTGCTGCCAAGCTCAGGTTGCTTCACTGCAGGAGGGGGCCGTGTCGAACGTGAAGACATCGGTATTCGCTGGTGGTACGGAGGATTACCGTGTATTACGGCCTTAAATGGAAGGAATTTGGCTGTCCACTTTGCAAAAGGTATGACTGTTCTCGCGTTACCGGTTTGTGTACAGGTGATTCCGAGTCCAGGCTACCCTCTCGCTGCACGTGTGGGAATGGGAATCAGGGCACCGGCTGGCATCCACTCCCCTTCGCCGCGGCCCTACACCGTCTCTGCGTCTGACCCACCCCGCCCCACCCCGCCCCACCCCGCCCCACCCCGCCCCACCCCGCCACGCCACGTGCCGCGAGGCGGCACCCCTCCGATGGCCCCGCGTCCAAATCTCTGCCTTTCCGATCGGCCGGGGAGGAGGTGGGGCGCAGGAGGCGGGGCAGGGAGGGTGGGGCGGCGGCAACAAAGTATAAAGTCACCCACGGAACGAAAGAAGTCCGCAGAGCGCCGACGCGCGGGACCGAAGTTCGGCGTGCAGTGCGATAACGTCCGATGTATGCTAAATGCAAGAGTGAAACCATCCTTCAAAAAAGTAAAAATATTTTTAAAATAGTCAAATCACTGACAACTTTTTACATAAAAGCGTCGCTCTCAGAGTAGTTTGTTGTGCGTGCCATGTGTGTGTTGTTTCTGCCGGGTCGGTCTTAAAGTCAAATTCGTCCCGGCTGGTGCCCGCTGCATGTGCACTACTACCAGTCTGGAATGTGAATGTGTGTCATTCGTTTCAACGCGTAAACAGCAATGTTTATCAGAGCGTGTCACCAACCAGCAACAATTTTGTCGCATTCGTTTGAAAGAGACAGTCGTGTAATATGGCCTCCGACATCAGAACCTGTCACGTTCATATTCCAATGTGACACCACTCCATGTCTCTCATTGAAACGAGCGCCACAGCCCTGTGACTGTGGGGCAAGTGACGCGGTGCACAGTGGGCCAGAAGACCGGTGGAGGCGGCCAGAACTCGAGACGCGTTTTGAGCTCCAGAGTCGCTAAGCAGGACTCGAACCGAACGTGTGACCCCACCAATGGATTCCTCGTTCGGAGAGCAATCCATTGGTGGGGTCACACGTTCGGTTCGAGTCCTAGTTTAACGACTCTGGAGCTCAAAACGCGTCTCGAGTTCTGGCCGCCTCCACCGGTCTTATGGCCCACTGTGCGGTGTCACGCTCAAACACACGTGGCGCGTTTCAAGTCCGACGGAATGAGATGTCACAACATTCATTAGACCGCCAGTGTGCCCGCCCGTCCATCCCGCAGCAGCAGCAACCCCATCGGGGCAGACGAGCCGATCGAAACAAAGCGCTGCGGGAGATGAAAGCCTCGTGAGTTCGGTCCGCGTATGTACGTTGTTCGCTGACGGCCCATCACCGGCATCGGCATCGCTGTTTATTTATTCCCAAGGTCACGGCCACGTGGACTCTCCACGTGCATCCCTTGCTGCCCTTGGCCTTGGCCTGCCTGCCCAGCGTGCGCGCGTGTGTGCGCGCCCGTGCGAGCATAAGCTCCCTTTCAAAAGGGAATCGAAAAAAAAAATATCATTCAACGAACGTTAATGAAAGCAGATGATACTCGTTTGGTTTTCTTCTAGGTAGTATTTCGGGATTATTCATAATTGTGTATGAAATGAAATAGATAGCCCAATAAAATACATAGACCTAAGCGAGCTGGACAGTGTTGGTGCGAGCTGAGCTGTGGTTTGCACCGCCGCGCCGTGCCTCGAGCGCGCTGAGCCGTGCCGAGCCGTGAGGCATTGTTGCTGTTCCGTGCGCTGTACCCAGGGAGGGACTGTGCGAGAGGGGGGAGGGCATTGTTGGCCGGTGCCGCTCGCGCTGTACCCGGAGGAGGAGTTGTCGATGCGTCGCGCAGGCTGTGCCTCACTCATTCACCAGCCCGCCCGGGCAGCCAGCCCCCATTATTGTTAGGATACAGCCTTGGTTTCTGGACTCTGGAGTAAAAGCTAGCTGACACCTTTAAGTGTTTTATATTGTTCTAGGTACGTTTTAAAGTACTAAAGGTATCATCTGCTAAAAAAGCGAAATCGGGATAAAAAATGTGCGTGGTCACCGCATTGAGTGCCCCTGCTTTGTGTTCACGGGGCCGAATGAACAAAAGCCAGGCTGGGTCAGCCCGGTGTGGGTTGGCCTGGTTGTGGTCAAATGCGCGTTTCCCTCCTCTCTTGCGTGGCACATGGAATTCGTTCGAATCCGGAGAACAGTGTCGTGTCAGCGAAGCGTGCATGCACTGCCCAGGCCTTTGGACAGCCCTTTGATCAGTCCTTTGATCGAACGGCTTCGGTGCGCTCGGTGCGGTGCATGCGAGCGCGGCATTGTCATGGTGCTGCGTTACGGTCGGGGGCGGGGCGGGGCGGGGTGGGGGTGGGGAGGGGCGGGGCGGGGCGGGGCGGGGCGGTGCCGGGCGCTGACGGAGTGCCAAGTCCCCGGCCACTAGGCCGTTGCCGTTCTGTTTCAATTGTCATTTCCGAGAGTAATGGATAACGGCGTGGTAATAACCGGCAGGGACAGATGCCTCAAAAAACCGCAAAAAAAAAGTTTCATAACATTAGCGTCCCATTTTAGACTCGACCTTCCTGTGCTGCAATCACTCTCATTTTAGGAACGTGACATCACGTTGAAACGAATATGACAAAATGTCACGTTCGTTTGAGCATTGTGTCACATTCGTTTCAACGTGAATAAGCTGAATTAATAGCCGATTAACGTCCAAACGAATGTGACACAATGTTCAAACGAACGTGACATTTCTCACATTCATTTGAACGTGATGTCACGTTCCTGGGATGAGAGTGATCGGTCTGCCTCTCTCGCCCTTCGGGTAGCTCGCAAAGGGTGTGCGAATAGACGGAGTCAAAGTGACACACCAGGCGAGCAGCCCACCTACCGCATCGACTCGCTACGCCGAGGGCTACGCCTGCACTGAAAAAAAAAACCGTACTTTTGTAAGGAAATGGTACAGAAAAATATAGTACGGAGGTACGGAGAAAAGTACGGAACGTTCCGTACTTGCTCCATATGAACCCATGTAAATGGGTACGGAAAAAAAGTACGGAACGTTCCGTCGTAAAAAAAGGCAAAAATTACCCTTAGGCATAATCCTACTTTTCGCCCTTGCAAGGGCATAAACGTTTAATGCCTTGGAGGGCGTAAATTGGATAGGATCTCAAGAAAATTGTTTAAAGCCCCAAAGGCTGACGATTTCGCCCTTTGGGACGTTGCCCTCAAAGGATAATTTTTGACTTGTTTCCCAGTGCTGGAAGCGGACGGTCCGCAAATTATGCCAGACATTTTCCGTACTTTTTCCGACTTTTTTCCCAGTGTGCCGAGGTGCTAGTTCGGGTTTGCGGTCGCTGCAGCGAGTCCATGGTACGCGCCACCGCCACTGTGGCCACCGCGGGGGGCGCGGGTGTATCAGGCGTGCTAAGGAAAAAGGGCCCGGCCGCGGCGTGAGCCTCCAGCCGTGCGCCTCCCCGGCCACGCCTGTGAAAAAAATGTCCTTCATACAGTAACTGTGGATGTCCCGGAGGACCCGTGCCCGCCCATCCGGCCACCGCCCCCCCCCCCCAGCGGCTCCCTTCGGCCGGCGCGCCTGAGTGCTCGTCTTTTCCGCGCGGAATCCCCCCCCCCCCCCCCCCTTTCCTCGAAGCTAAATCCGCGGCCGGCCGTCGCTCTTTTATCGGGGCCCGTCGGGTCGCGGACCGCCGCTTCCTGGGACGCAGAGCCGGCGAAATTCCAATCCGACTGCGAGGAAAAATTGGGGCTCCTTTCACCCCGAGAGCCCCGCATAGAAAGACCCGCTCCACTGTTCTCCGCGCCTTTATGTGATTCCTCATTGTCGCCTTTAATCTAACTGAACCACTCAGGTGGGCCCAACCCGACGGGCCCGACGGGCCGAACCCACGCGTCCGCTGCTGAGATGGCACAAGATGTTAAGACGAGGTGACAATTTGAAATCGAAATGGCGCCGATGACAAGAGGGTGTCCCTCTGACTCGTCAAAGAGAATGCACGGTCGCCAGCAATTGGATGGTGCGAACAGATGGCTGACCGCTTTCCCTCGTGGCCCGGCCGGTCAGTCGGCCGAAGAATGAGCAATCATTGCGATGTAAATGACTGTTTGACCGCGCGCAACGCTTTTTCCAACGGGGAAAATCAGCGGGGCCCCGACTCCCCAAAAATGGGCGGGCCGGGGCCCCGGGCGGCCCTGACCGACTTGGGCCAAGGCACTGCCAAGGGGGGCCCGGAGCCGGTTGGGGAATTATTGCGAGCCTCTGATGACGGGCCTTGGGGACGATGCCCGTCCTCGTCCGCCCACCCCGGGGGAAATCGGGGGGGGCGGGGGCCCAAGGGGCAGGGCCGGGGGCCGGGGGGGGCCCCCCGGGGGGGGCCCCAAGGGGCCTGGGGGGCCCGGGACCCCCCGGCGGCTGCAGCGACAAGATGGCGCCCCCTGCTGGCTGGCTGGCTGGCTGGGCCTCGCTTGTAATTGGGCCTTCTTTGTTCTGGCTCGTCCGGGCCGAGGCGAGTGCAGCGGCCCGGAAGCAGCAACCGATGCAGCGCCGGCAGCACCCCAATTCGGGACTCGGCGCGTAACACAAAGGCACGACCGTTTGGAGGCCCGGGCCGCAGGCCGGGCAGCGCGCTGCAGCGGGGGGCAGCGAGGGGAGGGCCTGCCACGGGCCGCCCTTCGCACTCGCACGCCTCAACACCCGTGGGCCACTGATCTCCTTCTCCTCCAGTGCGCACCACACCTTTGAGGCTGCGCGGATTCTGGCCTCGCTACTGTCGCTCGCGCTCGAATTCCACTGGCGTGTCGTTTTTCCCGGTTTTTCCTTCTGTGTTGGGCGGGAGATGGCATACCCACCACTGCGCAGCGAAGCTAGGCAAAGTCGGGCATGCTCTTGACCTTGACGGCGTGCTGGTTTTCGCCTAACGCCCGAGATGTCACTTTTCGCTGGACTACGCGCAACCGGCTCGAGCACGCTCCTTAGTTTCTTCCGCGGATGTGTGTGAGGCCGAGGCCTCCCGAGGCCACCGAGCCATCCTGGCCCACCAGGCCCACGAGGCCCACCAGGCCCACCAAGCCGCAGACTGCAAGTCGCCCGATTTGTCCCGCCTCTGCCTCCGGGTCCCAGCGCCCCAGCGGCCTACCGCCCACCGCCCTTGGCGCTGCAAAGCCGGGCTTGGGCTTCTCACCCAAACACTTTACGAGCCATTCCGGGGCGGTTTTATGATTTCGGAAGCACGCGGCCCGGCTGCTGCGCTGCGGCTGGCTCTGCGGTGCCGCTGCGGCCCTGCCTGGCGGCCTGGCATGCCGTCCGTGTCTTGGCCGGCAGGGCCGCGGGCAGGGCGGCAGACTGGCTGTCTGGCTCTCCGCAGCAGCGCGCCGCCCAGCGCCCAGAGCGCCGCCCCCCTGCGGGGCCATTCCCGAAGATCGTATCGTCGCTCTGTCTCTCTCACACGCGTGCGGGACGCCCCAAGGGTGCGACAGAGACAGAGCGACCGAACGGCCCTCCGGAATCGGAAGGCCGTCCCGCGCCATTGCGGCACTGCCGGGCCGTGCCGGGCACTGCGGACGGTGTGCGCGTCGGCCCATCGCAACCGTGGACCCCCTTCAGCCTCCCGCTCCTCTTTCGCGCGGCCCGACGGCTCGACGCGCAGTGCTTACTTGTCTAACGAACTGCAGTGGCCCCATATTTGCTCATTTGCAAGCGGAGGCCGCGCACTAGACGCGAGTGCATCTGAGCGTGAAATGGCCGCACAGAGGTGCGTGCACATCGGACGCGAAACTTGGGAACCGAGGAGAAACAAGAGAGTAAGTATGCGCGTGCCATCTCATCCCGTCCTCCCCCACCGCCGTTTTTCACTGCTCAATCCTGCTTCCCCTTCCGTTAGGAATAAGACAGAAAGTTCGAAAAAGTACGTTCCGATGCTCCTTCGGGAGTTTTCGGAGACCTCATGTTTCAAAAAGATTTTTTCGCACTATGCCTGCCGGAAGCTAACGATTTGTAAAAGCGTAGGAGGTTTCCGAAGATCGGGAATTTCTAAGTGTTTTTACAGTGGTGCCGTAGTTTTGCAAACGGTAGTAAAACTATTTCCCTGCAATTGCGACCGGCCCCGCTTGTTCGAACAGTTGCGAAACTAAAGAGCCTTTCAGGGCCGAACTCGTTTTGCGGACGTCGCTAGTGCGGCGCGCTGCTGCCGGGCGCTGCCGGCCCTGCCTGGCTGATCTGTATGCGCGGCGCGGCGTGGCTCCTCGCGCGGCCGAGTGCCTTTTAACGCTCAACGGACCGCCCTCTGCCCTCGGCCCTCTGCCCTCGGCCCTCTGCCCTCGGCCCTCTGCCCTCGGCCCTCTGCCCTCTGCCCTCTGCCCTCTGCCCTCTGCCCTCTGCCCTCGGCCCTCTGCCCTCGGCCCTCTGCCCTCGGCCCTCTGCCCTCTGCCCTCGGCCCTCTGCCCTCGGCCTCGGCCCTCTGCCCTCGGCCCTCTGCCCTCGGCCCTCTGCCCTCGGCCCTCTGTCGGTTTCCCGGCCTCTGCCAACGGCCCTCTGCCCGGCCCTCTGCCTCGGCCCTCTGCCACTGCCTCGGCCCTCGGCAGTCTGCCCTCGCCCTCTGCCCTCTGCCCTCTCCCTCGGCCCTCTGCCCTCGGCCCTCTGCCCTCGGCCCTCTCCTCGGCCCTTGTTCCCTGGCCCAACGCCCCCGGCCCTCGCACTCGGTCAGCCTCGGCCCTCTGCACCTCGCCTCTGCCCTCTGCCCTCCCCTCTGTCGGCCCTCTGCCTCGGCCCTTGCCCTCCTCGGCCCGCTGACGGTTGGATGAGGCCGTGCAGGAGCGGCGCAGCGTACGCCGAGGCGTACGCCCTCTTGCTCTCGCTCCACGCCGCGCTGGTCCGAAGCGCCGCCGGCCGAGGAGGCCAGGCGCGCCCAGGCCTCCAGGCTAGAGCCGTACCCCCTGCCCTGCCCTTTCGCGGCGCGCTGTCCGACGAGTTTGTCAAACTTTATTCACCAAACTCGTTTCCAAACTGCGAGGCGATACGCACATGGAGAGCAGCGTGACCACACTGTCGTTATACTTTTGCGCGGATTTGCGCCATATACCCGCTCCACTCAGTATCATTGCACGAATTTTTAGCAGATGATACCTTCACACTTGGAACATACTTAAAACTACTATACACAAATGAAGGTGTCAGCATGCTTTTACTCTCAAGTCCAGAAACCAAGCGCATATCCTAACAATATATAGGGGCTGGCGGCCGGGCGGGCTGGTGTGTCGGCTGGCGGTGAGGCGCAGCCTGCGCGGACAATGGCACCCTACCCCCTCCTCGCGTGCGACGGCCCGCGCGCAACATTGACAATCCCTCTCCGCCTGCCACGTCTCAAAGGGTGACTCGGGCAGACCTCGGCTCTGCTCAGCTCGTGCCGACTTCGGCGCCAGCTCGGCCTCGTTCAGACGTTCGTCGAATGAGATTTTAAGTACTATCTTTGGAATGAGCCCATACCACCCCGCAGAAGAAAACCAAACGAGTATCATCTGCTTTCATTAACGTTCGTTGAATGAGATTTTGATATTGTTTTCGAAAATCGTTACGTTTTCTACCTTTTTGATTTCTTTTGTTACTTTGGACAGCTTGAAGGGATTCTATATGTGAGCGAAAAATGATTCTTGCGGTGAGCTATTCCCCACCAAACGTACCATCCATGCCTATTTTTTACCTTCAGGGCAACCCTCTGCAGAGGGAAAGAGTAAGTATGAAATCTCAGGTTAACAGTAGCAATTAAGCCATAACAGGAGAGTTGACTTAGAGCCATTAAAATGAAAAAGCACATTCCCCTGATGGTAAACAATTTCGGTTCAAACAACTCCAGTCGAAGAAACATTTGGTGCTCCTTGGGGTGACCTTGCCGTGGCGCGAAAGCTCTCCCTGTGCCACCAGCGGGCTCTTTGCTCCGCGTGAGCCCCGTGAACTCGACGCGCAGCGGCAACGGCGGCAGGCTCAGCCGAGGGCTTGCGCGAAGCTTGCCAAAGGCCCCGAAGAGCTCCGGTTTGATGCGACGCCGCCGACGCACAGTGGGCCAGAAGACCGGTGAGGGTGGCCAAAACTCTAGACGCGTTTTGAGCTCCAGAGTCGCTAAACAGGACTCGAACCGAGCGTGTGACCCCATCAATGGATTCCTCGTTCGGAGAGCAATCCATTGGTGGGGTCACACGTTCGATTCGAGTCCCATTTAGCGACTCTTGAGCTCAAAACGCGTCTAGAGTTTTGGCCGCCTCCACCGGCCTTCTGGCCCACTGTGCGACGCCACAGCCAGGGCCAGGGCCATGGCCACGGCCAGGGGTCTGAGGGGCGATTTTCTTCTTGTCCTGGGGTGGCCGCTGCTTGCTGCTGCGGGACTGGAGGGGATCTCGTCTGCTGTTCACCTCCGCGGGCTGTTTGCTTTGCTGGGCAGGGATTTTTGCACGGGCGGGGGCTTTGCAGCGGTCTCTGATTCCCCCACTCCCCGGCCGCACGTGCTGCGGTTCGCCTCGGAAAAGGGAAAGGGGGAGGGGGGGGCACAATTCTCAAACCGCTTGGCTGGTTCTCTCCGCCGGTGGACGGCTGGACCTGCACGGCTGGCTGGGCCGACGAGCCGACACAGCGACACAGATCTTGTTGTCGGCACAGTGCCTGTCGAAGATTCCTCATATTCGTAGCACCGTCAATCGTCTAATTGAGAATCAGCCCGAGCCGGACCGACGCTTGATTTACGTGCAAACTATTGGGACATGGGATTCAGACGAATGTGTCACATTCCGGCTTTGAAGGATGTGACGTGACATTCACAGGACATCAGTGAACCCGCTCTCTCGCCTTGCCACTGGCCACCACTATCGGACCCTAACGATATCACTCGAAATAAAGTAGGCTTCCCTAGCGCCTTGGCTTTGGCCCGAACCTAGGGCAGGCCGCTTCGAATCGGGCTAAGATCCAATTGGCTGAGGCCGGTGGGGGCTCGGCCGCTCGGCCGCCGCAGAGACGTTATTTCCTGCCCGAAGGCGCTCCGGGGCGTTCGGGGGCGTGCCGGGGGCGTTCCCTGGAGTTGCAGGCGTTCTGGTGCGTTTCACGGCGTTCCGGGGCGTTCCGAGGCATTTCGGGGCGTTCCGGGGTTTCCGGCGTCCGGGCGGCACTGTCAATACAAGCCACGACACGCCCCCGCACGACACGAGATGAAAAGTTGATGCGCATGGCTTGGCATGGCCTGGCCCGGCCGCTGCATTATTGACACGATTTGCCTGTAAATAATGCGTTATTCGCTGCGCGGCGTGCCATTAACAACAAAGGCCGTGATTTCCGAGTGGGGCTGGTGGGTGCGCGAAGTGGTGCGTGCAGCCAGTGGAACCGACGGGGAATAATTAACTTTGGCGTCGCGTCTCGGAGTTGCAAACGAGTACGAAGCATCACGGCGTGGCGGCGTCGCGGAGGCAGAGCGCGATGCATCCGGTCAGCAATGGCCGATCTACATAGCGCTTGGGTACAAAGTCCGATCTACAGAGCGCTCGTCTACAATGACTGATCTACATAGGACCATTTTGAAAAGACAGATCTGTTTTTCAAAGCTATTTTTCCATCTCTGTCAAAGTTAAAATACAACGTCCAAAATGTTGTTTTAACCTTTATATCGAAGTTTGCTTAGCATATTTTCTAATACAGAATGTTCCGAAATTTTACAAGTCGTACTTTAGGATTGACAGAGGTAGCAAAAAAGCTTTGAAATACAGATCGGTCTTTTCAAAATGGTTCCGTGTAGATCGGTCATTGTAGACGAGCGCTCTGTAGATCGGACTTTGTACCCAAGCGCTCTGTAGATCAGCCATTGCTGACCGGATGCATCGAGCGGCGTGCGCACGGCCGAATGGGTCATAGTCAGCCCCGAAGGCACGGCAGTCGGCAAATGGACCGGCATACTTATGTTGAGCCAGACTTCCTGTGGCCACTGAGCAACTTCTTTTCAAACCGAACTTCCTAAATGCAGTCGCTCCACGACGGACGAGGTATGACCCCAACCATGTA
The DNA here is from genome assembly GCF_012932325.1 of Thrips palmi. Classification (NCBI taxonomy): domain Eukaryota; kingdom Metazoa; phylum Arthropoda; class Insecta; order Thysanoptera; family Thripidae; genus Thrips; species Thrips palmi. The sequence goes on along the minus strand of NW_023144632.1, from coordinate 5,685,510 downwards.
TTAGAGCGAATGAAAGATGCAGTCATCACTTCGAAGAATTACCTAGGGTCATTGCGGGGATAGACGGGACAGGTGAAGAACTGAACACCCCATAATTTTACTCCGACTGCCGTATGCACAGGCTTTACAACTACTGTGTAATTAACCGCTGATGCCAACGGGACAACTTTTGATGGTTGTTCTGCCTGCACACCGTAATTAAAGTAAATTACGGGGTGTTCAGTTCTTTCCCTGTCCAGTTCTGCCCCGCACTGACCCTCCGACGCATTGTCGTCACAACCGAACCTATGACCAAAATGTCAAACAAAACCATTTTCTGCGTTTTCTGCACTGAATTTGTTTGTAAGGAGTTTGGGGCCAAACCATCCCACCCCATGTATCTTGGCGTCTCACTTCTTACACGTGAGCTCGACTTAACAATGGCCGCTGGGCGTGGCACAGCGTGGCAGCCAGGCGAGGACTCTTTACTCCCCAAAGTACACGGCCTGTTGGCAGCATTCCCAGCTCCCTGGCCCGCGCAGTCTTCCCCGCGTGAAGGCCGCTGGCTGCCCCTCGCGCTGTGCTGCGCTGTCGGGGCTGCTGTGGGCCGTCGGGGCCCAGGAGAGAAAGGGGAGGGGGATGGTCCCTCCGCAGCGTCTCCCGGGCCCCGTGGGGGGCACGATGCATGGAGCCGCAAGGCCTCGGCCACCGCCAGCCTCAGCCACCGCCACGGCCGAGGCCGAGAAGTCTGTCCGTGCGGTCGGCCCTGGCGGCGCCGTGCTCGCCGTGCTCCTCGCGATTGCACTGGGAGTGCGGGCCGCCCTGGGCCGCCCCCGCCGCCACACGCCGCAGGCGGGGTGCCGCCAGAAGGCGCTTGGCTGCTCGGCTGCTTGGCAGGGGCACCACGTTTGACGCGCTCGGCGCGCTCTGCGGCGCAGCACAGCGACGGTATGAAAGATGAAGCGACCCATCCAAGCGACTGACTGCCCTGCCCGGGCTGCCACGCTTTACCCACGCGCTCAAAGAACATCAAAATTACGTCGGAGATACGTCGTACTTCCGTATCCATGTCCCGACTTGGGAATGCCTTGACAGCTCGCAGTTTAGGAGGACCGACTTCGCGAAGTTTGTAAAAATGTTGGCAGAGTTGTGAAATTCGTTTATTTTTGGAGGCTGCTGCGTCCAATCCGGCTTTTGTCGAAGCCTTCCCGTAATGCCCTGGCTCCGGGCACGCCTTGAACAAAGCGTGCTTTCTTGGTATCCTTGCGGCCCAAGATTCTGTGAAATACCCTATGGTCAGACGGGACGCTGAAGCGAGTAGTGGGGAGTGGAAGGAGCGGAAGGCAAAGCAGCACCGCCACACTGCAAAGCGAGTGAAAAAGAAATAAGGCTACTTCGTGCCTTAAAAAAAAAACGTGAAAAAAATGATTGCGTTTCAACTGGTGCATCTTAAGTCACATTTTTTTTTGTTTTTTTTTGTTTCTCTGTTTTTTTGTGTGTGTGATTTGAGTGGTCATCGGACAGAACAACCTATTTTCAATGGGTTTCCCATGTGACTTACGCCCTTATGCCCAACGGCCGCTGATTTTCCACCTCATCACTCACCCCCTCGCGCAGTGATGGAGCCCCTCGCTCGAACCCTTTCTTTGTGCCAATTTGCGCCTCTTTGTGTTGACAGGACGATGAAGTCCGCCTACACGCCCTCGTCAGCCGCCGTGGCAGCGGCCGCAGCGGCGGCGGCGGCGGGCGACGACCACCACGCCGCCCTGGCCGAGGACGACGGCGCCGGGGCGGCCGCGGGTGGCGCGGGGCGGGGCCGCGCGGGGGCGTGGCTGTGCTGCATGCCGTGCGCGTGGCTGCGCGGCAACGCGGGCGTGCACCGCGCCGCCCTCACCTCCGCCACCCTGCTCGTCACCACGCTGCTCGTCGCCTCGCCCGTGCTCTTCCTCATCACCTCCAGGCCCCTGGAGCGCGCCAGCCTCGCCCTGCCCTGCGACGCGCCGGTCAGTGCTTTTTGCTCCGCCAGGCCCCGTCAGGCCCCGTCAGGCTAAAACAGGGCAGGCCTCGACCGGGATTCCCGCGGCACAGCGCAGCACAGCGCTTACCCTCGGCTCTAGAATAATGCCTCCGCAGCGCCGGGGCGCGGCGTGTGCGGTGCGTCGTGTATGCTTTGTTTGCGTGCGTTGTTTTCCTTTCGTTATGTTGTTGCAGTCAGAGTGAGGATAAGGCAGGGGAGAGAGAGAGAGAGAGAGAGAGAGAGAGAGAGAGAGAGAGAGAGAGAGAGAGAGAGAGAGAGAGAGAGAGAGAGAGAGAGAGAGAGAGAGAGAGAGAGAGAGAGGAAGAGAGAGAGAGCATCAGGACGACGACGCTTCGTTAGCAAGGGAGTATCGGGTTTCTTCGTGTCCCCCAGGGATCCCTGCTGGCTGAGGCCCTGCTGGCTGAGGCCCTGCTGGCTGAGGCCCTGCTGGCTGAGGCCCTGCTGGCTGAGGCCCTGCTGGCTGAGGCCCTGCTGGCTGAGGCCCTGCTGGCTGAGGCTCGGCCCGCACAACAGAAGGCGCGGAGGACACAATGGATGGCCGCACGGCGGCGCGCGGGGCACGGCCAGCCGATAAAGGATGGCCTGGCCGCCTGGCCGCCTGGCCGGGTTGGTGGGCTGCACGTCGGCCCACACGGCAACCCTCGGCCTACAAGCCCTACGGGGAGGCAGCGTCGACCCACTTCCCGGCGTCGTATCGCCTTGCTTGACGCGGAGGGTCGCAACGCCGTGGTCCGTCACCGCCATACCCCCCCCTCTCTCGCTTTCTGCAGGAAATGCCGCTAACCCAACGAACGGCGAAATCCACCCTGCGCCACACTCCGCCAGCCGCCGCGCCGCCGCGCCCTGGAAAAAGGTTGCCGGGCCGGCGGGGCCCCCCTCTAGGCCCCCCACCCCCCGGCAAAAGCCACCACCACAACACTGGGGGACGCGGTTTCGCCGCGCCGTAAGCAGGCTATTTTAGTGCCAGCCCCAGCCGGATGAACCCTCAACCTCCACACGCACACGGCATGCCCAGGCCCTGGTGGCCCCACAAAGCATCAAATCCTTTGCCGCAGCGCAAAAAAGGGGTGCAATCAATTTTAGTCAAACTCCGTCAGGCCGTTGTCTTCTTGGCGCGGCGCGCCGCGGCGGCCGGCTGCAATCTGCACTTAGATAGCGTCGTTACCGCAGGCCGCCGCCCCGCCCCCTCGCGCCTCGCGGCTCAGGACCGAGTCACCCCCTGTGCTTTCATCGCTGTCTCTGTCGCTCTCACGCGGCTCGCCGTAGCGGCGTGCAAAAGAGAGCTCCTCGGCATCATCCCGCTGCGTTGGCTTGCGAGCCGCACTTCGCGGGGGTGAGGGCGTGGCTGGATTCGGCGCGGCATGGCACGGCGCGGCACGCCACGGCGCCGCAGAGGGCTCGCTGGCCTCCCTTTGGCGCCTCCTCGCGGCTCATTCATTCGCGGAGGCTGATTCCGAGTGTGGGCCCCTCGGCCGTCTCCGTCACACCCGGACGCGGCAACCCACGAGAGCGACGGAGACAGAGTGACGAAAGCAGTGTTTGGAGTCAGGCCGCAAGGGTCTGGGGGTGGGGCGGCGGGCCGAGCCAGACCCCGAGCCAGACCGCGCGTCGTGGTAGGAAACGACCTCTGCCCCCGGCGAGGCCCCAGGCCCCAGGCGAGGCCCCCGGGCCGCGCAGAGAATGCCGGTGTGGCCAGGGCGGCGTGGGCAGGCCTCGCCCTTGATTCGGTTTCATCAGCTCTTTTCACGTCAAAGGACTCCGTAGGGCTCGAATGGCTGCATCGCGGGAGGGGGAGCGCATCACGCGTTGGCTTCGAGATTCGAGCCCTAGCTGCGAGGGCTGTGGAGCCAAACAACACACAGGCATGTCCGTCGGCACGCTGGTTCGCAAACGGCGTCTCCCTCGCGCTTGGTCGTCGGGTGTGCACTCCCAATTTCCTACTGAGAAATGCCGTGCTGTCATAATACTAAGCGAATTCTCAGTACTCTACGACACAAATCTATCATAATACAAAGAAATATGTTTGTAATACTAAGAAAATGGTCATAAGTTACTGAGAACCCCTCACCGTACGTTACTACCTTCGCTGTGCTGTCATAATACTAAGCTTTTTGTTCGTATTACGAAGGAAAAGCTCAGTAGGATCTTGGGAGTGTGAGAGAGAGGGCGACGCTGCCGACTGGCAATGCCGGGCAAAGCCCACACGCGCGGTGCTGGCTGCGCTACCCTGCACCCTCGAAGGGCGAGGGCGCGTGCCGCGGCGCGAGTTCGCATTCCCGTTCGATTCAAAGTGGCGGGCCGCGCGCTCGGCGGGATATTCCACGAGGAATGCCCGCGTGCCTGCATGCCTGCATGTGCCAGCCTGCGTGTCCTTGAACGTCCTCGGCTGTGTTGCAGGACGCGGACGGCTGCAAGGACGGCTACAGGGAATGCTCCACGGACATCTGCCGCCTCATGGGCAAGAAGATCGCCTCCATGCTCAACTACTCGGTGGCCCCGTGCGACGACTTCTACCAGTAAGTGCGCCGCGTCTTGGGTCTCGCGAGGGGAGTCGCACCACTGTCGGTGGCTCATCTGCGCCTTGGCTGCAAATTTAGGATGTTGATGTTTTGAAAGGAGAAGCGGTACGGGGAGGGAGAGGGGGAGGGAGAGGGGGAGGGGGAGGGGGAGGGAGAGGGGGAGGGGGAGGGAGAGGGGGAGGGAGAGAGGGGGAGAGGGGAGAGGGGGGAGGGAGAGAAGGGGGGAGGGGAGGGGGAGGGGGAGGGAGGGGGGAGGGGGGGGGGAGGGGGTTAAAACAAGGCGCGGATTAACGCAGATAGGAGCGCCAGGCCCGCGTCTCGCGCTGCCTCGCGCGACCACTAGACAGGCCCGGACTGGCCCGGGCCGCGGGGGCGCGATCGCGCCCGGGGCCAAGCGCGGGGCCTTACGGCCGCGGGCCACGGGGCCTTTCCACCGCGGGGCCTTCTTGGCCGCGGCAAAGTCGCGGTCTTTAACTATTTACGTACTTAAATCAAAGGGGTACCCATTTAAAAATTGAGATTTCGCAGAATTTTGCGTCAAAATTATGCCGGATTCCGCGAGATTTTGTTGGTATTCCACGAAATTTCTGCCGATTTTACGCATGATTTCGGCAAATCAAGCGCATTTTTTGGCCAACTTTGGTCCCAAAATCGTTGCGGTCAAAGGCAAAATCGTTGTGGTCAACGTCTTCCCGAGAGGGCATGAAAGAGTGGGGTCTACTAGAATGTCGAGGGAGGCCTTTTACGTCAACTAGATTGGACACAGTGGCCGCCCAAAGTCAGCAAAATCAGCAAATTTCCGAGACTCGACCACTTTTTGACCAACTTTGGTCCCAAAATCGTTGCGGTCAAAGGCAAAATTGTTTGTGGTCAACGTTTTCCCGATACAGGGCATGAAAGAGTGGGGTCTTAAGAATATTAGAACGTCAAGGGAGGCCTTTTACGTCAACTAGATTGGACACAGTGGCCGCCCAAAGTCAGCAAAATCAGCAAATTTCCGAGACTCGACCACTTTTTGACCAACTTTGGTCCCAAAATCGTTGCGGTCAAAGGCAAAATCGTTGTGGTCAACGTCTTCCCGAGACAGGGCATGAAAGAGTGGGGTCTTAAGAATACTAGAACGTCGAGGGAGGCCTTTTACGTCAACTAGATTGGACACAGTGGCCGCCCAAAGTCAGCAAAATCAGCAAATTTCCGAGACTCGACCACTTTTTTACCAACTTTGGTCCCAAAATCGTTGCGGTCAAAGGCAAAATCGTTGTGGTCAACGTCTTCCCGAGACAGGGCATGAAAGAGTGGGGTCTTAAGAATACTAGAACGTCGAGGGAGGCCTTTTACGTCAACTAGATTGGACACAGTGGCCGCCCAAAGTCAGCAAAATCAGCAAATTTCCGAGACTCGACCACTTTTTGACCAACTTTGGTCCCAAAATCGTTGCGGTCAAAGGCAAAATTGTTGTGGTCAACGTCTTCCCGATACAGGGCATGAAAGAGTGGGGTCTTAAGAATATTAGAACGTCAAGGGAGGCCTTTTACGTCAACTAGATTGGACACAGTGGCCGCCCAAAGTCAGCAAAATCAGCAAATTTCCGAGACTCGACCACTTTTTGACCAACTTTGGTCCCAAAATCGTTGCGGTCAAAGGCAAAATCGTTGTGGTCAACGTCTTCCCGATACAGGGCATGAAAGAGTGGGGTCTTAAGAATATTAGAACGTCAAGGGAGGCCTTTTACGTCAACTAGATTGGACACAGTGGCCGCCCAAAGTCACCAAACACGGCTTACCCTCCCCTGGCTAGTAAATTTAAAACAATGGACGCATATCGGAAAAAGGGGCCCTTGACGTCACACTGCGACCGGGGCCCTGACTTAGCCAGTCCGGCCTGCCACTAGACTGCGTCTGCCACGACGCACTGCTTCGTGCCTGGGACCAGCGGATTCATGCCGCGTTATGGCCTCTCAGTGCATTATGTGGTGGGCGAAGGCGCCGTGTGAGAGAGAGAGACAGACAGAGAGGGAGACAGACAGACAGACAGACAGACAGACAGACAGACAGAGAGACGGACAGACAGACAGAGAGTATGCGCGCGCGCATTTGTGTGTCTATCTTTCTGTGTGTGTGTGTGTGTGTGTGTGTTTGTGTGTGTGTGTGTGTGTGTGTGCGCGCGCGTGTGTGAGTGCGCGCGTGTGTGTGTGTGGCGCGCCATCCCTTCCGAGCCGTTGCTTATTCGCTGCAGACAATAAGGGCGATAATACTCGCTCCGCGCTCCGCTCCCCCAGAGGCGCGTCCTCGGGTTGCACTACTACGACTCCTTTCCTTTATTGGGGATTCGGTGATGAAAAGGAAGAGAAAAGGGAATAAAAACCGGAGAGACAGCGTTAAGGGAAATATTCCATCACGTCGGAACCGTTCTCGCCACTCCATGCCCCCCCCCCCCCCCCCCCCCCCCCCCGCCTTCTCCGTCGTCGCTGTGCACAGCCCATTCCGATGCAAAGAGAGTCTTCTAGCCCGTGCTGCAGTCTGGCATGGCAATGCATTAGATACCCACGGTGTTTGATGCTCTGACCTTGACGAGCACAGCAATCCTGCGAAGTGCATCCCGGGCGGGGGCCTGCCGCGGCCTCGGCCGCCTCCCGTCGCGGGGCTCCCCGAAAACGTTTTCTCAATAAGAAGAAACTCGTGGGCTCCCCGCTGAAGCGTGAAGCGGCGGGCACCGTTCGTCCCACCGCCGCCGGGCAAACTCCACCCCGCCCCTCCCCACCCCTGCGCCCCCTGGAGACGCGAATCTCTGGCCCAATTTTGCCATGCAAATGCATACCGCTCCGGCTGGCACGCTCGAATCGACGCGCCGGTCTTCGCGCTTTCCCGGGCTTTCCCGAGCTTGGTCCCCAGGAGGGCGACGCGAGGCCAAAGCGGAACCAAAGCGAGCGCCCGCCTCGTTATTGGCTTCTCGTTAAAACCTGCGGCGCGCCGCTGGGACTGCCAATAACGCCCGGCGCGGCATGCCGGCCGCCCGGACCGATTCACGGACACGGCGTCACTACACTGATCGCGCCTGTTGAACCTGGACGACCGCCTCGCCTCGGCCGCCAGGTTCGCCTGCGGTGAGTGGAGCTACTCCAAGGAGAAGGCGTGGAGCCGCTTTCCCTGGGGCTCGTTCAATCAGCAGCCCTCTCTGCGGCCTTCGCTGCGGCCCGACCACCCGCCGGACCACTCGCCGGCCAGCGGCGTCGCCTCCCTCCAGAGCAGCATCGAGCGACAAGTGCAAAGTAGGTGGCCTTCGTGCAAATAGACCTAGCAGCTTGTCGCTGTTTTCTTGTTTCTTCCGAGGGGGTATGCACTCGCGTAATAGTCGGTTCACTCTATCTGTAATAGCACACGTAATAATACGCAAAATAGTCGCGTACTAGCCGAAAATTTTCAAAAATTTTTTCAATTTGGGTGTTTTAGGCCGTTTTTGATAAATTCCGATT